>NW_022987942.1:0-687500 GCF_902827165.1 Trematomus bernacchii
TTGCCCGCGCTGCCCCTGCTGAGACTGTTGCAGGTGCTGCGGGCGCTGCTGTCGCTGTTGGCGCAGTGGGATTACCCAATAGCGATAGCCTTAGAGGGCGAAGCCTTATACGAAATAGAACAGCCCGTTGTCTGAGGACCGCAGCTGACGAGAGGGGGTGTAGGGCTGAAGGAGGTCAGAGATGTATGCAGGGGCTAGGGAGTGGAGAAATGTGTAGGTTAGCAGGAGGAGTTTGTACTGGATTGCGTGACTTGACCGGGAGCCAGTGAAGGTGGATGAGGGTGGGGGTAATGTGTTGCCAGGGCTTAGTGTGGGGGAGGAGCCTGGCTGCAGAGTTCTGGATGTACTGGAGCCTGTCCTGGGCTTTGCTGGTGACCCCGAACAGAACTCCATTGCAGTAGTCCAGGCGAGAGGAGATGAAGGTATGTATTAATGTTTCTGCAATGGGGTCGGGGAGAGAGGGCCGGAGTCTGGAGATGTTTCGAAGGTGAAAGAAAGCAGTTTTGACAGTAGACCTGATGTGGGAGTTGAAGGTGAGACTAGAGTCCAGAGTGACGCCCAGGCTGCGAACCTCAGGGGAAGGGTGGATGGAGCAGCCATCGACGGTGAGGAGGAGAACTCCGACCTTCCGGAGCAGTGTTTTTGGGGCCACAACCATGAGCTCTGTTTTGTTTTTATTGAGTTTCAGTAGATTTGTTGACATCCAGGTTTTGATGTTGCGGAGGCAGTTGACTACTGACGGTGGGGGTAGCTGGGATGATGGATTGTTGCTGATGTAGAGTTGGATGTCGTCGGCATAGGAGTGAAAGTTGAGACCATGTTGGCGGATGATTTCACCGAGGGGGAGCATGTAGATGTTAAATAGAAGGGGGCCGAGCACCGAACCTTGCGGCACACCTTGGTTGACAGGGGCTGGGGGAGAGCTGGATTTTCTGATGGTTACAAACTGTTGCCTGTTGGAGAGGTAGGAATGGAACCAGGAGAGGGTTGTACCAGAGAGGCCAAGGTAGAGGGATAGGCGGTTGAGTAGGATGGTGTGGGAGACTGTGTCAAATGCCGCGGAGATGTCCAGGAGGATGAGGATGCTGACGAGACCTGAATCGGCAGCTATGAGGAGGTCATTGGTTATTTTGATGAGGGCAGTCTCTGTGCTGGGGTTGGATCTGAAGCCTGTTTGGAAGGGTTCGTAGAGCTCATGGCTGCACATATGATGGTGGAGTTGGGCAGCAACAGCTCTTTCCATGATCTTGCTGAGGAAAGGAAGGTTGGAGATCGGCCGGTAGTTGCTGGAGTCCTCGGGGTCAAGACCAGGTTTTTTAATGATGGGGGTGACAGCTGCTGTCTTGAAGACGGCGGGAACCTTGCCTGATTCCAGGGAGGAGTTGATAATATTAACAATGGTGGAGCAGAGGATGGGTAGGCAAGTCTTGACCAGGGCAGAGGGCATGGGGTCGAGGGAGCAGGTTACAGCCTTAGCTTTCGAGACAAGTTTGGCGACCTGAAGGGCATCCACTGGAGCAAAGGAGGAGAGGCAACATTGAGACAGGTGTGAAGTTGAGGGAAAAGTGACCAGAGGTGGCGTTGCGTGTGAATAAGAGGGGGCAGGGGCCCGGAGTTCCTGGTGGATGGAGTTGACTTTGTTCTCAAAGAAGTCAAGGAACCTGGTGCAGAGCTCGGGGGCGTCTGCTGGGTTGGGGTGGTCAATTGGGCGGAGTAGGCGGTTTATGGTGGAGAAGAGCATACGGGGTGGTTTTGCTGGTTCCTGATGAGAGAGGAGTAGTATTGTGCCTTAGCTTTTGAGAGAGCTTCCTTGTATGATCTGACATGCGCCGGTGAAGATGGCCGCATCGTCTTTGTGCTCCTCTCCAACTTTGCCCATTTTCGTATTTTGTACATATTTATTTTACTTTTGCCGTTTTACTTTTAACATGGTTCGCAACATGCTAGCCGACCGCACCATACAATATAGCAGAAAGGAACTTCTTCAATTGCGAAACTTCGTGGACAATAACAACCCTCCGACAGACAATGGAGATTCACCATGGCTACCTGTTGCTGTTCTACCTGAGAGACGCAAGAAGAAAACAAAGCGTGGATGCCGGGCAGGGCTGCTGGTCAGACTGAGGAAACGAGAGAATCGACCCCCTCTTCCGAGTATTCTTCTGGCTAATGTTCAATCCATTGAAAATAAGCTAGATGAACTCAGAAGCCGGATTGCTTTTCAACGGGACATTAAGAACTGTAACGTGTTAATTCTCACTGAGACTTGGCTCAACCCCGCTATCCCGGACTCCGCCATTGTTCCTGATGGATTCTCTATTTTTCGTCAGGACCGGACTGCTAACTCGGGGAAAAGTAAGGGAGGCGGTGTGTGTGTAATGACTAATAACAACTGGTGCTCAGATGTGAAGATTATTTCATCGGACTGTTCCGCTCATCTAGAGCACCTCATGATCTCATGCCGGGCCTTTCATCTGCCGAGGGAATTCACATCTGTTGTGATAACAGCAGTGTATATCCCCCCGCAGTCGCTCGCCGACAACAACACGGCACTCGATCAGCTGTTTGAGATTATTGATAAAACCGAGACTTCACGGCCAGATGCGGCGTTCGTTGTGGCCGGAGATTTCAACACCGCCAACATGAAGAAGGTTTTGCCAAAATATTACCAACACATCAGCTGCCCGACGCGCGGGGGAAACATACTGGACCATGTTTATTCCCCTTTCCGAAATGGATACAAGGCTCTCCCTCGCCCTCCCTTCGGCAAATCAGACCATATCTCACTGCTGCTGTTGCCTGCTTACAAGCAGAAACTTAAAAGGGACAGACCGGTAACAAGGACAGTACAGCGATGGAGCGAGGAGTCAGATGCAGCACTGCAGGATTGCTTTGCATCTACGGAGTGGAGTGTGTTTGAGGACAATAACATCAACACACACACGGACACTGTCATCTGCTACATTGGGAAATGCATCGATGACGTGGTACCGAAGGTTTCTGTACGGACATTCCCAAATCAAAAGCCCTGGATAAACTGCGATGTGCGTGGCAAGCTGAAAGCGCGCACTATCGCGCACAGAGCTGGAGATTTGGAGGAGTACAGGAAGTCTAGGTATGATCTCCGGAGAGCAATTAAAAATGCAAAGAGACAGTACAAAGAGAAGGTGGAATCTGACTTCAAAGGCTGTAACACCAGGAATATGTGGGCGGGACTAAGGACAATGACTGACTACAAAGGAGCAGCGGGGGGTGCTGCGGGAGTGTCTGCGTGCGCATCTCTCCCAGATGAGCTGAACAGTTTTTTTGCACGCTTTGAGAGCAGCCAGTGGGTGTTTCTCAATCGCGAGTACGCTTGCTTGGTAGCACATGTCTGCCGAGCATCTTGCTTCAGAAGCGAGTCAAGAATACTTCCTGGCATTCGGAAAACGAAGAGTGGAACACGCTAGCAAGTGTGCAGGTGTGCGTCATATGAGAGGCCCCGCCTTACATCTTCCGCCACAGATTTGGGGAAATTGGTCTGTGCGCAAAGCATTGTGGGGATTTTAAGACCGCGGAGTCTACTCATGTGCAGCCTCGATATTTCTCCTAACGAAGTACGCCGGGCTCGGTAGATTTCCAAGTATGCTGGAGATTGGAACAGTACTTCGGCGGCACTCGATGACGTAGTATGCTTGAAATAGTGGCTCTGCAGCAGCTTTACTCGCGATTGAGAAACACCCAGTGTGTGTGTGTGAGAGTGAGCAGGTGGTGCCCGTTAGCTGATTGGCTGCCTTCGACATGCTGATTGGTCCACCTGAAGAGACAGGAGCATTTAAGCTGCAGCCATGCAGTTCCTCTGCTCTCTGGGTGTTTCTCAATCGCGAGTACGCTTGCTTGGTAGCACATGTCTGCCGAGCATCTTGCTTCAGAAGCGAGTCAAGAATACTTCCTGGCATTCGGAAAACGAAGAGTGGAACACGCTAGCAAGTGTGCAGGTGTGCGTCATATGAGAGGCCCCGCCTTACATCTTCCGCGGCACTCGATGACGTAGTATGCTTGAAATAGTGGCTCTGCAGCAGCTTTACTCGCGATTGAGAAACACCCTCTCTCTCTCATCGACCTCTCCTACTCCCAACTCCGTGTCTATTGTAGTAGATCTGATCTGTTGTAGTAGATCTGATCTGTTGTTCTGTGTGGCTAAAAGTTACCGATTACCGGTCCCTGTTGTACGTTTTTGTATCTTTGTAACGCTAAGCTAATGTAATCTGTCTTGAAGACACGCTTTGATTTGCCTAGGAGTGCGAAACCCTTTTCTTTTGTTTAAATCCCGTTTTCTCCTGTTTTTCGTTAGGTAAGAAGCCTGTATTTTATTTTACTTCTTTTGTTACGCAAGATATATATATATGCAAAGGTTTATTTGTTTATGTGGGTTTGTCTCGCCTCCTTTAAAAAAACAGGTAATTCAAATTACCAAACGCATTTTCCTGTGTCAGTGACCATTTCTTGGGAGTGGGAAGAGTGGGTGGAGGGCAATTTTGTGCTGAGCCTAGGTTCCCCTAGACCGGGGCGTAACATAAAATGGAGGCTCGTCCAGGATTGAATGTCCATGAGGTGAGGTCAATTTGTAAGTATTTGTTGGTATCTAGTGGCCGTTTGCTTTGTGGAGAGATTTTGTTTGAGTTAATGTGTGGTTCACCAGCTTGCAATTTCAGTATTGAGCACCCTGACTAGTTAGTCACCGGGCAGGTTTGAAGATCTTGCAACTTTTTTGTTTTGCCTTTCTTATTTTTGGTGGTAAACCTGAGTGGGGGTACGCTTCAGTGTATTGCTTTAGGCTATATCTATGGTCTTCGGTGATGCACTGAGTTCAGCGTTTAAAGTCGCCTCGAGCTCGGCAAGCCACAGAAGACTAGCTAGGTTAGTTAGCCATCTCCATCAGCAGCTCAGGGTTGGGGTGCCTCACTACTGCTTGTTTTCCCAGTTTTTGCACAGCAACTTTTGACTCTACTTTTTGTTTGGCCACTCAGTGGAGCTATAATAAATGCACGTTCAGTAACTTGTGGTATGTGACTTTTCAGGTGGTGGTATCTGCAGTCCACAATAGTTGGGTCAATTTCGAGTTGCTGCTTAGGTGTAAGTAGGCAACATTTTTGTGTAGTTTACTACAGTGTGACCATGTGTGTTGTGGTTGTTTCAGTCCACTTGTTGGTGGTCACTTGTGTGTTGTTGCTGTCATGCATTTAATTGTAGCAAATTAGTAGTTGGGTGTGCTCATGCCCGGTTCGTCAAGTGAGCTTGTGTTGCTGGTTTCCTGCATCCATCACAGTAACTTGTGTATGTGGTTGGATGATCACATGGTGTCCATTTTTGTGTTGTGGTAGTAACAGTTCACTTTTGTTGGATCATAGTGTTGCTATTAGTGAATGGCAGCAACTTTGTAGTTGGTCTACTTGTGGTGGTCCTTTAGGTTTGTGGCTGTTGCACTCCACATTGTGTTGGACATGTTTGTTACGGTTTGTGTGTTGGTAAACGCAGTAACTTGTTTGGCTTTGTAGTTTGTTTGTCACCTCATGGTGGTAGCCATTTTGTTTAATTGATTTGGCTACTTGTGTGGTTGCTGCTCATTCTGTGTGGCAGCATCTTAGTTGGCCCTGTTTTAGAGTTTGAATATATCTTGTTGTCCCACATTTGACCCAGGTTGACATCTTTTGTCAGCAGTCCCAAATCTGTTGTCTGATCTAATGCACTTTTTGTTTTCATATCGATATATTCAACACAGTCTCACGGCATTTCGTGTTATAGTCACAAAATTAATCTATTGATTCGTGTTCACCAACACGATTTCGCCATTTTTTTCGTGTCACACAGAACGATTTTAAAAGCAATGTAAATAATAACAAATTAGAAGGAAAAAGACATTTAAAAAAATACAGATTAAAGTATTCTGACACAGAACGATTTTAGAAGCAATGTATTTATATTGGTAGTATGTTTCGTAGCTGCACCAAATAATAACAAATTATAAGAAAAAAAAGATGACATAAAATACAGATTTCAGTATTCTGAGGCTCTGAGCCCCATTTCTTTTCCTCACTGACGGCAAAAAAACTCAGACATTATACAATTTCAAATAAAAGGGATAGGGTTAAGCTTAGGGTAAGATATTGAGTAAGAACATGTTTTTATGAACCACACAGCTTCTGGTCTTCCAAGACCCGACCGGACAAAAAGACGTGTTGCAGGCACGAAACATACTACCAATAGAAATACATTGCATTTAAAATCGTTCTGTGTGACACGAAAAAAATGTGAAAATCGTGTTGGTGAACACGAATCAATAGATTAAATTAATTTCGTGACTAATAACACGAAATGCCGTGAGACTGGGTTGATATATTAAGTCTGGTGTGCTTAAGTGTATTTAGCTGCCTTGCATACAGCCTTTATAAAAGTCACTGAAATTCCACATTCATTTCAATGAATAGAATAGTATGGTGTTAGTTTTCTATTTATTCATTGTTTTAAGGGTGGGGGTGTTACGGCTGTATGTATTCCCCGTTTCTTTTTCCCTTTGGTTCCTCTACCCAGGTGTGCTGCATTGCTGTAACGAGGTTCAGACGAGGTGCACCTGGAGAAGGAAGTCCTTAAAAGCTCCAGTGCCGCAGCAGAAGAGGGGGAGGCCTCTGGTGTGGGGACTGCTGTGTTTCTGCCTCTAATCCTAGGATGTGTAGTTGAACATGTTACATGCTGATTATAATAAATCCTATGGATTTGATGATTTTAATGGTGTCTTGTGTTCTATTTGGGTCAGTGGTGGAATTTTGTTAGCCCCATAGGGCCATTTTAAGGGTGGGGCGTTAATCTAGTGTATTTAAACCAATTTCAACCTACAAGTATACTACAGGAAGTTAAATTGTGCATGCCCAGGAAATAAATATAATTTAAAGAAAATACAAAGATAAGTCGATTATAAAGAAAATGAAAAAGGTTAATTACCCGTCATGAAATATGTAGTATTTTACCTGTAAAAAGACTCACAGGTCACAGAGGAAAAATGTTGAGCACTATAATGTATAATCAACTGTGTGTAACTGATTTTCTATGTAAAATTGAGGTGATTTTCCCCTTACACCAAGCTTGGTGAAAAACTCAAAAGCAGCTCGGAGTCGCTTCTTGGCTGACTCCATCGGAGTTCCTTCATTCCAGGGCCGGTGGAGGGTCGGGGCCCCAAAGGGATCCGCTCCTAGAAAAAGACATGCAAAGAAAAGGATTATTTCTGTTGGCCTCAATTATAAATGTATTTTTGTATTTGATTCTAAAAATATGTCACTACTAATAGCATGTGTTTCAAAGAGGCTATTAGTAATGCCTGAACTCGTGAGTGTTGGGCCACAGAAGGAGTGCCAGTAGCAGACAGAGAACCTCAGCCAGTCCTCCATCTTCCTCCCCATCAGCACCTGCAGACAAACACTGACCAATGACCTGCAGCCTCACATACTGTAACACTGTGTTCAAATATTACATACACACACAACCTTCATTTTGTCATGTAGCAGTATGTATCTTAATCAGGAATAATATAGGATATTTATCACGGATTGCGTTACAAAAACACATGAAAATATCTTGACTTTCAAAAGCTCTGCAGCTTGCTGTCATGGTGAAAAAGTTAAAAATAGACCCTGGTATAAAAAATGTATTATGTAAATATCATGTGAGAGAGAACAAAATCGCACAATATTGCTATTTTTATATCCTTTTTTTCTTATGGTTTATTATTACCCTTATTTAACACTTGTTTTTCACCCAAAAAATACCTTACTATGATTGATACAATAAAAACATGTGTTTTAACAACATGTATAGTGATTCCAGTAAGTTTAGCTGAAATTTCAGGAGTTTAAAGGGGACCTATCATGCAAAATGCATTTTTGTAAGTCTTTTATACATGAATATGTGTCCCCGGTGTTCCAGGGAACTCACCAAGTGTCAGAAAACACAACCCTCTCTATTTTCCTCCATACCCAAATCTCTAAAAAAGGGGCTGCAACGGATCTGATAAAAACTGATCCAGATTTGAAAACTGTCCTGACGTCAGGACAGTGGCGCTACGGCTATTGGGCCAACTCCACCAATCAGGAGGAGACAGCCACGGCCATTGCCGTTCGAAAGCGCTGGAGACGCTGTAGTACATATGCCAGGCCTGTAAGTGGCGCTGTAGTCTGCCACAAAAACAGCGAAGAAGACTTCCCGCCCATAGTTACCATGGTTACCCTTCTGTTTATTCTCCGCTGTGGCTTTTTTTCTCCCTCCCCGAGGCAAGCGTTTGCTCCCGCTGCAATGCAATCCCTCCCCGTCGAGGCAAGCACTGTAATTCTCTCCGGTTAGTCCACCAGCAGATGACAAACACCCACCTCTCCGCCTCTTCCAAGGAACGAGGGGACCGTGCGGCAGAGTTTCGGTTACAGTTTGTTTCACCGGTCAAGATGTCCGTTAAAGTTTAAATCTTCCGGACAAAATTAGAAAAGTGCCGGTCAAAGGTCTTCTTTGTTATTTATTGAGCTTTAAAACAAATGAATAACGACTCTATATAATAAAACACGGAGGACGGAGATCTCTTTTTCTCCCCCTCTTCTGACAGCCCAGCAGCTGATCAGGGGCCTCATTTATAAAGGGATATACGCTCAAAAAATGGCGTACGCCAGTTTCTACGCAATGTTTGCGATTTATAAAATACTAACTTGACGGGAAAATGTGCGGTCCTCCACGCAAACTCTAACCCATGCGTACGCACTAAGCACACAAACGGGAGAGACGAGAAACTGCGACACCATTGGCAGAAGGAAGAATGGAGAGAAATATGTGGAAATAAATAAAATGTTACCTCTCATTTATCATATGAAGAATTCATTTTCAAACATTGATTAAAACCAATCTAAAAATGATTAAACAAACGCCTGTTTGAGACTCCTCAGTGCACACAAAAACTTGGAGAAATAAATAAATACGGATATGTTATTTAAAACCACCTCGAATATGTTGTGTTAATGTTATGAAATGTTTTCTCATAAATGATGCGGTAAGCAGGAGGACAGAATTACGTCTAAACTGACGCCGTTTTGCATTTCTATAGGTTGTAGATACGAGCATGGTTTTATATACTATCACGTTTAATCGTGTTTTATGCCGTTTGCCAAGACTTGATAAGTCGCTCGTAAAACACAGGAGGTATGGAAACTAAGAACACCATATGTGGAGAATTGTACAGCTAATATAACACAACACATTAGTTGTATTTCCTTTAACTGGTGGATTATGGATATATAGTTGCTGATCGACAGCTGGAACACAAACCACCAAATACAACAAAATAATTCAGATCCAGTCGTCATGACTCCACTCCGGAGGGATTCCCCGATCATTTCTTAGAGTTTCTCATCAAGGGGGTGTCTCCTGTCCCCGGTACAAACACACTGCCTGAGGAAGGTTATGTGTATTTTTTTTGTCATTAACTTTTTTCGGACCACTTATTTATTTATTTTGGTGACGATCCGACCTCCATGCTGCTACTCTGGTTCAAACTGCATCCACCAAACAATATGATTTATCTCGACCTCCCCAAAATAACCAAAATCTGACACGGTGTGAGATGTCTTTTTTAGCTGTTCTGTTGTAATTTCCTGCGATCTTCTTCATGCAGTCAGTCAAAATGAATGAATGAATGGGCGTTTCTTTGACTATTTATAGGCAAATATGGGCGTTACGTGAAGCCTGCAAAAGCTGCGCCGCATTTCGAGTCGATTGTGATTTATAAAGGGAAACAGGCGTAGGAAGTGCCGGTACGCACTTCCCTCGCCGGTACGCAATGTTTTCGTGAATCGGAAAAAGTCGGAACATTTCTGTACCTATTTTTTTGCTTTGTACTACGTAAGCAACCTTCTCACGTCAATCCTACGCAAGGCGTTATAAATGAGGCCCCAGAGCACGTCTCCCCTCTCCTGCAGGGGGGCGTGGTCAGCAGAATCAGACCCGTAGACAGCAAACAGCACATAGCGAAATGAGGCATGGCTAAAATGCATGATCTGTTTGACATTTTCATCCCATTCTTAATCATAACCAAGTGTGTGTGTGTGTGTCACGCCTAACTCCTCTGCATTGTAGAGTGTTTGAAGCACAGAACATCTGCAGGCCCAGCACTGGGTGAGTAAGGGATCTCTTGGGAATGCCTGTGAGCACCATAAATGTTCGGCAATACTCAATAAAAGCAGCGCATGTATCTAGTCATGTGCCAGTGAACAGTAGTGCGACACGTATGGATTCACTGACGACAGCATGCAGGCTAACTAACAGACCCAGGTCCAGACTCCCTGCTGCACACAGACATGTGTTTAGGTGAATCATGTGGACTGCTCTTTGCATAACAAGGCCCTTCTGTGCGCGAGCCGCTGCCTGCAGTGCAACATTCCGGACACTTTATGTCCACAATACACACGCTAACGTACACACACTGCAAACTTTGTAAACAGCACTTGAAATGATATGATTTACCCGCAAATAATTCCTCCTGCGCTGCCATTTCTGGGGCCTCATTTATAAAGGGATATACGCTCAAAAAACGGCGTACGCCAGTTTCTACGCAATGTTTGCGATTTATAAAATACTAACTTGACGGGAAAATGTGCTGTCCTCCACGCAAACTCTAACCCATGCGTACGCACTAAGCACACAAACGGGAGAGACGAGAAACTGCGACACCGTTGGCAGAAGGAAGAATGGAGAGAAATATGTGGAAATAATACCATAAATAAAATGTTACCTTGTAGTGATCACTAATTAACTGGGTTACATAATTCAATCAAGGAACTACAGGTTGGGGGTAGTGTTTCCTGCACGGACACATATGTTGACGGTACCTACTGTGTACCTACTGTGTGCCCTCCTTTCACTTGTAGTCTTCTCTTCCTGGGCTGCGACCCGACAACATGTCCGTTTCTGCTGCTCATTAAAGCACCATTTTTCACCTTCGATGCACCGCCTCCGACTCCTATCTCTCGGCACTACATTGGTGACCCCGACATAAGTCTCGCGAAGGATCCGAGACTGAACCGAACACGGCAAAAAACAGACACTGTTTTTCTCGAAATGCCGGAGATTCTTGGAGACGTCCGTGGCTGCCACGTGCACACGGACTGAGGCTCGGTGCGCCCCACGGAATGGCTGAGGACGTCGCTCGCCATTCCCGCGACCTGCTAGGTATGGAGGAACCCGACTTCTACCTCATGGAGCTGTTTCTTCGGGATATGCGGCTGCATGTCCAGGCTGCGCTAGCTAACACGGCTAGTGTTGAGCCCCACGCTTTAGCCGAAGAAGCTAGCCGGTTCTTCCTGGCCGCCCGGCAATTTACCCCTGAGGTGCTGGCTACTACACGCTGCGGCACCTTCCCTGGTGGGGGCACGCCGCCTAGCAGAGGCTCTGGGGCCGACGACGACAGCGACTGTTAGCCCCTTTTTTTTTTGTGGTGCCGGAGAGGAGGTTCGATCAGGTCTGGTCGGCCTCGTGTGGATCCTCTCACAATTTCGCCCACCTGTTTTTGATCGTGGACAGGACGACCCTTTTGAGTTTTTTTTCTGGTGCCTGAGAGGAGGTTCGACCATGTCTGGTCGGCCTCGTGTGGACCCTCTCGCTTTTTCACTACCTCAACGGCGGCTTCGGACGTCGCCCATGCCTTCTTCGGCCCGTGGGTGGCGCGCTTCTGGACCCCGTCTCGCCTCGACTCTACGGTTTCGGACGTCGCCCATGCCTTCATCGGCCCGTGGGTGGCGCGCTTCGGGACCCTGTCTGGCCTCTCCTCTAACCGCGGCTCACGGTTCGCCTCGACGGCGGCTTCGGACGGCGCCCCGTCTGGCCTCTCCCCTGTCCACGGCTCCCTCCTCCCGGGGACGCGGCTCCTTCCTCCCGAGGACTTCGTACCCGCCGCCGCTGTGCCTTCGCCTGCGGCTGGGCAGCGCTCCTCCCTGCTGGGGACCACCGGGATATTCACGCCCGTCCCCACGTCGCAGCGCAGCGGCCCTGTTTTCTATGGCTGGCGGAGGTTTTCTTCATTCGCCACGATTCATTATGACGGCCCGTTACGGCCCGCCCCCCACCCCCGGTGGGGATGCCCTCGCCCTCATTAGGGCTCCTGCCCTCTCCTGCGGCCCCCTTCCGACGGCCCGTTCCGTGGCCCGGCCCTCTCCGGCGGCCCCGCCCTCCTCGGCCCCTGTGGTGCTTCCTCCCGGATGCGAGGATTGTGCCATGTTTGAATTCTGGGGGGGCTTGTGTAGTAATCACTAATTAACTGGGTTACATAATTCAATCAAGGAACTACAGGTTGGGGGTATTGTTTCCGCACGGACACATATGTTGACGGTACCTACTGTGTACCTACTGGGTGTTTCTCAATCGCGAGTACGCTTGCTTGGTAGCACATGTCTGCCGAGCATCTTGCTTCAGAAGCGAGGCAAGAATACTTCCTGCCATTCGGAAAACAAAGAGTGGAACAGGCTAGCAAGTGTGCAGGTGTGCATCATATGAGAGGCCCCGCCTTACATCTTCCGCCACAGATTTGGGGAAATTGGTCCGTGCGCAAAGCATTGTGGGGATTTTAAGACCGCGGAGTCTACTCATGTGCAGCCTCGATATTTCTCCAAACGGAGTACGCCGGGCTCGGTAGATTTCCAAGTATGCTGGAGATTGGAACAGTACTTCGGTGGCACTCGATGACGTAATATGCTTGAAATAGTGGCTCTGAAGCAGCTTTACTCGCGATTGAGAAACACCCACTGTGTGCCCTCCTTTCACTTGTAGTCTTCTCTTCCTGGGCTGCGACCCGACAACATGTCCGTGTCTGCTGCTCATTAAAGCACCATTTTTCACCTTCGATGCACCGCTTCCGACTCCTATCTCTTGGCACTACAACCTCTCATTTATCAAATATGAAGAATTCATTTTCAAACATTGATTAAAGCCAATCTTAAAATGATTAAACAAACGCCTGTTTGAGACTCCTCAGTGCACACAAAAACATAACTTGGAGAAATAAATAAATACGGATAGCCTATGCTATTTAAAACCACCTCGAATATGTTGTGTTAATGTTATGAAATGTTTTCTCATAAATGATGCGGTAAGCAGGAGGACAGAATTACGTCTAAACTGACGCCGTTTTGCATTTCTATAGGTTGTAGATACGAGCATGGTTTTATATACTATCACGTTTAATCGTGTTTTATGCCGTTTGCCAAGACTTGATAAGTCGCTCGTAAAACACAGGAGGTATGGAAACTAAGAACACCATATGTGGTAAATTGTACAGCTAATATATATAACACAACACATAAATTGTATTTCCTTTAACTGGTGGATTATGGATATATAGTTGCTGATCGACAGCTGGAACACAAACCACCAAATACAACAAAATAATTCAGATCCAGTCGTCATGACTCCACTCCGGAGGGATTCCCCGATCATTTCTAACAGTTTCTCATCAAGGGGGTGTCTCCTGTCCCCGGTACAAACACACTGCCTGAGGAAGGTTATGTTTATTTTTTTTGTCATTAACTTTTTTCGGACCACTTATTTATTTATTTTGGTGACGATCCGACCTCCATGCTGCTACTCAAAACTGCATCCACCAAACAATAAGATTTATCTCGACCTCCCCAAAATAACCAAAATCTGACACGGTGTGAGATGTCTTTTTTAGCTGTTCTATCGTCATTTCCTGCGATCTTCTTCATGCAGTCAGTCAAAATGAATGAATGAATGGGCGTTTCTTTGACTATTTATAGGCAAATATGGGCGTTACGAGTCGATTGTGATTTATAAAGGGAAACAGGCGTAGGAAGTGCCGTACGCACTTCCCTCGCCGGTACGCAATGTTTCCGACATTTTCCGATTCACAAAACATTGCGTATCGGCGAGGGAAGTGCGTACCGGCACTTCATACGCCTGTTTCCCTTTATAAATCACAATCGACTCGAAATGCGGCGCAGCTTTTGCAGGCTTCACGTAACGCCCATATTTGCCTATAAATAGTCAAAGAAACGCCCATTCATTCATTCATTTTTGACTGACTGCATGAAGAAGATCGCAGAAAATTACGACCGAACAGCTAAAAAATACATCTCACACCCAGTAGCGTGGCGTGGGGAAAAATGTAGGGGAAGCCCATTTTTTTGGGTTGGTTGGGGGGGGACACAATTTATGCAGACACACCCCCCCCCCAAATGCAATACCAGCCGCTCAATGCGCAGATAACAATTATCTGAGTTTACTTCTGGTAGGAAACCAAACACATATACAAGTTATACAGAGTACTCCGGGCTTCTGGCTTGTGATGCTGTTTACAGGTAGACAGACCATGCCTTCAAGAAACGAGAAGTACAGACTTCAGGTTTGGGATGCGGTTTACACGTCTCTAGACCAGCCTTCAGCAAACCAGAAGCATTTTTACATACAAAAACACCAGTATTCATACTTGATTTTGGGGCGGAAATGTGTTGACTTTTCCCTTCCCCTTTTACTCCAAAGCGAATGAGATAGTCCGTGAGGAGGAGCTGTATGAGCTGCTCACATCCCCCAAGTGTCCTTACTGGCTGAATTCACTTCTGGTCGGGTTCAATAGTTCTGACCAGAACGTGAAATTCCAAAGTTTCACAAGGTCAAAAGTCAATCCTTATCTTTGTCCCGATCTTCACTCCCTTACCTTCCCATGGGTGTTTTTCACATAAACTATTCCTTCTCAGGCATTTAAACCTTTCTGCACATATTTAATGATGTCTTTAACGACCTTAAAAACAACATCTGTGTGTGGGGGTGAAAAGAAGAGGTGTATGTGTGAAACAGGATCTCTGGGTCAGTGAGTTAAAAGTGAGAATATCATTTCTATATATGTGATTACCCAAAACCGTTGTGATTACTTAAAACAGTTCAAACAATACATGTTCACTAAAATACAATTCAAAATAATACATGTTTACTTCAATACAGTGTAGAATCATATCTTTTTACTTCAATCCCTCTTTTGATCTCACCTCACGAGATCAACATATAGCATTTGAAACATTACCACTGTCATTTTTTTCTTACTGTGTCTGTCCCAACATTTATATAAATCCATCAGAAGCTGGGATTTAGAGCACTTTAAACCTTTAGGAACAGTCCACAACAACAACTTCTTATGACAGTGGAGGGAGAATAAAATATGTCTAAAAAGCAAAGTCCTTGTCAGCTGAGTCATATTACTCTTCCCCCTCCGACACATAGGCCAACAAGGGCATCTGGTACGAAGGGGAAAGGGCACTTTTCCCTCAATGGTGGAACTGATGAGTCTAACACACAATGAGCCTTCTTCTGCCTTCTAGAGAGATGTGTCCGGATTGTCCTCCCCCGGCCCGCTGATGGCGGCCTCCGGGTCGATGCTGGAGAGATGTCCCGATCCTCCTCCTCCGGCCCGCTGATGGCGGCTTCCGGGTCGACTGCTGGAGAGACGTCCTCCCGATCCTCCTCCTCCGGTCCGCTGATGGCGCCTCCTGGGTCGACTGCCTTGACGAGAGCCAGATCTGTCCTGATGTCGTCTAGGGTCCTCGCAGGTGTTTTTTCCCGACCGCACACTGGCTCCAGTGGTACCAGTTGTCTCCCTTTCCATCTAGGCGGACGGCATGGGAGGTCCCCTTCAACCAGACGTAATCTGCTGTGTTGGCCTTGTGTTTCTCGGGTCCCCCTTTGGCGTCAGCAACCTGTGTGGAGAAGTCTCATACCAAGCCCTTAAGTTGCTGGAAATATGGTTTTGAACTCATCTCTTCTACTTCTTTAGTGTTTATTGGCGGCACCAACTAGACTGGAGTGTGGACAAGAGACTATGCAGAAAATAATAAACAAAAAATAAAATAAAAAATAAAAGATAAAAAATAAAAAATAAAAAAATAGAACAAAAATAAAACAAAAAAGGAACAAACAAACAAAACAAAAATAACCAAAGCTAGATTATTTTAAATGTATCAATTTCTCTTAAAAGCAACAAACAAAACAAAACAAAACAAAAAATAGCCAAAGCTAGTATTTTAAATTGATACATTTATCTTAAAAACGTAATAATCTCACATACATATTGTCTAATGTATATCCTATCCTATCCCCCCTTTTTCTGAAATAGAATGCCGTTAACGGTGTTCTTATTTTCAGAAATATCGAGCCTTATACATCAGTTATTAAATATCAGCTATATATTATATATTATTATTACTTATATATCAGGCATTAAATGTCAGCCTTCTTCCATGATTGACCTCGTTTATATTATCTGACTTATGTTGATACGTGTTCGTTTGTATATATTTAATATACAGGGCAATTATTGCCTTTAATTCTAAATTTTCAGTACGCAATCTTTCAGAATGCCGTAGCACTCCCCGTTCGCCACCAGAGGGCAGCAGCTGACCACGAATGAAGTGCCTCTGTCTCTATGTCTTCTGCAATTCTTTACCCACAGTTATTTTTAGTGGATTTTTCTCTCAAGTATTACACAGATTTGACTTAAAAAATTGCAGTTTTACATATATTTATACGTACAGTCAGGCACATTTTTATTGTGTGATGTATATTTCAACAGATAGCGTGACTTCCTGAAGCAAGCTTCTACAACCTCCTCACGGTGATTGCGGCTTCAGGCAAGGAGTCAAAACTCAGTCAACAAAATCTCTTTATCGTCACGTTTAATGAGCCTGATTATTCCCACAGCGAGAGTTGTGATGAGATTCGGTCGTTCCAAATAATTAGTTGGAGGTCGCGTTTCTCTCCTCTTGTATCACCCACCATATAACAATTACAGACATTTTATACATTTAAAGCACCACGAAAGGTAACCGCATTAATCAATCTTATCATGATCTGCGGGGAATTTAACCCATCTGTTTTTTACACCTTTGCAGCCTTTAATTGAAGCACTGCAAGCTAACCGTATTAATCAATGTTATTTTGACTTACGGGGAATTTAACCCATACATCTTTTACAGCGTTGCAGTGTTATGTCAAGTCTTGGACCTTCTCAATATAACTATAATTTAATTACAGTTTCCAGATATTGGAAGAGGCCCATGAGTCTCTTTGCTAATTATCAATGGTCTTTGCAATTAACAGCAGATGTACCCATGTTAAGTAAATTGGCAAAGGTCAGAGGAACTCCAAGAGAGGTCTTCCTCAGATATAATACAGTTAAAGTCTTGTTAGTTAGTGGTTCATATCCAGCATGCATTAGCTAAGAAACGATAAGGATGTTGGTGTGTTAGTTAATGTAAAGAAATGTATGTGCGCTCATGTGCAGACGATATATATATAGTTTGTTAATTGGATAATTCATATCCTGCAAGGCTCCTAAAGACTTCATGAGATAATGACCTTTTGACATCTGGAACTTACATGTTGCTCTGAGGTTGGTGCGTCCAAGTTTAGGAGACCTGACAATGTGTGTGCGTTAAACATGATTAGGGAACATGTTCGTGTGTCATTTAGAAAACCTATATAAACCCTGGGTTTTCTTGTGTTCGTGGGACCATTTCTGCGATTGGTTGCTCTTGAAGCAAGGTAATGTTTCCCCATTGTTGTTTGGTGGTGCGCAACTAAATAATAATGATTAATCTCAACTATTTCTGTGTTTGCGTTTCATTGATTCCTCTCTGTTTCATTCTTTTCTGTTGTGCGAGTGCTGGATCGCCACAACAGCAGCGTTCGTTTTTAGTGGGTCATAGGACGGGACTAAACTACCCGCCTCTTATGAGCACTTTTGTGCGTTAGGTACAGGACTGAATACCCGACTCTAAGCACTATTAATCTACTTCAACTAGAATATGTATTGCATTTCCCACCGTGACTAAGAACACTGAGAACGCTGCTGACAACTCTAAATTCTTTAGTATAATCAATCACAGATTTTTGATAGTCAAAACAGGTGTCTGCTCACCTTTTGTATATTGCCATGGTCTTAGTTGTCACCAGTATCTCTGTGTCCTCCCCCTGGACTGGATTCCGTCCCCTGGCTGTCGGTGTCCCTTTCTAGAGATAAGCACTCATCACGTCGGGGTCACCACTTGTTGGAGCAGAACACCTATTGTGGTGGCTGATAGCCACCCCCTCTGCTACGCGCCGTTTGTTGGATGAGGCTGAAATCTCTATTAAATAAAGAAAGGAATTGAAAACACCGGAATCAAAAGTTATAACAATTATCAGAGTTTACTTCTGGTAGGAAACCAAACACATATACAAGTTATACAGAGTACTCCGGGCTTCTGGCTTGTGATGCTGTTTACAGGTAGACAGACCATGCCTTCAAGAAACGAGAAGTACAGACTTCAGGTTTGGGATGCGGTTTACACGTCTCTAGACCAGCCTTCAGCAAACCAGAAGCATTTTTACATACAAAAACACCAGTATTCATACTTGATTTTGGGGCGGAGATGTGTTGACTTTTCCCTTCCCCTTTTACTCCAAAGCGAATGAGATAGTCTGTGAGGAGGAGCTGTATGAGCTGCTCACATCCCCCAAGTGTCCTTACTGGCTGAATTCACTTCTGGTCGGGTTCAATAGTTCTGACCAGAACGTGAAATTCCAAAGTTTCACAAGGTCAAAAGTCAATCCTTATCTTTGTCCCGATCTTCACTCCCTTACCTTCCCATGGGTGTTTTTCACATAAACTATTCCTTCTCAGACATTTAAACCTTTCTGCACATATTTAATGATGTCTTTAACGACCTTAAAAACAACATCTGTGTGTGGGGGTGAAAAGAAGAGGTGTGTATGTGAAACAGGATCTCTGGGTCAGTGAGTTAAAAGTGAGAATATCATTTCTATATATGTGATTACCCAAAACCGTTGTGATTACTTAAAACAGTTCAAACAATACATGTTCACTAAAATACAATTCAAAATAATACATGTTTACTTCAATACAGTGTAGAATCATATCTTTTTACTTCAGTACACATCAAAGTATCAGTAGGCGTGTATGAAACACATTAATTCAAAAACAATTATGTACAGAAACATTTGCATGCGATAGTCCACCTTCTCTTCCCTTCCCTTTCTAACACACGGCAAGTGCAGCAACAGTCCTCGTCTCTGTAATTAGCTCAGTCCGTAGTCCAAAAGTAACTAAAAAATATAAACAATCTCATCTATTCAGGTGAAATCGCCAGCCGCCTCTGAAGGGAAGCCAGAGCCAGCTGGCTTCCCTTGGCATGGCCCTGACCAATCACAGGTTGGCAGGGGCATCACGTGGGTCTCATCTGATTGGTCAATCCCTCAATTTTCTTCACCAAGGGAAGCCCGATCCGACTGGCCTCCTCTCGCAACAGTGAATGCAATCTACTGTTTCACCATAACATCTAGAGGGGCGCTGTTTGTTTCACTCTTTGTAAAATACTCAATGAGAGTGGGGGAGAGACGGGCCGGCAGCAACACACAGCAAAGGAGAATTATCGAAACAAAACAAAGTGTTTTTATTTATTTATTTAAATTATAACTACAATCCGAAAAAACAGGGGAAGCCTGGCTTCCCTTGGCCTCCGGGAGAAAACGCCACTGCTCACACCGTGTCAGATTTTGGTTATTTTGGGGAGGTCGAGATAAATCATATTAGGCTTGTTTGAGACAAGCGAGACCTGCGCAGACCTGCGCAATTGCGATCAACGTCTTGCTAGTGCGTTGCATGATGGTTAGTCATTTTGTCCGACTTGCTCTGGAGGCTCGCCTACATGAGACGTTGAAATCTCGTGGGACAAAGACGCCCGCAGATTTGAGAGCGAGGCTCGGCGAGGCGGCGCAGTTTCTCTCCACGGGCTGCGGAAGCGAAATGCTTGATGGGAAACGACTTGCTGGTATCTCGAGCTGAGGGCTCATTGGTGGGTTTTACCCCGTGCTGGGGATGAAACTCTCCATTGGCTCGGCAAAAGTGTGTTGTTGTTTTGTGTCAGTTTTACGTCGCCACTTCCATTCACATTTTTCATCATTGTTCCACAATGTTTATCATCATTAAATTAATATCTATATATTTGTATACTATACTTGCACTGCTTACCGTTGTCATACTTTATATATCTTAGCATATTCATACAACACACTGTTCATACTAGGCTAGGCTACTGTGTATATAGTGTATTCATACCCCTCACTGTTTATTCATCATTCAATTCATTCTATATTTTATTCTGTAGATTGTGTACATTACTTTTCACTTTACTGCTTTATGCACTCCTGGTTAGAAGCTAAACTGCATTTCGTTGTCTCAGTACCTGTAATCTGTGCAATAACAATAAAGTTGAATCTAATCTTGAGCAGGAACAAATGTATTTACTTAGTACATATCTGACATTAACGATTAAACACATTTGTCCATTCTTTATCAATCAATCAATCAATGTTTATTTATATAGCCCAATATCACAAATGTTACATTTGTCTCAGTGGACTTCACAGTTTGTACAGAATATCAGTATGACAATACGACACCCTCTGTCCTTACGTTTCACATCATACAAGGAAGAACTTCCAGAGAAAAACCCACAGTTTAAAAGGGAAATGGGAGAAACCTCAGGGAGAGCAACAGAGGAGGGATCCCTCTCCCAGGACGGACAGACGTGCAATAGATGCCGTGTGCATTTATAAATGCAAACCGAGTCAAGCTGACTCCGGAGGTGGCAGTATGCACCTTAAAGTTGTTTGAAATCCGCCAAAAAACCGAGAGAAGAAGAAGAAGAAGAAGAAGCCGACTCCGAGCTGTCCGACTTCAGGCGAGCTTTTTGAGACCTCCCCCGGCTGCGATCGGCTATTCTCGTCTACTTTCGAGGCGAGCCGCAGCTCGTCTCAAACAAGCCTATTGTTTGGTGGATGCAGTTTGAACCAGAGTAGCAGCATGGAGGTCGGATCGTCACCAAAATAAATAAATAAGTGGTCCGAAAAAAGTTAATGACAAAAAAAATACACATAACCTTCCTCAGGCAGTGTGTTTGTCCCGGGGACAGGAGACACCCCCTTGCTGAGAAACTTTGGTGCATCTACACAGCAGCGTTAAAAAAATCTTGAAACGCTTCTGCCCATTCACTTTGAATGGGGTGACGTCACTTTCCCTCACTTTTCGCCGAAATGCATTGTGGGCAGGCGAGCGGAGATTTTCAGGATTTTCAGGATTCAAAGTTGAACAATGTTCAACTTTTGAGGCTGAGGTGGAAGCGTCAGCCAATCAAATCCCGTGTACGCAAATCTGACAGTTCAAGCTCTAGCCAATCAAACGGCGTGTATGCTGGGAGAGACATACCGCAGGTCATTTCCTCATATTCCAAAAAATGGAGGAGAAATTAGCGGTAGCGAATCAATCACCCGGTGCTTTATGACCAGACCTACCGGGATATAAACCGGAGGAGCCAGGCATGGAGGGAGGTGGCAGAGACAGTGGTATGTTTTCGCCTGTTTTGGGGAGATTATATCCAGTTTACTTCGGGCTTTTTTGCTTCGTATGTCGCGGGCGGGAGATTCATGTGATTGGTTGTTCGCAAAAAATCCCCAAGCTTCAGATACGCCCACCTCCAAGATTTTTTTAACGCTGCTGTGTAGACGTACCGTAAGAAATGATCGGGGAATCCCTCCGGAGTGGAGTCATGACGACTGGATCTGAATTATTTTGTTGTATTTGGTGGTTTGTGTTCCAGCTGTCGATCAGCAACTATATATCCATAATCCACCAGTTAAAGGAAATACAACTAATGTGTTGTGTTATATTAGCTGTACAATTCTCCACATATGGTGTTCTTAGTTTCCATACCTCCTGTGTTTTACGAGTGACTTATCAAGTCTTGGCAAACGGCATAAAACACGATTAAACGTGATAGTATATAAAACCATGCTCGTATCTACAACCTATAGAAATGCAAAACGGCGTCAGTTTAGACGTAATTCTGTCCTCCTGCTTACCGCATCATTTATGAGAAAACATTTCATAACATTAACACAACATATTCGAGGTGGTTTTAAATAACATATCCGTATTTATTTATTTCTCCAAGTTATGTTTTTGTGTGCACTGAGGAGTCTCAAACAGGCGTTTGTTTAATCATTTTAAGATTGGCTTTAATCAATGTTTGAAAATGAATTCTTCATATGATAAATGAGAGGTAACATTTTATTTATTTCCACATATTTCTCTCCATTCTTCCTTCTGCCAACGGTGTCGCAGTTTCTCGTCTCTCCCGTTGTTGTGCTTAGTGCGTACGCATGGGTTAGAGTTTGCGTGGCGGACCGCACATTTTCCCGTCAAGTTAGTATTTTATAAATCGCAAACATTGCGTAGAAACTGGCGTACGCCATTTTTTGAGCGTATATCCCTTTATAAATGAGGCCCCTGATCTCCACAACTTCTCCTGCAACTTTGTCCACGTCCTTCCTCTTCGCAAACCGAGTGCAGTTCCCTGTTTACGCACCGGGGGGCGCTGAGTCCCTTTCTAACCCGCCTCTGAGTGTGGTTTACGGCGATATGAACGTTAAACAATACTTTCAGAACATATATGCGTATATAAATATATAAATGCACACACATATATTTGGTGTTTTATTACATATTGTATATTGGAATTTTTGTACAAAACACATAGCCTACACTTTAGTCAAAGGTTTGGACACACTTTCTCATTCGAAGTTTTTTAATTTATTTTTTATTGTTTTTACATTGTAGATTTATATTGAAGAAATCAAAATGATAAAAGAACATATATGGAATTATCTAGTAAACACAAAAGTGTTAAAAAATTCAAGATTATGATTTATATTTTGCTGGCTACTGCAGAATGCTGTGGTAGCCATGCTGGTTAAGTGTGCCTTGAATTTTGAATAAATCCCCAACAGAGTCACCAGCAAAGCCCCCCCCCCCACACGGCCACAACATCACACTTCCTCCTCCATGCTTCACGGTGGGAACCACACATGCAGAAACCTTCCGCTCACCCTTCTCTGTGTCTCACAAAGACACAGAGGTTGGAACCAAAAATCTCAAATTTGTACTCATCAGACCAAAGTACAGATTTCCAGTGTCTAATGTCCAATCCTTGTGTTTCTTGGCCCAAATAATTCTCTTCTTCTTCTTGTTGTCCATGGATCTTTGCAGCAATTGGACCATGAAGGCCTGATTCACACAGTCTCCTCTGAACTTCGGATGCTGAGATTGTCTGCTACTTGAGCTCTGTGATCATTGATGTGGGCTCTAATCTGAGGTGCTTTCTGAGGCTGGTAACTCGTGTGTATTTATCCTCTGCAGCAGAGCTAACTCTTGGTCTTCCTTTCCCGGGGGGGTCCTCATGAGAGCCAGTTTCATCATAGCATTCGATGGTTTTTGCGACTGCACTTGAGGATAAATTCAAAGTTCATGACATTTTCCGGATCGACTGGCCTTCATTTATTAAAGTGATGATGGACGGTCGTTTCTCTTCACTGAGTTGAGACGTTCTTGGATTACAACAGTAGTCAAATAGGGCTTTTCACTGAGCACTAACCCTACCTCTGCACAACACAACTGATGGTCTCAAACACAATCAGAAGGCAAGTAATTCCACAAATTGACTCTTGACAAGGCACACGTGTTAATTGAAAACCATTCCAGGTGACGACCTCATGAAGCTGACTGAGAGAAGCCAAGAGTGTGCAAAGCTGTCATCAAGGCAAAAGGGGGCTACTTTGAAGAACCTAAAATAAAAATCCTATTCTGGATTTGTTAACACTTTTTTGTTTACTAGACAATTCCATATGTGTTCTTTCATAGTTTTGATGTCTTCAGTATTAATCTACAAAGTAGAACAACATTTTAAATAAACAAAAAACATTGAATGAACAGGTGTGTCCAAACTTTTGACTGGTACTGTACATAAGATATATACTTTTTATACTGTACATTTTACATTGCACACTTAATGTAAATAATATACTACTTTTGTATTGTGTTAGCTGTAAACTGTTTTATTAGTCAGATAGTTTACAGATTGTTATCTTCACGATCAACTTTTATTTTCTATTTTTAGATGTTTCTATTTTATAATTGTTTATTTTCTCCTCTTTTTAATTTATAATTATGTGCAATGCCATGTTTTTTATGCTGCTGTAACTAAAAAATGTCTTATCTTTCATCTTGAGTTATATGATTCTAAAAGGATGTCATAACACTAACAATATCAGGACCGTGTTCATGCGTGTTTCCAAGAGCCTATTTGTAATGCTTGAACTTATTGTGCTTTAGGTGAGAGTTGGGCCAGTAGCATCTTTTTTTGTAACTTTTTACAAAACACAAACATAACATGTATATTTTCTATCATAAAGTTGATATACAGTATTTATGTTTATGTTAACAATTATATAAGAATATGCTATGAATGCTCTTACTTATATTAATTTGTTTATTCGTTGTAAAATATTCCAAAGTATGTTATACTACTATCATACAAGTGTATTACTTTTTCCTCTGTGTAAAGTAATAGTACAAATATTTTAGATAAATATATAAAATAGATTTTTTAAATTATTTTGTAAAAACGTACTTATATACTTAAAATGATGTTAATATATATACTTAGAAAGAAGGACACCTGGAGCTTGTAGGAAGAAGACTTTTCCATCTCTCAGATACTACATGTCATGACCAAACACAATACCATCTGATTCATGTTCAATATAGTATGTTTATTTCAATTACAATGGCGCTTTTTTAGAAAATATCTGATGCAGAAACATCAACGAAAATGTATAAATGATAACCATACACACATAACCCATAAATACACATTGACACACTTTTAGAAAAGAACACGTGATTCTTAAGAGCCTTTGGTCTGGAACGTATCCCAGGTGGAAACAACAAACATTAGCAGAAGGAAAGTTCTCTGTGCACTGTTGAAGCCCTATCATGTTTCATATCAGTACAGAATATACAGTGCACACATGACGCCGGGCGTTAGCCTTCACCCTTTATGAAAGAATGTTTTGCATTGTTTAAGGTTTTATAACCCCTGTAATCCTGACAGTTCTTAATTTTCATAATGCTAACATTTTTGCATAAGATAAAGATAGAATGGAAGGCAAAACAAATACAACCAAGCACCAGGCACTGTGGAGTGAGGCACTTGAGCACCTAACTCCTCTGGTTTGGCATCACGATGTTTGGCACATGAGGGTGGCGTTGCATTTGTTTGTATATGTGTGTGTGTGTGTGTGTGTGTGTGTGTGTGTGTGTGTGTCCAGGAAACCTCTCACAGTCGCCACTGTCTCCTTAGTACTTGTTGTGCATCTGAAAACAACCAGGTGAGTTACATTCATTCTCCTCATATTTACACTTCCACCATATAAAGTACTTGTAGTTTTAGAGTTCAAGCTGATCTGCACTTATTGAACCACTGACAAGGTTCCCAGTCCGTTGAGTCATGAAAAATGTATCCATTGTCATTCCGACTTTATTATTTTCCACCATGCAGCTCTCGCCCTCTCGTGGTTTCCTTGGGAGGGGCAGATGAGAAGGCGAGCTGCTATGATGTGGAGGAGTCTGGCTGGCTGAGGTCCTTCTTCTTCTTCTTCTTCTTCTTGGTCTTCTTCCCGCTGCAGGGCTTGCAGAGGCAGCAGAGGATGATGGGAGAGGCCAGCAGGATGAGCGGAGACGTGACCAGTCCGATGATGCTAACACCCACCAGGATACCCACCACCTGGATCAAATGATTATAAGTCATATGTAAGGGGTTGCACTTAGTCAATAATTATCACCAAGTTCTGCAGTCACATCAAGGGAGCGTTTTTAGAAGTTTTTGGCTCATTGATTTGATTTTATGGCCCCTCCGTTATGGCTTTGGTTCGGTATCACTGCTCTTTAACCTTGTTTTCAGTGAAAAGGTATTAATAAACCCATCATACACTACCTGCGCACTAAACAGTATAGAGACAAAGTGAGCAGCCAATAAACAGACACTCAGGAGTTGGTGGAGTCCAAAGCAGGGCCTTAACAAGAGGAAATATAGGACTGACACTCATCAGTTGGACAGAAACCCAATTCCAAATCAATGCTAATGTTGCTTTAAGAAGGCTGGATTTGTAAATATGCTAACATGTCAGCTACAAACACTTTGCATGGTTCTTTTGCCACCCACAGTTCTTACATTTAATAATTAGCGATACATGTCTCTTTTTAAACATAGACTGTAAATAAGAAATGAACATAGTCACTGTGAGCCATTTGTTTGTGGGAACCTTGAGTTTGGCATATTAGCTGTCTCCAGCTTGTTTTTTTTATACCAGAAGTGGCGCAAGAAATGGTCTCTACAACCAAATGCTTAAAAATACATTTCTAGGCAGCCAAAATGTAATAATTAACTTTCATGAAGTGAAACTCAGTGTGAAAGGGTTAAAGTACCAATATGAAAACACAGATAACCCCCAGATCAGACAGCGCTGACGGTAGCGTCCTGTCAACATCAAGGTAGCCCCGCCCTAAAGCATATGCGGCTTTCTCTTCTATTTTACTCATTTGGGACTTTCATTTACAAAGTGACCATCATGCTGTATTGAAGACCACATGGAACTAGCAATTGAGATCATTAACTCATTAGGAAAATGCTTACTTGGGCAATAAATCAAGTGGGAAGTAGGATCAATTTCTCATAGACTTTTATACAATCAGATTTTCTTTTGCAATCTGCTGTTTGTCATTAGAAATAATTCAAGGCACTTCTACATTGTCTTCACCTTTCAGGCCTCGAGGGTGCTGATTGATTTTAAAACCAATGAACTAGTTTAAAATTGTAATGTTTTGATAAGTTGGTGTATTTACTGTCAACAAATAGGATTGTTGCTAAACTACATTTTTGTAGTATGTAGGATTATAGAATGTATGTAATGGTAATGCTTTATGTAAACCAATAACATTGGATTGTGGGTAGCTGTAGTGAAGGTGTCTACCATGAAGGTGTCTACCATGATCTCAATACAATATATTCAAACTAATTGAGACTGAAAACGTTTTTTACCCTGCCAACACTATTCTACATTACATAGCCAAAAGTGCATGGACACGGCTGTCCATATGTGTCTTTTTATGTTTTGTCTTAGGTTATTTAGAATTATTTGGCTAGGCTCCTTCGTTCCAGTTTCACAGTATACTTAAAATGTAGTCACCACTGCAGTGTTTGCAGGCAGTAAAGGAGTAACACTGTCAGAGGAATGTGTGACGGCAGATTGTAAAACTTCAGGAACTGGTCGTGCAAGAGTGTAAACCGAGTTTGTCAGGAGTTGTTTTGGAAGGAACAACTGCAGGGTTGTATGTCCACTCTCCAGACACGTATCAATGCAGACACACACTGAGGAAGAATCAAGAGGACCGCTGCAATCTTAATAGGAATCATGTGATAATGGCATCAGGGCAGCAGAGGTGTAGGGAAAGTAGGTCCGGCGGTTTATGGTTTTGATACAGGGCAGGAATTTGAGATTAGCACTGGGATTAGTTCAGTTTAATGTCTGGTAAAGGACTATTTTGGGACTATTAACACAAACATGGTGCTAGAACAGAGTGTATGGGTCTATAAAGAGAGACACTACTGCTAAAAAAGGATAGGGATTTGTTCATATATTACTCAAGACAGATTTTATACAACATTTTATTCCTAGAAGCATGGGAATCTTTTTGATTTATTGACGTTGACAGTATTTTTTATATTATTGGAGAGACACAAAGGATATCCAAAACTACCATGGATTGAATCTTTGACTCTAATATTTTCACAAATATTAAGAATTAAATAAGAATGCCCAGGCTGGCTTTATCCAACACTGGGATTTCTGTTCTGGAAATGAATGAAAGTTGAAAGCACATCTGCAATAGGAAGGCTAATTTGCATATTTTTACCTAAAATGCAGGTAATAAACCAGGAAAGCTTCAAAGTGACATTTCTTAGTTAAAACCATATTCATCTGTAGTATCTCACCTAAAGGGAAAATTGATAGTTATGTATAATTTGTAGCTTTTGTTTTTACATTTTTAAAGCGTGCTGTAAGCTCTATTGTCCTGTAGACACCTGTGCCGTCCTCACTGGAGAGAAATTCCAACCGTGAATCATTGATTTGAGAGCCAAACAGTGCAGCTGGCATGGAGATCAAAATCTTTAACGTCCAATCCCTGCTGTGTGATGGCACACTTTTACTCAAATCAAACCCATTCCAGTTATAACTGACCACTCACGGATGATTGGCTCTGTAGGCTAATCCATTCAGACAATGTCAAGCCTCATCACAACACTGAAATAAAACTGCATGTCTGCCGTCTGCTGTGTCCTCACCTGCGTTCTGTTCCACATCACCGAGGCCCGCGAGTGTCCCAGCTTGTTTCTGCACGGCCCCTTATCATAATGCCTCAGGAAGATATCGCCCTGCAATTGCGAAATATACTTGGTTAGACAAGAAATATATTATTCAGCAGAAGTGGAAGAAGTACAAAGCGTTTGTACTTAAGTCAAAGTAGCAAACTCATTGTACACATTCTAGTTTACTAATAAAAGTCATGCATTACCAAAAGTACTCATTGTGCAGAATTCTCCATCTCAGAATAATATATATAATATTAATGGAAAATAGTTATTGATGTATTATTGTTTTGATCACTTTAATTCTAAAGCTGGAAACAGGGGTGATCATTTGAATTCTTAATATTTGTATTCTGTTTGTCTGCTGGGTAGCTTGTACATTAAAAAGTTCACAACTATATAAAATAACATTCATATGTATTTGTTTGTTTTTTTCAAAAATAATCTGAACATGCAGACTAACTACAACAAAGGATATTAAATAAATCTAGTGGAGTAAAATAATACAATGGGAACTAGTGGTTTACATTTCACCACTGTTATCTAGTATTCAGCAAGAAATGTAGAAAACAAGCTAAGGATAGAGAAGCAGAGGCTGAGGAGATGTGAACTTGCCTGTAAAAAACAGGTGGTAGTAAGAGGCAGTATAGTTTATTTTTAGCTTGTGTTAAGAACCATGTGTGTTAGGCATCAGGAGAGACTTACATCCAGGTTCTGCAGACAGTACCAGCAGAAGGTGTGCTTGCAGCTCTTACACAGCATCTGTGCACATCCCTGGTTCCTCTCGATGTAGATAGCACACATAGGACACTGCTTGATGGGCATGTCAGAGTCGCTGTCGGAGCGCAGCCTATAGAAACACAGTGGAGAGATGTCAGATGTGCAGTATGAAGCCGTGAAGGCATCCGAAGTCTCCAGATAGGGAGTGGATTGTTTAGAAAGCCACAGGTTTTAGGGTCAATGCTTCCTTTGCACTAGGGGAAATGATTTATACATTTAAAAATATTTGTATATTTACAACTTTTAAAGTTGTTATGGTTAGCAAACAATTGCCTATTTAAACATCCAGAACAAACATAGCAATATTAGCATTTACTAAGAAGGATGTTTACAGCTATCTGAAGGATGTAAATCCCATATTCACTCTTCTTTATTCTCTAATTTGGTCTCCACCTTCTTAGAGAAGTGAATCTCTTCTAGTAGCAACATTTTTGTGTAGGCCATTTGGCTCTCGACAGGTAGTGTGCTTGGCGTAAATAAGATCATTCTTGTTTAAAACAGCTGCGCATTACAGCTGAAAAACATGATGGAAACAAAACAGAAAAGGTGTGTGCAATAAAACCAGAACCACAAGCTCAGGTGGTAATGCTCTTACTAATACGCAGTGTTTTCCTCACTCTTTATAAATGAAAACAAAGGTTAGAGCAACTTTAATTTCAAGCAGTGCCAATTTCTGCCCACACATTTTTCTTCTTTATTATTCACTAACTCTGCTGATCATGGAAAAGCAATCAAGTGAGTTGGCGCTTTGCAGGGGGGATTAAGAATGCCAACGCTATTTCCCATTGGCAGTGCCAGCAACTAGGACCACAAAAGTTGCCACAAAAATGTTGATGTGTTTCCTATAAATGTGAAAAATCCTAGCAACCATTAGCGTTTCTCTGCAGAACGGAGAACAAAAAGTTAACGGAACAAATATATCACTAGTTGCTTGCTTATTCAGAATAATGACAAATCCCTAAATGAAATTAAATGTTGTTATCATTAGATACAACAAACCAATACATCATCATAAAGGTAGACACAATGAAAAACACATTGATTTAATTACATCTTGTAAATCCTTTTTGTTGGCTAGTGAATCCTTACTGCAGTGTTTCTGAGGTACTGGCTATGATTCTGGTACAATAACATTATGTTTAACGACTAAACCTGCAAGCAAATATAAATCATGCTCTCAAGTTCAAACTTATAGTTAATCTTCCCAAATTCTCCTCGTGCCTGCTCTCTCCTTCACCGCACACTGCAGACACCTTTACTGCAGTGCTCCTTCTGTACACGACGTGGCTCCGTGCCCACCCCCCTCCTCCCTTTGGCACAGAGACAATGGAATTCCAATATAAGTCAGTGACTCCCCAATGACATCAGCCGTTCTGGCAGAGAAACTGTAAAATGTAGCTTTACAGCGGGGACTACCCACCGAGCCCTGCTGAGGAATACTAAGCTATTAATCCTAAAATAATGTTTACTGCATATTCAGCCCAGAGCTCTACTGGGACATGATGGACTACACATTACTTGTACAATCCATTCGATGTAAATATCCAGCTACAATAACTGTCAGGTGTTTTTATATTAAGAATAGGACTGGATTGTTCTGATAAAATAAGATAAAGGGATAAATATGAAGGTAATACAATATCTTATAAAGTCATATTAAACGTAGCAATAGCATGGTATACATGTTTTTGAAACCCATTATTGGAATCATGATTCAGTCTGTTTACAGCAGTGTTTCTTCGTAGACTCCCAGTGACCTCAACTAACACGTTTTTCAGCACAGTTTCATTTTCATTAACAGGTGCGGCTCTGACTCTGTGGCTGCTGCAGACGGAGGGAGGTGGAACAAACGGTGGCTTACTGACCTGCTTTCATGAGCGAGTGACGGCGACATCATGGGCTGCTGCTCAGGGCAGGTGTGGTCGTCGAGCCAGGGCCCTCTGCACCCGGAGCAGAAGACGGTGTGACAGGTGGGGCAGGGCACAGCGGCGGGCTGGCCCTCACTGCTCTGCTGCACACTGCACACCGCCTGGCACTCAAGCACCGGACACCAGGCCTTACTGGGGTCCAACTTCACTCCTGCAGAAAGCACAGAGGGATGGGCAGGGAAGAAGACATCAAGAAGCTGCAGATTTTACAGACAAAATAAACACGTTTTGCTATTCTATAAACCCAAGTTATACTAGTATTTGGCCTGCTCTTTCAAACAAAACCACCAGTAGTCTAGAATTAGTTATACTACTAATCTGGAACAAATTGTTAGTGCTGGACAACAGATCTCTAACATAAAATATAACAAAACACAGATACTTCAGTGCTGGACAACTGATCTCTTACATAAGATTTGAAAAAACACAGATACTTCACTGTCTTACTAACAGTGAGTGTGTCACTCCCTCAACCTTCTAACACAGTTCCTAGTTCTTAACACACAAAATAAGGGTATGTTCTAATATAAACAGTATGAATATACGGTACCACTTAACAATAAGACTACCCTTATAAAGGATTCATAAAGGGTTTATAATTAGGTTATTAATTAGGTTGTAAACACTTTATTAATCATTAAGAACCATTTATAAACCAGTTCTAACATAGTTTTCATACATCAACACAGGCTCACTAGTTGGCAAGATGACTAAGCCTTATATTGGCTACTTAGCGAGAATCAACTCAGTAAGCAACAGATACCAAGGATGCTGGCTGATGAAGGAGACCAAGTAAGCTAAGTAGCCAATATAAGGCTTAGCATTACAGATAAATGTGGGCTCACTATTTGGCAAGCAACCGGTCCCAGTTGCCCTGTTTATCTCATGTCTTATAAAAGCTTATTAATGATTTATAAAGTGTTCACAACCTAATTAATAAATTAATTACAAACTATTCGTAAACCATTTATAAGGGTAGTCTTATTGTAAAGTGGTACCGAATATACTGTATAAAGTATTACTACCAGGCCAATAAACATTTGTTTGACAAGTCAGGCAAACATACAAGAAATATGTCTTACAAATAAACATTTCTTACAACACCACTTTGTGCACTTCAGAAAGGATAGGACAACACTTTGACTAAACAATCAAATTCAATACAAAGTCAAACTATCGACAAAATTCACTCAGCATCTTTGGGAGACTTGGGTCAACGGTGTTTTGAACTAATTGCTATCGTCAGCATGCTAACATGCTCAAATTGCCAACATGGAGCTGTGTGTTAGCATGCTAAACACTGAAAACAGGTAAACAAAGGTCTGTATTATTAAGTCTATGTGAATATAGCCATTTGTTATACTGAAAAACATTTTAAACAACATGACTTACTGTCGTCATGCTAGTGACCATCTGCAAGGAACATTAGGTACAACACTGGTTGGAGCTAAAGGCTAATGTCAGAAGGCTAACATGCTCACATTTCAATGTTAGCATGCTGATGTTTTGCAGGTAATGTGTTTCGACGTTCACCATCTTAGTTTAGAGTGTTAGCATGTCATAATTTGATAATTTGGGCTAAAAAACAAGTAGGTCTACAGCAGAGGCTGATGGGAGTATTATTAAAATCAAAGAAAAAAAGTTATTAGAAATTATCACAATTTTTAGGACAATCCATTCAATTCAAATGAACTTGGAATAAATTGGTGAGACGACTTACAAACTGAGACAAACAACCTTGTAAGTAGCTTATGAGGAAAGAAGGATACAAATAAACAATTTATGAAATGCTTTCAATAACAAAAATCTGGCATTTTTTATCAAAACCAAAAATGGAGCATTCATGATCCCCCCACCACTCTGAGTTTCATTGTGAATCAAATGACCAAAAACATTGTTGCATAACAGCCTTTACTTTGCACTTCTTTACACATTAAAGGTAGGGTAGGTAATTTTGGAGAAACCAGCTCGAGTGCGCTAGAATTTGAAAATACACAACTGGAAAAAATCTGCCACTTCCTTATAGAGCCCCTCCTCCAACACACACGAATGCGCACATGACCAATGAGGGCACGAGATAAGTTTGTGCACAGATGGAAGGCTGACAGGCAGGTAGGCCATCCAGTTATCTGACCCGGGCCGGCTAAAATGATTGGTCGTGCTTTTTACAGTGCTACGGCTTCCACAGATGACATTTTTTTATGTATTTATTGTCAAAGTATTTAATATATTCATTGCTATCGGGATGTTAAGAGCATTCCATGGAATATGACAAAAAGTGTATCTGAAATAAATTGCATACCCCACCTTTAAATATTATGAGTGTTATGATTTATGGTCAAAGTAAACAAAACGTATTATGGGCCTCACGGCATTTTGTTCCTGTGCAACTAGAAAAATACCAACATAGCTAGAAGGCATAATAACCTCAGTTTGCCATTTGTAAATGTCAACAGGAACCTTTTTCAACAGTTATTCTCTCCCAGGCCAAACTGATACAATCTGTTCTTACAGACATTCCCACAAGTACTGGTGCAATCAGCTACACAAAGGTACCTGAAACACTTCAATTCAAAATAATAGTTACATAAACCTCTTGCAGCATTTCCTGCTGGTAATGTTTGCTATAATTGAATGTAACAAAGCCACAGTTTCAGTAACCTCCTGAGTAACACTGGACCAGAGCAGAATAGAAAAGAGATTATACATTATACATTATCCCAGACACGTAAAGCTCGGCACTTGCTGCTTGGTGTAATAACACCAGATGAAGTGCGACCTGAAATAGCCCAATGCCTGTCACAAGTCATCTACATGCAACAATTCCTACCTCTCTCAAACTTCAGACGCTGATACAGCTCCACCTGATCCTCCGAGGCCAAGCTGGCTATCTGCAATCACAGAAACACGAGAGACACTTTAGTCATGTTGTTGACACTCGGAGCTGTGACATTGAATTTTGTGTGCATGCAATAAGTATGATCAATCCATAATGGATGAATAATTGAAAAAAGACATGATGGTCACAATAAAATTAGGCCATTTTGGTATTTTCATTGCTGAAAGCTGGTGCCTCAAGGGTCATCATCAAGCGTCAACTGGTCACATTACAACTGATTTGCTACAATATTTTTGCTACATTATAAGACAAGAAGTCAAATGCAACATTTTCTAAATGAAAAAAGGCAGCAAAGCCACAATTATAATGTAATCCATGTTGTAGTAAAAGCTGCAAAATGACACATGATCAACAAATAAGATGCTAATCTGGAAATAATGAGTCTGGAAATACTGAGTATGTTATGTGTGATATGTGTGGGCCAGTTTAGCCTGTTTTATAGAGAAGAATTGTTAAAGGGTGACAATATAGGGTACGACACACATAAAGGTTCCACAGGCCAGATTTAAACCTTTTAAGACTAAAAACAGACTTAAATATGTATCAAAACTGCTCGCAGGGCTTATTTATTAATATTTGTTTGTCTAACATCTGTACAATTTTCTACTGGATAACAGCATTTAAATCAAAAAGTAAAATCAACTCAGTAGGAAGTCCAGAGAGTCTTGCAGTGGTTTTCAAAACCTTTTAAATGAGGACGTGAGAAGCGGTATTCCATTTGTTTGCGAATCAGTCTGAACTCCTTCTCTGACGTGTTTACTGTGTGGGATCCACAATGTGTGACATGAGCTCACAGAGTTTCACTTTCTGTCTGACACTTAAAAGACTTCTCTCAGAAATGCCATCACTGCTGGTTCACAGCATTTTCACAACACTTAATTAACCCTGCCCACACAGCTCGAAAAACTTGAGGGTGAAAATCCAACTTCAATTTTCTATAGAAAACTCTGCAGCAACTTAGACATTTAAAAATAAAGTTTGTTTCAACATTTGTCCATGAAGATCAGTTTTTATTGGCCTGTGATGGCTTTATTTGGTTTCACTCATGACCTACATATCATTGGTGTTTAGCAGGGCATACCTCAGAGTCCAGTAGCACTCCAGCCTTTTGGCAGGCCATATCTGGGCAGGTGATGGGTGCCCCCCCGCCCTCCAAGATGGCAAGCCGAACATACTGCTCCAAACACTGGAGAGGGACAGACAACACAGCAGCATTAGTCTGGATACTGAATGGAACAGGGACAATTGTACCATAGCGCAATTGTTAATAGTAATACATTTCAACATTTTCATAATAACATTTTCTTAACTGTCCACAATTTTACATCAGTATTAAAGTACAGGGAAAATAAGAATGAAAAAAAACTAAATGCAACATAAACATGGACATCTTTTCAACATCCACACGTCAAAAGTCATATGTTGCCTCAGTGAAGAAATACGGAAGTGTAGGGGGAACTTAATAAACATTGCGCAAAGGCAGACAATTTAGCGGAACTGAAAATAAGTCACTTTTCAGTGGAAAACAAAGCTATCTCGCAATGTGTTTTAGAATCAATCGTACGCGCTAACTTGTGCTTATCATGTGCTAACCATGGGCTTTGACATTACAAATGATCTAAAAACAAAGCAGGAAAAAAAAACAATTCTCTGGAACCAGACTGGAGGAGATATAAAATGTGTGTGTAAAAGCTGATAAGTGTGTTTACAGTTTCTCTTTTCCAAGCATTTCCCCCGTGACACTGTGTATGTGTATTATCTGTGTGACCTTGTGCGAGCAACACTGACAACTTAGCCTCCTCGGGCAGAGATTAACACCTGCCACGATCCAGCTCTCTGTGTCAGGGCACAACGGCAACATCTCAGTTGGAAATGCCAGACAGGCACGTATCAGACTGCCACGGTGCAGCAGCAGACCTCTGGGCTTCTATTATAGTGATTCAGCTCTGTGTTCTACCGACAGCTCTTCTTCTCTTTTAAAAGGACTGAAACAGCTGCCAGGTTTTCTTAAGAACTTGTGGCCCTGACCAACCTTTTTGGTGCCCCTGTTGCTAGATCGCTTTCCATTTGCAAGCAAGAAATGTATTCAAATGTATTATATTGTAACATATGCTCAATGTTAATAGAACTAATTGCAAAACGTAATTGTAGTTTAAAGCTTTATGCAAATGGGAACTTGAACTTTTGGAGCTAGTGTTAGGTCACACTGTGTTTTTTTTCTCCACCATTTGCCATAAATAGCGGTGGTGGCGAAGTCCATAGGGACTTGGCTTGGCAACTGGAAGGTCACCAGTTCAAGTCCCGGAAAGACCAAGTGCTACCGAGGTGTCCCTGAGCAAGGGACAAGTTCCCTACACTGCTCCCTGGGCGCCGTACATAATGGCAGCCCACTGCTCCAAACACTAGGATGGGTCAAATGCAGAAAAAACGTTTTGTTACATAGTACCTGTACTACGTAATGACAATAAGTTGAATCTTCTTCTTCTTCAAATCAAATCAAAGCTTTATTTACACTACTGCACAGTTAGGGCGAGCTTATGGGGAACCAATAATGACAACATCAACAGTTGTCATTATTCTATAACCAGTACATTGTGACATCAATGTTTGCTTCATACTGATGAGTTTAAGAAAATAAAGTCTCTATTTCCACTCTAACAAATGCCAACAGCTGTGATAAATCGCAAGAAATTCCAAAGACAAAGAAAGTAAATGTGAGGTAAAGCCTTCCTGTGATGAAACCAATTCATTTCACCAGTGCTGTAATATGCAATGTGCCAATAAAATGATCTATTTTTGGATCCTAAAGCAGTAATGGGGCTGCAATAAAACGGAGCATCCCATCCCAAGTAATTTAAAAGTTGGAGATTTGCCTAAATTGCCCAAGGAATAGTTCAGAGTCAGATCCCTTTTTTGTGAAATCTTCAACGCCTACGGAAAGTGACTAAAAGCATAAGCAATATCAGAAGATGATCAGCATGCATTTCATCTAAATAAAGCCTTGAGTGACCCGCTCTGTTTCAGTAATAAAGGTTCACATGTTTAATTTCCATATTAGCCAACATCCTGTTGTAGTTCTGCTAATACCATAAGCATTATCTATGTAAATGTCTGCCATTCGTTTGTCTTTACTTACCGCTGTGCAGAAGACACAGTTGCAGCTCTGGAGTTCCCTGGTGGCTGCAGACGGCTGCTCGCTGAGGCACAGCTTGCAGAAGAGCCCTGGACGAGGGTTGGCCCCGGCCTCAGGGGTCCCCAGCGAATTCCCGGCGTCCCGAATCAGGGTGGGACTCCTGCTGGCCATGATGGGGCAATGCAGGCGGGTGAGGGAGGGATCAGGCTGCTCCTAGCCCCTCTGCTGGGGACGGAGAGGAGCCACAGCCTCCATGTTCCTGAAAGCAGAGACTTGTCTCCTTAGTGCAGGTATACCACTTCCTCTTCGATACTGTTGACATAATACCTCAGCCAGGCCTTATGACAACACTGCTCTGTTACTGGAACCTGTCATCTCTTTTGGTAACCAGTGTACCAACATGATGACTTCACCCCTCCCTGAGGCATTTCATTGTCTTGTTACCTGAGAGATGAATTAGTCACTGTTCAAAGCTGCCCGGTGCATGAAGCAAAACATAATTATGTGTAATTACTGCTGCATTATTGATTACTCATCACGGCATATTTAATGCCAAAGTCCAAGGTCTGTGTTTACTGAGTGTTCAGTTATTGACCAGATCTCATTCACTCTGGCAGGACTGATTGTCGAGTTTTTAGTTACAAAGTAAATAAATGCCTGTGTATCCATAGTAGGTACAGAAACTTTTTGGTTAGGCACGTCATTTCAACATTGGGCAGGGGGTAGTAGAAAGATGGAAAACAGGTCAACTCTCTCTTATTAATTGTATGTTTTAAAAGTGTTAGACTGAAATAGTCTTTAGTCAGACTAAAGAGAGAAGAATCCGGATAGTCAACATTTCATATTTCTCAGAGCTCACACCATTTTGAAAAATGTAGTTGAGCAAAGTAAAAAAAGGTAACATTTGTGTTTTTAATGTGAAAATTGCCATTGGATGAGACCAACAATCATGAAATGATGCTCATAACAAGGGCTTACATGCTAGTGTTTAACAGATCAAATGTTCACATCTACATATCCACCTTCGTAGTTTTTGCTAATTAGCCCAAAACTACAATAAAGCGGAAAATGAAGGGACACAACATTAGGATTCAGCCACTTGACACCATGAATGTCTGCACAAAGTTGCCAATCCATGTAATAGTTGTTGAAATATTTCTGCCTAGACCAAAGCGGTAAACCCAACCGACCAACAGACAACAAAAAGCAATATTTCACAAAATCTGCTCTACTACAGCATCAGGCATAAATATAATCTGTGATTTCCGCCCTCAGCTATCAAACATAATGCACTAGTTGTATATGTTGGGACAGCAGGAGAGGGGTTGGTGGATAATAAAAGGAAAATCTATTGTTAAAGGCAACCAAAGTCACAAACCCAATATCCAATCCCTTTGGGTTTGTCCAATCCCAAAAAAGCATGAGAAATAATAAACTCATAATCTGGGATTAGCGATTAATCCTGTAGATAACAGTGGTTGGACACAGAACGGGGTCACACAGGAAGCGGTGGCGTTAAAAACACACTCCGCAGCCTGTTGAAATCACATGTTAGTCCAACCTACACACAATGTTCTCCATTTCAGCGGGCTGTTGAGGTTGGCAGGAAACTTTGGGGCAGCTAAATCAATGCAGCCAACACTGGTGTCCTAAATTCTTCTCACAGTGCTCTTTTATTACATGCAAAAGACTGATAGTGGAGCTTGTGTAGCAGCACGTTGGTATTTCTGCACAGTCATGTTGCACTGCATCCAGCCAGGCTGCAGTCGTCATCCCACAATACAATCCTCTCCTGCCTGAGCATAAGCAGCCACATGGGGAAATGATAGGTCTCTAGTCAGCTAACTTTGCTGCATGGCAACTCCAAAGCCTTTCGTTCCTGAACAACCTTTTGTTTCGACATGACCTGGGTGTCAACAGATGAAGCTGTTTGAAGTAATTGTATCTCAGAACAGCAGACGAAGAGTGCTGTTCCACCTTTAATGTGACAGATAAAAGGCAGTTTGATTGACTGGGAAATGTAGAATTCATCAATACTTCACGGCGGTCTGATTCCAATTAAACACAATGAACAGATTTAAGTTTGCATGAACGAGTTTGAGGATTACTGAACGCTGTTGCAGAAGCATTTCCAAGCTGAATATTTGCATATGGGACTACATATATTAAATGTCAGAACATCTTTCAATAACCCATCTTGGCTGCAGTCCCTGCCCCTGAGCAAGCAGTTATATGTGAGAATAAGTATGAGCTATTCATTTATAAAACGCCCTTGTGAGTGTTAATAGTTCCTTTAAGGTGTGGAGCGGGTCATTTAAGTGATTAGCAGTCCTCTCGGCTCAGGGCTTAAACGGCATTCCAGCTATGGGGATCAAAGCAGCATTGTTGACCATTTCAGAAACGGAAAAAACAGATCTGCCCATTGAGAAGCTGCTGCTGCTTTCTACACAGGCTGCCACTATGTTGGGAAGGAGGCAGCTGGGAGTTCAGGGAGTGTGTAGCAGAATCTATATGGCATCATTTGTACAGCTACAATCCCTCCCTGTTCTGTATTTCTGGCCCTATAACATGATTTTGGGACACAGCCTTAAATAAGAGCATACAAAGTTAAAACAGCAACATGATGATGATTATACAAATGCTAACGCAGTTACTCTACATCAGTTTAAACAGAATCAGTATGGTGGATATTCATTAAAATGACAGTGATATAAAGGTGTATTCCTTAAGTAATACTCCTTGTTGTGATATGCATATTATTCAATAATTACCCAGAGGTTAGTATGACAGTGTAATGCATCATATGTAACAGTGCATTCACATTAAATCTGACATTTCTGCATTTCTCTCAAGGTTGCATTCTCGACTCGTACAGGTCAAAACTCTACGCATGCATGGAGTTTAAAACGTATAGTAATGGATGTTGTGTGTTGCAGATGAGCAGAGGAGAGAGGGGAACCTACCTTTCCCGTGGACCACTGGGTGTAGGAGTCAATATCCACAGCCGCAGTGCTCTCACTGTGGCACAGACACATGTGTTGGATACAGTCTGCTGGTAGAAGCCCTCCGCTGTCACCGCAGACCCACCGTCACCGCTGTCTCACACACGCAGCGGGCTTACAGAACAACCAAAAACATGTTTAAAGGTCCTGCTGGCTTCTGTCCGGCCTGTGTGTAGGTGTGTCTATGTGTGTGTGAGAGTGTGTGCTTTGTTGCTGCGTTTTGTTTCCATCCAGGAAGCTGTGTCTGCTCTCCGCTCAGCTCCACTCTTGACTGCTCCTGCTGGTTATTTTACTGTATTCATGCTGCTTTCAGGTGCTGTCGGAAAACATTGAATTCATGAGCTAATCATGAACGAACGAGGTGTTCTATAGAAAAAATTGAGGAGTTCTGATCGTTCACTTAGATAAAATTACTATTTTAAGAAAAAAAATGTGATCAATAAAGTATATTTAATCTAATCTAATCAACCCTTTCAAAACACTATTTCACAAATAAATGTCCTACTTTTTACTCTAAATGTTCAAAGTACATTTCCTGTCTAGGAGAAGACTTACAAGTGAAAGTAAAAGTACACATAAAAATGTCCCCTGTAGGCCTATGCTGTATACTATTAAAGAATATGCTATCATTGTTAACACTCATGGATTAATTTCAAAGCAGCATATTACTACTGTAGTTGCTTGAGGTTGACTTCCTTTTGAGACTGCAACTACTTTCATTAAAATTATATAAATATAAAGCAGCAAATCCTTACATTTGGGAATCTGGCACTACTCCTTTATGCCCCAAACTTGTAGTCTACTATTCTTCCAGGTCTGCCAATTTTTGTTTACATCCGAACACAATGTGCATCATTTAAACGTTCCTACATGTTGAGTATACAGTATACTATACAGCTCTTGGAGATACTAGTAAAAGAAAGACAAATGTGTCAAAACGTATACTAGCTACGTCAGAATTTAGGCGCCGTTTACACGAGGAGAAAACTGCTTGTATCTGCATAGTTTCGCGTGCGTATAGCCCTATTATTTACACGAGGCCGATAGAAACTGACCCCACAAACAATAACGGGTCCCAAGGTGGATAGATTTGCAAACGAAACGCTCTGGGGGGTCAACCGAGTCCGTGTAATCACCTTGATACGAATATTTCCTGAAAAAATAACGATAGCACCGCCTCTCCCCACCTCTCCTGCTCACTGCTGAAGCAACTATCAAAAATAGCTGTGTTAATTAAACGCACAAGGGGTTCTTGAATGAAATAATATTATAAAAGGCAAACCAGAATTGTTAACGCCCAATATACTCCTTAAACAAAATAAACAGAGTCAGATTTCATGCATTGATCCATTATATTGACAAAGGAGGATCTCACCCGGTGTTTGTAGAGAATATCTCTCTCTTTCTGAGCCGTTCTCTCCACGGAGACGTGCTTCAGTTTCTTTCAGTTTCAGTTTCAGTTTCGGGGCTTAAACAGAAGGGTAGCCATGGCAACATTGCAGCGGGGCTGCTTGGGTTGCTCTTCTTCGCGGCTTTTGGTGTATTTTGGCGGAAGTTACAGCGCCACTTACAGTCCCAGCATATGTACTACAGCGTTTCCAGCGGCCTCGTTTGAACAGACACGTTAAATGAAACAAATGCATGTGAACGGAAGACTTTTTTGAATACGCATACTGTGCATAAACGCAAACGGTCCCGTGTGAGCGGGGCCTAAGACTGCGGTCAACTCAGCCGTCTCTCGCATTTGCTTGGTCAAATGAGCAGCTCTTCATTTTTTTAGTGCGCGATTAATAGCGTCTTTATCGCCGAGAAGCGGTACAAGAATAAAAGAATGCATGTTGTTGTGCTATATTTTTCGATAGAAATATGTTTTACCATAAATTCTTAATAATATTGGTACTGTTGGACTCAGTACTTGTTAGACTACTACCACAAATACAATTAAGTACTTTTACTGTGTACTTTTTGAGTAATATTCGTTTAAAATCCTGTCCTGAGTACACTAATTAATGTATTCTGCTATCTTTGATGAGAGATAACGTGATTTTTTGCAATAAGTTCTACATGAAATTGATACTGTTGAACTCAGTACTACTTGGACTACTATCACAAGTACAATCAAGTGTTTTTACTGTGTACTTTTTGAGTAATCCCCTGTCAAACTCATTGCTCCTGTGGGGATTGTCCACAGTATTGAGTATGTAAATCGCTTTGGATAACAGCGTCTAACAAGTAACATGTAAAGCAGCGGTTTTCAAAGTGTGAGGCGCGCCTCCCCTGGGGGGCGCCAGAGAGCTTCAGGGGAGGCGCAGCGTGAGAAAAAAAAAAAGAGAAACAATGAAATCTAGCTCGTTAACTTCAGCTAACTTTATGCGAGCGGCAACATGGATCGATTTTTAGTGAAGTTACCTAAAGTGAGAGAGGAGACAGCGTCTGGCCACCCCAGTTGGCAGCTTTGTTTTGAAATAAAAGTTGTGGCTCATCGGACATTTATCAGAGAAAATCCCTGATGTCCGAGTGCAAGTGAATGCAGCACAAGACGCGAGCCTTGTAACCCTGGCGCGAGCGAGGAAATGTGATTGGCGGCGATTTCATTTGAACGGGCGGCAGAAAACGAGAAGCATTCGGACCCAAGTACACGGAAGGAATAAGGTATTTGCGGTCTACAATGACAGAGAAGAGACTGTCAAGTTTGGCTGTGCTCAGCATTGAATCAAAACGCACTAAAGCTTTGGATGTTAATACGTTTGTGAGGCGTTTTGCTGAACAAGATGGTAATCGCCGCATTCAGCTGTAATAGGCATGCCAACTTGATGCTCTGCTCACGGATGACTCGAGCATTAAAAACTGTTAAGATGATGACCTTACGTGTGTACATATATTTTTTTCTTTGTGGGGTCTGCCCTGAGAAAGTCAAATAAGATGGTGTGTAAAACTACACTGCCCAGACAAAAATAAGTAACCACTTTGATTTAACTAGGCCAGTAGGTAAGGGCATTCCACTGGATAATAATACCCCTGCATTATAGCAACAACAATAATAATAATAATAATAATAATAGCAATAATAATTGGGAGGGGGGGGCGCGGCTGTTCTTATATTCTCTGAGGGGAGGCTCACCTTCCCACACTTTGAAAACCCCTGATGTAAAGTAATGTAATGTACTACCGTCAGTGCCGCTTCTCGGCGATTACCGTAAAAACGCTATTAATCGCGCACTCAAAAATGAAGAGCTGCTCATGTGACCAAGCAAATGCGAGAGACGGCTGAGTTGACCGCAGTATAATACTGTATGTCGGAGGCTGGGGAAAGAGCAATAACAGTTTATGGCGAGTGCTGAAGACGGAAAGTCCAAGTAAAATGCGCATGCGCCGGGGCTTTTCCGTGTCCCTGTCTTTTTCAGAAAGTCTTTATAGCATTCACAATAACACATCTAACCATTACATCTATCACACGGACCCTGGAGGACCCTGAGTCTGGACCTGGAGCTCTTAGTTTTTTTACGAAGGTGGAAGAAAGAGCGCATTTCAATCAGGTGAGACTCTTAAAAATATATTCCGAACTGGTACCTGCCCTTTGGGGTTGATAGTTGTAGTATACCGGTATTTGTTGTGGGAGAGAAGTTTTTACTCATTTTGTACTATTTGTTTGTATCTTAAATGTAAAAGTGTAGGCTATGTGTAGGTCTGTGATACTTCCTGTAACCCACCGCGGCTCTCGGCAGGTCGGAGCTTTTCGATCGTTCGCTTGAATCGCTTCACTTTATTTTAAGTGAATCAAGTGAACTGAAAACTTCAGGTAAGGTATTATAACAGCTGCCGCAATATTGAGACAAATATAGACAAACAAGTGATGTTATTTCGTTACACCTGTAGTGCGCGAGCGAGATACTGTGAGCGTGCGACAAGTAGGCTACAGAAGTTGAGACACGATATAAAATATTTTTGATGTTAACTTCAGTTCTATCGCCTTTTGAACTGTTAGTTTAAGTGGCTGCTTTGACACACCGTTTGTTGCATGTTTTCTGTTCTTAAAAAAGTGTAAAATGTTGATATAATAAGATATAGCCTAAGTGGCTCTGGACATTGACATTACGTCATTTTACATCACCGTACCCTAAATACAATATCTTTAGCATTGCAGGAGATCCGGGGTTTATCCCATAATTCTGAACTCGCCGGAGCCTCGCAGCGGGGCTGCGGACGGAGCGCATAAAGCAGACTCTTCATGCTAACCAGAGCCGATGCTAACGAAGGATCACTTCTTCTCCAGGGCAGGGAAGGCTACGCAGTACGCAGGCTACTGTCACGCAGCTACTGCCTCTCTGTTGGACTCCGGTACTGCATATTACTCACGAGACGTTTTAAAAAAAAAAAAAAAATAATGCTTTAAGTGAAACATTCGGGGCTTTTCAGAAAACATCCGGGGCTTGAGCCGCCACTGGCTCATATCACCTTCATACTACCATTTCCGTATATTGTAAGTTGCAGTGACAGGAAAAACTCCCCAGCCTCTGAAACTACATGTGACCTAGATAAACAGAGCTGGGCAGCAGGTTGTCTGAGCCTGTTGTTTTCTGCAAAATGCCCTTTCAATCACATCATCCAGATGTACTGTATTTATCTGAAATGACATGTTGTTGTTTTGTGTGATTTCGAAGCTAAGGGGATTTCTGTCTGCTTTTCTCTTTTAGGGGGGCACTTGTAAAGCCTCAAACATGCAGAAAGTCTTCCAGTCGGTGCAGAGGGTAGCACAGAAGAGCTGCGGAAGAGCCTGCGAGATGTTCTGCTGCACATCTGACACCCCGATGTGTGAGAAAGTCCCATGCTGCACAGGTAAAAAAAAAAGTTCTTAAAATGCATACTGTCCACATTATTTATTTTGCTTCTGTTATGTCATGGCCCAGACTTAAGATGTGACTGTTACAGTCTGTATGTGTCCTGTCTTTAAAGGTGCATATCATCAACCTACAGAGGATAAAACTACACAGGGTGAATACTTTTAATGTTTGTTTCCTTGTTTTCCAATGAAACAGTCAGGGTCTTTATTTATTACTCAATTCTCTCTGTTTAACATCTTAGAATTTCTTTCCTATTTTTAAAGAGGCCATATTATGATTTTTGGGGTTTTCCCTTGTAGTGTGTTGTATGGGTTTAAGTGCATGTAAATGGTCTGCAAAGGCTAAAATCCCACACCAGAGGAAGGCTAAAATCCCACACCAGAGGAAGTTTCTCTCCCACACACTTCGCCCCCTGCCTGAAATAGCTGGTTTTAAGTCCTTTGTTTACTTCCGTGACATAGTGACATCACTACATAAGGCAGCTTCTATCGGCTAGCACTCCAACAAATAGTATGCCATTGGCTTAGTGGCCTGTCGGTTGACCAATCACAACAGCTAAACAATCAGAACCGACTGGGCTTTTGTTTCAGAGAGCTGGTGAAAAAATAGCTTTTTCAACATTAAAGCATGGAGACATGTCACAATAGAGGCTCAAAATACAAATATGAAACCTGAAAAACAGGGCCCCTTTAATTTCCATTATGGCCTTTTAGCACAGCTTTAGAATCATGCCACATTGATCAGTCTTCTCCTTTTTTTTTTTTTTAAGTATTTGTATTTTAATGTCTGAACACACTTCTGTTTCTGCGACTAAATAATTTCCTGAAGTGGGATCAATAAAGTATCTATCGATATATCTATCTATCTATTAACTGTCAGCAAAATAAATGTTTCCTATATATACAGGAACTATAAGTGTGATAGTGACGCATTTGTGCAGTTTCATCACTCTGGAAAAACAACTTCCCGTTCTCATACTCTCTTCCTTTTTCCCCTTTCTCTCCCTTGCCCACTCATATACAGAGTCACGCCTGAATCCGCCGTCTACTATTTTGATTGTGAACATCAGCAACTCCACCTTGATGGACTGCGTGATCGGGAACGGCACCTACCAATCCATGGTGGCTGATAGTCAGCCTCTGATGCGGCACGCTGGGCTCCAAATGCACGGTGTGTAACAGAAAAACCTTTCAAATAAATGTGTAGAAATGTAAAGCACTGAGCTGAAATGCATACTATGCTATGTGTTATTATGTCTTTGTTAAACAAGAACCATGCATACAAATACATTAGTATCAAAAAGAGAAGAAAGGATTTATGTTAGAATGAGCTATTTAAAATGTTCATCTGCAGTCCCTGGTAACAGCACATTTATCAGTACAAGTTAAATATTTGATTTCATTTCCAAGTTAATGTTGACAAAATTGGTTGCTCAATATCAATTTTGCACCCTAGAAAAAAGCATGTGCATGTTTTAATCTCAGCTGGAATCATATTGCTATTGTTCAAGGCCTTAAATTAAAAAGTATATTTTGTAGTATTGAAGCACTCAAACAGTACTTACGGCCCGTCCACACGGCGGCGTGCGTTGACTCTTCACGCTTCTGTCCATTCACTTTGAATGGGGTGACGTCACGCTTCGCCGAACTGCATTGTGGGAGCGAAGCGTAGCTTCAGAAGCGTTGCTCGCGACGAAAGTTGAGCAATGTTCAACTTTTGAAGCTTCGGCGGAAGCGTCAGCCAATCGAATCATATGCCAGTACAAGCTCTAGCCAATCAAACCGCATGCTTGTGTGTCCGGGGCGGGAGATTCATGTGATTGGTTGTTGGTCGAGTTTCAGCCCCCCCCGCCGGCAAGCTTCAACGCATGCCGCTGTGTGGACGGGCCGTTAATATCTGATTTGTTCTTGTGTTACAGATCAGAGGTGCAGCTGCAGCCGTGGACAACAGGGGGCAGAGCAGACCTCTCCCCCTCTCTGTCCTCCCCTTCCAACCGCTGAGCCTCTGAACGTCAACATCCAAAGGTCCAATCTCAACTGCGTCATCATCGGAGACAACAACTACATGCAGGCCGAGCCCTCCACTGAAACAGAAGAGCCACAAGAGTGAAGCTTTGGCCCCACACACACACTACACACTCCAGCAAACCCGTCATCTTCAGTATAGGATTAGAACTTCAACTCAGTATGAGATCAAACCTAGAGCCGTTAAGTTATAACTACTGCTTTTACCCATATTCAAACTGGTTGTTATTAAATACAAATTAAAACATTTAACCTTAAAGAACATAGACCCCAGGAATATTTAGCATTTCTGTTAAAAAAATAACTTAAAGAAATGTTAGTAGGCAAATATCTGTTCATAAAGTTATGAGCAGCTCAACATTTAGTGACTTTTTTATGATTGATCTCTTTATGACCATCGGATGTTTGTGTGTCTGATGTCCAGCGGTCTAATATGCTGACTAAGGAAAGACAACTGGCTGTAGTATACAGTATTGTGTGATTTCACTGTAATCCCTATCATGTCATGATAAAGACATTGACTGATGTTGATATGTATGGCCCATGGTCATTATCAGTAGACTACTTCGTCGTTTTTGTTTCCAGAAGTAATTTTGATTTCTTGCATTACATCAAATGTGGAAATAGAAGACTTTGAATCAAGGTGCTCCTATTTGTCTTTTGATATGTTAATAATGTGCAGATATACTCCATGTTAGCTTCACACAGTGTTTTACTTTTATTTGTATTCTGAAATAATGTATACGATAAGTTGCTATTTTATTTGTTGTTGAATATTGTTACATAATGAATGTTTGAAATTATGAAAAAAATGTTGTACTATTTAAAAAAAAAAGAAGAAGTTGCTATTTTATTTCTTGTTGAATATTGTTACATATTGAATGTTTGAAATTATGAAAAAAATGTTGTACTATTTAAAAAGAAAAAGTTCCAAAAAGATACAGAGATGATTTTTTTTATTGTTTTGGAATTCAATAAATGATATTCCAATGTCTCAAACTGGGGTCGGAGAACACTCAGTTCTTCTTCTTCTTCTTCCCTTCTTTCTTTTTCTTCTTGCCTTTCTTGTCTTCCTCCTTTTTGAAGCTACCGAGGCACCGGCGGACCATGCAGCCTCTCCACCATGCCTGCACCTGCAGGGTCAAAGGTCACAGCCCAGGGTCAGGGGCCAAATAAGAAACTTCCTTAGCTCCAACACATTGTATGTAATATGCTGAGGGGCAGGATATATCTAAGTTGTTGACCAATCACAACTGAGCAGAAAAATAAAGACCTTTTTAAACATTAAAGCATGTAGAGGTCAAACAACAGCAGTCACATAATCAAAGATGAAACTTAAAACAGCGCTCATTCAGGTGGTAAAAAGAAGAAAGAAAGATTGTGGACAAGTTCTTTATATCCAGCAATCAAAAATAAAATGTGTTTACTGATACGTGAAACGAAAAGGAAGCAGCTATTACGTCCAAAGATTAAAGAAAGTAGAGTAAAATTGAAAGTTAGGACAGGTTAACCCAAAGATAAGGGAGTTTATTTATGATTTTGAAAATGTATTATTGTGTAATACACTTTTCCTATCTTTAGTCAGGACTAAAACATTGATTTACCTATTGTTTATCCGTAATGACACAGAGTGAAGTATCCACTAGGGTACAAGGTATAGCATGGATCATAGTTCAGATGGATGTTGTTACCTTGGTAACAGCTCTGGCCTTAGCCTGCTCTTGACGCAGCTTCTCCTGCTCCTCCCTGTCCTCCATCACCACCTGCTCCATCTCCCTGTACTGAACACATTCAGCATCTCATTAACGTTGGACTCACAGTGACTCCTGTTTAGAATCAGCAGCTGTTTGCTGTGTCATGTTCAGGGCTGCTCACCATCCTCTTCATCTCCATCAATCTGTCCAAGTTCACAGTTCTTTTGCAGCTCTCAGTGTTGAGCCGCTGCTCCTTCTCCTGGAGCCTCTGCTTCGTACACTGCTGCCACTGCTCCTGCTGCTGCTGCACCTCCTGCAGGAACAGCAGTTTGAATGATAGGAGCACAAACAAGAAGATGATGTAATGGTGTGATGACTAACAAGTTAAAAAGCAACCTAAAGGGGCAGTTCACACCAAACAATCCTTCCTCCTACCTAAAGTGATTTGTATCAGTGTATCTCTTTGGTTGAGAGTTGTGTTGGTGAAAAATAACAAAAAAAGTAGAATTCTGGGACAGTAAACAGACAGGTCTTCTTCTCCAACGCTTGTTACCGGTTCAAAGAACGAATTTCATTCTACGAACAGAGTTTGATGCAAGGACGAGCATTATTCTCTAAATGACAAAAATGAAAGCCTGTGTTGATCTCCGGAGATGACCAACATCAGGCTTACAATGGCTTTTTATAGTAAATGTGGTACACCCTCCCCAGTGAAACACCTTATTGATTACCCCTTTACTTCTGCAAATGTAGACAACTCTGACATTTTGACTGCTTTTGCATGAATGTTCCCTCAGCCCTGCCACAGCGCCTGATGGACTTCTTGCTTTTTGTTTTATTTCTAACTTAATGAGGAGCTCTACACTCTGCACTGGCCTTATACTGGGGGCCTGATGCAGTATATGTATTCAATTATTATTTTCTAATACAAAACATTTGTTTTAAAGTACATTCGTAATCCAATAGTTGCCCATTTTTGGAAATATCAGCCGTAGGGATTACATTTGGGAACCATTTTCGTTCCACCTGACCTACATACACCAACCGTATCACTGCACAGAAGGAAGCATTCATCTATTCATGGAGGAGATGCCTGTGGTCCATGGCTGTGTTTAACATTAGCCAGCTAAGTTAATTTGATAGTAACAAGTTCTTTATTTCTGGAAAGAGACATTGCGGTTAAGTTTGGAAAATGTATTTATTTTCACTCTTTGAGCACTATCAACCGGTTGCCTTGTAGTGTTTAACATTACACAACACTTAAAGGTGGGGTATGTAATTTCGGAGAAACCAGCTCGAGTGCGCTAGAATTTGAAAATACACAACCGGAGAAAATCTGGCACTTCCTTACAGAGCCCCTCCTCCAACACACACGAACGCGCACATGACCAATGAGGGCACGAGATAAGTTTGTGCACAGATGGAAGGCTGACAGGCAGGTAGGCCATCCAGTTATTTTAGCCGGGCCGGCTAAAATGATTGGTCGTACTTTTTACAGTACTACGGCTTCCACAGATGAAATTTCTTTATGGATTTTTTGTCAAAGCACTTAAGATATTCATTGCTATCAGGATGTTAAGAGCATTCCATGGAATATAACAACAAGTGTATCTCGAGCCGGTTTCTCAAACTTACCTACCCCACCTTTAAGCTTATGACAGAGAAAAGCAACAATTAAATAACAATGGGAAAAATAAATTCAGTCTGTTGTTAATAGTAATGTTTCTGTACAAACCTCATTTCGACGTTGCAGGAATGTCTCCGACTCCTCGTGAACTCTCGTCTCCTCCTTTATCTGTCTCTGCAGCAGCTGAGGGAGGAGATAACACAAGACAATATTTAAAGGAATACTTTAAAATTACAATTTTTAGGTCAATTTACTAACACTGTATTACCTTGGATTCTTGAAGACATAAAATTCCAAAATGTAAGACATTTCTTGATTACACATCCGTTTACAAACTCCCCCACAACTTGTTCAGTTTAACCCAGGGGTGGGGAACCTTTTTCCTCTCAAGGGCCATTTCAATTTTTTCAACATCCTCCGAGGGCCGTACAAATTATTGACCTCTGCTTAAAAAAACAAAAATCACAGCCCATTCATTTGGCCTTTCTTTCATGCTGTGCAAATAAAAAGCAACCTCTTAATCCAGATATCTTACCATGACTCGCGCATGCATTCACGTGCACGGTTGTGGCATGACCACCAAAACAGAAAGATATGGACACAAGATGTGTGCAAATGTATTTAGTTTCCTATCCATGTGAACATGATTTAAGTGAGGGAGTGGACCTAACCTCCTCTAGGGGGGTCCGGGGGCATGCTCCCCCAGGAAGATTTTTCTTTTTTAAATGTTCATTATCAATTAATTGAAAGCTACTTAAAATACTGAGAGAATAGACAAATAAAGATGTCGCAAAGACCTTTTGTGTTTGACTAGTCAGGACAAAATACAACTTTGTACAGTTACTGACGGTGTTAACAGTTAAGGACTTGTTTTACTTAACTATAATATAAAAAGCATCAATCTGGTGCACTTTGAGAGCAAAATTAAGAGATCTATGGAAACATCTCAACACCCATATGAAACAGAACTGTAAACAGATTTTCTTTTTCTTTAAGGATATTTTACAAATCACTCCCCTTTCAAACTGTATTCTTGTTTATTAATAACAACTTTTTTTTACTGTCATAGTATTTTATACCTGCTTTTCCTTTAGTCTCTTATTTTTTTATAACTATAATGATCATATAAAGATGTGCTTTTACCTCACTGGTTGTAGAAAAAGCTTCTCATATTCGTTAGCATAGCTAGCTAACCAGATGCTAATAACAACAAAGTGATTGACTGTATGATCAGTATGACAGATGAACAGATCGCCACTGGGCTTTCAACTAAAGACACAGCCACGCAAAAACTGCGGCATGTGTACAGCTCCTTATGGGTATTGCAATTTTAGGAAGTGGCGGAGCGACGTTCTGGTGCTCTCCGTCAGAACTGCACCCCTAGACGAGACATATACCACGTGATGACACGTTAGGCTCATGTTGTGTTCAAGGACCCTGACCTTGGCCAGGAAAAACACTCGCTTTTTTAATTCTTTTGCGGTCTAGATTTCTTTAATTTTTTTTGTGCGTGTGTTTATAAATTACCTCGAGGGCCGTATCAAATGGTCTCGCGGGCCGTATACGGCCCGGGGGCCGGAGGTTCCTCACCCCTGGTCAATTGGAGTTTGTTCTGCCACTCTCACTGTTTACACTCTGCCATACCCACCACTGTTACTTCCAAACCTGTTCCCCCTAAACCTGTTGACCTCACGTCAGTTCCCTCTGAGTATCATGACCCCCTGGAGGTCTTCAGCAAGGATCGTGCCCTGTCTCTACCACCTCACCGACCTTATGACTGTGCCATTGACTTGCTCCCCGGTGCTCCCTTGCCTTCGAGGCCTGAAATATCTCCAGGCCTGAAAGGGAGGCCTGAAAGGGAGGCCATGGAGACTTATATCATGGAGACTTATATCACTGACTCTGTTGCTACTGGTCTCATTCGCCCTTCTCGCTCTCCATTGGGGGCAGGGTTTGTTTTTGTTGACAAGAAGGATAAGACTCTACGCCCCTGTATTGATTTCAGGGGCTTGAATGACATCGCAGTGAAGAATAAATATCCTCTCCCGCTCGTAGACTCGGCTTTTGGTTTCCTCCATCAAGCCACCATCTTCTCAAAGTTGGACCTCCGAAATGCCTACCACCTAGTAAGGATAAAGGAGGGAGACGAGTGGAAGACTGCGTTTAAGACGCCCCTGGGACATTTTGAATATCTTGTTATGCCTTTTGGGTTAACTAACGCCCCTGCTGTGTTTCAGGCACTCATTAAAGGTAGGGTAGGTAAGTTTGAGAAACCGGCTCGAGATACACTTTTTGTTATATAGCAATGAATATCTTAAGTGCTTTGACAAAAAATCCATAAAAAAATGTCATCTGTGGAAGCCGTAATACTGTAAAAAGCACGACCAATCATTTTAGCCGGCCCAGCTAAAATAACTGGAAGGCCTACCTGCCTGTCAGCCTTCCATCTGTGCACAAACTTATCTCGTGCCCTCATTGGTCATGTGCACGTTCGTGTGTGTTGGAGGAGGTGCTCTGTAAGGAAGTGGCAGATTTTCTCCGGTTGTGTATTTTCAAATTCTAGCGATCTCGAGCCGGTTTCTCAAACTTACCTACCCTACCTTTAATGATGTCCTTCGTGATATGCTAAACAGATTTGTCTTTGTGTATCTTGATGATATCCTCATTTTCTCTCGTGACCCCCAAGAACATGTCCAACACATGAGGTTGGTGCTGCAGAGACTGCTGGAGAACAGACTTTATGTGCACGCACGCCAGATCTTCAGTGCTCCAGTGGGTACATGATGCTAAGATAGCTTGCCATCCAGGAGCACTTCGGACTCTAGGCCTCCTCCAGCAATGCTTCTGGTGGCCCTCCATGTCCTCCTGTATGTTGCCGCCTGCTCCGTCTGCGCCCTCAGTAAGGCATCCCACCGCGCCCCTGCTGGCCTTCTCCGCCCTCTTCCCATTCCTCATCGGCCTTGGTCTCACATCGCCATGGACTTCGTGGCGGGTCTTCCCCCATCGGAAGGTAATACAGTTATCCTGACTATTGTTGACCGCTTTTCCAAGGCCGTACACTTCATTCCCCTACCTAAATTACCTTCTGCTCTGGAGACTGCTACACTAATCACCCAGCATGTTTTTCGATTGCATGGCATTCCTCAGGACATTGTTTCAGACAGGGGTCCGCAATTTGCCTCTCGAGTATGGAAAGCTTTTTGCCGGGCGTTGGGGGCGTCGGCCAGTCTGTCATCAGGTTACCACCCGCAGACCAATGGCCAGACTGAGCGTGCTAATCAGGACCTGGAGGCAGCCCTTCGCTGTGTCTCTTCTCGCCATCCAGTCTCCTGGGCCTCCCACCTGACTTGGGTTGAATATGCCCACAACTCCCTGGTTTGCTCCGCCACAGGTATGTCTCCATTCATGGCTTCTGTTGGGTTCCAACCCCCTCTCTTCCCCACCCAGGAGAGGGATGTGGCAGTTCCCTCAGTGCAGGGGCATCTTCGGCGTGCCCGCAGAGTCTGGCATGAAGCTCGGGCAGCTCTCACTCGCACTGCTGCTTGGAACCAAAGACTTGCAGACCGCCATTATTACAGCGGATTATTAATCCCGCTGTGGTTAGGCTCAAGCTGCCTGCTGCCTTGAATGTCCACCCAGCATTTCATGTTTCACTTCTCAAGCCAGTTTCCTCCAGTCCTCTGAGCCCTCCAGCCGAGCCACCTCCTCCCCCCCGGATTATTGACAATCACCCTGCTTTCACTGTCCAGCGGTTGTTGGATGTGCGAAGGCGAGGCCGGGGGTTCCAGTACTTGGTGGATTGGGAGGGGTACGGGCTAGAGGAGCGTTCGTGGATCTCCCGCTCCCTTATTTTGGACCCTGATCTCCTTAGTGACTTCTATGTTAGGTACCCGGACAGGCCTGGTAGGACGCCAGGAGGCGTCTGTTGAGGGGGGGGGGGGGGGGGTACTGTGATGATTCTGTTTAGTTTTGGATTTGTTGTGTGCTTTTTTTGTGTTTTCTTCTGTCTCCCCCCTCCCTTCTCTGTTTTCCTCTGCAGGGCTGGTGTGTGACAGGGAGTTGGCTGGCTCCTCCCAGCAGCAGACGAGGCACACCTGTTTCCACTCACCTCTTCACCTGTTGACATAAAAGCCCGGGTTGCGGTCGAATAGTCCATTTAGCTTAGGAACCTTCCTAACGGAGTGAAATGACCCGGAAGTCCCTCAGTGGCAGCCATGATAAGTGCAGTTCGAATTCTCTAAATGAAAGGAAAGGAGCTTTCAAACTTCCTTTATAACCTCCTTTAGCTTAGGAACCACTGGACCTCCCTAACCTAAAGGAGAGGAGAAAATGCTGCCCCACAATGCCTTGCGGCCGCGGGCCCGCGGCATTTGCCGTCACACAACAGTCGGCCGTTCACCGAAACAACCGATTATGAACGAGAAATGATATCATGAAAGTTACGGTGCTTATTAAGCATTTTAAAACGTATGTGGTAAGTTGCCAAAGTGCTTTGTTTTGAACGTTCATCAGTATTATAATCAAAAAGAGAAATATGAACGTTCGTTTTTACTGAAATGATCAAATAAAGTCAACATTTCACAGTCTTTACTGAGCTGTGTGGGGTTTGTTCAACTTTAAAAAGATGTTTGAATGGTGATATACACAGTGATAGATGTTAAGGACTAACGTTTATAATAAATACATTTGTATTGATTTTAAGATCTTTTCATACAATCATACGTATTGGGATCATTTGTATTAATGTGGACCGGAGGGAGAGGGTGACGAGCATAAGTTTCACTTTCCTTTTTTATTTCAATTCCAACTTTGGTCATGAAGAATATGTTTCTCTGTTGTCCCCGTTCATAAAGCATATAAAACAACAGCATCAGAGCACGGTGCAGAGTCTCTAGATGAGTTTACAGTAGTCCCTCGTTCTTATTAAACATCCATGTTGTAGTCCACTGTATAGAAAACTGTAGTTTCCATAGTTTCCCCACAGCAGCAGGCGCACATTTATGACCTCCACTGGCGCATCATAAACACGTTGGATAGTGAAAGTGCAGTCGGATTCTCTAAAGTACCGCAGTCTCTTCTCCTAAATCCTTTTGAATTCTCCTATCCACTATCCCTTAACCCCGTGACGTTTCACTCAGAGGTCAAGGAATAGACCATAGGGTTAGAACTTAGGAGCTGATTTTTGGAGTATTCGACCGCAACCCCAGTCCTCTTGCCACTTCCCTGCCAGATAATTCCTTTGTGTTCGACCCTCCGGTGTGTCTCGCTGCTCTCCTCGTCCCTGTGATCTTTTCGCCTGGATTTTTGCCTCCTGTCCCTGACGTCTCCGTGCCAGCCAGCTTCCTGCCTCCACTGCCGTTTACTGTGCCTCTGCTTAAAATAAACGTTTTGTTTTTGACCATCTCTCTCTCTAAGTCTTTCGCTTTGGGGTCCAATATCTCTAGGCCGTAACATGTGGTGGTCTACCAGGGGCCACAGCCAATGGCTAAAACTGTACTACTTAAGAACTCTGGACACACACAGACAGGTAGCACGCTTGCACAACTCTACGACTCTGTTTTATATAATAACGTTTATTTCCAAAGATTTATCAAGAATTTTCCGTTTGTGGATTCTTCGGTCACTATAAAGCAGGGGTGTCACATCGCAGGCCACATCAGCATTATGGTTACCCTCAAAGGGCCGGTGGTAACTTTAAGACTATATCAATATATCTATACATTATAATATAACATAACTGTCCCTGCATTCAATTATTATTGGTTCTAGTAGTATCGCAAACAATAACCTTTGAAAGCAGAGGTCTAGGCAAAATAATTGGCAGAAAATATTCAAGTGTAAAATAATTGTACAATTAAGAAAAAATAGTTCTGTAACAAAAACGGATTGTTATGAATCAATATAATATGCATAGACACAACAATGGTATGGAGGCACACACACTTACATTTATCTTCGTTATTGTAACAAAAATCCCATTAATTTATTAGATTATGAAACCTCATTATAACTCATTACACGATAAAAGTTTGGCGATAAAAGTTAAAGGGGACCTATCATGCAAAATGCACTTTTGTACGTCTTTTATACATGAATATGTGTCCCCGGTGTGTCAGGGAACTCACCAAGTGTCAGAAAACACAACCCCCTCTCTTTTCCTCCATACCCAAATCTCTAAAAACGGGGCTGCAACAGAGCTGATACAGACTGATCCAGATTTGAAATTGTTCTGACGTCAGAAACGGGGTGCTCCGCCTACATATATGGACAACTCTCCACCTATCAGGGGAATGAGAGGTTGCGTGGCATGGTAACAGCATGGTAACATGACGCTTGTGCTCCGTGGTCAGCTGCAGCTCATTTGCCACAGAATCAGCCCTTGTGAAGACAGGGCTGGAATAGAGCAAATAGAGCGAAATGAGGCATGGCTAAAATGCATTATCTGTTTGGTATTTTGAAAAAAAAACTTCGCAGACATGTTTTATATAGGTATGGCCCTACAATATATTATTCAAATATAGCATGATAGGTCCACTTTAAATATTCAGATTTTACTAATTCATTTATTTTAGTTATCTTTTTTATTTACTAATTAAACTGAGTTATTTTTAAGAATTCAAGGTACACTGAACAAACTGAAAGGTTGACTTAAATTACTTTACTTATGAAACAAATTACATACTGTATAATTGTATTCGGTTACCTGAACGCAATAATATTAAGTTTAAATAGAAAATGATTGGTTCAACTTAATATTATTCCTTTCAACTAACCTATTACAATGATGTGGTATCTGTTGACAAAATACATTTAATTCAAGTAAATGTTTAATTTTTTCAGTGTAGGGAGGTCAGAGTAAAGTAGAGTCTTAGTGTAGACGTGTAACTGAGAAAAATGCACCAACACTAATTATTTTATACCATGATGTGAGAGATGGTGTCCTCTTATTTAGTATGGCAGACCAAATTGGAGAACACCTCCCTCTGTGGGCTTGGTTAGGGAGGTGGGACTAACAGGACTAAGATGTATGGACTGTTGGACCCACCTCCTGCTCGTGCTCCAGCAGCTTCTCGGCCTGGCTGCCCTCCCTCTGTCTCTGCTGGAGCTGCAGCTCGAGGTTTTTCTCCTCAAGCTTCTTCCTGTGGGCCATCTTTGCTGACAGATCCTCCATTTTGTGCTGCAGATCTCTGGCCTGCTGGGACAAGTCCTGAGGGAAAGGTATTGGACATGTTGGATTATTCACCTTCTTGCTGACTAACATATTTGAGTTTGTTCTCAAATAATCATGCAGACAGTTTTATTTCTCTTCCCTTTCTCACCTTCAGTTTCTCCTTTTTCTCTTGCGTCTCCTCATGTTGTATTTGCAGAGCTTGATTTCTTTGCTCCAGCTCTTTCTTTGCCTCTCTAGGTGAAGACACACTCACATTACTGATACGAAACAGATCTCCACTCCATCATTTGTTATTTTTTATAATGATTAAGATTATAATTACTAATAGTGCAGCATAATGTATTATCGGACCTTCTCATTTCATCATCCCTCTTCTTCTGCTCCTCTTCCTCCCCCAGCTGCAGGAGAGAAGTAATGCACTGCTTCTCCTCCAGGTCCACGTGCAGCAAAGAAACCTGCTGCGTGATGGACTGACTGCAGAGAAGAACACGAAGACAAAAATACTCAGAAAATGTACGATTTTTCATCTGTATAAATCATGCTGTAATACAAAAATCGGCATTTAGCTTTTCTTTTCTTTAAAACAATAATTCAATGCACAGACATAACTATGTATTAAGTAAATTATGTTTTCCAATAAAATACATTTGTTCGGTGCAACATAATGTTTACTACTCACCAATCTCTCCTAAGCTTGGTCAGCCTGGCTTTCTCCTAAACACACACACACACACACACACACACACACACACACACACACACACACACACACACACACACACACACACACACACACACACACACACACACACACACACACACACACACACACACACACCACACACACACACACAGTCATTTCAGTCTATACATAAGCCATACCAGTAAGATAATGAAATGGAGAATAACCTAAAACATCATCATCATCATCATCATCATCCGATCAGAGCAGCTGGTTGATGTTCCTCTGGTTCCTCTCAACAGGAACAGGTGATAAACACAGTGGTTCACCTGATCCGCTGAATCTCCTCTCTCTTTCCTGATCTGCACCGTCAGGGTGTGTCCCAGGATCTCCAGCTGGTCTGCACAGTCCTCCACTACAGCTGCCAGCCTCAGACTCTGAATCCTGGATAAAGACATCCTGTGGGGAGAGACAGAGCCGTACAAGTGCCGTACATTCACTAGTTGCATTTAGTCAAGTTCTGTACTTAAGTACTATTCTGAGGTTCTTGTTCTTCACAATGTTTAATTACATGTTCTGCTACTCTGGATTTGTACGCTACTGCAATACATTTTGGAAGCAAATATTGTACTTTTAACTTTAGTTTATTCATTTGACAGCTTTAGTTACTTTGCAGAGTACGTTTTTTAATACAAAATATCCTTCAAATCAACTTATAAACTGTTAAATAGATTAAACTACCAGGCAGTATATAAAGAATTTAAAATTATCCCAAGATTTATCAACTAAATTGAGCATATTAGTGCTTGAAAATTATAATCTAGTGATATATACTTCATTATAAAAAGGGTCATTTTGTACTTCTCATTTTGATTGCTGATACTTTCTGTACCTAAATAATAATTTGAATGTAGGGTATTTAACAGAGAATGTTTACACTGTGTCATCTCAGCTGACAAAGATAGATCAGATATTTACGGTTAATAATAAAAAGGTACGTTTGATACACCCTTTTTTCTCTTTAACCCTTGTGTGGTGTTGGGTTAATAAGATGTTTTACACACACACACACACACACACACACACACACACACACACACACACACACACACACACACACACACACACACACACACACACACACACACACACACACACACACACACACACACACACACACACACACACACACACACACACACTGCTTCGTTTCTATTTTGCTGGATGAGTATGCAACCCAGGTCATTTATAATAGTGGACGTGGATTTTTTTCATCATAAAATATTACTTAATCACAAAAAAGATGAATGACATTTCCATTGTTATTGTGACAAAGCACATTATTTTATAACTGTTACCTATATTGTTGGGAATTAAGATAAAGACCATATATGTTAGGGATTGTAAATGCTGTTATACAGTACCAAAGTGTCCCAAAATGAACATAATTCAAGGGTTAAGATGGTTTATCTCAAAACTAAAGTTAATTCGGTGTTTCAGTTGCTCTTTAAAATGCCAAATATACCAAATAACTTTCCAAGAGTCATTAATTTGTATTAAAAAACCATGTAACGTACGGTAAGGTAATCAATAAGTAAGGAAACATCGACTAGGAGACAGAGGCACAGTGATGCTAATACAGTGGTCACCATGTAGCATGATGCTAGCTAACACGAAGTGTAACAGTCACTTACTTCAGTTCCCGCAGTCACTCTCACTCTTGGAGATCAATATTTTATCCTTCAAAAGTTCAAACCAACAACTATATTTCATTTAAAAAGAAAAAACGTTTGACAGTTTACATGTCTCTATGGTAACGTACTTTTTTGTCATGGAACTTTATTGACAGAGCAACAAAATGACAATAACGGCTGCATCGTGTTCTCGCGATATAGATCATTTTCCGAGATGTATTATGCTGTCATCTGCAACTACACATAACATCCATCAAACTACTTTAAAAGAATGAAACAAAGGGGATTCAGTTCATTTTCCTACCCTCACCATTAGAGGGTAATGTTATTAAATGTATATTAACATGCATTTGCATTTGTATTCATATATATATATATATATATATATATATATATATATATATATATATATATATATATATATATATATAACGTTGATTATGTCTGTCTCTGGGGAGGACTTGGGTTTGAAACCTGTATGGTTTTATAGTGTTATATAAAGGGAATACACTTAAAAAGGACTTCACAAATCACCCAGCAGGGGGCAGCGTGAGTGCATGAAAAGAAACACAATACAGGTCTCCTCAGACTCAGAGATTACTGCACTGAGACTGATCTCAGGTCAGTGGCAGAGGTGTGAAGTAACTAAGTAGATTTACTCAAGTACTGTTTTCCATCCATCCATTATTTCTTGAAATATTTCAGAGAGGATCAAAGTAGTGAACTGAGCTTACAACCTACAGAAATCCCTAAAAAGCAACAAATTAAACAAGCACAATTCACTGGACTGATTTTAGATGTTATATCTTTTGGACAATGGACATACACCATTATCATTGACAGCTGTCTGCAATTTCAGTTTTTTTGGAACCTACAGTAAGTGTTCTGCATTCAGTTGTTTTGAATCTCTCTGCATTTGCACCATAGCTTCTTACATTGGACTGAGATGTACCCACTAAATGTTGTATGGCGGCCAGATGCTCAACCGTGCATCTGCAGCGCAGCCATACGCACACACACCTGGTGCCCCTCCTCCAGCTGCAGGAACACAGCATATGCCAGCATTCACCTACTGAGATACATAAACGTAGCCGGCCAATTGGGGCGAGCCTACCTGAATGCGCGCGCAGGCCCACAGTATATAAGGCGGCCACGCCTCCTGACTGTCATCCTTTTCTCTTCAGCGAGCAGGACAACACCTGACAGAGAAAGTAGAACGTTTGAAAGAAGAAGAAATAAGTTATCATACCTTCATGGAGTCGCCACTTCTAGAGACCAGGGCCTGTCCTTCGTGCCCCAAACCTCTGCTTCGAGTGTTTGGGGGACCAGAATATGGCCGAGGCGGTGCCATTCACATTCGCCATTCCAGCGGGGCGCGCGCATGTGAGTGTGATTAACCGCAGGAAGTGCTGTCAAAGCGCTATGCGGGTGCAGGGATATTATGGCCGGCGTGTTGTTGTCAGAAAACACACCTCGCCTAGTGTAATAGCTCCGATTGATGCATTTCACCGTCGCTGTGAAGACGGCATTATGACGGGGCACGCGGCCCCCCGAGAGCGTGCCGTGGTGCGTTCAAGGACCTCAGTAGAAAATCGGCCCTTTCTGTGTCAGCCCCCCATGAGCCAATCTTCCTTTTATGCAGGTCCCCTAACACAGTTTTATGGGGAATGGAAGCTCAGCTGTGTACTGACAGAATGGTAGGACAGGACACTGAAACTGGGGTACTCACTCCAGTTTTGCAGCATCCCTCCTCCATTCAGGGGCATAAGAGAGGCAAATCTATCATCCCAGGAGGAGATAGGTTTCCTTTCAACAGAGATTCTGGCCCTGTTGCAAAAACAGGCTGTGTCTGTTGTGCACTCTCAGGAGAGAGAAAATAGGCTTTACTCCATGTACTTCCTGGTTCCCAAGAAGACAGGAGAATTCAGACCCATTCTGGATCTTCGCAGCCTGAATCAGCACATTGCCTGCAAAAAGTTCCATATGTAAAACAATTACTGGAACTAGGTCAGCCGGGTGATTGGTTCACAACCATCGACCTGAAGGACGCTTACTTTCATGTCGAAAATTGCTCCAAAGCACAGAAAGTATTTGCGTTTTGCCTTCCAGGGGGTAGCCTATAGTACAACGTACGGTGCTCTGGTCACAGAACCATTTGTGCCTCTGGAGCTCTCCTCCCTGAAGGCACTATCATTGAAAACAGCTTTGCTGCTTGCCTTGACTTCGGCCAAGAGAGTGTGCGAGCTGACCACTCTGTCGATGCGCCCGAGTTGCCTTTTGATTCGGGGTGACCGTAGCGGGGCGACACTCAGACCGAACCCCTCCTTTGTTCCCAAGAACCTAAGGAGTTCGTTCAGGGCGAGGGCTATACAGTTAGACGGCTTTAGTCTTCCACCCCATATTGGGGACAGGGAGGCTAAATTGCACCTCCTCTGCCCGGTGCGTGCGCTGGCAAGTTATGTAGGGCGCATGGCTTCCATTAGGCGCACTGAACAGCTGTTTGTGTGCTTTGGGGATGGTGTGGCCGGTAAAGCTCTGTCCAAGAAACGCCTGACAGGATGGCTCTGCGAGTGCATTTCACATGCCTATGGACAGGCGGGGAGAGCCTTCCCCACTGGGGTCCATGCATACTCTACATGTGGTATGGCTGTATCAACAGCCTTGTTCAACGGCGTGAGTGTGGAGGACATATGCACGGCGGCGTCTTGGTCTACGCCAGGCCCCTTCATAAGGTTTTATCTCTTGGATATGTCTGGCTCCTTCTCATCGTCTGTGCTTGCTGGGGCAACACAGGACTGGTGAGGGGGGGGGGCTGTGGGTCAGTAGGTATCTGACCCCCCCCCTGGACATAATGCACTTATGTTTTCCCATGCTCCTTAGGGACCCGGGAAACATGGTGCGCAGTAAGCCCCATACAGGGCTGGAGGCCTTCCTCACTATTTTTCATGCACACTCTACATGAGGTAAGCGTGTGTGAGTGTGCTCTACCCAGCCAAGTAAGCTGCGGCCCCGACTTCTCCACGGTCTCAACCGGATGAGAGGAAGTTGGGGTGCAGTGGCTGTTAACCAAAGGCCGGTCAGGGGCAGTGTGATGGGTTGATGTTGTGGAACGACAGGGCGTTTATCCATCAGGGCTCCACCCACTGTACCCATAGAGTCCAGTAGAGGGCGGAGCCTGTGTGAGATATAACGGGGGGTTAAGTATTGTAACCCTAGTTATATAAGCACAGGCGGAGCCCTCTACCTAGGGGCCCTGTCTTTCCTATGCCTCTCGCTGAAGAGGGTGTAGGATGACAGTCAGGAGGCGTGGCCGCCTTATATACTGTGGGCCTGCGCGCGCATTCAGGTAGGCTCGCCCCGATTGGCCGGCTACGTTTATGTATCTCAGTAGGTGAATGCTTGCATAGCATGGTTGAGAGTAGTACCCATAGAGTCCAGTAGAGGGCTCCGCCTGTACTTATATAACTAGGGTTACAATACGTAACCCCCCGTTATTGTACGTGAGATGGAAGTATTCCATCACAGTACACTCACACAGTCACACTATAACAGTTTCTACATTAAACCAAACAGAAAGAAAATCAACCCTTTGAAAATCTTTATGTTCCATAATGTTTTTCACTCTCCTTCAGCCAGATTTCTTTAGCTCTATCAGTCGATCACTGATAGCAGGTTGTTTTTTTAGAATGTTTTGTCTCGGAAAGAGAGTGAACCTTAGAATGTCAACTGGATAACAACCAGCTCGCCTCGCCATCACATTACTTTTAACCACGTCACCACTTATGAATGGAAGACTGCCAACATCATCCGGCAAGGGCTGCATATAACATAACAAAATGTATCTGCTAATCATTTGTTCTATAAAATGCCAGAAAAAAGGGAAACAGGTCAAGACATAACATGTGTTTTCATACTGGTGTGTTTAAATCGGTTTAAATCAAGAACAAAGAAGATTCATGATCAGGTATTGCATTAGAGTTTATTGTTGTAGTCATCATTTTGTTGCACTCTCTGCAGGGAGGTACATCTTAAAGGTAATACAGACTGAGGGTACAAGCTACACCGTAGTACATGCATGATGCAGTCACACTGTGGACTCTGCCCTGAACACCCTAATGCACTGGGAGAGTTCCCCTCTCAGAGAGACAGATCTACAACAGTCTCACCGCCATGACACCATACAGGCAACACACCGGACCTACAAACACACCTTTAGAAACGAAGTATGTACAGGTACAGTAGATGACTGTTCAATATGTGAGTGTGATAGTAAAAAAAGGCAGTTATTAAGGCAGAAATATATTAATGAGGAGTGTTATAAAGAACAAAATAGACACCCAGGTCAGTAATGAGACTCTGAATGAGGGAGAGAAATCCTAAAGGCATCATATTGAGACTTACAGTATGATGGTTTTTTCCTGAAGTCTGTACAGTGAACTGTGCATCTGTACACAAAACATGAGGTGTTAATTATGACTAATCCTTACACAATACAAATACTTAATGTAAAGAAAAGTAAACAATTTAATATATATTTATCAACGCAAAGATACATTTAAAAATGCATATGTAAATCAAGACATGGCACAACTGAAAAAACTGACACATGGTACAGAAGGTAAAAATGTTGCTATACCTGCTTTACTCTTAGTGATTGTAGTTAGTTGCATATGAATGGACAGTAGGTTAAATGTGCTTTAATGGCCCTAAAAACATTTTGAATCTGCTTCTCTACTAGTAGCAATAAGGTTGAATATTACAACAACATATTTATCTGTTCATTTACGTCTGCTCTTTTGGGATCTCCCCAACTGGGGCTGTGGAGTGTGGAAGATGTGGTTATTTACCAGACTGGAACGTTTTAATAAAAGTGTTGCATCATGGGAAATGTTTTTGAGCGTGACCCAGATATAACTAATGGAGACAGACAAACACACATGAAGGAGAAACAACATCTCTGCAGCTTCACTTTTCTTCTTAGAATTATTCCTTTATGAAAGTGCAAGTCTTATGTGATTAAATCTGATTAGCTTAGCATTAGTTTTATTATTAGCATCTAGTTTTGGTTTTTCCATCTGAGAAACTGAGATTTAAAAACAGATTTCCAGGGCCCCAGTTTGTCTCATCTTGTAAGACAACAGCACATATTTTTGTTTGGGGTGACATGGATAAGAAAGCTGTTATCATTTGGCACTACATTTGAATGAAAACCAGTTATTTGTTTTAATTGTGATGCAAAGAACGGCTTGCTTTTTTTTTGAAAGCATGCTTTTAAATATGCTTTGCAAAGAGAAAAGTGGGAGGAGTTTCATTGATCATCATCAGCAAAATAAAACAGAGGGACTTCATCGAACAATCATTTACCGTATACACACATGTAAAAAAAATAAACCCATAGAAAATGTACAGTTTGTTATTCCGTAGAGTCACTCTCAGTTACATTAAAGTCTCTCTGCAGGGCCAACAGTCCGTCTTCAGTCTTGTGCTTAAAGATTTTAATGTGAGTTGGGTTGGACCACCCGGGTAATGAAGTAATTCAAAAGTCTGTGGCCAGAGATTAAAGGATCATCTATGATATGGTAAAAAAAACAACTGTATGCTCTTGTCTGAAAGAGCTATTCACGACGATCAGAAAACAGCGACAAACACCACACCGTCCACCACCGAGGTCCAAATCTGAGTATACGTGTACAGTAAGATCATACCCAGTGCTGAGTGCTTCTAATTGTGCCGAAGGAGCTGGAAGGAGCCAGAGATAGAGAGATGAGGAGTTTCAGATCTCCTTGATTGTCCGTTCTGACGGCCGGTACTCCTCCCGTCCTTTAGGGGAGGACATGTAGAAGGACTGGGTCTTGCGTTTTAGGCGCGCTCTCTTGGTGGCCAGGGACAGGCTGTGCTTGCTGGAGGCGATAATGTCAGTGATGAACGTCTTGCAGTCCACACACACCTCCATGGTGGCCCAGTCCTCCGTCAGCTCTGAGGGCAGCTCCAGTTCCTCGTGAGACTTTAAAGAGCCGTGCTTGGATAACCTACATGGGACAGGAGGACAGGAAGGCATAAACAGGATCAGAGGGATATTGTTTTTTTTACTTACTTTGACTTATTGTTGAAACTAAACATGTAACACATGGGTAACACAATCTGTGTGTCAGGGTGACAATCCTAATTACAAAAAAGGATATTTTCTCACTAACATGTAGTGGTCACTAGTCATGTGAATTGATTCATTGTTTGGGTTTTGACGTTTTTCCTTTTCTTTTTTTCAGCATTTGGATAAATCAACACTTGAATTGAATTGTTTGAATAAAGATTATGTAATGCAATATATGCCCCAGCATTTTATGAAATTATGATAAAGAACATATAAATACCTCTGGACCCTTTGTACAACACAAAAATATGCAAACTGTGCTTCTGTATCTCCGAAGAAAAAAATGTAAATGCAATTCAGTTCAGGGAAATTGGACAGATATTTAATCTCAAACAACCAAAAAACATTTCTATATCATTTCAAAATGTGTTAAAGAGTTTATTTTGTATTATACTATAACACAATTTGACTTTCAACATAGTCAAGCAATGCAATTTACCCGGTAGCCAATCACAGTATTGCAGTATGAAATTTGATTACGGGCAAAAAGAATGTCAATTGTAATAGAGACATATTTGAAATTGTTGACAGGAAACCTCAAACGACAAACATTGTGAATAATAACTATATTGACTATAAATATGACTATTTCGATTTTTTGATTCAAGGAGGTTTTATAGAGTATTTGTACAACTTTCCTTGATCTGAGGAAAAGGCGAAAAGAGAAAAATCAGTAACGTCAGCACAAGCCAAGCAGGTACCTGCATACAGGTCAGTGGGAAAAGTAGTACTGCCCCCATCATTTAGAAAACATTTTGGAGTATGTACCAGGCGAGCAATTCACATTTATTGAAATATGCCCCATCTTTGGGTACTGTACATCCATGCATACATCCATGACTCAGGGCTTTGTGGAAATGAGGCGTTTGGGGCAAATGTACTAATATCATGCTAACTCTCAACAGGATAATTAGTTGTACATAAGAACTTCCTGCCTGAATGAATATGAGTGTGTTTAGCTCTTACTTGGATATGGTCTTGTGCAGGCCGTGGCGCTGTGGGCTGCTGGAGGACTTCTCTGATTTGGCAGCAGCTGTGGCTCCAGAGGCTTTTCCAGCTCCTATAGATGCCCCCTTTTTTTCTGCTTTCAAAGTGGGAGGCGCTGCGGCCCCTCCCTCTGCTGACGGCCCCGGCCCTCCAGCCACAGAGAACCCTTGTCCTACGGCAGCAATGGCATTCACCCGCTCCCTGGGGAGGGTGTTGGTGGAGCCAATGGAGTAGATGGGCAAGCTGGAATAAGGTTTGGACGGCAGCCGCATCTGTTAGAGAGACCAGATAGGAATGTAATTAAGTAAAAGCTTAATGGTTACTGAGAAAGAATACTGATGAGGCCTACATGTTTTAAGGAATTCACATGTTCAGTTCATCTACTTGAATAGGCATCTTTAATATTATAATGATACAAAAGATAGCTTTAAGAACATCAGAAAAACAATATGGTTGCATACACAGTTTATAGCCGTTCAGGCACAACACAACGATGGCACCACTGCCCTGTGAAACCCATTATTTATTGTAAATAATAGCTTTCAGAGAACAGTGGGAATGCCCTAAGCAGCTTTTTGAGCAGCGTTTGGGCTAAGGTTATTATTATTTTGTAATATATTAGGGACTCACTAGTGTATCTTAAGGCAATAGAAGAGTTGTTAAATAAGATAAAGTCAGTTTTTGGATGTCACCACATTATTGTCAGTTGCCTAATTAGATCTTATAGTGGATCAAGTAAATGCTGCTCTGACAGCTGATTGGCTGATCGATTCATTCAAGCTGACTCACCTTTTTGCAGCACTGTGCACACACAGGCCTGCACGGAGAAAAGAATGAAGGGAGTGATGAATGAAAACAGTCAAGCTTACTTCTAAATACTTTTTTCAAACAATGCAAGAGATGAAGATAATCATGTAGGTTGTTTTACTTTTTGCAAAACTGGCAGATGTAGGACCAGGTGAACAGGGAAAACCTTTTGGTTCGACAACAGAAGCAGAGCTGCAATAAAAAAAAAAGATGATGTTAGATATCAAGAATGGTACAGCAGGTTACAACTGATTCTATACAGTGTTTCGTTTTCTACTGATAATGATGATGGGGGCAGCAGTTACCTTTCCCTTCTTCATGGCGTTGTAGACCTCTTTGTACTGCTGGAACTTCTCCAGCTCTGCCTTTACCAGCACCTGTCTGATGTGCATCACCTCCTCCACCGTCAGAGAGAGACACTCCACAGGGAAGCAGAACTCCTCCTATAAGGAAAACACACACACACATACACACAGTTACACACACACACACACACACACACACATATACACACAGTTACACACAGTGAGTGATCCTGGCCACAGCACATCTAACACAGTGTTTAACATTCAGCGCACAAACAGCCACCCCTCTGCTTCTTTAGAGCAGCCTGTGAGGGTCCACACTACATTTGGGTCATACAAATGTTCTCATTGTTCAGTGAAGATTCAGAGAGGGTTCGTGATGCGTAAACTAGAGAGATGGGAAGACGTCATGGCAACAGAGCTACTCACAAACAGGGCAATGATTGTAATAAATGACCATTCCAAAGTGATGGATTTGTTTTTTTCCCCCAATTTATATTTTTTATATTTATGTTTATGCCCATAATCAAACATCTTTATTTGTTTTTAATTGTAGCAGGGCTGCAGCAGTTTTGTAGCCGGGTGGTTCCATGTGAGGCAGTTTAACCAAAACGTCCTGGGTTCTATTCCAGACTTTTGACCTGTCTTGCATGTCAAACCACATCTTATATGGGCCCTATTATGCTTTTTGGGGTTTTCCCTTTCCTGTAGTGTGTTATAAAGGTACTGTATCTGTGCATGTAAATGGTCTGCAAAGGCTAAAATCCCTGTGTTTCTCTCCAAACACCTCCCCCCTGCCTGAAACGCCTCCATTGGACTCCTTTGTTTACTTCTGTAACATAGTGACAACACTGTGTAACACTCACGCTTCTATTGGCTAGCAGTTTAACAAATTGTACGTGATAGGCTAAGGGGCGGGACGTCTCTAAGAGGTTGACCAATCACAACAGAGCCGGCCAGCTAACCAATCAGAGCAGACTGGACTCTGGTTTCAAAATAATATCTTTAAACAATAATATTAATAATTGAAAATGTGACAAATGAAAGCCACAGCTGTGTGGGTTGTGTTTGACTTGCTATACTGTGACTGGTGGAAGCATTGTGCTTTGCTTTGCATGTTTTTGGTCTGCACAATGTATCGTTATTTTCAGGAAAGGTTCAATATAATTTGTTCAGGTCTGACTATAGAAAGCTTCTTTTGTTTCGTTCAGTAAACACAGTCTGCCTGCTATCCCTTAGTACTGTATCAGTTACGTTATCTCCGCAAAGCACAAGCCTGAGGGGGATCATGTGTTTTTGGCCGTGTGTCCTTGTGTGTCCACAGCTAATCTCTCATACTACTGGACCTATCAACCTTATATTATTTGTGCACATTTCTGACTGTTGCTATGTAACCCAACCAGAGGCATCAGACAACTTCAGAATATTATTAAAATCTTGAGAGATATGTGAAAAGGCTTCTAAACAGTGCCTACATACAGCATCGTTAGAGCCACACAATGATGTCGAGATCTTAAAATACTTTTTATTTCTAACGCATCCCACCACCACCTGTTAAATATCATTTGTTCAATATTAGAGCAGATTTCAAATGTATTTTAGTTAAGACTGCAACTAATTGTTTTAGTGTGTTAAAATGAAAGCAGTGAAGTAAACAATGGATAAATAAATGATATTGTTCACTGGTCACATGTCATGACACCTCAGAGATAAAGCAGTGTGTCCCTAGTCTATAATGGCAGAAACCTACTCTACAGGTGAATGATGTTTAGTGAAGAAGGAAGCATGAGGAGAGGATGGGCAGCTAGAGTTATTATACCAGGACGGACAGGGGGAGACTGGCAAACCTTGGCCGACTCTCTTCCTCTGAGGTAAACTGCCCTGCACAGAGAAAATACTGCCTTCATCCACCCCAAAGCAAACGCCTCCATAGGGTGTGAACTCTGCAAAGGGTGGAGAGTGGAGGGAGAAGGGCAGAGGAGGAGGAGGAGGAGGAGGGGGTTCCAGGGACGATATGAAGCTATCATCCCAACCTGAAGGGAGGAAGGTTCCTGGAGCTTGATAAAGTCACACCAGGGGAAAATGTGAGAATAGACAGTAGATCTGGTCAAATAGAAAAGAGGAGGGAAGAAATCCAGTATCCAAGTATGAAAGAGATTAAAGTGAGTAGTTTCATCTCCTTCTCATTTGCTTTTCTGTAAAGATAATGATGATTTTTGGCCATGTTTTAGTGCAGTTCTTCATGAAGCAACTGAAGCTGGGCACGGTTTAGCATGCAAACAACAGAAAATAGTTTCCTTTCAGATCAAGTTTTTTCATAGCTATTGGTTTACTACCATTTATATATACATAGTATATACCATTTTACAAACACTTTCTGCTTATATCATGTGCAATAATAATAACAATGTACACTATTAACTTGCAATTATGTATCTGCCACTATGTTTATTTTTGCACTATTACTCATACAATACTGCTCGTCACTGTAAAGTTTTTTACATTCATTATTTGACCATCTATGTTTCTTGTAGTTGTTTAATTCGCTCTTTTTACTGCACTGTTAGTGTACCGTTGTATTATTAAAATTGTTATTTTTATTATTATGCTGCTGTGTTTATTGTATCTTTTTAACTCTGGTACAACAATTTCCTTCAGGATAAATAAAGTCTTATCTTATCTTATCTTACCACATATGCAGATATATACACATTTCTTTAAAGTTTTAATGTGACTGTCCCGGCTGTTCGTTTAATTTTCATTTATTTAGTTCTAGTTTCTTTCATATATATCTTTTGTGAATATTCAGGTGGAAAACTCTGACTTGTTTTTTTTTTACTGGCTACACTTTCTTCAGAGACGCCACAGTATGTTCTAATACTGTCTCATAGTGTCACACTATGTGATTTTGTTAAATAACAACTTTTACTGCACCTTTGAACAGTTTTAAAATGATAGAACCCTTATTCTGCTCATTCAACATGTTTTGTGTTTTTATTAAATCTTCTGAATCTACAGAGAAAAGAAGTGGGACTAACCAGAGACTTAGAGCTCTTTTTAGAAGGCGGCTGAAACAGTCGGACGTTGGTCGGGGTTTCCTTCTCGATGGAGTGTCTCCTCAGGGGGGTCTTACGCCTCTCTGGCTGAGGTGTTGAAGAGATGGGCAGGAACATGGGGGGAGCTGGTGTTCATAGAGGAAAGAGAGGAAAATGAGAGAAGATGACGCTGCTTGACTCGAAATATTCCATCGATTGGTTAATTCAAGGTTCAAGACATTTCCGTAATAAACATGGCAGAGGAGGCTGTTAGATTAAACCCATTGATCACTGTCGGTGTGCTGAGGTGTGAAGGGGACGTAGAAAGATTCCTGACTCACTTTTCTTCCCCACAGCACACTCTGGGGATGTATCATCCATCAAAGACGTAGCCACGCTGGAGCTGCTGGCGGACTTGTGCCCAAATATGTCATCCTGAATGCATGGAAAATACAAACACTTCAGTCATCATTTGCTCTGCACATGCTGGATGTTATTTCTAAAAAACACATCCTACACAAACAGACTGATACTGACGTCAGAGTCAGAGCTGTCCAGCTCGGCGAGGCTGGGCGCCTTCAGGAGCCTCTTCCTCTGAGGAACAGACTGGGATCCCGAGGGTTGTCCCCTGGAAGATGTGGAGCCGTTGGTCAGAGACAGAGTGCTGGACGTCCTCCTGCCCATGTATGGACTAAACTCATCTGCAGAGCCACACACAACAGAGTTATTCAGACAGAAGGAGGGAAAACACTTGACATGGATCTCAAAACAATTCCTCATATTACTCCTTGCATCCAATTTAATTCTTTAAATCTATTTTAACCGATCAGCCCCGAAAAAGGGGAAACCATTTTCAAAGTTTATTCGGAAGGTAAGATGCAATAAAGCCTATTCAGGATTGAGGTGTGAGATCCATCCCAAGGTTATATAGGTCAGGATAGGTGAGTTAAGTTGGTCTGAGGGGAGGCAGAAGAGCAGGCTGGTGTTACACAAAAAGCATGGATGACTCTTTTTTTAATATTATTTTCAGGGGATGCGCTGAATCCTTAAAATCCACAAGGTCATTCTGCATCGAGAGAGGAGTCGTCCAGTGATAGAAGCAAAATTGATGATAACCAAACCCCTAACAAGCTGCCTGACTCTAGCTGTACTTTCAAAATGGTTACGCTGAAAAGAGGGGTTTAGAGGGAGGGAGTAGAGGAGGAGAAATGGAGTGCTGCAAAAGACAGATTAAGACCTGCAGCTGATCTATGGGAGCACTGAAACCGCTCTCTTTTTCCTTTCAGTTTCTTCTCCTGTTTGTGGAAAAAGCTTCCTATTTCTATTCTGGACTAAGACTCACTTTTCTACGACCTAAGAGACTACATATTTAGGCTTTGTACACTTGTGTCCTGCCCAGGCTTTAGTATTGAAATATTGAAATAGAGGATATATTAGTTTACAGCCAGGGAGGCAGACAGACAAGGCCATTGGTTAAGCGTAAACAAGGCCTTCCAAACCAGAGCAGTGCTGATACCTTACCTACTCCGGTACGGAACAAATCCTGAGGCATACTGCGAGTTTTGCCAAAACCTAAAAGGGAACACCTCCTTCATTAGGATAGCTATAAGAATATTCCCCAATTTGGCATGTCTGTGCTTTAAGAACTCAACTATCAAGAACATGTATGTTGAGGTATTGTGATGTTGACCCACACCTCTTAAAGATTAACTTAGAGTTTTGCTGCATATCATTTTTGTCTAATGCTATTTTTGATGGTAAAATGTATCTCCTTGCCCCTTCTATTTTATTGATGACTGTTGAATGTCAGAATGTGGTTTAACAAAAAATCCTTTCCCCTTGATTCTATAACAAATTGATATACTTTAATACATTCATACTCACCGTCAACAAACACTGTTTTGTATTTTTATCTTGTTAGCTTAGCTTAGCATAAAGACAGGTAACAGGGTGTCTTCCAACCAGCACCTTTAAAGTGTTCTAATGAACTTAATGTTGGTTTACTCTATACATAAATATGATAAGTTATATGTTAGCAATTTTTTGTCTGGGTGCAGTGACTTCCTGTAGTATCTTACATGTTACTGCCAGGAAATAGTTCCTGAAAACTCCACATAAAACTTTAACTTTTAAAAGAAGAAGAAGAAAGCTAGCAGTTTCACAATTTTGTTTGTGTACATTTGGACAGAGCCAAGTTAGCTGCCTCCTGTCTTTATGCCAAGACAAGCTAGTATAACTCCTCCTGGTTCTAGCTTCAAACTTAGAGGGCTATTGATCCTTTCATCTAACTCTTCAAGATAGAGAATAAGCACAATTTTAAAATGTTGAGCTATTCCATAAATTGCCAATGCATTTAAACACACCGTCTCCATTTTGTCACTAGGAACAATATAATGGACCCAGAAGTGCATGATACATCACCAAAAGTGGAATATATATCCTGTGAAATGGATTTCTCCTTGAAACGTTATTTTCTTGTTCCTGATTAAAACCTTCATCATGTCCATTAAAGTGTCAATGGGTATGTACCATTAGCCATAACATACCGAGCAGAGTGAAAAACCACACGGCTCACTGTGTGAGAATGATCCATCACAGAGGGAAGTCCGTACACACAGACGTTTTCGGACAGCATGAATGAGTATGCAGAGGTGATAAAGCCTGTGCTGTGATGAGAGACACTGGCAGAGTGGAGCACAGCATTATTGTGATTTGCCTGTGTCAGCAGTATTTTCTTATCACCTCAATCAAAAGTGTCTCATTAAGTCGGTCATGTGCATTTAATGCTGAACACATGTCTCTACAGGGAGACCGGTGCTCTGCAGAGCATGAGGCAGCACCCTGATTCAATTCTGCAGAGTCACCTCTATGAAAGACTCTTTTGTATGACATTGATGATTCTGGGAGACACAGAGGTGGCGGTAACTCTGGCAGCTGCTCATATCGATCCCTTGATTAGATAGCTGGCTGCACACTTATGTAAGATTCACATTAAGGCAGTATATTTCACAGATGACACACTGGGCTAAGGTGACACTTTTCTCCTTCCTAATCCTGTATATTTGTTTGACAGGAGCTGTAGATAAGACAGACTGTATGAGCTGCACTTGTAAGACATTATGATAATTGAGTAGGATTATGAAACCACAACGATGCCTTCCAGCTAAACTTTTACCTGCACTGAGGCAATGTCATTGCACCATTCTTAAAAAAAAACATAAAATTGACTGTAAAACTCAGCCGGATTATGTTACATCATTTGAACTGTCACTGGTCATTAATTCAGCCTGTAAACAGATAGCACCAAGAACAGAAAATCCCTTTAGATATAGCAATCTGTCTGAGATCGTGTGATCTGTCCCAATCAGCGCGCTGAGTTTAATCTGTCCCTTCCCTTCAGTCAGATGCTGATGGGAGGTCAGGGTTCCATCTTGTGACAAAATCCACAGGCACTGCGAAGTGTACATGTAATGAACCCAGTCCATGTTGCCAACAAAATAACTGTCAACTATGGAAAAAGTTTTGCAAGGTAAGGATATTCAAAAGGGAGGAAAGCATATGATGCCTGTCATTGCAGTAGGTTAAAGCAAGTTTGTGCTTACAGTATTCTACTGCCGATTAGAGAGGAAGATCCTCACCTCTCCTCAACTCTAATTCACATGTTGGTGAGAAACTGTGCAGCCAAATTATGCTCTATTAATTATATTTATCATTTAAATAATAAATATAATACAAATACAAATTTCTAATAAATGTTGTGTGCATCCTAAACAAATACGTGGAGTTAAATTAGCTGAACCACCCCCTGGTAATGGATGTACGGTTAAAAATGATTCATCATGTACCCCACCTAGACACCAAAGAAAGTAATACGTTTTTATTTTAATTATATACATTTTTTTCAATTGTATCATTTTTCAAACTTTTCCAAAAAAGACTAAATACTTAAAGTAGGCAAATAAATAATAGAATACCTACATATCACACAACAGCTTTTTCTTATCAGTGTCCTCCTACTGACCAGCGTCCCACATCACCATGTCCCCCCCCCCTCACAGATCATAGCCGACCATCACCAAACACTGAAGCATGACATGAAATGTGTGTGTTGATGCAGTGTGTGCGATGTGTGTACAGTGTGCTGATGCAGTGTGTGTGATGTGTGTGTGTGAGCTGGGAGAGCAGATGAGCAGCCACAACAAGAAGGTAAACAGAAAAAGGCAGATAAGCAGCGAGGTAGACTTTACCTGACGCATCAAAACTGAAAGACATGCTAAGTGGCCGAATTACTGCAACGAGAAACAGTAATGGCATCGCACAGTCATTGCTTGTTATCAGGAAGTATATTAAGGTAAGGTAAGACTTACTGTGATATACTAAATATGCTTGGCAGACATGCAGGGGTATATCACGCTTATTGTCAAGTTTTAGATCACTGAAGTATAACAACAGGACGGGAGATAATAGGATTTCAAATATAAACCATAGCCAATGGTGAGAGATTACAGACATTCAAAAACAGAAGTGGCTTGTTAGTAATCAAGGAATTGCAGACAGTTAGCATTAATATTCAAAAATATAGTAGTAAACTTCAAATATAATGCAAACAGTGTAGTCAATAAAATAATAATAATTGTTAGTTGCAACAGAAAGATAAAAAGTTAAGCAGCATTAGCTAAAAAAGCAAAGAGCAGCGGGACAAATTATAAAAGTGTAGTAGAACACGACGCTACACATTTCTCATCTGGATTCATCCCAGCAGGTGAAAGCATCAGCTCCATACTTCAGATTAAAAATGGCTTTTCAGAGTGAAGTATGTTTTGCATGTGCATGACAGTGTGCATGTGTGTGTGTAACATGAGGAGGACAAAGACGTTTTCCTTACCCAGCCTGCCCCTGCGCATCTCACCAGGCGACACAGGTCTGAGTTTCCTCTCTGATTTGATTTCCGATAGGATCCTCTCATGCAGGGTCGGAGGAAGCTCAGTCAGCGGCTTCAGCTTGCGAGCCGACACCTAGCGCAGGTTGATGATGGGTTAAATAGAGACAGCGACAGGGAGTAAGTAGAGTGGAGAACAACAACTGACAACAAACAAACAGGGTTCTAGCCAGAAGGCCGTTTCATCACCACCTCCTCATCTCTCCTGTGACTGATTGTTCATCTTTTATATAGGGTCGAGTGCCCTGCTGAAACTGCTAGATCTGCAGCGAGATTAATATCAACAGAGATCTGATGAGAGCAGCATTTTACTGAGTTCACAGTGCAGTGAAACTGTAATTTGGAAGCTACAGCATACATCTTTTAAAGAGGCTGGACTAGTTATTAACATACTCTTTTTTTAATACAGAATAATTACAATTTTTACATGATGGTTTTATAGAAATGCTGTAACCTACGTTTGAATGTAATTCCAATAATTTAGAGTCTAGAAAATGTTTTCTTACTGTGGTCAAATATAATATTTAACAAGGACATTTCTGTTTATTTTAACATATCCTATACACTAAATGTGGCAATGTGGCTTTTTGGGTTGTACTAACTTTGGACTCGCCACCACCATTTTAGGGATTTGGGGAAACAAGTCACAAAATAAGGTATATCCTGTTGAAATACACAAACTTTGTATAGCTTTTCAAATAAACATGTCATTTTAAACTCTTGGTGTCTGAGTCTGACGAGAAAGTAAAAGCTGTAGAATTAAAGTTGTTTAATTAATAATGATGTGAAGACTGAATCAGCAGCGATTTTAAACCAGATTTTTAATATCCAAAACTGCCTCCAAAATACGTTCTTTCAACAATCAAATGATAATCTATGTAACTGTTTCTGCAAAATGATCAGCAATGCCAAATAGCTCATAGTGGCCATGTAAGGCTGGGATTCTTGGGAAACACTCAAGGAAGTAGCGGTGTTCTCCATTAGATTTTGGTAACTGTGCGTCTGAACCTTTACACAACATACATTTACAAGTTTGGTGAAATATTTTTGTATCTATCTCACCAGCATAAGGTCGGGAACCACAAATGGTGCGAGATGATTTACAGAATGAGACTGCAGTAAACAAACTTTAAGACCAATCATATTCTTTTTCTTGCCAATTTCTTGATAATTTAACCTCTGTGATCCTCTGAATTGTGTTCAAGAAGGCAAATCATTCTTTGGTTGAACTGGTCACAACTGATGCTCATATGATATGAGAAGGGGTCAGCCAGTCAAAGGTTGGAAACCTCGGTTCTGGCTGAATGTTTTCATAATCAGAATACCTTTCTTCGTCCCACAGAGGGAGATGTACATTGTTACAGCAAGTGAAGAGTGCAAAGATAGCTTAATATAATAAGTAAAATAAAAGTAGAAATTACACAATTTACAATTTACCAAGTACAAAATACACATCCAGTACCAGTACAGTTTTGAGATAGCAGCCAGGTGAAAGTATTAAAAGTGGAAGTATGTATTGCACAGCTATTTACGGTATTTATGTTTATATGTGTGTGGGGGTCTACCAGGGGCCGTGATGGTTATACAGCCTGACCGCTGCAGGAAGGAAGAACCTGCGGTATTTCTGAGGCTGCAAGGAGTGGTTGTGATATTTGAGTCCATGCTCTTGAGTTTAACTTACAGGGTTGAGGGGTGGTCTGGACCTGATGAACTCCAGGATGACTTCATGAGCGCTCTTCTTTAACCTGGGTGGGATGTCTCCATGCATCTGAAAGAACAGCACAGGATGAAATATACTGTACGAGAAAGGTACAAACACTCACAATACTTACCTACCTTGTAGAAAAATCTGGACTCATACTATCAACTTCAATTATTTGTTTTGTTAAATAACCAATTGAGATATAAACAGTTTTATTGCTTCCGTATTTTCAGCAATGCCAAATAGCTTATTGTTACCTCTGGCACTATTTTCCTTGGGGTTTTGTCAACAGTGAGTGTTAACCTGCCAAGCAACTGGAGGTGGAATATGGAAGCCTCAAAGGTGTCAAATGAAAGTGCCTGTCCCCCTTATATCCCCAAAGAAATATAAGTCAAGCACTACACTGGTGTCCTAAAGAGCATCCCCCCATCCCACAGTTGTTATGCAACAGTGTTGTAATTTTTCCAAGCAATTTCCCATAGGATTGGAACAGTGGTACAACAGAAGTGCAGCAAGCTGGAGGCGTGCTTGCATGTGGCAGCGATTTCTATTTGTGGTCGAATCTGGACACTGACCATGACTTTGCGCAGGTTGTAGCGTTTGGACTTAATGTCGTTCATTAGCATCTCATAGGGGGTGAGCTGGAACTCGATGGGCAGGGGGTTATACTGACGATCCTGCACCTTCTTCAGCTTGACTCCTTCACGCAGGGTCCTCATCACCTGAACCCAGAACCGAGCCTGACGGAGGGAACAAAGGGCAGCATGGGAAATGTGAACTATATAATACCATAACCATTTGACTATGACTTTGTTTGGACAACAGCTCTGACCCTGTGCACACAAAGTAAGGAGGGTTCATCAAGGTGTAAAATCCATTCATACAGATTTATGTATGTGTTCATGCAGTTATGGAGAATCTTTAATATGAAACCTAAGAAAAGTCCCAGCTGGATGTCAGAGGTCAGGAGTCTAGTTGCTTACCCAGTCATCTGTCTGTAGTTCATCCAGGTCTTTGCCAGGCCCCTCTGATGACCCTTCCTCCATCTTACGGAGGTTCTGTTGGAAAGAGAGGGAGAGTATGAATATGAAATAAGAACACTAACTGTTTGAATCTTTAGCCATGCTAGTGGTGTTGCCTAAGGGATGGCAGATTTCAGATGGCAGTCATTTAGACCAAAGGGAAAAATCTCAACAACTATTGGATGGATAGCCATGACATTGTTGCAATCGCTAGTTTCAAGTATTCTTCAAAACAGAATGATATTTGTTTTGTAAAATATGTTTCCCTTCACAGAAAATAGACAAAAAAGAAGGTTATGCTTTAGGCGAGGTCACTTCCACCGTATTGTTCATTTTTCAGTTGTAGTGAAGGAACTGTTAATTTCTTCCAGTGAAAATATTTTTTTTTTAGCATGTTTTTTGCTAGTCAAATTAGCATTGCAAACTTTGCTAAGCAAGCTAACGTTTGCTATGCTAACAGTACCCCGCCCCAATAAGCCTGGTTCTTCCCAAGCTCCACCCTCTTGTCCAAATATGGTCACTTGTCCCCCTAAAAAACAATATGTTAATAGACAGAATACCAAACTGGTTGTCCATACATTAAATGGTGACGTTTTCTTTGTTATATAAGCTGATAGCATGGCTATAGACTGAATTTCATTTAGCTGCTTACATTTCAGAGTCTTGGTAGTGTGCATGCTGGCACTGTAAATATACAGTCTATGGTTAGTAATGACACAACCACTCTCTCACTAACCATTTTTAGGAATTTGGGGCTTTAATATGTCTTACAATTCTTTATTTTTTTAGCTAGTTAGCTAGCTGTGTTTGTACAATAATCACAACAGCCTGACAGAGCTGCTAGCATGTTCTAGACTTAAACTGTAATATTAGCCTTAAAACAAAGAGAAACTTGATCACATATTCAGAAGAAAAATAACACGAACCTGACAGAATCCCTAACGCTTAACAGAAAGCACATCTCCTTCTTGACACCTGTGTCGCACAACGTGAGTCCATTATAGTGTTGTAAAACACTGACAACCTCTGGGTGGGAAACTTGGAGCTTTAAAGTTCAACAGAGGACACTTTCAATGTGTGAGTGTGTGTGTGTAATAGAGAAAGCACTAGAGCAAGAAAGAGAAGGAAATAAAATGTAACAAAATGTGTGTTATGAATTTAGAGATACAGGCAGACCTAAACTATATCCCTCTGGTTAATACATGAGGCGAGATACTGATAAGACAATCACAAGGAGTCTGCCCAGCCGACAGCAGCATAAGACCCCATCCCACCGGGGAAATCACAATTCACCATCATCCTGCAAGGAGAACAGCTGCCTTGACTGGACTGCAGGCTCCATGTAAGAGTTATATAATATCACTCACAACATAATGCATTTTGCGGCATCATAACTCTGTATGCTCACAGTGCATACAGTTATTCAGAGTCATAAGGTCATAATGAAGTGCTTAATACACTTATAATGGTCCATCCAATTAAAACAATACTTATTGAGCCAGTGAAGAGGATAAAGGGAGATTAGAACACTTGCTTTTAAACACCATTATCTCATTGGTATGAGTGGTGCGTGTTGAAATCAGATCAAAGCCACATATCTCCATTTCAAAGGGTTGGATTAGACAGTGTTCTCTTCACTTGACGGGGACAGCATTTTAATTCAAACATGAAAAGCAACTCTCGTGTGGACAAAATAAATAATTAGAGCAATTACCAATAGCATCTAGAACCATATTTTTCCTTGTCAATAATTCTCTCTCTCTTGGCAGCCATGACACTTGAATCTACTGTGCAGCTCTGCTTAAAGACTGGGACGTGGGGGAGAGGCTGAACATCACCCATCTTACCCCTGGGCCCTCGAACGCACACACAGTCAAACAGCTAGCATTTCAGATAAACACTGGCATTAACAGACTGTGAATGCATGCACCGATGAAGGCATAAATAAAAAGACAAACAATCACATGATGCATCCACGCACACACACTCATACACACAAACACTAACATTGGTCTAAATGACCTTGCATCACACTCACCAGTTCACCATGAGGCTCAACAACAGTTTACACTTCAATATTGATCAAGACACTGAAGTAAAGCGAGATAAGCTTATTGTTGACTGACATTTTATTATTTCTTCCTTGTGTTTATTGCATATTTTTACCTTGTCTTTAATATTAGACATTAAACAAATAATAAGCACTATGTAAACTGGGTAATTGACATGACATATACACAGGTACTGTTTCTTCAGCCATGCGAAGTGCTCTTTGAAACTGTATTTAGCGAAATACTAACTTCAGTATTCTAACATGCTTGTAATGACAACAGTTGCATTCTGATGTTTAACAGGTTTAGCATTTACCATGTTAACCGTTTTAGCTTGGCATGTTATGGTGCGAGTATTTACAAATTAAATTAGCACTAAACATTAAGTACAGCTGATGTTGAGGGGAATATGATTGGTTGTGAAGATTATTCGGTCATAAACCAAAGTATTGCATACATTGAAATGTTGAGCTTAAGATGGTGCTTTATAAAAAGTCTGAATCAGCAAAAGATTACAATAAATACTGTGGAGATATTAATTGTTTGGACCTATGGCAATATATCCAATACGCTAGAGTTAAAGTCAGGGGAGTCAAAACATGACTGCTTTACTTTCTAGGCCCAACTTCCTCTTTTAATGGCTTCTTTCTCAGACTGAGAGTTATGTAACCAACCAGATACCCTCTATTTATTCTGATGCATTACGCACACTAAAAAGGGCAGCAGGTAGTGCATGGCAGGAAGGAACCCTGAGGTGACACACACACACACACACACACACACACACACACACACACACACACACACACACACACACACACACACACACACACACACACACACACACACACACACACACACACACACACACACACACACACACACACACACACACACACACACACACACACACACACACACACACACACACACACACACACACACACACACACCACTCCTGACGGGAAATGTTCCAACTCGCAGCCAAGCTCCTGAGGAGAAACAATGCCCAAAATGCACTTTATCAACAAGTTGAGGAATTAATAAAAGGACCAGCCTCAATGTGAACTTGCGGAACATAAAATAATGTTTTCCAACATTTTCCCAAAGCAACTATTAGTAGCTCATAGATTAGTATCTTGTGATTATAACGCTTTCTAACTATGAAAACCAGCAAATCACTGCAATAAAAGAAGTCACTTGCAGGCCCCGGCTTTAATATGGACTCATGACCCATAACAGACAGCATACCAATAATACACTGAAGCAGCATTAATCCTCTGAGGTATGTGCACAACTTGGAAACACATTACAACACAGAGCCTCCTATTACTACAAAAGGAGATGCAAACATGATTATTTGAGTCATGCCCCTCTGGAAATTAGCTGTGTGAAGCTGAACAAATGCTGAATGAGAGTCAGCATGTCTCCAGATATTGTCATCTATGTCGGATATGAACATCAGACATGTCACTCCTTCTTCACAGTGACCCATTTCCTCCTGGCAGCCCACAGGGTGTGAGAGCACGGCCTGTCTTCCACACACAGACGGTACACCGGACTGTTGTGACATTACAGTGAGTGTGTATCAATGATGCTGATAGCTGGTATTCTCTGTCCTTGTCAAGTTTGCGCACTTTTATGCCAAAAACAGCAAACATTTACAGATAAGTAGTCCATTTACTTCAATGGTGACTTTTGCCGGTTTGGAAAATCCTCTCAAACAGCATGTATGTATTAGGGGACCATGAAACTCACAGTGAAGACTAGAATGTTTAAAAACAGGATGGCGAATCAAACAAGTAACCAGAAAGTGAATGAAAATACACTCCGCCAACATTCTTTTTTTCCTGTTATTGTGAAGGGGCCTCCATTAGATCAGAAATGAACAACACAAGTTAACTGATATTTAATGTTGAATAAAATGTCTATTTGCTTGATTTACTGTGACATCTGTAGCACCACGAAAACCCTTTTTCAGAATGTAATAATGTTTTAAGGGTCTTTACAAAATGTATAGAGGTAATGTGTTATGTCTGCTTGTTAAAAAACAAAGTTGTGAAAATAATATGAAGTGTTAAATGGACTGTATTGATATAGCGGTTTATCCAGTCTTTATGACCCCTCAAAGCGCTTTGCATTTCAATCAAACCCCATTCATACAGAGCAGTGTGCCACTTGCTCGAGGAAGCACACACACCCTGGGCAATGGCATCGGGAGCAACTTAAGTATCCTGCCCAAGGATACATCGACATGGATGTAGCCCCCGACTGCAGGGGCTGGGATCGAACCCACAACCTTCTGACTAAAAGACGATCGCACTTCCAGTGGTGAATTGGTCCTCGTTATATCATGTTCTCAAGTAAATACCTTAATAACTTAATGGAACTTCTAATATAAACCATCAATCTTCACTTTTATAAAATGTTTTGATTCCTAAAACACAAATAGAACTATGTTTCTATGCTGTTACACTTAGTTGTATTTTGATGGAACTATTTATGTATGTATTCAAGTGGCCTTAATGTTGCAAATTAGGCTGGATTTGAAGGACCCAAGGATTATTGTAATAAAGATATTTTATTTATGGGTTATTAAGCAATCTAAAACCCATTTGCTTTCGCCCCCTTGTTCTTACACAATATAAGCATTGAGTGATGCATAGGAATGCTGAGTATAAGCTGTGAGTCAGAGGTATTGTGTGTTATGTCATAGCTCAAGGTATATAGGCTGTGCACTGACGTGTCCATTCATCTCTTTATTCACGGTCATTACCACGGCGGATGCGTCTGTGAATCAGTTGAGCTCCTCCGCTCTGTCACACACACAGCTGTGTGACCGCTGACTGCATGTCTCTGTGTGTCCATGCCTATGTCATGCTACACTCCATCCCTTCCTCTCTGAAATGATGGATTATTATTGAAACAGGCATGCTAGATCACTCAGATATGCCTTTTATGCTCCGATGGTTTTCTTATTTGAACGTTACTACACAAAAGCAAGAAGAGAAAAACTGGCTTCATGTAACGTAAGACTGGCTGTTAAAGGATAAAAGTTCAATATTAATGTTCACTTTGGTTTGCATTACCAGAATCGCAAAGATACTACACATGAGCATATGTTTTAATCGAGTGTTTTTAGAAATATTCCTCTTTTTCATAAAGCATAGTGTAATGGAACCCTCAATAGACATTCGTATGTCTTTTCATCTCTCAACTCTTTCTGTATATAAAACAACGGTTACTGGACAATCAAACATGCTGTCATAAACTGATTTTCCTAATTGTCTGTGCCTATTCATTTTAATGTTTGTCTTTTAAGTCTTTAGTGTATTTTTGGGTTTGTATTTTTGTGCTTTTGATGGTGCATATGTGCTTTAATACGTGCTGTAAATGTACTTTTGTGTTGTTTTTTTTGTGATAATATGCTATTCCAGGGACTGCAGATGAAAATAGCCTTTATGTTCCTTCTTAAATAAATAAATACAAATACAAAATGTGACTATGACCTATAGGCACTACAGCTCCACAATACTAACACTCAACCACAGAGTCATGTTGATTGCTGGGGTGGGTTGCATGTACAGTACAGTAAGGTCACAGTGCTAAATCATCTAAAGCGGTGCCTTGCTGCTCTGTGCCTCATGTAAAGGTCAGTGATCATCCTGTGACCTTTCATTAGAGGGGAGTTCCCTGTGCAGTGGGGTCAAGCTGTGTTTTTAAATAAGACTTGTAAAAGCAAAGGCATATGCATTCATCATACCAAGATGATAAAGATAAGAACCCACCTCTTTGGCACTTCTGATCTTCTCCAGGAAAGTACCCAGCTCCCTGGTTTCTGTGTAGAGAGCCCGGCACACGGCCTGGTAGTGACCGGGGACGTCCGACAGACTGGGGAGGTGGGATGTGCACAGCTGGAAGAGAGAAAAAACTGTTTGTAGTACACAGTTTATTTATCATAAACACAACAGGGATCAAGGAGAAAGCATTAAGTGCAATTTATTTTATTTGTGTAAACCCATGAACTGATCAATATCCATGTTATTTTGATATATCAATGAACAAACTTAGTAAAGCACATTCAGGTTATGTAAAGCAATCGTTTATTCTTGGTCAACACTATCTGTGTTATTCCTAAATTATGAGGATCATTTGAATCCTGGCTTGTTAGCTAACAATGCTAATCAGAACAGTTGTTGGTCAACTGAGTCTCTCCTCTCCAGAAACACGGTTGCCTAGGAGAAGTAATAAGACAAAGGGAACTACATTTGAGCTGCCTGCAACTAACTTATTTATCCATCTGTTAAATTTGTTTTCTGTAAATCCAATAATGAAAGGGTCCATCAAATGTCACAGAAATGTTGAACGTTTTAGCTTTCTATTATTTTGCTTTTTTCAACCAGCAGCCCCAAACCAGATTGCAATCATAAGGAAACGAGCAAATATTCAAATGTAATATGCTGAAAACAGAGACGGCGAGCATTAATATCAATCAACTCATTTATAGAGTCATTGTCGCAGCTCTACCCATTGTTCTGTATCGCAGCAACCTCAATTAAGGAGCAATTCTTGTTATCAGTTTCTTCTAGATTCAGTGTTCAGACTTAAGCAAAACAAATCATTTAATGTAACTGTTTTTATTTACTTCGGACTACATCAGAATTTTTCCATGACTCCTCTGCACTGCTAGAATATGAGATTGTTTATTATTTTTCATACTTTAAGTACATTTATCTGACTACACTTTCATTCTTTTACTTTACTTGTAGTGGATTATTTTCCCACAGGGCTACTTTTACTAAACAAAAGAATCTCAATACTTCCTTTACCACTGTCAAACTGTGTTTAGCCTTGCTAATGGTTCTCAGGGACCCTGCAAAAAAACTAAATACCCCAAAAACAGACGTTTGTAAACAACTGTTTCATTTCATTTCATTTCAAACCTTTATTTATCCAGGTTGTATCCCATTGAGATCATTGATCTCTTTTTCAAGGGAGACCTGCTCAAGTAGGTTCCACATGAAACATTAAAAACATAAACAGAGCAACAAAAGGACATCATACATTAGCATTACAGGGATTACAATTTACATACTATCCACATGCACAGGTACCAACAGCTTCCGATTCAGTAGCATCCAACAGAGCTTTAAAATCATTGAGTGGCACCAGATTGCTCAGTTTCCATTTTAATTGCAGACTGTTCCAGGACAGTGGAGCTGCGCATCTAAATGCTATCTTCCCTAAGACAGTCCTAGCAGTTGGCACATTTAATAAAACCACAGCATGCGATCTCAGGCAGTAGCCACTTACAATTCGCCGTGAGATCAGGGAGCAGATGTAGGATGGAAGTTTCCCTAACATGGCTTTATATATAAAAATGTACCAGTGACTGAGCCTCCGTACAGTTAGTGAAGGCAGACCAGCCCTTGCATACAGGGTACAGTGATGGGTTAATGCTTTACAGTTTGTCACAAATCTCAGTGCACTGTGATACGCAGCATCTAACTTGACCAGGCAATTGGCAGGTGCATTCATATAAATCAGATCACCATAGTCCAGTACAGGTAAAAAGGTCACAGAGACTAGCCTTTTTCTGGCCTCGAGCGAGAAACAGGACTTGTTCCTGTAGAAGAAACCTAGCGTAACCCTCAGTTTTTTAAGCAGGTTATTGACATGACGTTTAAAAGTGAGACAATCATCAAGCCAGATACCAAGGTATTTGTAACAGGCAACCACTTCAAGTTTTATTCCTTGCGTAGTTAAAATATCTAAAACAGGCTCTGGTGTCTTTTTAGCTTTTGAAAAGAGCATTACCTTGGTTTTCTCAACATTTAAAAGAAGCTTTAGTTCAGAGAGCTGAGTCTGAATAATGTTAAAAGCAGCTTGCAATTCAACAACAGCCTCCTTAATGGAGGGACGTGCAGGAGGCTGTTGTTGAATTGCAAGCTGCTTTTAACTGTTATTGACTGCAGAACACAATTGACAAGACACTAATGGCAGCCGTGATGACAGAATACGTCCTCATGTCACTCAGAACAGAATGTACCCTTGGCCAATGCTCGGCATGCTCTTTGCATCCAGACAGCCGTCTCTGCAGAAAGTGTATCCTATATCCTCAGCCTATCACAAGTGGGTGAAAAACAGAAACAATGCTATATCCAATGTGTTTTTTACAGTATATCAGGTCAGGACAAAAGGTACACTGAGGGAGCACACAGAGGGAACGGTCAGAGGGTGAAAACACAGAGACAACAATTGGAACTGACAGCTAGCTAGCCATCAGGCCAGCCAGACTGTCACACTGTGTGTGTGTGTGTGTGTGTGTGTGTGTGTGTGTGTGTGTGTGTGTGTGTGTGTGTGTGTGTGTGTGTGTGTGTGTGTGTGTGTGTGTGTGTGTGTGTGTGTGTGTGTGTGTGTGTGTGTGTGTGTGTGTGTGTGTGTGTGTGTGTGTGTGTGTGTGTGTGGTCATTATGTAAACAGTGTGAGGCGATCTGAGATGTGTCGTTGGACAACAGTGATACATGACTCCCAGCATGGAGGAGGCTGGCAGCCAGACTGCACTGTGATTCTAATCGCAGTGCTCAGAGCCATGTTTAACATTTTCATTTTCACACTCAAATGTTTTCCTGAAAATCAGTTACCCTCGCTGATAGGATCTGTACCAGGAATCCATCAGTGAATATTTTTAGTCTATTAATGTTTTTCCTTTTTAAGTTACTTTATACTTTATCTCCACCGATTCTAATTTCTATAATAGTTCTTACTTCAGATTTAACTGTTATTTTCAAACTAACATTTTTGTCTGAAACATAAAAGATACAAATATAATAGGCATTATCATATAATAACTACCCATCAGTATATAGAGGTTCACTTTAAATTATATACAAATATACCACCCTAAAGTATCCATTGTGCTTAATCTGTATCTGAAATGTAATTAATTAACAATTACATTTAGCTGAAAATACTTCTGTACTTCCTCTACAGCATTATTTACTTCCAACTGTTGGATTCGTCCTTTAATTTACAACAAGGAAATGCTTGGTAAATGGGGGAAATATTCCAACAAGCTAAAATAATGCACATTTCAGATTAGCTATGGTATGGATTTATAAAGTGGATTAAAAAAAGCAAAAAATAGTAATTTGTCTGGCAACCCAACACTGTATTCACTCGCCTTTTTGCTGTAGTTAGGTCTCCAACAACTAAAAAAAAAAGAGTATCTGGCCCTTTAGCTGCTACTTTGTTTACTATGTTCACGTACAAGTCTCTGTCACGATCTGTCTGTGATTCCTGTTTTATTTTGAAAATAATTCACCCCCTGTGTGATGTGTGTGTTACTGTTGTGTTAGCCTCACCCTGCTCTGTTCTGGTGGATTAATGACTATTACAAGTATTTTCTGCCAAGATATCCTGTGTCCTGCCCTTGGATCCAAACTGCTCTGCTCACCAGTGACAGTCTCTAGAATTGTTATATAGCTCTTAGCCGTTTGGTGCTGGGCAGGTAGCAGAGCTCTTTCAGTTGAGGCAGCTGCATGCTGCCAACAGATGAGAGTGGGTAGACTGATACAAAACTGAATTGTTGCAGGCTTTAAAAAACACAACAAGGAGCTTAAACATGCTAAAATAGTATGGAAAGCTGGGCTTGGTGATACCTTATTTTGAATCTCCCTGATATCATGATTACACCTGCCCCTGCATGGATTGAAGTGCTAGTATTGTCCAGTCATCAATGCTTGCACAATGTACCGGTAACCTGATTTGTTCATGGCCTATGTACTGACCAATGGACTATCCTGACCCTAACCACTCAAGGTTAATGCTTAACTTCAATTAGGTTTGCAGGGCATGTTGTACAAATTAAAGCATTGGGATTCATTTTTACGCTTAGGTGACACATTTAGCCACAGATTGAACATAAAGCATAGTTTTTTCATAATGTGTTACTTTAAACGTGCAGCTTTAAATGTGAAAACTATTCCAATGCAATATCTGCCTTAAACAGAAAAGGTACGTGTTTTACATCTCCAGCAATAGCAACAAGGGTTTGCTTGCAGTCAGTCAAAAACATCCTGGTAGTTAGCTTTAGTATACTGTAAATAGCCAACAATAGCTGAACAACAGAATAGATACCAGCAGTCACTCACTCAGCTACTGTGTACATACCTTGAGGATATCTCTGTAGCCGTGGACGCTGCAGATGTTGTCAGGATCATCCTCGGGCTCATCCTCTTCCTCTGTTGCCTCGTAGCCCTCGTCGGGGCAGGCGTCCCTCTCGGCCTCGGCCATGTTGGTCATGAGGTCGATGAGCTGCTCCAGAGGAGGGCTGAGCTCCCTCTCCTCGTTCTCCTTCAGCCCGTAATCCAGAGCTTTGTAGATCATGATGCCCAGAGACTCAATCACCTGAAGGAGCACGGGAGAAAAAAGCACTCAGTGTCCATACATTGTCAATTTTCAATATTTACACTCATTCAACTGTCTTGCTTTCATCTGTTAAGTATTAAATATATGAACATAATCTTACTTCCAACAATTGTTTTTGCCTACAATACAATGCAAATCACACAGTGTAACAAAGATCCAATTAAATAACTCGCGTCTGATGATAAAGATGGATGTTTGTATATTAAGCAAGCATACAATCATTTTTGAAAAATGCATAATCTTTTTTTCCTGCTAATTGTTCTGTTCTTCATCTGTCACATGAACAAACAAACATGGATTTCTGTCTTTGTTCTTCAATATGATCCTCTATTTTGTGCCAAGCCTGAGCTTCAACAGCTGTATAAAGTGACCTGATGACTCGACCTTTGAGGAGAGAGCTCCCTCCGTCATTCATAAGCACACGCAAACACACACTGGCCTGGAGAGGCTGCCGCTGGGGGCCGATTACTGATAGTAGATCTTGTGATTAACTGACGCATTGAAAAACGAGAACACCATCATCACATCACACATGTCCTCACGATAGTCAGTCTTTTAACCCTTCTGTTGTCTTCGGGTCAAATCTGACCGATTTACTACTTTCATCAATCATAACTTTTTTGTTTTACATTCGATTGCATTAAGGCTTTATGATATCCTTCACAGTAGACATTTAAAACATATAAAATGGCTGATCACCACTTTCATAGAATTTTGGATGATTTAGTCAACTTTGTAACACCCATGGTGTTCCCGGTCAAAAATGACCGCCATAAAGAAATGGAATTAGTAACCATCCGGATCAGATCAAACACACACAAACACCCACACACACACACACACTCTAGATGTGTGTCCCCCCCCCCTTATGTGCCCATCCCCCCATGTGAATCACACCTGGCACACACAAACACACACAGAACAATTTGACACATGTCCCGCTCTTATGTGCCCATCCCCCCACATGGATTACACCTGGCACACGCAATACTTGTTCAGTGTCTATTCTTTGTATATTTACTGCAGTTGTTCATGTATACCAGTAGTCTGATACAATATTTACAGTTTGAAAGGGTGTTAAATGAAATTTGGTGATGATTAATGGTTTTTGTGTTAATGTAATAGCAGTTAAAACAGGACCGGTCAAATTTGACCGTGAACACCAAAGTAAGGGGGGAAACGAAGACAATAGGAGGGTTAAAGGAGGAAGGAATTCATAGGTATGTAATTCTGAGAGGTCAGCTGTAGTTTGAGACTCATTCTAGACTTTCAGGACTTAAATGATACTCCAGACAGTTTTAGCATTAAATAACTACAATGTAGGCTTGGAAGGTGGCTATATTTTTAAGAAGAAAACAGCGCATCATCACATCATTCCTGACTTGTTATGCTTAACATACTTTTTGCACAGCCACAATACGTCTTTAGCTTAAAAGATTTGCATTTTTACACAGAGGTCACATTTGTCACGATGGACAACCTTAAGCTTAGCAACCATTATAAAGCATTAACAACAAGCCATGCTATGGTTTTTTATAGTCCTTTTGATATTTTATATCTGCCATGAAAACTATTGTCTTTGCTTTGGCAGCATTAACTGACGTGTTGGCAACTTTGGAAAAAAGTGCAGTAGGCTAACACAGTGATTCTCAAATGGGGGTACGCGGACCCCTGGGGGTACGTTGGGGTACTGCAGGGGGTACGTGAGATTTAAAAAAAGGTTAATTATAAAAAGGTTAATTAAAAAAATACCATGCATGATTACAAAAATAATCTTAGTACAATAAGTTAAATAGAAAACACAATTTTATATTAAATATTCCTAGAACCACCAAGGGGGTCCTCATATAAACATGTCAAATGTGTGTATTGTATTTTATAGTTTTTCACAATATATCATTTTGTTCATTGGTTTGTTAAACATATTACTTCAATTGAAAATGTCGTTATGTTATTTTTTTTCATGCATGAAGATGAAAATATCCTTAGTTTGTTGTAATTCATGCACGAAGGAGTTAATAAATCACACACTGAGAGAACATCACTATATTGTAATTATTTATATAGGCTTTTTCGATCAAAAATGTTCGGGGTCGGTCAGGGGGTACTTGGCTGAGAAAATGTTTCAAAGGGGGTACATTACTGAAAGAAGTTTGAGAAGCACTGGGCTAACACATGTTAACAAAACAGCTCAAGTTGATGACTCATCATAGCAAACTGTTTCTTATTTACATAAAGAGCAGGCTCAGAAGACTCACTATTATTCTGCAAACATGCTTCTAGAAATGTCTGTCTCTTTAGCTGCCAAATGATGCTCTGTGTGTTAGCTGCTAACTTTGCTAGCCGCTTAGCTAGCTTACTGGCTCCAAACATAGGCCTACTGCCCGCTTAATTTTGAGTAGGCCTACCTACTGCAAAATGTCTACACTGAAGTTAACTCTAGAAATAGTTTTTGGCTCCATCACATGACTGTATCGATCCTAATGTTACAGTTCCAGGCTTCGACTAAATTAAATTGCTAATCATAAATGTGAATTAATTAACATTACTTCTCTCACTCAATTTTGCTGTTAATTATTCAATTAAATTGAAAGTAAATACTTTGGTAACACTTTCTAGATAAATAATGCATTATAACCATACTTTTGGCACAGTAAAGTAAAAATTATAAGCACTTGTTAATATTCATCATGCTTTATAACAATAATGTAAAGCTTGTTATAATGACTTATGGTAAATAATTATAATAATGTAAAATTGTCCCACAGTGAATTATGATTGTAGTTGTAATACATAAAATTATGTTTATTATGCATTGTAATCTCTGTTGTTACGCATTAAAAGGTAATAATAAGTTTAAGTGAATGGTTATTGGGTGCTTTAAGTGAAGTAAGGAAATTCCACAAAGGCAGATATAATACATTACGAGCTGGTTATAAGTCACAAAAAAAGTTAAGTTTGCTTCAATCTTAAATGTTAGTTAGTGACCAGCAATTATGATATATAATGTTACTTCACTATTGATACCTTTAATTATACAGTTATATGAGCACTTTTTAAATTCATACATAATCAAGTATATCATTTAAAAGATGTATAAGAAACCAAATAAGGTACACATAAGATTATATCTATTGCAGTTGTTGGTGGGTGTAGTTTAGATGCCATGCTCAGTTATAGCACTCAATCCGCCCTGGAATTGGAGAGTCACGGTGGATAAAGGCAGCAATGTCAAAGCCAAGACAAAAGACAAGAGACGGAAATCACACAGGGGATTATTCTGCAGCCCTGCACCCAGAGAAAAGACTGAGAGGGAGCGAGACAGCAAATAAAACACAGACAGAAAAGCAACTGTGAGAAAGGGGATGCAGGACGGAGGGACAGAGACAAGGATCAGAGTCAGAGAGGTATCAGGAGACAGGAAAATAAGAAGTGAATGAGAGGGTGAGAGTCATTGAATGGTTCAGAGAGGTCAAGGAGGGCGGAGAAAGGGGAGACATCAAGAGAAACAGAGTCATATGTGTGTGTGTGTGTGTGTGTGTGTGTGTGTGTGTGTGTGTGTGTGTGTGTATTGCTCTGTCTCAGCTATAATTGGCACCTTAGCCGTGTGGAGAAGGAGGTGCTATGTGTACCCTTAAGTGATCTGTGCTGCTTAGCCCCGATATATTTGATTCCCTGTCTATGTAATATAATTTGTGGAACCAAATAAAGTATTCAAGTGTGTGTGTGTGTGTGTGTGTGTGTATGTGTGTGTGTGTGTGTGTGTGTGTGTGTGTGTGTGTGTGTGTGTGTGTGTGTGTGTGTGTGTGTGTGTGTGTGTGTGTGTGTGTGTGTGTGTGTGTGTGTAGACATGAAGATCAAGAGCAGATCAATGGACATTCATAGAGGAAGGAGGAGTCATATGAGAGTCTGTCCTCCTCTCCCCCATCAGTGCGTAAGAGATGGATTTCCTCAGGGGGGTTCGGCTGAATGTCACCTCTTTGTCTAAGCTCTGATATATGACACCATGCAATACACACACAGACACAGACACACCACACACAAAAATGGCAGCAAATGCAAACATATTCCTCCAGGGAGCTGCTGTAACCTCAGGCTGAGAGATCCTCCTCAGTGGAGCATGCTGTATGTAGACAATGAGACAGATATGAAATGTTCTGCCCTGCCAAGCAGCTAATGGTTTTATATTTTAAAGTATGTGGATTTTCAGGCTCCCGTTTCTTATCTGCAGCTTATCTACAAACCATGTCTTCAAGAATTCAGTCAAAGACTGTCACAGTATCTGATCCGCAAAAGGAGAATCACTCAAACGGATGGAATAAATAAAAGGCTGCGCAGACGGGTTTGACCATTTTTTCACCCTTCCATTTGGAAACATTAAAAAAATGGTTATTTTGTATTTAGCAGATGTCAATCTAACAACTGAAGTCAATCAAATAGAATTAAAAATATCTACCTTAATGGGATCTACTGTAAGGCATCAAATGGCTACTTTTTCAAATGTTCTGTTTCATGCTCTTTTCCCTTGGTTTTTCCCTTTCCCCTTATTCAAGACCTTTTATCACTCAGTTAAGGACAACAAAATGTGCCTTCGGTACACAAACATACGTTTAATATTAGTAAATATAACATAGAAAGTGTGGGCCCAATATTAGCAACTGTCCTACAGTTTGGTTCTTTGTTTGCCAGGACCTTAAAATTGACAGGAAACGGAATGTCGATTCTCCAATATTTTACAACCATGACCTTCTTGTATAGGTGGTCCTCCAATTACATGTAAGTGTCGTCACTTAAAGAAATATCTGCAGCCATTGAAAAACATTGAATGTAATTTTCATATGCCTTATTATTCTTTCTTTTTAGGACCTTTAATAAAATCTTTAGACTTGACTCCTAACTTAGGAGTCAAGTCTGCTCCTCTAACAGTTTAGGAGTCCTAACACATTTATTTCTAGAAAAAGAACACCCTCAATTCAATAATCCAAGGTTACAAGACATTACATGTTATATTGCCATTAGTTTGGTATATATATATATATGAATAATGTGTGTCTGCATGTGTTGATATGATTCATAAGTAGAACAAACCTATGAAGAAGTAATGTTGGCCTTCTGGGGAGAACGCATTGGTTTGACTGTTGCAGACCAAATTAGATATGCTATTGACTGATGTTCCATTCCTTTGAGATACAAAACAATAAAAATGATCACTAAAAAATATGTGAGCCTGATTGATTCATTTCTTACACATTCCTCACAAATAATGAACCTAAAACTATGACTGATTGTAATTCATAATATTCCTTGTGACAGGCTAAAGCAAAAATGTCTCCATCCTACTTAAAAATCTCCCTGACTGGTTTCCAGGCTTCCAGGCGACCAAGCAGAATGATGGGATGGAAGGGATGGAAGGGAGGAAGGGGTGTATAGGAGGCGGAGAGGAAAAGAGGATAAGAAAGTGGGGCGAGGATGTCAACTGAAGCAGATTTGCCAGTGCAGCAAAGTGCAGCAGTGGCCATCATCACAGGCAAGAATAACATCAAACAGCTTGGCTTACATTTCAGCATTCATGTCACGGAGACATCCCGAGCTTGCCAGAATAAAAACCATGGAAAAAAACACACGGAAATGTTTTTACAAAGCCACTTTATCGCTGCAAACACCTCAACAGCTTACCTGAACTTAGTCCTAATAAGTAATGGCTTCCTGATACAACTGATCGGATTAAGAGTAAAATCTTGTTCTAACAAAGCACAATGTTGCTCTCAAATACACAAATGTAATTCATTCTTCACACTTTTCCAAAATCATGAAACACTGGGATGATAATGGCAATGAATGTAATGATGGTTTTCACATAAATGTAGTTCTTCCTTTGTTATCTCTTTACTGGCTTCAAATTCTTCCTCAGTTACATGTATATCACATTAAAGGCCCCTACCTCTACTGTCAATATCCATCTACCATTCACCAATATGTCTACTATTTTCTATATTATATAAGGGGACATGTGCATGTTATGTCCAAGTGTCGGTTTTAGATCCATTCAAGGTTGAATTTCTCTTCAGCTTGCAAAATGAGCTGTAGTAAATGAGCTCAGGTATAAATAGGCTACAGAACAGCAACACAATATGATATGACAGCAGAGCTTTATGTTGACAAGAGGACATGTAACATCTAGACCTTGTTCAGTACATCACAAATGTATGATAGCAGTATCTGGGTAAATATAGCCAGGGGTCTTTAGACATTCATACACAGCGATTCTGGTCTTTTGTCTTGTCTGTTTTACAGTGTGAAGTCCAGTGTGACAATAAAACAAAGCTAAGACCTATCCGACTTAATCGGCTGTTTTATAATGATTAAATCTGCCAAGCCCCAAAGATTGTGCAAGATGGATCCATGACCTAACATAATGAGCAGATGGTTAAGAAGTTACACTTGTAACTAATGTTGATTAACTAAAGTTAAAGTTAAAGCCTTTTATTGTCATTATACAAAAAGTACAACGAGATTCAGAGTGCAACTCTGTCCCAGTGGGCAAAAACTAGAAATACATAACATTAAAAACACGGCAGTAGGACAGACAAGATAAGCAATCATACGGGGGGAATAAATAGTTAAACATATTTATATAAAAATAGTTTATAATTTTTAAAGTGCATTCAAAGTGCGTATGTGTGTGGAGATGGTTATGGTTATTGCATTAAGTGTGGTGGTTAAGCAGCCTGACGGCCCAGGGGTAGAAACTGTTTTTTAGTCTGTTTGTCCGTGATTTGAAGCTCCTGTATCTCCTCCCAGAAGGCAGGAGAGAGAACAGTCTGTGACCTGGGTGAGAGCTGTCCTTTATAATTTAGTGGGAATCCTGATACAGCATTCCCACTATCTGTTATTCGACGCACAAAATTCTTTATTATTCCGCCGGGTTATTTTGCACCTCTTCTTCTCCCACATTCCACATCGCAGAAACTCCGTTCAAACATCAAAACGTTCAGCTCGGTCGGGAATCGATGGCTATTACTTTTCTCATTCATAACTTTCATGTGAGGTCGGCCCAGACCCTAGGGGTTTTTAAATCTACTCTTAAAAACACACTTCTTCTCTCTGGCCTTTTAGTCAGAGCGGAGTACGACTCCTGACTTTTCCCTGTGTTTTTTTTTTTTTTAAATATCTGTTGTAATTTATTGTCTTTTATTGTGATTATAGAAATGTGTTTTTATGTGATTGTAGTTATTACATGTACAGCACGCTTTTAAATGTGCTTTATAAATAAACCTTGATTTGATTTGATTTGATTTGATTCATAATTCCAGAGATATATCCCATAATTCATCACATTTTTAACATTGAAGTCAATGGAGAAACTCTTCAGACTTGAAAAATCTTCATGCGACTTCAACTGCTAACTGTTCATTCATACTTTCACTCAGAAACCTCATTCCAACTTTAAAATGTTACACATCTTTCTGACATTATTCGTGTTAAACAACTTTTAAATCTGATTCATACTTTTAGAAATATTAAACATTGTTCAGACCTTGGTATAGAGGCCTTCATCAGATTTTAACATTAGTGTGTATTGAGCAGCTCGTGTGTGATCTCAAAGCGGAGTGGAGGTTGAAATTCGCCTTCATATTTTATTTAAAGGAGAGGTGTCATGGCCATTTCCACTGATCATAATTCCATTGTTGAGGTCTACTAGAATAGATTTATATTGTGCAATTTTCCAAACTCACATTGGTTTCTCATACAGCATCTCTGTAAACTACGTGTATTCACTGAATTTCACTCTCTGCCTTTAACGGCTCGTTGTAGCTCCAATAGCTCCAGCCCCCCCCCCCTCCCTGTGAGCACAGTGTGCTCTGATTGGTCGGGACGTTGTGAATCGCGCTGAGCTCCGTGGAGGTGTTGTTTCCTTGTTTAGCGATACACAGCGAAACACAGCCAAACTCATCCTGAGCACACACAAAGTCACAGCCGAAGTAAAAACAATAAGTGTGGCTTGATATTGAGTAAGAAAAAGGTTGATAAACGCTGTGAGAATGGGTCTGCAGAGAGAATTTTGCCGCGATCCCAACTGTCTGTTATCAGCCTGCAGCCAGGGAGGAGAAATCAGCAGAGCTGCCTGCACTGTGTGTGTGTGTGTGTGAGGAAGTCCGTGGATTGGTCAATTTGGACCAATCAGCGGGGGTTTAACGTAACGGCTCCGCGGACGTAGCGTAACGGTTCCACGGATTGGTCCATTTCGTTCCGGGTACGGGATTACATCATCCCGTACCCGGAAGAATCAAATGGACAATGACGTATCTCCAACGAGGCGTTTTGGGGAGGTATTTTCTGTTAGAGTTTTACACCGGGGAGCCAGTGCTGAGGGTGCGGGTGTACTTTGAGGGTTTTGACTCTGCACACCGTTTACATGCATAAAAACCTTCATAACACACAAGGGGACGGGTAATAACCGGAAAAGCATGACATGTCTCCTTTAAACCTGCCATAATTCCCAAACCCTACACTCCTGAGACATAATTTGTCATGACAAACGTAGGAAAACATCTCGTAGCGTGAAAAATGAAAAGAAATGCCTCTTGAGGGCATGAAGTGACAAAAACTTTCAACATGTCTCCATTAAAGCCAATTGTAAATTCAACTTCCTTCAGATGCTTCACGCGTTGACATTTCACCGATATCTGTTACGGTTCTTCAACAAAACGTTCACATTCACGTAAGAGGTTTATCTCTCATTCAGAACAATGAAAATGCTCTCCTCTCACTGATTACTGCACATCACCATGGAAACCTTTGATCTCTGGACACGTCATTAGCTCAAATATAAACACCTTTGTCATGGAACACGATGATGTCAACTCCAACTGACATGCTCAGAGCAGCAGACTTCAGAAAATGGTTAACACAGCTCTACATCAAATCTGATGTTACGTAATGTGGTGTTACTATGGCAACGCATCCCTCGCCATAAAACAGCAGCAGACTTCAGATAATGGTTAATGGTCCTGCCCTCAACAGCTCTACGTCAATTATGGGGTGTCTTCATATGACGTTTCCATGGAAACGCATCCCTCGCCATAAAACACGATGTCGCTGTAACTCCAATGGACACGGTCCGATCGTCCCCCAAACTTCGCTTGTATATCACCGGTCCATGCCTCAACAGTTTTACGCCAAATCTGAGATCTCACCATAGGCTGTTGCCATGGAAACACATCCCTCGCCATAAAACACGATGTCGCTGTAGCTCCAATGGACACGGTCCGGTCGTCCCACAATCTTCACCTGTATATCACCTCTCCATGCCTCAACAGCTCTACGTCAAATCTGACATCTCACCATATGCCGTTTCCATGGAAACGCATCCCTCGCCATAAAACACGATGTTGTCGTAACGCCTATGAAAAGGGTCAAAACAGCACCAGACTTCAGATAATGGTTAACGGTCCAGCCCTCAACAGCTCTACGTCAATTATGGGGTGTTATCATATGCCGTTTCCATGGAAACGCATCCCTCGCCAAAGACGATGTTGCTATAACTCCTATGAAAATGTTCAAAAAGTGCTCAAACTTCACATGTTTGCTAACAGTCCAGCCGTGAAGACATCTACGGGACAGTTTTGAGATTTCTTCAATTGCCGTTGCCATGGCAACACAATGCTCACCATGAAACACGGTTTTCTCATAACCTCAGTGACAATGCTCCAAACGGCCCAAAACTTCACAGGTTTGGTAACGATGCAGCCATCAACGCATCTAAGCGTATTATGGGATGTCATCAAATGCCGTTGGCATGGCGACAGATCATTCGCCATCAAGTTAGTTCAAAGGTTTGCAGTTCAAATATTCTGCTGCTTTTCCAAGCCTTTTTACTTTCTTTTCTTCTCTCATCACACATTCAAGCCCCCAGTGTTCATGTATCATTTCAATCTAAATTCTTCACTTTCTTCTTACACATTACATTTCAGCATAGCAGTTTAGCGTCAGCTTTTCAGCATAAAGCATTCCCACTAGCAATTTCTTCAGGAATTGCATTCTCTGGAGATGGAGATGTGTTCCAGAGATATATATATATATCGGTTTTCTCTGCCACCCTAATCACTCTCTGCAGGGCTTTCTTGTCCGCAGCTGAACATCCAGCATACCACACAGAGATGGAGTATGACAGCACGCTCTCGATGGTCGCCCGGTAGAAGGACACCAGCAGCTTCTTGTTGAGTCTGTTTCTCCGAAGCACCCTCAGGAAGTGAAGTCGCTGCTGGGCCTTCTTAATTGCTGCAGTGGTGTGTGCTGTCCAGCTGAGGCTCTCCAAAATTTGTACCCCCAGGAACTTAAAGGTGGAGACCCTCTCCACTCTTTCTCCATTGAGGCGAAGGGGGGCGGGTTCTGGACGGTGTTTTCTGAAGTCTATGATGATTTGCTTTGTTTTGCTTGTGTTCAGATATAGGTTGTTTGCTGAACACCACGCAGACAGCTTCAGGATCTCATCTCTGTATGCCAACTCGTCGTCTCCCTTATATATTTGACCGACCACAGTGGTGTCATCCGCACATTTGGAGGGATGAATGGGAGAGCAGTCGTGTGTGTAGAGTGTGTAGAGTAGAGGGCTCAGCACACAGCCGACCAGGGAGCCAGTGCTGAGGGTGCGGGTGGAGGAGCAATAAGGGCCTATTTTCACTGTCTGAGGACGGTCTGTAAGGAAATTGTTTATTCAGGCGCATATGATGGGGGGGGGGGAAACCTAGGCTTGACAGTTTTTCCACTAGTATGTCAGGTATGATGGTGTTAAAAGCTGAGCTGAAATCGACAAACAGCATCCTGATATAGTTGCCTGGGACTTCTAGGTGGCTCACAGCTGTGTGAAGGACCGTGGCGATGGCATCATCCATGGATCTGTTAGCTCTGTAGGCAAATGGCACCCGATGAGGGTCGAGGGAGGGTGGGAGGCTGGCTTTGAAGTAGTCGGCTATCAGTCTTTCAAAACATTTCATCACCGCCGATATTAGGGCTATGGGCCTGTAGTCGTTGAGCTCTCTGACTGGTGTCTTTTTGGGGACAGGAATGATGGTAGCCGTCTTCCGACAGGATGGGATGCAAGCTTGTGACAGGGACAGGTTGAATATCCTGGTCAGAGCCCCTGAAAGCTGGTCAGCACAAGCTTTGAGTACTTTGCCGAGTACTCCATTGGGTCCTGCGGCTTTTCCAGGATTCACAGACCTCAGCGTCTGCTTCACCTGATGTTCTTTGAGAGTGGGAGGTGGTATGGAGCTGGTAGTTTGCAGAGACAGGGGCAGAGTAGAAAAGTGGGGGGGTCTGCTAGCCTCAAAGCGGGCAAAAAAGTGGTTTAGTTCCTCTGCAAGGTGGGCGTCAGCTCTAGTAGTGCCAGATGTTTTGCCCTTATAGTTGGTTAGCTGGTGAAGGCCCTGCCAAACGCACCGTGTGTTGTTATGAGCGAGATTCTCCTCCACTTTTCCCTTGTAGTCCTCCTTCGCAGCCTTGATGCCTCTCCTCAGGTTCGCCCTTGCCATGCTGTACTGGGCTGCGTCCCCTGACCTGAAGGCTGTGTCACGGGAACTCAGGAGAGACCGCACCGCTCTTGTCATCCATGGTTTTTGGTTTGGGTAGACCCGAATGCGTTTTTCCACAGTTACAGTGTCTGTGCAGAACTTGATGTAAGATAAGACAGCCTGTGTGTGTTCCTCCAAGTCTGTCTGTTCAAATATGTCCCACGCTGTGTGTTCGAAGCTGTCTTGCAGTTGTGAGAGTGCCCCCTCGGGCCAGGTTCTGATATATTTAACCACCGGCTTGGTGTTACTTCTGAGGGGGGTGTAGGCTGGGATGAGAAGCAGTGAGAGGTGGTCAGATAGTCCTAAATGGGGGAGTGCTACCGCTCTGTAAGCATGCTTCAGGTTAGAATACACCCGGTCCAGTGTGTTCTTTCCTCTGGTGGTACATCGTACATATTGTACACATTTGGGAAGCACATTTTTTTAGACATGCATGATTAAAGTCTCCAGCTACAATATTTACTCCGTCGGGATGGGACCTCTGTTGTTTATTTATTAAGCTCTGGAGGTGGTCAAGTGCAATGCTAGCGTTAGCATCAGGTGGGATATAAACAGTATTGATTATCACCCCTGTCAGCTCTCTAGGCAGGTAAAAGGGTCTGCACATAATAGACATTACTTCCAGGTCGGAAGAGCAATGTGTATGTGTGACCCTGCTGTCCATGCACCAGTCGTTGTGGATGTAAACACACAGACCACCCCCTCGGCTCTTACCGGAAGCGCTGTTCCTGTCGTAGCGGTGGGTAGAGCGGCCTGCCTAGTAGCTGCACTGCTGCGTCCGGAATCCGCGAGTGTAGCCAGTATTAGAGATGGCAAATCGGGATCCTTTTACGGACTCGGAGTCTTCTGAGTCAGTCATTGAAGAGATCTGGATCATACGAGTCCTTTGAGTCATATGAGTCAGCATCACCAAGAGCGTAGAAATCCTACCGGTGAAACCGAAAAGTTGTTGCATTTCACGAGCATATTAAACTAAAGTTACAGGCTCCGCTACACAGTGTCTTTTGCTTTAATAAAAATGTTGATCACAAAAAAAAAGGGGTTTTTTGCTTTGATCTCTGGATCTGCTACGGTTATGGCTCTGAGTCCGCACGAGTCTGCAGGAAGTTTCACTGATCCGCTTCCCCTGAGCCAAACGATAACTTCTGGCAGCTATCCTACTTGCTAAAGGCTAGGCAGATGGACTGGGGTACGTTGTAATGTGATTGACGCAATTTATAGTTTTAATTTGTACGTCACCAGGTGTAGGACTCAAAGGACTCGGGTTAATCGAGAGGGGAGACTCGTCACGACCAGCTCATTACTAGGATCCGGGTTAATGATCCGGATGAATCAGGACTCACCCATCTCTAGCCAGGATTCCGTGATGATCATCACACAGCAGTCGCGGACGTTCGTGTTAGCAGCTACTAGTACCTCCAGTTTGTCGATTTTGTGGACGATGGACCTGGCATTTGCGAGGAAGAGGCTTGGTAGTGGTGGTTGGTGCGGCCGCTTCCTTAGCCTAGCAAGCAGGCCTGCACGGCATCCTCGCTTCTGCTTCCTCTCCCTCCGGCGCCTGCGTTGCTTCACAGGCCCGAACTCGCATGCTAAGTGGTTAGCCCCAGCCCATCTTGTCTTGCAACACCACTTGGCATCTCTGAAACAGACCTTAATTTAGCTACTGTAAAAATCAGCTAGCATTATGATCCTCTGATAAGTCTGGGCGGTATAAGCAACTGTCCGTTTCTTCTATTACATATTGAGTCCTAGCGCTACCGCTTTGTTTCATGGTTATCTCAATTTGTCTTTAATCCAACTATCAAACTATCGGAGCATACAGCCCCTGGATAGCTGCACAACACTTTATGGCTCCAACCCCTAAATATATCATATTAGTGTATTATAAGTGATATTAAACAGGAAGTTATGGAACATCTTGAAGCAGGAACCCATGAGTTATTCTGCTAAAAGACTTGGAAGTTATATCCATTGTAAAATTGTTAATTCATTTGTTGTTAAATCCCTGTTTAAATGACAGGATGAGGGAAAAACAAGCTCATAACAGCACTGTCTGAGGGAAGGTGAGGACGTTATGGTCTGCTTTGCATTTTGAGTGGAGTCAGACAAAGACCGCAGCTGTTAGACTGTGAAACTCATTAGTTTTAGTTATGTAGCTTTGTGTGATTCTCACACACCAAACACCAGAGCCAATTGTGCTAATTAAATGCTAACTTAATGCTAAGAGACTGCATGCCAAAGCCTACCATCGATCACTGTTAGCAACCAGCAGAGGATTACCAGCATCAGCACAAACTGGTCCGAATTAAAAGGACTGTAGAAACGATGTGGGGATTTATAACATTGATATTTACTCCTTAGTGAGTTCACTGGATTTAGATCATAGCAGTGAAAGTAAGCTGAGAATAATTTTATTTAAAATACAATTACAATAAAATGAATTTTCTCTATATTAATTAATGTCCTTTTACACTTTATTTTACCTGTATTATGTATTGTACATGTATGAAAATAAGAGCCTTGAATCTGGCTCAGTGTCATCTGGTTCCATTTCATTTTAATTCTTAACAACACATCCTGGATTTCTAAATGTGTCACTAATGAGCAGCTTAGTCTCTCATAGTCTCTTCCTCTTAAATATAAGTGATGCATGACCAATATTAACTCCAGCTCCATAAATCCAGACATACTCTGCCTAAAAGTCAAAACAATAATGCCAAATGGACAAGGCACAGCTGTGGCTGATGGGAATGTCTTTGAAGGTCTTTTATCATAAAGCACAGTATTGAAAAATACTACATTTAAAATGTGAAGTTAAATGTTGTCTTGATAATGGTGCTGTACGGTGGCTGAGAGGTGCAAACATTATACAACGGCCCTAAATATCTCCATTTGGAGAAATGTGTTGCAGTTTTAAAACCAATGCAAATAAAAAATCACAAATGTGCCAAAACACATGTAATATAAAAAAGATATATAACAAAAATAACATATAATCCTCGAACGTGAACAAGAGCTCCGGTCCCAGCTGTGTGCATCTCTGTTTAGTGTCCCCGTTTCCTTTGTGTTTTGAGCTTCTTGCATCGTTAATTTATGATGTATGATGTTTCTCCTAATAGAAGTGTTTTGGGCCGTTGTAGCAAGTTTCCCCCTGGCGGGCACCATACTTTTGGACTAAATATCAGGGGATGACCAAAATGACTTCATCCTATGGAGGGCATACATTTCTGCATTTCAGGGCAATCCATCTCATAGATTCTGATATATTTGAATCCGAAGGGGAAACATTTTAACTTCAGAGCAACGCTACATGAAAAGACAGAGGATGACCAAAGTTACCAGGATTCATGAATATCTGTACCCGACATTATACAAATACTATTAAATATAGTAATGTCGATGTTGAGCTATGTGACATGTTGTGTTTAGAGGGCATGCAGAGCACCATTGAATTGGGAAAAGAGCAAAGAAGGCTAAAGTATTATTCTCCAATACGGATAAAGAAGCATATGCTGTGTTATATCAAATTCATACTGTATCTGTTATGACCATTCTTCTAATTAGACATTTTTATAATTGAATCAGATCAAGAACTAAAAAACAGGAGGAAACACACTAATGGGATTATAGTAAAATGAATCTGTCCACTTTATAATTGATGACATTAGAGTTAAGTGTGAGTTGTTTGTACTCATGCACAAACAAACATCAAGCAGACTGACCTCTCACTGTCATATGACTGAGCGCGGTGCTTGGGCTCGTCTGGAAGTGGAAACAACCTCTCATACAGAACAAAGGAAATACTGAGCCAAAGCACATACATCTTTACTTTACATCTCCTCCCTTTAATATATGCTATTTCTCTTTTTATCATGAACACACAAAGCATAAAGCAAATACAATTCCAACCATAAACTTTGATATGTCCTGACATAACTTTCTGTTTATGTTAAACACTAAATCTGACGCTAACCTCTAATCCCTTCCTACTTCAAAGCTCAGACATTAGGGGAGCATGGAGCACGCCCAGTTAAACATTGACAGAGGGGGTGTGATGAAGCATAATCCACAGTAGGTTCTCCTGCATCACGGGATCAGGAGGGTCTAACTGGCATGGCTACAGGGGTCAACAACTAATTCCTTGCTAAATGGAGCATATAAAGAGTGGGAAATGTTTGGTTAAAAAAAACATTAGATTACCAATGGGATAAGGTGCTGGACTGATTAAAAAAATTAAATATGGTTCTATTAAGGTCTCTTTTTATCTATTTGATTTTTGGAGACTCCTTTGGCTGCACATAATGCCATCAAAATCAGAGATCCTTTCTTGGTCCCGTAGAAGGAACATTTACACCGTTACAGAAAAGGCAACAGTGCGGATAAAAGGCAAAAAATAATAATAATAATAATAAGCTAACGTATTAATATGGAGAAAAGCAGTTTTGCCTTTCCTGTAGTGTGTTATATAGCTTTTGGTGCATGTAAATGGTCGGCAGATGCTAAAATCCCTGTGTTCCCTCCAGAGGGAGCTTCTCTCCCACACTCCTCCCCGCCCCGCCTGAAACTCCTCCACTGGACTCCTTTGTTTACAACTGCAACATAATGACATCACTATGTAACACTTGAGTTTCCATTGGTCAACCCTCCAACACATTGTACATGATAGGCTAAGGGGCTGGACATCTCTAAGTGGTTCACAACAGAGCCAGCCAGCTAACCAATCAGAGCAGACTGAGGTCTGGTTTCAGACAGAGGGTGAAAAGAGGTGCTGCAGCACAGGCAGTATGAGAAAAATAAAGACCTTTTGAACATTAAAGCATGGAGACATGTCACAGTAGAGACACAAAATACTGATATGAAACTGACAATGAGCAGAATATGTCCTCTTCAATCTAACATAAAAATTAAGGCAAATAAGTACACATGTATGGTAAATAATAAGAAGCAGCATTTTAAGAGCTAAGTGAACATAAAGTTGTTGAAATGGTATATAACGATAGTATTGCACATAACTGAGATTATTGTGGACTTGGTTATCATGACAACTGTAAATAGAGCCTTGCCAGGAGCTTGGTTAATTTGATTTGAGGAAAACAGCATCATCTGACATCCCCAGCCGCATCATTTGCTGGAGTTCACGCTGTTTGGAAGCCACGTGCACATAACGTGTGTCAGCTATGACTACACATGTGTTCCAGTTCCTCCAGCTTTGGGCTAATAACACTCTGTATGCTATGTATATAGCAGAATGCCTCTGCTGCAGGATTTAACGCTGCAGAGCATCAAGCAGCTCCAACTCTCCAGTAGTTTTGTCAGCCAGTCTGTAACACACTGCATTGTGAGAACTAATTTCCAGTGCAAAGCTGCTTAGTGGAGATTTGTCTATACAGTTTCACATTCTCTGGCTCTACAGTGAACCGTGTGTGTGCTTGAGCTATTCCCTGCCCATCTGTTATCACAGCCTTATTACACAGTGCATCTCCAGAGCCCCCTGAAAATGAGTGCACACTGTCTCTAATGAACTGTAAGAGACCCTCAGTCAATGTGCAACAACTCAGATACAAAATGCTTTCAGACGGAAACCATGTCTACGCAGATTTTATAGGGGCCCTATTCTGCTAATTTTAAGTGTAGTTATTTGTATTTTACTGTGACATGTCTCCATGCTTCAATGTTCAAAAAGCTCTTCATTTTTCTCATACTGCCTGTGCTGCAGCACCTCTTTTCACCCTCTGTCTGAAACCAGAGCCCAGTCTGCTCTGATTGGTTAGCTGGCCGGCTCTGTTGTTATTGGTCAACCACTTAGAGATGTCCCGCCCGTTAGCCTATCATGAACAATGTGTTTGAGCGCTAGCCAAAGAAGCGCAATTGTTACATAGGGATCTCAATATGTTAGGAAAGAAAAAACAAAGGAGCCCTCAGGAGGGAATTTAAGGATTATAGCCTTTGCAGACCATTTACATGCACAAAAACCTGTATAAACTACATTGAAGGGAATAACCCCAAAGAGCGGAATAGGCCCCCTTTAAATGAACCCATCTGCAACATCCAGCAAAATACTCAGAAAATGCAAAATTAGAGAAGCTAATCCCTGCACTCTGTAAAACATATAAGCTATTAGCACAACAATTACCAGCAGTTGATTGATGATAGCACAGCTAGAAAGAGTGTGGAGGAGGGACCGTTTTACACAGCCCTTTAATTAGGTCTGAACTGATCCCAGAGCTGCCATCAAACAGGAGGCCCTGCAGGGTGACATTTCCCACAAGTCAAACTGAGATGCCAGCTGGGGGCTGAGGGGCGGGGGGAGGAAATGAGGGGGTGAAGACAAACAGGGAGAGAAGGGCTGGGACACATGCCAGGGAATGGGGAATGGGCTTCTGTACTGACAGATTTCTCCTTTGTCTTGTCATAGTGATTTTAAAATGGAACTAGCAGGCATTGTATACTACTTACAGCTATCTTACTGTACACACAGTAGGGCACACACTACACAGCATTTTACTGAACCTGTTTGCATGCTTTAATGCTCAAATACGCATTGTTTATCCATACTTCAACTGTTTCATTCAACCCCCCTTCTTAAAATCCTTTCACACAAAACCCTTGCTCAGCAAAGATGGGGAAAGCTAGCAAATTCAGAGAATGGTGGGGAAGGAAAGTAAGGAAAAGCATATCCAACAAAACATTGAAGGGAAAAGATCAAATATATATGCAGCCTTTCTTTGATTAACAAAGCTAGCAGACAGTGAGCACAGGACTTTTGCTCCGTTAGCTTTTCATTGGTGGTCCTTTATGGACATAATGAGTGTCGATCAGAGTCGGTTTCATTTCCGTCTCTATGGTTCACCATGACAGTATATCAGAATGTATTATATGTTGGCGCTATTAGCATCAGTAAAATATAATGGAGGATTAAATTGTGAAGAATATAAGGAATATAGCGATGTGTAGCGCCATGTTGAATAAAGCTTCTTATTGAGACCTGCGTATGTGTCAGAATGTGTAGCCACACCCTGCCAATCAAAGGGTCTTAACATCTACTTTGTACTCAGCTTTTAAATTAAAGGTTAAAAAATACACCTTATAGGCATTTTAGAAGCTAACTGATCAACACTGTATCTAATCTGAACACAAACAGAAAATTAAATATGACTTTAATGCTGTAAGAAAGATGAGACATGATTTTAATGAAGTCAGTTTTACAGGAGTTAATAGGTGTATTTTCTTCCAGTCTATATGCTATCTAAGCTAATTTCCTCATGTCATTAGCTTAGTGTACACTTTTGGTATTGGTCTTTTCGTCTTTTAATCTAACTCTCGGCAAGAAAGTTACAAGCTCAAATCCCCAAATATGCAACTATTGATGTAAAGTATTATCCTTTTGTCATTGGTTTGTGAGCTTGCTAGCAGAGAAGTGATTTAGTAATGTTGATGGTGGTGCAGGACATTAACGCTCCATCAACAACTTGGATTGTCTGGTGTTTGTTTTGCTGCTAAAGTTGTTATCCATGCAATGTTTAGTCTGAAGCTCCCTGCTAAACCAATTGCCTATTTAAAAAAGCATTTACACTTCTTCCATTATTAAAGGTATTAGTTTAGCAGCACTGTACCCACAGCAGCTGCATTTCAGGCATGAGGATTAACACATCACACACCCACATGGCTTATGACAGTTTCAACCACAGCACTGTGCCCCTAATGGGCTCAATGCTCTCTGTTGTTGGCTGGCAGCCCTCTTCTATGGAAAAAATGCTGTTATTGTGGTAAAGGCCTGCCATTATCCCTCTCTCTGCACAACCATATATTCCCCTTCATAAATATCTTGTTGATGGACTGAGTGGTTCCAGAGGCCTGTACTACGAATCCAGTTCAACATACCCTGGATATGTTTGAGTTACCCGGTTTACCTAATCCAAAACAAACGCGCTCTCGCTAAACGGTCCTACGACGCTGGTTATCAATTCGGTAACTCAAGCCAGGGTTTCTCTGTCCGGCTGAGTGCGCTTTCACATGAAAGGGGCGGGGTTAGCAACATTTGACCAATCACAAACATGGAGAAGCGTACTGACAGCGCAGCGTCATACTTCCTGAATGAAAAGAAAACTATAATATTAGACAAATATGAAGAAGTTAAACTTTAAACATCCATGACTTAAACACTTTATCCTGGAAAAAAGCCACATAGTTGCACCTGCAAGGTGAATACAGCTGGTAAAAGATCAAGTGTTTGAATGCGTACATTAAGACACGAGTGGATCTGACTTTAATTACATTTGACTCGAGTGTTTCGTCAACTTAATGTGTTGCTTAAAATAATAGTGTGTTGCACGGCCAGATACGGCTCAAGAAGCTGACTCAGACAAGGAAATATATGATACATTATGATGTGATATGATATGAATGATAATGGGACACATCAAAGTCTGCACTCACAGTGCCGCGGACTGTACTTAATGTTACTCTGATCCGGTTACTTATGTTGTGGCAGATATTTAAAGTGGACCTATCATGCTATATTTGAATAATATAGTGTAGGACCATACCTATATAAGGCATATTTATACTTTTTTTTTTTTCAAAATACCAAACAGATCATGCATTTTAGCCATGCCTCATTTTGCTCAATTTGACAATTTCTAGCTCTGTTTTTACAAGGGCTGATTCTGTGAGAACAGCACCATCTACAGGCCTGGCATATGTACTACAGCGTCTCCAGCGCTTTCGAACGGCAATGGCCGTGGCTGTCTCCTCCTGATTGGTGGAGTTGGTCCAATAGCCGTAGCGCCACTGTCCTGACGTCAGGACAGTGTTCAAATCTGGATCAGTTTTTATCAGATCCGTTGCAGCCCCTTTTTTAGAGATTTGGGTATGGAGGAAAATAGAGAGGGTTGTGTTTTCTGACACTTGGTGAGTTCCCTGGAACACCGGGGACACATATTCATGTATAAAAGACGTACAAAAGTGCATTTTGCATGATAGGTCCCCTTTAAGTAAGCTTTCTTAACGCTAATGTTATATTAGTCAGATTGCTCTGAAGATGGGAGGTGATATTCTATTAATTTTCACGTTCACACAGTCAGTTGATTTTTGCCGGCCGTCTTTCCTGCAACGGCAGTTTTTCTGTATTTCCTCTATCCTGTAATATGACTTGATAGCTTTAAACTCCGCACACGGAGCTCTGATTGGTCAGCAGGCGGTGCTTTCACTGAGTTGATTTCTTATCCTGGAACCTAACCTGCTCCGGAGCAGGTTAGCCGTTCAGCATAAATTACCATGGAGAGCTAGCCCGCTAAGAAGTGAACCAGCGTCGTAGGACCGGAAACCCAGAGTTTTCCCTGAAGTTAGCTCGCTAAGCAAAAATCCGGCTTCGTAGTACAGGCCCCAGGCCTGTGGTTTTCGAGGTAATCAACAACAACATTCCAAACTAGGTTTCGAAACTCGTTACACCCAATTTGTGGCCAAAACCAATTCTCTACATATATATTTCTATTTTTACCACCTAGCACCTGTGTTGAAAAAGATATGATGTAAACATTGACAGAGCACAGTAAGAACAAATAAAACCATGGTAATTCAAGACTTAATGTGCCCATTGCATTTATGGTAAATATGTCAGCAAAAAAATGGATCAAACCTCTGTAAGCATTTGGTGCTAAAACTCAATAAATACAGCAGTAGTACAGTGGAGTGACCATAGGGAGTGACTCACCTCTGTTGTTGTGCAAGGGTTGAATTTACCTGCAGGGAAACAAGAAAGCAGTGTTAGGATAAGCAGCAAATGTAAGTCTTAATATAAAGCAGCTTACACACACACACACACACACACACACACACACACACACACACACACACACACACACACACACACACACACACACACACACACACACACACACACACACACACACACACACACACACACACACACACACACACACACACACACACACACACACACACACACACACACACACACACACACACACACACACACACACGATAACACTGTTCCATTACAGTCTATTTGGTATTGATGTCGTATTCTTACAGTCAAATATGTCAGTGTTTTAATGAGAATCATCATCATGAACCTATGATAATGTTGGAACGTGAACAAACTATAAAGTAATAAACTATAAGCTAACAATCCGTTACTCCACTTAATAATATACAGTCTGACCATCGTAAACTTTCCATAAGCCCCAAGTCTATTCATTCCTACTCAAACAGTGAATCTTGAGGAACTGTTTTCAGTAAAGGAGTCAGTAATTCAACAGCTGGACACTCAAAAACAGAAAGAAACTGAGCATTCGTTAGGGACTATTTTCAGCTGAGGATTAAAACACATTTGGTGTGACACTGAGTATTTTCAGTAAGCATGATGGTGAATGTGAGATTCACTCAATATTGATCTTATGTCGACATGCTCTGTTCTGTTAACAGTTTTGGATAACAAATTACTGTTAATACGATCAATTCATAGTTGGTTTTGGTTAAAGAAATGTAAATGACTGTAAGAATAGAATAGAAGATAACTGCATTACTTCATAAATGCTTATATTACTAGTTAATGTTTAAAGGATGGTGGAATTTTAAAAAGGCGATTTTTTTTCTGTCTGACAGTTTGCTCTGTGGTTAAGAATCTTTGTAGCTTATAGCTAACTTATCAGTGATTACATATTCTCTTTCTCATTAAACAATACCAGTGAAATTCATCTGAGCTCTGGCTGCATTCCTTTAACTAGACCAGTTTTAATGAAAGCTCAGCGTCATTTATAATTACTTTTAAGCAGCATGTGATCGCTGAGGACAAACCTCCTTCCAGGAAGCCGTGTTCCATGAAAGTACTTCCTTTCAAAAAGAAGACCCACTTAAATGTTACTCCAGGCTACATCTGCACTGCATCATGAACAAACAGATGACCCTCCTAACAAATGGCTGTTTTGTATAGTATCACATTATGTCATGACCTAAACTTGCATCAGCAGGTCCACACCGCCAATACACAGTGAGTGTGTACTGCAAACAAATAGGGCAGATAAAGGAATGGGTGTTCTCCTTAGTTCTCTAACACTTGGGGAGGATAACATGAAGTTAAATCTAGTAAGGCATGAGCAAAATATTTAGAGAGGTTATTTAAAGTGTCCTGCTTTCAGGATGTATTCAGATATAATACAAAGTGTCAGGTAGCCCAGATAAACTGCACAATAAAGAATCCTGTCGAGGGAGGTTTTGAGTGACAGCAAGGGCTAAAACTAACCTTGTCTGGATTTCACTTGAAGTCAATTTAGCAGATGATAACTTCAAACGTCCTAAATCCCTACATTTCCCTGTATGTGATTTTAATTTTTGCTGTTGTAATTTGTTGTCTTCTGTTTGCTATTATAGTAAAGTGTTTTTATTGCATGTACAGCACTTTTGCTATACAAATAAAACTTGATTTGATTTGATTTGATTTAAAAACCTTTGCCACAGACTCATCTTATTATTGACATGAATGAGTTTGTGCATCAGGGCGATTGAGAGCCCATGCTGACTAGCACAGAGAAGTGGAAATTAGATGAGCAAATGACCCTGCAAACTGAAAACATTTGGGTGGTTGAAGTTGCAAAACACTCCTAGAATTATTTAAAAGTGACAACCAACCGGAGATGCTTGTGCAGTTATGATAGGGTTCAAAATCTAAAGAAAGGTAAAAAATATGGGGGTGTATGAGAGAAACTCCCTCTGGAGGGAACTTTGGGATTTTAGCCTTTGCAGACCATTTACATACACAAAAACATATATAACACACTACAGGAAAGGGTAACCCCAAAAAAGCCTACCATGCCTCTTTAACGATGTACCATATGGATTGCTTTAGCTGATAAGCTAACTGATAATTCCTTGCTTCTTATGGCCTATTATATTAACACAACCTATAATCACATGAAATAGCTTTACCTAATTATATTATTGTAGGTTTATAATATTTTGTTATTTATATTTTCTTTAATGTTTTGTATTTATCCTTGTGTGAACTCAGCTATCCTATGTTTCAATCTTAATGCCTATTCCTGTTTGAACACCTGAATTTCCCTTCGGGGATCAACAAAGGATTATCTGCTCTGATCTTATCTTATCTTAACTCATCTTATTTTATCTTATCTCATAGAGATAATATTCTGCTTTCCTAAGAAATGTCTCAAAATATTGATGCAGCTAGCGTGGTGTTTTTTTAAGTGTATGATTATCCAGCAAGCAGAAATACATAGCTAAAAGAAATGTATGATCAAATGAAATTCTCAGCTAAAATGAACGGATATATGTTTAAAATACATAAATACAAGTATTAGATACATGTCTATATCTATGTCTACAGTCCGTATAGGATAATGTGCTCCACATGATCTACTTCATGAAAAGACTAAGTGTGTATAAATATGGTGTATGATGTGAAGGAAATGTTAATTTGTAAAATATTAACGTAATTACTGACGCAATATTAACAGAAACAAAACATGACATTCATGAACATTGCATAATGCCAAATGCAATTTTTGACTGCAAACATTCTTAACAGATTTTGCATGATGACATTACTTGAGTAACCGAGGAGTAAATGCCTGGACCCCCCCCCTCTCCAATGGTTGCTTCCATGCTCCTAAAAATAGCCCATTCATTGTGAGCATATATACCTACAGGCAGCAGGCAGCTCTTCATCACAGCTGTGCCTCTCACAATTGCTCATAGAAGTTGATGAAACAAAGCGTCTCATGTCTTTATTGAATCAAAGGCCAACATTTTGACTGGGCAGTGTTCCGAATGTGGTGTGTGTGTGTGTGTGTGTGTGTGTGTGTGTGTGTGTGTGTGTGTGTGTGTGTGTGTGTGTGTGTGTGTGTGTGTGTGTGTGTGTGTGTGCGTGTGTGTGTGTGTGTGTGTGTGTGTGTGTGTGTGTGTGTGTGTGTGTGTGTGTGTGTGTTGCGATTGAAGAGCACATCCCTCTGGCCCTAAGGTATAGTCCATTAATCAGAGACAGAGATAGATAGAGCTAGATAGAGATAGGCATTTAGTCCGACTGCTCTCAGCATGTGATCACAGCATAACATGCCAGGCCTCTGTTTGAATGACCAGTAACGTGTGTGTTGTATGAGCATGTTCAGAGACACACCCTGTGGCCACACACCACATGGACATGGCAGTGTCATCTGTTTTGTTTTCAGCTTAATACCTTGTTAAAAAAGATCTGTAGGATGTAAGACAAATACCACAGAAAAAATGTCTCCCATATGAGACACATATTACATTAACGTGCAATAAAGTCACTATAAACGCTCTGCATGGACACGGTGTAAAACCCCCAAAGGGATATTTCCAGAATATTGCAGTGCATTTCATTTGGCATGCTCGACTGTATGTCTCCTCTCACTTTCTTGGATCCATTCAGGGTGGCACTAACTTCAGCATGGCTATAATTCTCCATTTTTATAGCACCTCATAAATGACATAGCTGTAATAACCAGACACATAGTTAGGAGCAGCTGTATCAAACCATAAAGATACAATGCATCACTTTCTGTTTACACATATTACAGGCATCGGTCCCCATCAGTGCCCCTGCATGTTTCAGCTTATAATCACAGGCTGTAATCAGATGAAGTGGAATGAACACCCTGATCCGATACGAGGTGGCAAACAGTATGAGAGGCTCCTTAACAGGACATGGAACCACATGATGCACACACGTGCCTTCAGTGGGAGCAGCAGGGGTCTCTTTGTTTATGTGAGCAGGTCATGTGTAAAGCTGCACATTAATATTGAGGTAGGTTTTGAGCTATACAAATAAAGCAGCTGATCAGGGAAAGCAGAACCTCCACACATGGGGATGAATATAATGCCTTCCTATTTTATTTAGGCTAGTATTGCTCTGTGGTATTCTAGACTATTCCAATTGGGGATTATAGCCTACACATGTCCTGCCGTGATGTATTTAGGTATTTTACACATTGAATCACAACACCTCTATTTGAAATGCAAGTGATGGCCTGGCCTAGATCCGCACGCCCAGTCTTATATAATAGCTTACCTTCACAGCCCTGGTGATCCACCCTCACAGAGCCGTCTTTCTGTATCCTTACATCCCCCGCTCCGGAGATCCTCATCGAAGCCGCGGATGATGCACCGGCGGCGGCGGAGGAGCTCCTCCTGTCCCGGTGCTCCTTTGCCAGCGTCCTGCAGCACTGATAACACACCGCCCATGCTTGCTCCTCATTGATGGGTTGGCTGTAAAGCCTCAGTATCTCTTCCAGAGAGAGAGCCTCGATCGCTCCCGCTTCCTCCGGTGAATTCATCGTGTTGTGATGCTGCTGCTCATCCCGGTGAGCCGCCGCAGCAGCACCCGTCAGCCCTCCGTGGTCCCCGCGCCGCTGCTCGGCCATCCTCTCATCCTCTCACCGCAGGAGGCCTGGGAAGGAGAACAGGTCCAAGTCGGGGCATCGATGCTGCCCTCCCCTACAGGAGCCAGCTGAACACTGGAAGTTGTTTCCCCGCCCCAAGCCTCGTTCAGGTTCCGGTACCAGCAGCAGTCAGGAGACGGTGTGAGGAGTGTGTGTGTGTGTGTGTGTGTGTGTGTGTGTGTGTGTGTGTGTGTGTGTGTGTGTGTGTGTGTGTGTGTGTGTGTGTGTGTGTGTGTGTGTGTGTGCACACATCACTACCCAGCAAGCAAGGCTCACTCCTTCATCACATGATCTCTCTCTCTCACACTCACATACTCAGACACACACACACACACACACACACACACACACACACACACACACACACACACACACACACACACACACACACTAAATGTCCCTTCCTCTGTTCCCTGGCTTTTTACAGTTGGATTGGTTTTTAAAGATGGTGCATGCATTGAACTCTTTTTCTTTCTTTTTTAAATTCAGTGTTGTGTGTTGAGGCATGTTTAATTAAGGTCAAAGTTGGGTCGCCAACCAGACAAGAAGAAATTCCCAGAAACCCAGGGGCCCAAATCCTTAAATTCAATATGAATTGTTCTCGAGGTATAAAGCAATTTGCACCACTAAGGTAAAGTAACAACTGAGGTGGTGCACTCGTTTATGTTCACATGGAACATTCCTCATTAATGACATGTGTTTAATTATTATCACAAATGATGACTAACTGATTGAGACAAGGAAAACTCTCTCATTATGTCGATATATCTCAGCAGCACAGGAGTGGATGGCATTATCTATATATTTTACTTTCTTAACCTGGAAAAATGTGTTGTTTTATTTAATTCCTCACATGCTTATATAACATGTATTTATTTATTTTTTTCTATGTAGAATTTGTAACAAAGTAACATGGAGGACTTTATACTTCTACTTTTTGTAGTTTATTCATTGCTTTTAATTAGTAACATAGTAACTAGAGCTTTTTTGGCTCAAACATCTCCTATCTAAATGAAATTCTATTTTGTCTATCTCATTGAGTATTTTTTATTTATTTACTGTGTCTTTCTTTTTTTGTGTTGTTCGTGTTCTTACTTTTTCTCTTATGTAAATACTCATATTAAATGGCACTAACACACACAGGTATTTTCAATTTGCCTAATTAGACACCTATTAGCACAGAGCAGGTGTGCAAAGAAAGTGTTTGATTGTTGTCAGTATGTTGAGATTGCTCACATCTATAACCTAATCAGGTAAACTCAAAACACCTGAGTGGGAGAGCAGAGCCCTTTACAACATCTGTTTTCTGTAGGCAACATTGTAATCATTTTGTGTCATTGCTAGTAGGTACCCTTTTTGGCCACTTATCATTTTTTACATTTTTGTTTTTCACTCCTGTTGTAGTTTTCAGAATTGTGTGTGATACATATATTATATTTGACTCTCTTTGTTATTAACGTTCAACATGTTCATGTGTGATCTTTGTTGTATAACATTCAATTTGGAGTTCTAAGTGCCCATTTCTAGATCTTTTGTATGACTGGGAATACACTTTAAACTGTTTGTGCCAGAAATATACATTTACTCGTACTGCACTTAGGTACAATTATGAGGTTATTGTACATAAAGTGAGAATTTCAATTTTGCACTAACTTTAATATATATATATTTCTAAAATATTGATATCTTAATGGTCTGTTTCACAAATGATAACACTGCAATAAAGTTACTTTAACAAACATTCTGTGGATGCACAAAATCCCATTAATTGTCTATGAAGCAGCTACCTATCTAATGACATCACAAGTTTTACAGTAACTTCTCTGTTTTCTGGCTTTGAGAAAGAGTACCTCATGTTCACACATGATTGACCTTGACTTGAAGATATATATTGGAATCCTTCTTTTAGTAGATGTTCCCAAATTTCCCAACAGTAATGCAGAATACAATGGGCTCTACCAGCCACAGATGAAAGGATTGCTCACGTTAATGCATCAACAATATTATAAAAACAACACTGACAGGGACACATCCTGCATTATGAGTACTTATACATCTGACACCTTTTAAGGTTTTGTTACAGTTCCACCAATTCAATATCATGCATGGATTTTATCTGAAGTGTCTGTTTGGTGCCCTCTGCTGTTGGCTTTTACAGATGTCCTCCATGCTGAAGCTGAGGTATTTTTCGTGTAGTTATGTGGATTCCAAAGGATTTCCCCTTAAAGGGGAACTGTTCTTGAAATTGCCTGTGGCTGTGATCATGAGTCATCACAAGGCTGCACAGAGACACCGCCTACATGTCTCTTTATTTCTCTCACATGCAAATCACCATATAACACCCACCAAATAAATAAAGTTCTCATAATTCTGTTGAATCAAAATAAAGTCGGAGAAAGCATCATATATAGTGGTCCTTTAATAAGTTATTCACAAATTAACACGTTAGATATCATTTATCCAATCATATTTATTCAATCTTTTACACAATACTGTGATACTTATTTGACAGCAAATATTCACATACACATACACACACACACACACACACACACACACACATCACATCTTTGTTACACAATGTCTGACCCCACAATCTCAGAAACACACAAAGAACTGGTTGCCATGGTGCACCGTTTTGTAAACACAGATCACAGATACAGAAGCTATCAATACACACAGCACGAATGGAATGACACAGTAAATATAACTTTCCAATATTTCTTAATTCATTTTAATTTCACATGAAAAAGTCTGTGTAGAAGAAAAAAAAACTGTAAACAAGATCAATAATTTAAAGTCACTTTGTGTCCCTTGGTTGTGAAAGTGGTAGCTGATGAGGTTTTACACCACAAATAATAATCATGCAGCATCATTCATGATGAGGAGACGGTGAGGAGACAGGGGGGGAAGGAGAGGGAGGTTTGTACCAGGAAAATATCAAACGTATTTAACACACAACAAAAAGAAGAAAATAAGGAACGTTTTTTACACTTTAAAATCAAACAGGTTGCAGTCGATCTTGTAGTAGACGTAAGGATAATACTCCTGCATACTCAGGTTTAGGCCTGGGATGTCCATGGCACACTGAAAAAAATAAGATAAGACTTTTAGAAACAATTTTTACCAATAAGAAAAAGAAAGAAAATCAAAAAGGTCAAATTAAGTATTCTGAGGAAAAACACAAAAGCATGTAGTGCTGACTCCCTAAACCCCAGGCATCGCTACATTATCTTCAATCTTTGAATTTCAAAACTTAAGAGTAAAATATGCAACTTTTCCGCATTAAAATGTCTAAAAACGACAAAACAATATTATCTAAATTTGTTGAATTTGGTCGTTACATGTCCAAATAATCCTCTGGATAAACACTTATTTTTTAAATGAAAGTGCTGTATTTGTTGTCACTGGTTTTAACACACGGATCCATTTGCTTTGGAGAGGAGACCTCTGTGGATTATTAGCAGATTCTGACTGCAATGACTGCAATGGAGGTGAAGAAGGCCACTCACAGCATCTCACACTACTTCACAACTTCACCAAACCACATCTTCTGTTGTTGTTTTCATTGAAAGATCTAGAAAAATACATATTGTCAATTTTTTTTAAAGACAACTACGTATTTTTGGCTAATACAGCTATATACCTCAATTAAAAACGATTATAACATACATGTAAATAATTTAACAGCATAGATTGTATGTGGTAAGGCAGGGGTGCCCACACTTTTTCAGCTTGGGAGCTACTTTTAAAATGACCAAGCCCAAAAGATCTACCTACAGGGCCGCCCCTGCCCAATCTGTGTCGCGAGCGCGCGGGGGGGGTGCTAGTGGACTAAACGGCGGATAAACTGTGGCGCGCTTACACTAATTGCGCCGCATAAGCGCATAATAGTGCGCCGCATTTCCGCTTCAGATGAGGAGGTGAGGCCCCCTCATAACGGCATGAACCCGTATGGCACAATACAACTCAGACTGGCTTACCTGTACGTCAATCAAGTGGCAAATGACATAGTAAGGATGGATGATAGGCTAACTTTTCAAACATTTTAAAAAGAAATATATATTTTTTTTTTTCCCCTTTTTTTTTCCAATGCCATGCGATCTACCCACACTACCTTTGCGATCGACCGGTCGATCACGAACGACGTACTGGGCACCCCTGTGGTAAGGTAATATCTGCTGTATTTTAATGCAGTACCCAGCTTTGGCCATGAGAAGGCGCAGCTGTTAATCTCTTCATGTCCCACAGTGATACTGCTGTTCATTCCTACTTTATACAGGATGTATTACATACTATATAGCAGGGGTCGGCAACCCCTGGCACGCGTGCCACCATTGGCGGCACCGTAACCAGTGGCACACTAGGAATAAGTGGAATAAGTGTGCAAAATATTTAAATTTTATTTTCGGATCCTGAACGAGACCGCCACCAGAGCGCGTCTCCCCGTTCCCTGCAGAAGGAAGCCATGCACGCAATGCAACCCCGCTCTCTTTAACTCCAGGCGACTTTCTGCCGCTTTCCTCCGTAATGCAGTGCTGATAGTTTCACCACAGAGGAAAGCACTTCACAAATTGCAGTACCCATAAGGAGCTGTAAAGATGCCGCAGTTTTTGCGTGGCGATCGATATCGGCCGATAGCCTACTCACTCTCTGCCAATCGATCGGTGCTCTCTAAAAATGCCGATCGCAAGACGTAAAATACATGACACTTTTCTCTGTGTGCGGCAAAACAAGCTCGCCAAAATGTCTTCACCAGTCTGGCAGTATTTTAAGGTGTCCGAAAATGACAATAAAATAGCGGTATGCAACGTGTGTGTGAAGCAGAAATCCTGCAGCTCCACCCGCTGTGACGGACCGGTGAGCGGAGCAGAACACACATTAAGAGTTAGACCTAACACACTTAGCTATTTGATCTACCTCTGGAACTAGTTATAAATATATGTATTCTTCACTGTTGGGTCACTCATTACTGGATCAGTGAGCTGCATGAGATACTGACAGGCTGTCAGGAGAGGGGGAGAGGGGGAGAGAGGAAAAGAGAGCGCTTCAGCTCATTTCTCCCGTGTTATTATCCAAAGTTAATGTAAACTTGAATAATGTAGGCTACTTCATTTGAATGTAACAATTATGTTGGTTGTTGTTTGTGGAAGCGCCAGTGAATGAGCCCCATTAACTGAGCCCCATTAACTGAGTTTTAAACATTTCTTTAAATGGAAGATCCCCATAGGACCCGCCCACTCGATCTGATCGGCGATCGGAGCATCCCTAATGTAAGTTGCGCTGACAGATCCACACACTGCTTCCCCGCAGCGAGGCTCCCCCGCCCTCCTGTTGACAGTTCACGAGCATCGAGCTCTTCACCCCCCCCCCCCCCCCCCCCTGCCCGTTGATAATTCACGATCGTCAGCACGCTGATAAAACTTTTTTTTTTTTAATGGCACTTCATATCAAAAAGGTTGCCGACCCCTGCTATATAGTATAGTAGTGATAGTGTAATTTATTTTTGGAGTTAGTATACAAAAAACAACATAATTTACCATCTTAAACTATTAGGAAGGTATTCAATAAATAAGATGTATCTTCACTATCAAAAGGCAAGAATGTTGAAACAGAGCCTTGTAATGTCAAAGGGAATTAAACCTAAAAAATAAATCAGTTCCTCCATTTCCTTTTTGCATTGTTGGACACCCACAAATCGTCTTTATTTGGCATTTATAAAGTCTGGTTTCTGCTTACTTGACTTTTTGTGTGAAAACACAACAATATATAAAGGGCTTAGAATCTGTTTGTATTGTGACCAAAGGACATGCAGCTTGTTCTGCTGTTGACATTAATGGGGCTTCAGCAAAGGACTACAATGTGAAATCAACATCTAAAATAACTACAAAAAACACATATTAATGCATTTTTTTATAAAGAAGTCAAAGGTGTAAATCTATATATATTTATAGTAAATAATAACTTCTGCCATTTTCTGCCAAATGTCATAATTTTGCTACAAACCTTTATAAAATAGTAAACACATGAACAATACTAGTAAAATAATCAAAATAATGATAATTATTTTTTAAACAAATACATAAGAAAATGAAATAACAGAGAAATAAAAATGAAATGCTGACAGTACTCACATCGATGATGGCGGACGCGCTGCTGTCCAGATGTTTGTACAGGTCGTTGAGCACCTCCCTCAGCCTCTTCATGGTCTTCTTGCTGGGCTGCAGCAGCATGGCCTGAAAGTTCACCGGCAGCCCGTATCTGCAGGAACACACAGCTCAACTTTTACTGCTGCCAATGAAGATCACACTTGGGTTTATAAGTGTACGTTGGGTGATATTCATTTAAGACTGTATTTCAGATGACCTTAAAACAGATTCCACAAAGACCCTCAGAGCTTTGATGTGAATCCATGCGATGAAGGCTTCACTGAAGTTCACTTTGAGCCATCGGACAAGAGGGCCCTGCAGAGACAGATTAGGGTTAGGATTTCATTTTGATGTGGCAGTTTTACAATCTGGCCAAAACAGGAGAAGAGTAGTACAAAATAAACTATGCTTGTCAATAATAAAAATACTACAAAATCATTGGTATAGTGGATAACGGGCATGTGTGGTTCAGTATAAGGCCTCAAGTACCCATGTGCAACAAGCACGTTTTCAGAGCAATGCATTGCAAAGAGATCTCAACCTGAGATTGAAAAATGATTTTAAAAAGTATTGCGGTTACATCACTTACAAACTGCTTCTTCTTGTCTGTGGAGAGCCGTGTCATCTCCTCTTTGTCGGCCTTCAGCTCCTCCTCGTTGTACTGGAAGTCTCTCACTACGAACCTAGAATAAGATGTTGAGGGCAGAAATCATCCACTTTTGATCAGCAATATTTCTGTTTGTATAAAGACACTGATATAAACCCTGTGATCTCTGTCCAGCTGATATATTTAGTCAGAGCTATTTCTATCTGCCTAGCAGAGCGACTTCTTTCAAAATAGAAACACGTTTCACACCTCTTGATAGAGATCCATAATGACAGTGTGTGTGACCACTCTTACTTGTTCTCCCTGGCTTTGTGTTTGAAGTCATCAACGGCTTTCAGAAACAGAGTGACGCTGAACAGTCCGCTGTCATGGTCTTCAAACAGCAGACTGGAAGAGAAGACAGGAGCCTGTTAGACTGCTGGGAATCACAAACTGTAAATAAATGGGCATATAAATACTCAATATATAAGCATATGTTGAAGAGACATTCTTTTTAAATGTAGATGAAATCTAAATATTGACAAGAAAAATTATAGTAAAAAAAGAATAAAAAAATATATAACAAATCACTCAAATAAAAATAAATAACTTAATTTTGATTGAATTTGAAGCAATTACAATTAAATTACCAAAAATGAAATATGTGCAGTATACAAGAATTTATAGTGGATGAGCGATGCGACTTTTAAAAAGGTAGCATTGTACAAGAATGCAAATGTGTAAAATATACCATTTCTAATGACAAATTGCCTAAAATGTAGTTTGACCTGACTTACTGTGAGGATCGAGGCACCACCATCTCAGCCAGACCTTCATATGATTTCTGCCAATCAGTGTACGCTACCCTGAAAGCAAATAACAGGGGGACACTAAGATTTCTGTGTCTCGGGAAGAATGCTGCCACAGGTTGCTCATTTAATCATTTGCATACAGACATAATAACAATTCTTAGAGAAATAACCCTCACTTTGGTACCACTACCAGCAGAGTGATGAGGTACTCAGAGTCGAGTACGAAGTCTTCCTTCTTCACGATGTCAGCCAGGCTGCGGGTCAGGAGGCTCCCACTGGAGGCAGAAAGCAGTGTTACAACAACATGGACGCCACCAAGAGAAGTTGACAAAGCATTTCAGAGTCGCAGCGACTTTACAGATCGTGCTGACACAGTCAATGGTCTGTGGAGAAAATGTATTTTGCTAAAAGGAACTTCGATGACAGTTTAGAAGGGCTTGTCTTACTAGCTACTTCCTTAAAATGTCTAAATGTTGTGTTAGAAGTGCCATTTGTACATTACTTACGCATTCTTCCTTTCGAGGTTCTGCAGGTTTCCCTTCAGGTTGTTATAAGCCGATGCTCTGGACTTCAAGTCATTGTCAATCTGGGAGACTTGCTGTTAGGGAGGAAAAATGTGTTTGAATGATTTATGACTGACTAATAAAAAACACATGCTGTTCAAAGAGGCACAACTCCTCAAATAATATCCCTAATAAGTGTAACGTGATAATAATCAGATTACATTTATTTTCTTCTTAACTAAATCCACTTCCTTCTAGAATAGAACTCTTCCGTTGCAACATACATAGATACATATGTGGTTAGAGCAAATAGTTCTATGACAACGTTACATTTGGTTATTGAAAAGCTACACACAAACAAATAATGATTGAAAAGCATATTCTTTTTAAATAATAACGTGTAATGAATTGTTGAGAATGATTTCTCATCATCATTATTCAATACATTTTGAGTATTGGACCTGGAGTTATGCTAATTATTCAATCAAATCAGTCAGACAAATCCTACGCAGCCACCACTGGAATCTAATTCTACAAATGTCATTACACTGATAATATTAGTTGAGCTTAATATTTATCTGCCATATGAATTTGTTGATTTAGGATCATAATAATATATTTAAACTAAGTCAGAGACCTACCTTTGAGATGATTTCAGAGATGTTTTTAAGTGACTGTTTGATGGGATATTTTGCCATGTCCCATTGAAATCTTGTGATGTAGGTGACAAGATCAACTGAAAAAAAGACAACAAAAGAGTTTCAGTCTATTCTTTTGTCAGACAGCTGGGTAGGGCTAACATTTTATAACAAATCTGATCCGTCAGATAGTTGGTGTTTTCTAACATTGTGAAGACATTTAAGAGCTGCAACAGTGTGCTTTAAGCTCTTATCATTAGCTAACCTTGCGTTGCATTATCAGACAGCTTTTTGGGACTAAATAATGTGGACAAAATGTTCAGTAACCATCACTGTACCTCCGTTGGCCAGCAGGTTCTCCTGAACTTTGTCCCGACTGTCTTCCAGCACGTCGGCCATGTACTGAGCAACCTTCTTCACCACACTGTGAACAGCCAGGAGACATGAAAACACGCCGTGCCAACACACACTGCACGCACAGAGCCAGCGTAGACCACACAGTCGCTCTGCACCACCTCATCACCCACATACACACACATCAAAACCTTTCACATATTCCTGTTAAGATAATTTCCTGACAAGGCAATTTATAATATGGCAGACCTGCACAGTTCAGGGTTTTTATCCACACTCTTCCGCAGCACATCAAAGCACAACTGTGTCTACAGATGTGAAGCCAAAAACACTGAGAGCCAAGTCACATCTCAGGCCTAAAAAGTTCTTAAGAACATCTGCCGCTTAGGCTACATTTTTCTATCAAATCTATAAAGAAAGAAAATGTAATTGTATATATTAAGGACACAAAAAGAACCAAAATTATACCAATTAGGGCAGCCTGATTATTATGATTATTTTGACTGATGTCTAAAATACAATATGATTTGCAATATTGGAGGGATTCATCTTTTTTTAAACAATATTCACATAATTATGATATACAATTATCATGATTATCATTATCATTCATATTTTTTACTTTACTAAATATTGAGATGACAGCATTTTGGATATTGCACTAGAATAATGTGCATAAATATTAATGGGAATAAATGTAAGAAATAATTAGTTGTGGTATTTTTTTTCTTAGACATGTTTTATGGAAACTTCCAAAAAGAGAGTAAATTGATGACAGGCTGTAGTCAGATAAGTGAAACCGGTTGGCCTGCTACTCTTTCTCACCCTCTCGCTACAGCAAAGCCAAGCTCAGGCAGTGTTGGCTGTGTGTGAGCGTTTGATGTCAATGTTTCCAAAACACTATCAATTACACTCAAACATACTTGCAGCACATAAGTCACTGGGTAGAAATATGACTCAAGAAAGACCTGCTGGTGTGTCACCCAACTGTAAATTGCCAAGTTTAGACTGCAAGGCCCGCTAGCCTCAGGCCTCTGTGAAATTCCTCATCGTTACAAGGTGAGGGAAGGGATTAGGAAAAGGAAAAGCGGGTACATCAGAGAGCGCTGCACAGGAGAGGAGGTTTGTTTCATGTCCTATAAAATACAGGCCTTATTCATAATGATGAGCTGAAAGATTTGGACAAAATATCTATAAGGGATTATTTCACTGATGTTACAATTGCAATATGATTCAGGATATTGGAGGGAAAGATCATTTTTGCATTATTGTTTTATTTTTCCAAATTAAAATATGTAATAAACTGATCATAGGGTGATGTTTTGTCAGGATCCATACCAAACTTTAATCTGTAAAATATGAGTAGTAGGGAGGGATATTTCTGTAGCACTAAAATACGTAAACGGGCCCCATTATGCTATGGGGGGTTTTCCCTTTCCTGTAGTTTGTTATATAGGTTTTTGTGCATGTAAATGGTCTGCAAAGGATCAAATCCTAAAGTTCCCTCCAGAGAGAGTTTCTCTCCCACACAAAAATGGTTTGTTAGCACATATTTAGCGTTTTCTACGAGGTGGATATTGCAGTAGTCCTTATTGGGATTTTGATTAAATTACTATAAATTGTTCAGCCCAAGAGAATATCAATAGGCATTCTCCAGTCAGAATACAGCAGGTAGCTTACCTATCCACAAAGGAGTCTAATTTGGCCAGTTCATCCGACAGCCCAACCAAGACATCTAGGGTCCCCACCTGTTTGTGAACACATAAAGTGAAACCTCAGCACATCATGACTTCATCAGTCATGAGATTTTTGTCGTTTTGAAGCGGGGTCAACCAAGGTTGTGTTTTAACAGTGAAATCTGAGGTTCAGGCCGCCTACAGTCACATCCCGGGGGCCCAATGTGCTTATGATGGCGCCTCTTTGTCCAGAGCCACTGATGCATCGCTAGCAGTTCTAGGAGAACGTTACTGGCCCATGTGGCTGCGAGGTCAGTGGGGTTACTTCACCTTCTGCACAGAGAGGAATCAAACCATAGGAGCGGAGCTGCTCTACGGATGAAAACTTTACCAAACTAACGCTTCAACATGCAGGCAACGGATCTGTGTCAAGACTGCTTCCCATTCACACAGTCAGCTTATTCTTGACAGTGGATATATAAGGTGAGTCATTTATATATAACTTTAAATGTAAATCAACCATTACTTTTTTTAAGGGACGAAAGATCACTATGACTCCTGCAAGAAATAAAATGACGTGCATATTTAACTATTCAAGTCCATAGATGCAAAGTAATTGTGTACTTCAGCATGTGAAAGAAAGTGTGAAATTGTGATGAATCCATTCTAACCTTGAGGTCAGGGATGTTGAACTTGTGGTTGGTGGACAGGTTGTTGTTACGTGTGGTGGCTGCCATCATTTGATCCCATGTCTGCTGGCAGGTCTTCTCTCCCGGGGCAGAGATCAACCAAAACTCAGTCATGGTTACAGCTCTGGTGCAGCTAGAGGAAACTGAGAGCAAAACTGAAACTCAGACTTATGTGTGCTGTGCAACAGTTGATACAACATGAGAACCAGTTAGATTGTCTTCTTATCAACAGCACTGATTAGCCTACAGTACAGGTATACTGTACACTGTATTTGCATAGCTTGGCTACATTTTAGCACTGACACTGTTTACCACTAAGCAAGCTAAGATAGTTATGCTACACTAGCAACAGAGGCTCATTCGTGTTTTAACAGACTGTACTATTTTGCCAACACTCCAAATGTCAATTTCCTGACTGCTTACTAATGTTACAGAGCCATTATATGATTTTAACATGAGTGTATACAAACCGAAGCTAGCAAAAAGATGGTTACGGTCAGGCAACAGGGATTAGCTACCGTTAGCCACTTAGCTCTGCTCACAACAACACCAACACAGCATCACTATTTTGCTCACCTGTGAATAGAAAATATGTCCGCTAACAGTGGGGAAATATAGCTGTGAATAGCGTTTCTATGGCTCGATAATGTTCATAGTTGCCATTCAATAGAGTTGTTGAGGTCTCCTGACAGCAGCATCAGAGTCAGCTGATCTGAGAGGAACCGGAAGGCCTCTCACTCTGCTGACCCCTCAGCAGCGAGCACAGCTGGTGGACAGCGGGTACTGCACGCAGGCCACTTGACATCATGACTGTAATTCTGATTCCTGTGAGTGGGTTCGATGTTCAGGTTTGAAGCACTTGAGCAGGGCAGATGCTCGTAAACCTGTTCGAAAGAGGCCAAACATTCAGATGAAGAAGGTAATGCATGTTGCAACAGAACATAGAACAGTAGGCTTACTGCCAGTAACTAAGTTGTCCTTAATCTTTTCGAGTAATGCACTTAAGAATTTAAGATTTAAGGTATTCCTACTTTTAATTTTCTGTTATCTCTAATTTTGGAAAATAATATTTAACTTTTTACTACTTTAAATGTATTTGATAGTTACTCATTTATTTGCAGTTTCAGATTCCTATTGCAAACAATACTCAATAAAATAAGCCTCATATTTGATGTGACATTAGGGCAGTGGTTCTCAAAGTGGGGGGTGCGCCCCCCCTGGGGGTCGCAGAGGCATGCCAGGGGGGGCGCGAGAGACCAGGAGAAATATATATTTTTAAATATATATATAAAAAAAAAAAAATCATAATTTGAACAATTATTGATTCGAAAATAATATGATACAGTACAGTACTATTATGTCTGGGTCTCTGTATTTCATTAAAGCTCGGCTCTGTGTGTGTGTGGAATGAGCCATTTTGTGTGCGCGAGCGAGAGAGAGAGAGAGAGAGAGCGCATCAGTACCTGAGATCGTTGTTGTTAGCTTCTGGTGCTAGCGAGCTACGCTAACGGATATAAGGAGTTTTTTCAACAACAAAGTGGAGGAGAGAGTCCTCTCCTGTCAGACTGAGAGACTCAGTGAGCTAAAGGACTCTCTCAGTGTTATCTCAGTGGGTCTCAAATGTTTTGGCCACCATTAATGTAAACAATTATTTCCGAGGCACACGTTTATATGATCATTATAGTTATAAAAAAATAAGAGAATAAATGAAAAACAGGTATGAAATACTATATGACAGTAAAACAAGAATGCAGTTTAAAAGGGTGATTTGTAAAATATCCATAAAGAAAAAGTAAATCTGCTTACAGAACTGTTTCATATGGGTGTTGAGAGATGTATCCATAGATCTCTTCATTTTGCTCTCAAAGTGCACCAGATTGATGCATTTAACTTCAATATTTAAAAATAAATCTTCCCGGGGGAGCTTGCCCCCGGACCCCCCTTGTCTTCACTAGCAAATCTTTTATTGCAACTTGACTAAAAGGAAATAGTGCTACTTGGAGATTTTAACTGGGACTGGTTAACTGCAGTATCAGAGGATTTTAAAAACCTTTGTATCTCTTTAAATGTTACTCAGATTGTTGACAGTCCTACTCGCCCTAACATTAAGTCCCCTAATAAATCCTCCCTAATTGATCTCATTCTAACTAATGTTCCCTATAAATACTCATCTGTGGGAGTATTTGCGAATGATGTGAGTGACCACTGTGCTGTAGCCACAATTAGGGACACTAAGGTCCAAAAGGTTAAACCTCGTATTATTATTAAGAGAGACATAAAACATTTTGTGGAGCAGGGTTTTGTTCATGATCTGTTTGGGTTTGATTGGGGAAAAATCGATCTGTGTGCTGATTTTATGGAGATCATTGATAGACATGCACCCCTGCGTAAATTTAGAGTAAAGGGACGAGACAATCCTTGGTTTTCTGCTGAACTGTCTAGTCTCCTGCATGAGAGAAACAAGGCCTGGGCAAAGGCTAGGAAATCAGGCTCAGAGGTAGAATGGCTGCGTTTTAGGCAGCTAAGGAATAGCTTCACTTCACATGTCAAAAGTGCTAAGTCAAAGTACTATTTGTCAGTTATCACAGAAAACCTAAATAATCCTAGGAAATTTTGGAAAGCCATAAAATCGATATCCACCGGTGAGATCCGTAATGAGCTACCTCCGTGCCTTACCACAGCATCTGGCTCTATATCGGACAGGGCTACTATGCTAAATTGCTTTAATAAGCATTTTGTGTCCTGTGGCTCTCTGTTTGATTCTGTCACTAACTCTGCTTCTGTGAACACCTCAATCCGTGACTCTGAACAATGTGGTCTGGAAAACCCTTTCAGTTTTACTCCTTTTACTGTTAATGTTGTTCATGAAGCATTATCTAAGTTAGATCCTAATTAACCGGCTGGCCCAGACAACGTAGAACCTTTCTTTTTAAAGATAGCTGCAGATTTTATTGCTCCACCTCTTACTTCTCTTTTTAACCTCTCCCTCAGCACAAATGCAATTCCAAAAGTATGGAAGTCAGCTTATGTCTTGCCTTTGCTAAAAGGAGGGGAAGCAACTATTTTAAATAACTATAGGCCAATCTCGAAATTGTCAGTTCTGGCGAAGGTTCTTGAACGCCTAGTGAGTGAACAGGTAAAGGAGTTTCTATGTAAAAATGATATCCTGTCTAAACATCAGTCAGGCTTCAGAAAGCAACATAGCACCATCACTGCCACAATGAAAGTGGTGAATGACATTACGAGTATTTTAGATAATAAGCAGAGTTGTGCAGCTCTATTTATTGACCTTTCCAAAGCGTTTGACACCGTCGATCATCGCATCTTATAGCAGAGGCTACTCAGTATTGGCTTATCCAGCCATGCAGTGGGGTGGTTTGTGAACTACCTCTCTGAAAGGTCCCAATGTGTTCACTTTGATGGGCTGTCTTCTGAGTGGTTAAACATTGCTAATGGTGTTCCTCAAGGTTCTGTTTTAGGTCCACTTTTATTCTCCATATACATCAACAGTTTAGGTGAAAATGTGGATGAAGCTACTTTACATTTTTATGCGGATGATACCGTGATGTACTGTGCAGGTCCCTCGATTAAGGAGGCGGTTGTTAAATTACAGGCTGTTTTTAACATTATTCAGACTCCGCTCGCTGAACTTAAGCTTCTTTTAAATGTTGAGAAAACCAAGGTAATGCTTTTTTCAAAAGCTAAAAAGACACCAGAGCCTGTTTTAGATATTGTTACTATGCAAGGACAAGTACTAGAAGTGGTTGCCTGTTATAAATACCTAGGTATCTGGCTTGATGATTGTCTTACTTTTAAACTTCATGTCAATAACCTGCTTAAAAAGCTGAGGGTTAGACTAGGTTTCTTTTTCAGAAACAAGTCCTGTTTCTCACTTGAGGCCAGGAAAAGGCTAGTCACTGTGACCTTTTTACCTGTGCTGGACTATGGTGATTTGTTGTATATGAATGCACCTGCCCATTGCCTGAACAAGTTAGATGCCGCCTATCACAGCGCACTGAGATTTGTCACAAATTGTAAAGCACTTACACATCACTGTACCCTGTATGCCAAGGCAGGTTTGCCATCACTTACTGTCCGGAGGCTCAGTCATTGGTACACGTTTATTTATAAAGCTTTGTTGGGTAAACTCCCGTATTATATCTGCTCTCTGATAACACAGAGAGTTGCAAGCAGCTATTGTCTGAGATCGCATGATGTAGTATTGTTAGATGTGCCAAGAGCAAGCACTGTCTTAGGTAAGACAGCTTTTATGTGCGCAGCTCCACTTGCTTGGAACAATCTTCAGCAAGAATTGAAACTGAGCAATCTCATTCCTCTGCATGTTTTTAAAGCTAGGCTAAATGAAATGCTCGTTGATACTATGGGTACTTGTAAATGTCTATAACTATGTAAATGTATCCTGTAAATATAATGTATGATGTCCTTTATTGTTTTATGTTTCATGTGGAACCTATATGCTGCAGGTCTCCCTTGAAAAAGAGATCTATGATCTCAATGGGACCAATCTGGTTAAATAAAGGTTTGAAATGAAATGAAAATGTGAGGTCCACACACCACCTGTAGAAATAGCACTTTACCCCTGCTTACACCTATATGCCGTGAGCTGATTATCGAGCCTTCATTGTAACAGTCGCGGGTACACTGTGTATATGCGTGGGGAGTGTTGCAGTAGAAAATTCCACTGTAGCGACCGGTACATTAATGGGAAACCCTAAATGTTTGAGCACCCTCTATGAAACGTCAAGCTACCCCACAGCACCCCCAAAATAAATCTCTGGCGCCGCCACTGAGCCTGACTATTTTTTCCCTCCAAAGGGGGGGCCTGACAGAAAAAGTTTGAGAACCACTGCATTAGGGTGATGTAAATATTTTTAATCCATATAAAATTATAACGCAGTAATAATATATATGCAATCCATTCTGCATAATAAGTACATTTACTTATATATTATCCTATAATACTTTTTCTTCTGTATGATTTTGAATGCATGAATTTTACTACAGAGTATTCAGTTGCAGTGTTGCTACAATGAACACCACGGTTCACTCCCATAGAAAATGATTTTATTTATTATATTGGCAGACGTTGCAAAACATCATATTTCTACATAAATGTAGGTACAGTAATACAAAAAAAAATTAGATATGGAATTTGACCAAATATCCTGAATTATAGGATGTGATAAGAACTCCCGCCCAGACTTGTGCGTCAGTCAACATTCCAAGGGCATTACCTTCGAGAGGGACCCTGACCATTTTTTATGCCAAATCAGCAGCATTTGAGGCTCTCTAGAGTTACTAAATTTGGAAGAGCCGGGTCAAGTTTCCTGACTTTGGGTGTCTCCTGCACAGAATCTGAGGAAAACGCCCCCAAAGGACATGTTTATAGTCCAGTGGGTCTGGGGTTCATTGTTTGGGACACAATGGTTGGTCTGACTGGAGCCAACCCCGACATCAAACGGCAGGTTGAGTTTGCCCATGGCTGGCTCGAGGCCAGTCTGCAGGGATGTTATCAGGTCACACACATGCACATGCACACACACACACACACACACACACACACACACACACACACACACACACACACACACACACACACACACACACACACACACACACCACACACACACACACACACACACACACACACACGTTATTGTCAGTCAGTCTGAATCCAGACTACTGATAAGAGTCTGTTGTGTGTTCTTTTCATGTTCAATAAGAGAGAAAGTGTTGTTTCAGCAATAAATATGACTACATTTAAAAATAACAGATTAAGAAACAATTGATATCCTCTCTCACGCATATACCAATTGACTTTGTCCTTGCATCGACTGTCATTCAAAGCTTCTAACACAAATGTGTGATCACAGATTTGTACCAAAATGTAGTTTATAATCACAGTTGATGGCCTGGAAGTATCTGAGTGGAATGGAATAATCACAATAGCCAACAACCTGTTTCTCCTCAATTGTCTTGTTTAGAAAAAATGCTGCCTGAAAAGTAGTCAATAACTGAATAAAGATTTATTGGCATTTTTGCAATTAATATAATCAATTGGAGGGCAACATTTAATACAAATACAGTTTTTCCTCGTTTCAACAAATATTCCTTCCAAATAAAAAAGGAATACATCATATTCAGCATTTAATTGGGATTAAACTCAATTAAAGTGGACCTATCATGCTATATTTGAACAATATATTGTAGGGCCATACCTATATAAAGTATATAAATATAGTTTTTTTTTCAAAATACCAAACAGATCCTGCATTTTAGCCATGCCTCATTTCGCTCCATTTGCTCTTTTTCCAGCCCTGTTTTTGCAGGGGGCTGATTCTGTGAGCTGCAGCTGACCACGCCCCCCTGCAGGAGAGGGGAACGTGCTCTGATCAGCTGCTGGGCTGTCAGAAGAGGGGGGAGATCTCCGTCTTCCGTGTTTTATTATATTATTATATAGAGTCGTTATTCATTTGTTTTAAAGCTCAATAAATAACAAAGAAGACCTTTGACCGGCACTTTTCTAATTTTGTCCGGAAGATTTAAACTTTAACGGACATCTTGACCGGCGAAAAAAAACCTAACTGAAACTCTGCCGCACGGTCCCCTCGTTCCTTGGAAGAGGCGGAGAGGTGGGTGTTTGTCATCTGCTGGTGGACTAACCGGAGAGAATTACAGTGCTTGCCTCGACGGGGAGGGATTGCATTGAATTACAGCAGCAGGAGCAAACGCTTGCCTCTGGGAGGGAGAAAAAGAGCCACAGCGGAGAATAAACAGAAGGGCAACCATGACAACCATGCGCGGGAAGTCTTCTTCGCTGCTTTTGTGGCAGACTACAGCGCCACTTACAGGCCTGGCATATGTACTACAGCGTCTCCAGCGCTTTCGAGCGGCAATGGCCGGCCGTGGCCCAACCCCACATTCCCCTGATAGGTGGAGAGTTGGCCCAATAGCCGTAGCGCCACCGTCCTGACGTCAGTAACGTGTTCAAATCTGGATCAGTTTTTATCAGATCCGTTGCAGCCCCGTTTTTAGAGATTTGGGTATGGAGGAAAATAGAGAGGGTTGTGTTTTCTGACACTTGGTGAGTTCCCTGGAACACCGGGGACACATATTCATGTATAAAAGACGTACAAAAGTGCATTTTGCATGATAGGTCCCCTTTAAATTACCCCCATACATGTTTGACGCTACTTCATTTATTAAAGTTTTGGTTGCCTTTTTTTATCAAAAGCATATGATATGATCATTTTCTTCTGAGAAACAAAATGCTTTAACAGCAAACCACATATCAATAACTAAAATACTGACACACAGTTATGTTATGAACTTTCTGTGATAACTTATTGTATCTTGGCAGAGAGGAAACAGGGGTGAAATGTGCACCAGTTTGAAGATTGTGTTATTGTTTGACCATCATAGTATATCTCTCATTATCTCTTCACCACTGTGACACTATTGTTAAAAATGACATGTTCTGGGACAACCCATAGATAGGTACTTCCTTTGAGGTGATTTTAAAATACATTTTTGGGTGTGTTAAAGATTGCACTGGATTTTCATTATGTCTAAAGTTGTCAGAAAACAGATATTCATCAGCATTCCTGGAATGAGATTGGTTGTGTGTATTTGTTATATTCCTGTAGCCAGTTGCTTTGTGTTTCCCTGCTTAGCATTCAGATCAGGGAGCAGAAAAGTTTGTTTGGAGTTCCTTTAACTTAGCAACATTCTTTGGAAATAATAGCTGCTGAGTGACTTATCAACACTTCCAGCAGCCTGTTGCATAAGTGCATTTCAGTGTGGGTTTATCAGTCACTCAAGTCCATTTAATGAATAAATAAGTTATTTTTCAAGCAGGCAGACGAACTGTAGATTTAAAATATATATATCTTATATATATATATTATTTTCTGCTTATGAATGTGCATACCTTTTTATCTCACTAATGCTTTTTTAAGTTCAACCTCAGACAATATGATAAATGGTGTGGCCATTATACAGTTACTCCATAATAACCACATTGGCCTTATATAAACGACAATTTAAAGGGGTATAGTTATTAAAATGTGTGAATATTGGAAGTGGACAATATGAAAAATTACAATATTTTAGAAAATTTGAAATGGTGGGAGTTAGTTTAGTAAATGTGAAACTGCACAAAATATGTAAATGCAATACAATGAATATTGTTTTTTTACTGAGTGTATATTCAAATCCAGAACAGTGAAAAGTAGAAGCCTGCTGTGAGTGTGTGTGTGCTCAGGCTGAGTTCCGCGGTGTCTCGCTGTCTCGCAGACCCCACGCAGCAACCAGGAAACGACACCAGTAATCCAGCTCACACTGTCCGCTCCTCGAGCCTCAAAGGGCGGAGCAGCGAGCCGCGCAACGTCCCGCCAACACGGCACCCAGACCCCACGCAGCATTCTCATCTGTTTGTCATTACTGGTGTCATTTTCTGGTTGCTAACAAACGCCATTGTAACACATAATCACTGATGTTCCGCTGTAACGTTGGTTGACTAATCAGAACAGAGTGGGCGAGCTGACCAATCAGAGCACAGTGGGCTCATAGGGAGGGGGGGGCAGGAGCTCCAACAGCTCCAATGTGTATTCACAGAGAGTTAATACACATACTATACAGAGATGCTGTACAGGGGCGGACTGGCCATCGGGATGTTCGGGACGAATCCCGATGGGCCGGTACTGAAGTGGGCCGGTCGGACGATGTGGGCCGCTCGGATAAGTCACTAGCATCCCCCCCCCCCCCCCCCGTCGACAATTTCCTCGCGGTATTTACTTGCGGCACCGAGGTGGGCCGCTAGCACCCCCCCCCCCCCCCCCCCCGTTGATAATTTACCGAGGTGGGCCGGCGGTCTCGGAGTGGGCCGGTCGAGAGCTGATTTGTAGTCCCAGTCCGCCCCTGATGCTGTATGAGAAACCAATGTGAGTTTGGAACATTGAACAATGTAACATAGCTGTTTCTTCCTCTCTGTCTGGAGGCTTCTGGGTAGTCAGGGTTCCTGGGTTGGGACTGTCTAAGTATGTGTGTTGATGTAATCTGTTTATAATGTTTGCAAATAAGAATTCCTGCTGCACAATGCAGCCACTGGAGTATTTGCCCTGAGGGTGGGTGGTGCACATGTCTCGCTGCCGCATACCCAGCGGCTGTGATTGGCTATTATGATCCAAACAATGGAAATCAAACATTGTGCTTTACTGGAAGCCCCTTAGATGCTATGTGTGATTAGACTTATATATACATAGTTCATTTAGTGTTGGAGAAAACAGGCACAAAACACGGAACAGCTTTTGTGTTGCAGGAAAAGAAAACCCCTGCAGCCTTTACAATGGACTCCAAGCAACAGTTTTAGTGAAACAAATGCTGCTATGGTTTATTATTCCTTAAGGAGTGCTCAAAACTCACCTAACACACCAAAGAATTTTAAAGTTATGTGAATTCGAAACGGTGCTGGTGGTAAAAAAACAGGAAACCATGCTTTGTTTTATGATCAATCAGGATTGTAAAGATTTAGAAGATCTTGCCTTTTTTTCATGGTGTTGAATCCTAGAAAAGCATACACCACATAAAACTTAAGAGTCAGAGACAAATATTCTCATGTCTATTCCAAGCATTTATATTTGGGTGTATTTGTGTAAGTTTATTTTGAATAGTATTGTTTGTCCATGCCCTCTGTAATAATTCCTTGAAAAGACTGAGGGAACATTTTGTCGCAAAAGGCTGCACAGACACAGCTGAAAATGGACTTTGACTTCAGGATACATGAATGGATCATTACAAAAAGACCAACTCAAAGGCAAACCCAATACACATGATGATAGATATGTGTTTTACAATATTTAAATAAATAAATAATATTGCAAATATGAGTTAAAAACCCTCAAAACATTTGACACGGAGAGTTGAATTGGGGGATTTCAAGCTCAGGTCTGTGATATTTAAGACCAAGATGATGTCAGTTAGGATAGGTATAGGCAAAGAATCCCCCAGAGAAAAAACTTCCCCTCTGCTTAGCTAACATAGCTGAGTTTTCCATGGCACCCTCCTCCTCCTCCTCCTCCTGTGTCGAGGAGGGAGACATGCAAATGTATCTTCTTGGGAGAAAACACTGCCCCAGACCCAGAACCTGAATTCTCAGAAGCGGGCACAACTCCTCAAAGTCAAAACAACAAAAGCAAAGGGACAGAACAATCCAGTTAGAGCTTGAACCTGGGGCAAAATGCATGCATCCATGTTCTTCCTACTCATGGGACTGGAGCTTTGCAACTGTTGATTTTGACTAAAGAAAACAGGAAGCTTCTGCAAACTATATTGGACAGCATTTTGTCCTTATTGAGCCATGGGAAACACAATGAAGACGTAACACAGGTAATTCTTGGAAAATTGGATTGTGACCTGTTTAACATACAGTAGGCTACAGGTTATTATCTATAAATATAACTTGTAGTCAACCAATATATGATTGTATTGCTGGATATACATTTTGCTGTGTATTTCTAGAATTGTTCATTTTTATTGTAATAATTGTTATTCTTTTTGTTATGTTTTTATCATTAATACGATTATTATTGTTGCTAGTTAAGTTGCTCGTTATTCATTGTAGAATTAGTATTCATTTATGTTTTTGTCAATACATTTGATCATTATTAGTTTCTAAAACTGAGGTCGTTGTGTTTGGTTTTGACAGCTCTAAACCCCGCCCATCTAAAATGCATCAAGCTCCCCAGGCTAAAGTTAAAACAGGCCGGAACATGTGTTTATATAATTTAGATAGATGAATATTTACCGATTATATTTTTATCAGAGCGATATGTGGGGCATTGCTTTTTAATTTCCACAATGGTGCTTTGCATTACATAATCAAACCGTTTGCAGTATATTTATTAATTCAGCTTTTAATTTGATAAGTTAACCGGATATCTCGCTGTTAATGTTAGTTCTTGATGCTCCTGTCTGTCCGTCCACCTCCACTCTCGACCTCCACTGTTGCCTTCCGCTCAGTCGTCACAAATAATCCTACGACAAGATTGCATCAACAAAACGCTGAAGGATAATAACTCTGGCTGGTTCACCACGTCCATGGCAGTTATCCTTTTCTCTTCTAGTAACCCCACCACTCTTTAAAAATTCCGCCTAAAAAGAAAAAGCGTTCTGTCCCCTCTTTTGGGTTTTCAGCTAACGTAAGTAACGTTAACGTAGCTAACCGCGCTGTTAGCATGCTATGAGCTTGTTTATGAATTAACCGTGTAATTTAGCCAACAATACATGCTAGCTAAAATTAGTGAAAGATAGCGTAATAGTTGGTAGAATTTATATTGATTAAATTAGTTACAAATAGTTTTTTAAAACAATATTCACCTCCTTTGTTGCTAGGTAGTTAACGCTAATGCTAACCGTTACAAATGAAGGCAACATGACCTGTTAGCAAGCTAGCTAGCCACCTGTATGTCAGAAATGTTAAATGTGGTTTGAATTAGTAGAAGGAGGATGCTTGGTGTTTGGCTAATCACCCCGCATGAGTTTGAAAATACTATTGTGAATGAACTCAGTGACAATATAAATGCATTATGTTAATTACTAAAAGGGACTATGATCCCAACTAGGATAGGGTAAGATTTGAAACATTAACAAACAGCAATAATAACGGAAAAAGGTGTTGCATACCATTAACTTATACCAAAATGCAAACCCAATGCTCTCCTTCTATTGGCTTTTAACCCTCAGCACTTTTCCAGTTTGATTAATGCTTCTTCAACCATTTTACAGATTTAATTGTATAAAAACGTCCTTAGTGTTAGGATAGACTGGAGCATTGTGGGGAAAGTTGCTCCCCTGGTCAGAGTTGCTTCTCTGTCAGTAATTGACTCCTTTGTGCTCTCTTTTCATCTGTTCTTCTGCAGGTGTACAATAATTACCCAGAAGATCTAGGGTCATCGCTTCACCGAGAGCCATTTGACTTCAACGCGGAGCCACCTTGGGATCCTAGCTGATAGTGGACGGGTTCAAACCAGGACTCATCCATGTGAGTAACACAGGTGTGAATAAAGAATAAATGCATCATCTTTGATTATTTGACTTAATAGATTGTATTCTAGAAACATGCAGTGTAAAACCTGTTTGTTTTAGCACTTGTGTACACGTGTCAGTCGTTTTGTACTAATGCATTGTGACAAATGTTTTCACCAGACTCGTTGACAGAAAGAACAAAACAAACAGGCTATATTTATTTTAGATTTTAGATTTGAGATCTATTCTCAGCACTTCTATTACAATAACAGGACAATGTGTTCTGGACTGCTTTTTGTGATATAGTTCTTCTTTTGCTCTCATTTAGTCGCAGATATTACGATATTCATATTGCTAATAGTGACTGGATTTTAATGAAGTTCTCTCTGCAGGATAATGTCACTGTAAACCATAAACTGATCATTAACCGACTGTATGACGCCATTAACATCATCACTTACTTCAAGAGAGTAATGTTATCACCGACTTGCCCTTGTCCCTCTGTCAGTTCATGTGTGTCAGACTCTAAACAAATACATCTGCACACTATTTTTTATAAAACTGATCAGACTTTGGGGGAGTCATAAGCATAATGCCCTTTTTTTGACAGTAGCCCCGCCCTGTCTCAGTTGCTTCAGGCTTTCTAGGCCCATTGTTTTCTCACTATTTAACCTCCCTAACCTACAGCCATGTCACATACATTCCACCCCAGACTGCTGTGCCTCTCTGATTTAGTTTTTTGTGCAACATAATTGAAAGTAAAGTTGTGACATCAACGCCGCCAGTATTGTACTTTATTTAATGCCTTCAAAAAGAACCTTCACGGGTCACCAGTTCCGGGATTAATGGTGATTGTTGGGGGTAATTGATGGTAAAGTGAATGAACTCTGTGCCCCAGACTCTGTTTTGACAGCGGCTCTTTAGAAGAATAGGCCTCTTCCACAATGCTGTCCTGTAACATGCAGCCTGCGCTGTGCTCTGATTGGATACTCCCTGAAAATGACTTGTTTTATTTGCCGATCTCGTATATAATATTTTGGTTCCAGCTTCTCTATAAACTAGCTGGACAACATCATTTGAAATGCATTATCCATATATGATTGAATTGTTTGTGAACGTTGTGTCTTATGTTGACCTTTCTCGTTTTCTTGTACAGTTTGTTGCTAAAGTCTAGGAACCCAGGGGCTCAAGAGGGTGTGAGCAAGTACACTTCGGACTAGCCAAGTTCTTTATGCCTGTCGGATTAGAAGAAAACGGTTGAGAGGATGAAAGGAATCGCTGATGAACCGCAGTATTCTGTCGGTCTGCTGGAGGGAGGCGCAGCCCTCTGTGACGTGATTGACAATCATATTTATGAACAATCTCTGGTAAGGGCCTCACTGCAGCAACATGTACATTTAGCACACACTTGTAAACCTGCATTTTGTACTTTTCAAAACACCTTTTATTCTATTGGCCTGTTTACATGTGGTAAGTCACAATCTGACAGACTTTAGCAAAAGCTTGGAGTTTGTATTTTTACTCATTGACATGTATTTTTATTTCCTCCTCAGACTGAGAAGAATGCATTCTTTGTAGCAGACCTGGGAGTAATAATGAGGCAGCATGTTCGCTGGCGAACCCACATGGCCCAAATTAGACCCTACTACGCTGTCAGATGCAACAGCAGCCCAGCTGTTATTGAGGTTCTTGCTGCCCTCGGCGCCGGATTCATTTGTACCAACAAGGTACTTTACCACAAACTGGTTGTATCACTGTAGTCGGTTCAGGTTTATCCACAGGAAACATGTGTTGGATACAAAGATAGTACAGTACATACCGGTAGATCTATATTGTTATTTATATAGTGTACTTATTTTGACGTTTTCATTTTGTCTAATGTTGCTTACTAGTTGTATCTATGTTTTAACATCTTGTTTCTGTTTTTTTTTACTGTCTTTTAGTCAGGTTGTCATTGTAAATAAGAATTTGCTCTCAATTGACTTAGCTGGTTAAACAAAGGTAAAAAAATCAGTCATAAAAGGGAGTTTAAAACAAATCTGTTCAATATTTTAGCACTTCTTCTCCTACGAGAGCCTGTCTACCTTTTTTATGTATTCTTTATTTTTTTATCTGTATTAAACCAAGCAGGATGTACCTGGTATGATCATATGTCTATTAACTAGCCCACTTACACATAATAATGGAATAATGATCTGTATTTGTCTTTTGTGTTACAGTCTGAGCTTGAGCTGGTGCAGAGCCATGGTATTCCCTCTGAAGATATCGTCTACAGCGGTGTTTGCAAACAAGTGTCCCAGATTAAATACGCTGCTAAAAACGGCATTGACCTCCTGGTGTGTGATAATGAAGCCGAGCTGCGCAAGATTTCTCGCTGCCACCCCAATGCCAAGTAAGAGCTCAAAGAGTGTTAGTACTGGTGCCAGTGATCATGTGACCTGAAAGCTTCTAGTTTAACATTGTCAGGTAATTGGCTTTGTGCAATCATATTACCTTTTTAGGAGTCATTAGAATCTGTCTTGCAGGATTTCCCTTTAAATACATTCTTCTTCCACATTGGGTTTGCCAATAACAAAATCTTTGCCAAATCAAGCTTTAAAAAATAATTTGGTCTCAGATGCAATATTTTGTGATTTAATGTGCGTGCCGTCAACTCATTCTGATTTTGAACCACTTGTTTGGTCAGCAAACCACTAACACAGATTGTTTTTTTAATAAAGGCTGCTGCTACAAGTTTCAACAGAAGCTTCCAGCCAGGGCGACGAGATGAGCATGGCATTCGGCTGTTCCCTCAAGGACTGCAGGCGTCTGCTGGAGAAGGCCAAGGAGCTGGGGGTGCAGGTGGTGGGAGTCAGGTGAGGCCTGAGAATGACTGTCTGGTTATGACGCACTTTGAAGAAACATACTGATATGTGGAATGACAGCAGTTTTCTTTACCTCAGCTCTCTCTGGATCAAAGATGAAGTCTAACCTGCTACTGGATAACGTTTTAACTCCTTGTGAAGATTTTACATTTTGATCATTAACTTTCCCTCTCATTTTCTCCCCCAAGGTCTCACATTTCCAGCTCCTGCGAGGATGACCAGGTGTACGTTCATGCCATATCTGACGCCCGCTGTGTCTTTGACATGGGAGTAAGTAAATATATTATTGTTATTGCTTTTCAGTCCTGTGACTAGCATTTCATTGCTTTGTAACACACACTGATGTTTTGGACACTTGTGGCAGCTTAAGAATTACTCAGTACTTTGTTTTGGTTACACATTTACAAGCGTTTTTCTGCTTCAGGAGGAGATCGGTTTCAACATGAATGTCCTGGACATTGGAGGTGGCTTCAGTGGCTCTGAGACCCAGCTGGAAATGGTTACTATCTTATCTGCCTTTCACACTGATCAGTGTTACCTTTAAAAACAGTCAGTCAGCAGTCTTTTGAACATTTAAGGAGACAAATTATGATAGAATTAAGTACAATTCATAATTTCAATCCATTATTTAGAATGTACTGTTATACAGTTTTACATTTAAATGTGAATTTTACATTATGACGCCCAGTCATAGGACACTGTAGTCTTAGATTAGAGTAGATTGATTGATTTGATCTAAAATTGGGAAATGGTTTTGTTAAAGCAGCTATGTTTCAACACATTGGACATGAGTTGAACCTTTTAATAAAGTTTAAATAAACAAACAAATGAAATATATATACATCCTAAAAAAATGTATTTGGTTAATGTATAAGAAAAATAATAAAATAAAATTAATAATTAGATTCAAGTCCATCCTTTTTTGGGGTGTGAGAAGCCTGATTGAAACCACTCTTCAAAGCCTGACACCTTGATCAGATTAAGAACATTTAAAGGTCTACCCATTTTGGTTTCTAATGTCTCTAACACTGTCATATGTTTTTCAGATCAATACTGCAGTCATGTCGATGGTGGATTTATACTTCCCTCCTTCTACTGGTGTTTCCATCATCGCTGAGCCCGGCAGCTTCTTTGTGTCCTCTGCGTTCACTCTGGCTGTGAACATCATCTCCAAGGAGGTGGTGGCACGAGACCGCCAGGACCAAGCACACGGTCAGTGGCATGATATTCTCTCAGGGTATCCAGTGTATTAATAAAGATATTAAAGCTTATTTTGATATGACTTTGTGTCTGCAGTGTTTCCCACACATAGACTTTACTTGGGCGGGCCGCCCAGGTATATTATATTTCGTGACCCATTTAGATGTATTCTTGTTTTATCCGTCCGCGAGCACGACGCCATCTGCGATCGATTAACTACCCCTCCTGTACCTGTTCGCTCTGTCGCGCGAAGGGTCTGCTTTATGCGCTCCGCAGTAACTCCGCTGCGAGGCTCCGGCGGCGAACCCCCCCCGTTCATGACCGAGCTCCGCTAGCACACCCCCCCCCCCCCCCGTTCTCGGCTACCACCATAAGTATATTTCAGATCTGTGGGAAAACTGGTCTGTATATAGCATACTTGAGGAACATGAGGAGGACTGTCAGTTACAATGTGCAGTAATATGCATCATTACAACTAAACATGCAACGCAACTATTGTATGAAATATGCATCATTTCAAGTCAACCAGTCAAAGAGAACTGTTCAAATGTTTGATTTTGTATTCTTATATGAAACAAAATATATAAAGTGCTCTGAAAAATGAATCCATTTCTCTCTACCTTCTCCTAAACAGATGATCCGTCTCCCAACGATGAGCCAGAGTTCCAGTACTACATGAACGAGGGGGTGTATGGATCATTCACCAGCAAACTCTGTGAGACGCTGATCCCTGCTCCATCTGTTCACAAGGTGAGTCTCAAAGATTGTCTACATTTCTTTCCTTAATTGTATACACATCTGTTAGCCCAACATCCTAATGAATAATAATCTGTGATGCTTCCCTCTCATGCTCTGACTGAGCGATGATAGCTGATGTAATCAATGGGGAAAAAACTCATACGAAATGACACCTTCATTGTAATGAATCACTTATTATCAGGTACAGCTTTTTATAAATAATAATTTGACCAGAGCCGGTAGTTATATTTTTCATTAGTTTTACCAAAATAACTTGATTTAATTGTATTTAAAATAACGTTTCCAAATAAATAAATCCTTAGAATCAGCCTGTTCAGTTTCTGTTGGAATGTGAAGGGTTAAATGAAAGAAGCTCGTCTCTGCGAGTCACTGTGAAGACAGGAGCTGATTGGTGGTCCTGCTGTAAATTCACAGAGGGCCCGCTACAGTAACTCAATGAGAGAGTAATGTCAAATGACAGTACAATTGACCAATCATATCTTCCCTCTAAATGGGTGGGCTTTATTTTTTGGAAAATAGCTCGAAATAAGGTCTGTGGAAAACGAACCTGTTTGATAAATGCACGTTTTGTTCAGCCGGATAATATCCACATGTCTGCCCTACTTTTATAATTTTCGAATCATAAATCTAATCGATAGATTTATGATTAGCATAAGTTCGTTCATGATGGCTCATGTCAGTGATAGTGATGACATCGTTGCGAAATTATGGGGGGGTCAGAGGGCCTAAGTATAAAAGTCACGGCTCGCCACTGAATTTGACAATATTGAATTTAACCTGAAAAATTCACAGATGATGAAAAAAGCCACAAACAAGCGTTAAGGATGGAAATCAAAACGTTTATAAAAGGTGTAGGGTGAGATAAGAACATTGACATGCTTATAATAAAGCCTCTCTGTTAATAAATAATCCCTGCATTATGAATAGTCTCATCAAACTAAATTGTATTGTACAATGTTACAGAACTGTGATCCTTAATTCTAAGTTGTGCAAACCAAACATCACTTATTGTAAGATTTGTACCTTTTTATTAACTTATAATGCTAAAATAACAGCCAACAAATCGAGCCCAAGAAAATAAAATAAGTAAGGTTTCCAGACTTTACTGAACTGGTCCGATTTGGCATGAAGAAAATGTGTAAGATATTACAAAGAAACCTACACAAATAAATGATGTTCTACTTATTTCTATCTGGCAACCCAGAATATATTCTGTTGAATAAGTCATGATCAGAGCTCTCATGTTAAGTTGATTGGTAAATAAATCTGTGTGTGTCAGAACCCCCCCCTGGATGCTCCGGTGTTCAGCAGCAGCCTGTGGGGCCCCTCTGCAGACGACCTGGACCAGGTGGTGGAGCACTGCCTGCTGCCTGAGCTCAACATCGGAGACTGGCTGACCTTCTCCCAGGCAGGGGCCTACACCATGGGACAGCCCCTCCGCACCACCCCCGACTCACCAGCGCCCCCTGTGTACTACGTCATCTCCTCCAGGGACTGGTAAGGGACTCCGCCATTGACGGTTTTCACATTTGGAGTGAGAAAGTGAGCATATCTTCTGTGTAGATTTTGTTCTCGTCTGACGTTCATTTTCCTCCCCCAGGTATGAGATGCAGGACACTGTAGTCACCCATGAGGCTACACTGAAGAACTTCTCTTTGGTCCCTTGTTTCCACAATTCCTGCCACACAGAGGCCGCTCTGTCTGTCCCCGCGTAGCAATCATCAGACTAGGAAGTCTTTACTTTCCTGCTTTCTGCTGCTAGCTTCCTCTGGTCCACATTTCACGGGGTTGAATGGAGCAGATATAGCATTTTACAAACCCCAATACACAATAAACTAAGCGATTAAACCCTAAGTAGATGTTTTAAGTATGCAACAAAATGGATGAGTCCTAAAAGACAAATGCATTCTTCCCTTTGTTTTGCGCCGTTTACACACACACGGTAGACGTATAATGATTCTATTTAACAAATCCTCTTATCTATGTCTTCATTGCTTTTGCCAGTGTCGTAAAGTACAATATGTATAACTGAGTGGAGCTGTGTATTTAAATACACAGTTCTGAGATTTTGTAGTGTGCTTTGCTACAGGATGTGTATTTATGAATTTAATTGGTTGTATAGTTTATTCAGTTTGATCAGAGCTTGATTTCCCTTATAACATTGATTACATGTTTTCCTACTCAGTGTTTTGAAGCTTGCAAATGAAAGCGTATTCACTCATCTGTGAACAAAGCCAGTGTCATCATGAAGTCCTCTCGTGTAATAATGATCAGTCTGTTCTGGTGTGGTTGAGAAGCTGAACTAGTGTTTCTCTAAAACGCTAAGTAGCTTACTCCCTGAGCAGTAAAAGAGCAGCAGGTAACTGTTATACTTCGACATAATAAAACCGGTTTATTATTCAGCACGCGCTGCAGATGGAACAAAGGAAGTGCTGATGGATAAAGAATCAGCTAACATGAAATAACAAAGCATTTATAATGCTAGAAACATTTAATGCTATTTCTATCAATATTTCTATGTTTGAGAATATTTTTTCAAGATCTAGGACTGCTTTTAAAAAAATATGATTTCCCTATCTGTGTTTAAGGCATGATGAACTATCTGTGATCGTCAACACGAACAGCAATAAACACCTCAATGACTGGACTGAATCCCTGTGTCTGAGTTGAATCATCATACACGGAACATTAATATTAACGCTTTCAGAAACTGTTTCATTACATGATGACTTCATCCAATTCTCCTTTTAGAAAAATGATCTAATGCAAGATGATGTTGGGGCTGTATCTAGTCAAAAGCAAAGTTACTATTGAGCAGCATATGGTTTTCTAAGTCTATCATTACATGTTAAATGGACAGTACCAATGATCCTACAAAATATGCGAACAAAACACAAAGTACAGTTCCCTGCAAAAAAGTGTTGTGCCAAATATTTTTGTATGGCTCAAAGGAACAATACTTAACATTCTTTGGTCAAAAATCACTCAACAGTAAACATGTTTAGCATTGATTTGTAAAAGTGTACAGAACAGTATTAACAGTGGATCATTTTAGTGTAGATGCTCAGTTTGAGTAGTTTGTAAACATCTTCAACTAGAATCATCAAAGCAAAGGAAAGACTTCACATGCACATTCATCTGGTTCAGCAGTGATGTTAAGTGTTATGATCTGACAGTTGTGCATATAACCGGCACACTTCATATTCCCAGCATTTCATTCTGCGTCTCCTCAGCATGTCTCAGAAGGCTTTTGTTGAAGACACTGTGTGTTAGCAGTGATGTCAGCAGACGGGATGACCTGTAACTTTGCGCAGGGCGTCTTTCTCTCTGCGAGGTGTCTCCGGGCGTGCTTGGCGAGGTGGTCGCTCCTCATGAAGCGGCTGAGGCACACGGGACAGGCGAACCTCTTCTCCCCTGTGTGGGTCTGTCGGTGGCGGGACAGCTCGTCGGAGCGAGCGAATCGCCTCTCGCAGCCCTCCCACTTGCATCTAAAGGGCTTCTCCCCTGTTGGAAAACAGACAGTGAAGTTAGAAAATAAGGCTTTTTGGGTCATTTGTTTGCTTCCCTTTCATTTGTGTCATCTTTTGCATTGAAAGCTGACCATTGGCTGCTTTGTAAAATGTATTCGAGTATCTATATATGTATTGTGTATCTTGTTTTTTATGTGTTTGTACGGCGACCTTGAGAGCCTTGAAAGGCGCCTATATAAAATGAATGAATTATTATTATTATATAAGGGCTCCATATTTAAAATGCATGTACTTTTTTAACCTTAGTGTTTTTGTCCTCAAGTCAAATTTGATCTGCCCTGGTTTGACTGCTTAGGATAACATATAGACATTGACCCAATTCTGTGTAACACATTTTCAGCCCACTTCATTCCAACAAATACATACAAATGTTACATTTATTTGTTCAATATATAGTTATCAGTCCAAATTTGCGTCAAACTATACCTAATTTAAATAAACCAGAGATGCTATACATTTTAATATAACATTTATAATTCAATGAAAGTAGTCATCATTAATTGTATTGGCTAAGAACGTAGCATGCAACCATCTTATCTTGTGGCAATTAAATGCAAGAAACCCATATTTCTGATATTCAACATTTTGAATGGGGGCAAATGAAACCCGATGACAAAAGAAGGTTAATGATTAAATACTATATTGAAGTAAAAGTTCACATTTTGAGTGGGGGTTATATCAGGTACTTATTCATAGTCAATAGATGGCGTCGGCATTCCCCCAGTTTGGAGAAGTAGACCTAAGAACCAGCACTGAATTGAACCTGTTTACTGCTGTGGATGGGCAGCAAAACATTGTTCATTGTAAGAAAATGACCACCAAAGAAAAATCAACATTAGTTTACTGCTATAAGCTACATTTATAATATTTTCACTTTACTAGCTGTCAGGCAGCTCTTTCTGATGGGAGACTGAAGCTGTTCTATATCCATTACTACAATAGACAGTATTTCATATTAAAGTTTATTTTAATGTTATTCTATGTACATGTATTTAGACTCAACTGCAACATTGAGCTTATTGAATTGTTATTTTTTGACATGTAAAAAGTGTACTGTACTTCATCTGCATGACTTGCACATTGTACTTGCAAGACAGTCTTGCACTATTTTATTGTACTCAGTTCTCCTTGTACTATTTTATTGGTTTTTAAATTTGTTTTATTATTTTATGTCTTATATTCATTTTGCATTGTTGGAGGGGCCTGGGAAGATTTGCATTGCCATTACTACACTGTAGCTACTGCGCATATGACAATAAAGACTTTGAATCTTGAATCTATGCTCTCTGACAAAGAAAACTATTTTACCTCTCAAAACATTGGGAGTTGCTGGTCTACCGCTACCTCAATTGGTTAGTATGTTTGTATTATTGTGTGACTATGATCAGTTCGTATTCACAAAACTCAACCATCTCCCCTTTGTAATTCACTGACTATGTATAAGTACCTCATAAACCCCCCTTCAACTCCTTCCTGTCGTACCTGTGTGTGTCCTCAGGTGGGCCTTGAGGTGGGAGCTCTTGAAGTAGGTCTTGCTGCAGTCCTCATGAGGACAAACATGGCTGCGGACACGGGACACCTCGGGCTGCGGCTGGTTTAGTCTTTGCTCCAACAGGGCCAGCCCAGGCGCGGGGGCGATGGCCGTCAGCTTGGTGCCCCCAGGGGTCACCAGGGCCGGCCGGGCGTAGAGAGTAGGAACAGCCAGCTGAGGGACGAGGAAGAAGACCTGGGCCAGAGGAGCTGCTTGTGTTGGGGGACGGTGCTGTGGTGCAGTGGTGGGGGATGGGATTTGATATCCGTTTGGGTTGTCACAGGCTGTGACAGGAAGAATGTGGCTGTACACAGGGAGAGGAGAGAGCTCAGAGCCAGCAGCCTGAGATGAGTTTGATTTATCCTCAAGGCTCTTCTGGCTGGTTTCAAAAACAATTGGCAAAGCCGCAGTGTGAGATCTCTGTGGCCCGGCTGCTTTAGAGTCAGACTGTTGGACAGCATCTTGCCCATATTCACAGCTAGAGTCTTCTGTATGAACGGGAGTGAGTCTGTCCTCCCTAGAGGCAGGACGGACGCTACAGGAGCCGCTCGGGCCATCTGAAGTGTGCCGGATCACACTGGTGCACTGGAAGCGTTGCTGTGTGTGCTCATGAGTCTCTTCTACTATTCGCTGAAATAAGGATATCGCTGGGGGGGAATGGGTGGCCTCAAAGTTGGGCGGACTGTATGGCGGTGTCATCCACTGGAAGGAGAGGAAGGTCATTAATTGTAATGGTTGACAAACTCAGCGTTGCAAACAAATCTTATTTTAAAATTTGAAACAAAAATGCTATACGAGTATCTAAGGGAGAGTATAAGGGACACGGATAGCATTTTCATATCAAGAATAACGTCTAAATGTTGAAATAAAATTGAAACGTTAGAGGCAAAACGTCATAATAAGATTTTGTTAATGAAGTCGATTTTTTTTAAGGTCTAAATGATGATACTAAATTCAAACTGTTGAGAATAAAGACGGAATATTGAGGATAAATGTCAATCTGATGAGAATAAACAAAATACGAGAATAATGCATTGACTGAAAGTTTGACTTTGAGTGTCAAATAAAAAAAACAATAGGGCCGCACTCTAATGCTCTTCCTCACTTATCAAATGGTCTACATATAGTTAAAGTCATGTGCATTTAAACATATTTTACTTTTTTTTCTCATTTTGTTGTTACTATTACACTTAAAATGTTAACTTTATTTAAAGGGGACATATCATGCAAAATGCACTTTTGTACGTCTTTTATACATGAATATGTGTCCCCGGTGTTCCAGGGAACTCACCAAGTGTCAGAAAACACAACCCTCTCTATTTTCCTCCATACCCAAATCTCTAAAAAAGGGGCTGCAACGGATCTGATAAAAACTGATCCAGATTTGAACACTGTCCTGACGTCAGGACGGTGGCGCTACGGCTATTGGGCCAACTCTCCACCTATCAGGGGAATGTGGGGTTGGGCCACGGCCGGCCATTGCCGCTCGAAAGCGCTGGAGACGCTGTAGTACATATGCCAGGCCTGTAAGTGACGCTGTAGTCTGCCACAAAAGCAGCGAAGAAGACTTCCCGCCCATTGTTACCATGGTTACCCTTCTGTTTATTCTCCGCTGTGGCTTTTTTTCTCCCTCCCCGAGGCAAGCGTTTGCTCCTGCTGCTTTAATTCAATACAATCCCTCCCCGTCGAGGCAAGCACTGTAATTCTCTCCGGTTAGTCCACCAGCAGATGACAAACACCCACCTCTCCGCCTCTTCCAAGGAACGAGGGGACCGTGCGGCAGAGTTTCAGTTTCAGTTTCTTTCGCCGGTCAAGATGTCTGTTAAAGTTTAAATCTTCCGGACAAAATTAGAAAAGTGCCGGTCAAAGGTCTTCTTTGTTATTTATTGAGTTTTAAAACAAATGAATAACAACTCTATATAATAAAACACGGAGGACGGAGATCTCTTTTTCTCCCCCTCTTCTGACAGCCCAGCAGCTGATCAGAGCACGTCTCCCCTCTCCTGCAGGGGGGCGTGGTCAGCAGAATCAGACCCGTAGACAGCAAACAGCACATAGAGCGAAATGAGGCATGGCTAAAATGCATGATCTGTTTGGTATTTTGAAAACAGAAACGTATAAATATACCTTATATAGGTATGGCCCTACAATATATCATTTAAATATAGCATGATAGGTCCACTTTAAGTAATCTTGTTATTATGAAATAATAACAACATTATTATTTTTATGAAATAATAACAAGATTACTAATTTTGTGTTTACTTTTGTAAAGCACATTTCTGACATTGATAAGAAGGGCTACAACTAACTATTTGTTTTACAGTCGATTAATATGACGATTATTTTCATAGTTCAAAGTTGTTTACTTCTGTCAGTCCCAACCCTAAAGATATTCACTTTAAAATTATATAAACCAGAGAAATGCTTGAAATCTCCATATTTAAGAGACAAGAAACAGTCATTGTTTACATGAGAAATATATATTTTGCAGCCCTATTGATACAAGTGCTATACATTTACTTAATTTACAAACTTAAAAGACTAGATTTGCAAAACTACAAGTTGGTGTAAAGTAAACCTTTATATGAGAACCCTCAGCCCAAATGTATCCCTTACCAAAGGAGACTGCTGCCGCCCAACAGAGCCATAATCAGGCTGCGACCAGTCTGAGGACGCACTGCAAGTCTCCCACTCGATGTCCGACTCCATGACCTCGGACACCAAGTTGACAGTCTGATAAAAGCCCAAGAAATTAGAATGAGACAACACACCATGCATGGATTGTTCTTTCATGAGGTAACGATAATCAATGATCAATATATGACACAATATTTGTCGATCCTATAATAAAATGGAACATTGAGCAGACATCCACAGATGTTAATCAATGTTTTAAAGCTCATTGATTTTGCCATTCATCTATATATAGAGAGAATATATAAAGGGTCATGTGAAGAGAGCAGATGAAAGCAGACCAATGCAGGACAATTCATCCAATAAAAACATTACAATAAGACAACAAATAAAATGAAGTGTTCAAATATGCTAAATATATTGATGTCTTTTGTATGGTTTTTATTTTCTGTGAAATTGCTGTTAATCAGCATGGGGTTTTATTACAGAGGTATTTATCTAAGCAATCATGGGACAGCCCACATGGGACAGTCCATTTCTTATGGATTGCATCAAGTTTGACATTACACCATTTATGAAGCCATGTTTGGGGGGAAATTCTACAGAATTCACAAAATGATAGCAGACTTTTATATGAGAAGTCTCAGCCCATGTGTATCCCTTACCGAAGGAGGGTCCTGCGGCACAGTGGAGACAAAGAGGACACAGTCGTCCTCTGAGGATGGAGTCAGGGGTCTGAAGCTCTCCCAGCGGTTAGTCATGGACACCAGAGCCTCCGCTGCCTCCATGTCACCCAAAGGAGCAGGCTGGGATTCACCCTGGCGGTCTGAGGCGAGCTCCTCAAATTCCATGTTGACAGTCTGATAAAAGCGCAAACATTTGAACACACCATGCATGGACTGTTCTTGATAATAATCTATGTTCAATATTTGACACTACGGAAGAGAATTAGGGCCACATGTGTTCTGAGAAAGTCTGAGAAAATAATCTGACTTTTCAGGAAAAAAATAAAACATTTATTTATCTCAAATTCTGAGGTTGTCAGGAAAAAAATGTATAATAGCTTTATCTAAAATTCTGACATGTTTTCTCAGAATTCTGACTTTAATCTCAGGTTTAAAAAAAAATAAAATCACTTATGGTCAGATCTAAAAAATAAATAAAATAATAATGTGGCCCTAATGCTCTTCCGTTTGAGACAATAACTGTCAGTCATTATATAAATAAGGGGAGGCGTGTGGCGCAGTGGATAGAGCCTTGGTGTTGGATAAGGGGAGCACAGGTTCAAACCCCACTGCAGTCAGCATGTCGTTGTGTCCCTGAGACACTTCACCCCAAATTGCTCCTGTGGGGATTGTCCACAGTATTGAGTATGTAAATCGCTTTGGATAACAGCGTCTAACTAATAATCAAATGGAAAAACAGTGAGCAGACATGCACGGCGACTCGAGGTGAATCAATGTTTTAAAGCTTATTGATTTTACCATTCATCTATATATAGAGAGAACATACAAAGGGTCATGTGAAGAGAGCATGATCAGCTGCTGCTCTTGAGCACTGGGGCCCTTTCACCTACATCTACTGGGGGACAAAAGCCCCAAAAGCCACACACACACACACACACACACACACACACACACACACACACACACACACACACACACACACACACACACACACACACACACACACACACACACACACACACACACACACACACACACACACACACACACACACACACACACACACACACACACACACACACCACACACACACACACACACACACACACACACACACACACACACACACACACACACACACACACACACACACACACACACACACACACACACACACACACACACACACACACACACACACACACACACACACACACACACACACACACACACACACACACACACACACACACACACACACACACACACACACACAAGTTGGTGGTAATTAAATTAACTATTACCTAATGCTTGACCACCATCATTAGACATTGAACACGTTGGATATAGTGGATAATATATATTTACATAAAAAAATATATATATATATATCATATCTTTATATAATTTAAAAGAGACACTTCTGCTTATATTATGGTTTATGGAATATATGACATTGTGAAAAAGGTGTTTACTTACATTTTATGTGGGTCTATGTGTTGTGTTCAGGAACCCGGTTTAACTGCTGTGTACTTGTCCGTCCGTGTCGTGTGAACACTTTAAACTAAAATTGTGACTGACGTCTTCCAGTTACTTTTTCAGACTCATCACCATTCTTCGTTTCAAACACGGTGGGGAAAAGATGGGCGTGGCTTAACGTCTTGCCCAATAGGACGCAAAGGTGTGCTGAGCGCCAACCAATGGGAGAGAGCCTTGGTGCGTGATCAGGGGCTGACGGCACCGTGAAGACAGCGTGGTACACAGGAGCATGGGCGTGTGAAAAACATTCCTGATGGTCACACTTCCCGTCATCCCCACCCCCACCCTTTCATTACACACTAACACGCACACACACAAACACAAACACACACTACTGCCTTGGATGACTAATTTCACCCTTGACACACATCTTGTATGATTTTAAAGAGATGAAATCAAACAGTACTTTCTTAATATAGGTCCTCCAGATTTTATGTCATGCTCTAAGCATCACAATAAAGTTGAAATACTTAACAATTTCCCAAGGAATGTATCACTACTACTATCTCACTTTCACCTCAAGTGTTGTGTCCAAATACAAATGTGTTATCATTATCAGATTTGTCTTCAGAAATATTGTAATGTTGTCTTGAAATATGGGCTGTAAAGGATATTATCTCATGCAGGTCAGTTAACCGCTGTTTTTTGTTGGATGTTGGATGGATTAATTTTGTTGTACCTGTACTATGACAATAAAGGAATTCCATCGCATTTGGTTTGACATTAGAATGAATCTTTTTTGACAATTCCACAGACATGGCAGTACACGGACTGCCATCAGCCTGTTTGCTCTGACATCTCTCTGTATAACAGCACATTTGCATGTGTATGTATCCAGACCATGATCCACACCCATTGTGTATAAATCCTGTCCTGTGAGTGTATTGTACTCTGTTTAATAAATTAAAGGGGACCTATCATGCAAAATGCACTTTTTGATGTAATTTATACATAAATATGTGTCCCCGGTGTGTCAGGGAACTCACGCAGCATCAGAAAATAAAACCCTCTCTTTTTTCCTCCGTACCCAAATCTCTAAAACGGGGCTACAACGGAGCTGATCCAGATCTGGGTCCGATATGACGTAATATCGGAAATGTAGGCTGGCTTTACACCCACGGCCCTATCAGAAACGTTGCTATCAGAAACAATGCCCGACTGTTTTGGACGTAATATGGTCGGTGCATGTTTACATTAGCATTGCTAACACTCAGAGCTAACCTGTACTGGATAGAGCATGTGTGTGAAGAAGCTGGATATAAAAAGGAACTTTGTGGTATAACCGGCAAGAGAGAAGCTCCATACTGTTTCAGAAATAATCCTTGATAATCCATGATATGGCGTTTCATCACCGCAGAATCTGCCGGTAGAATCTCCCGCATGAGCTCAGCCCCCTCCTTTTTTTTAATCAAATTTCCTTTTTTTTTTAAAGCTTTATACCCCAAATCAGCACTTTTGAAACAGTAAGTGAAATAGAGGGATATGAGGCATGGCTAGAATGGGTGATCTGTTTGGTATTTTGAGCAAAACACTTCAGACATGTTTTTTATATATTTGTATATATCTGAGACCTATGCTATTGCCTACAAATAGCATGATAGGTCCACTTTAAATCCCTTTGACAATCCATTTCTCATGAAGAATCAACTAGCTCCAAATAAAAAAAGTTGAACTGACTTGACATTTTCACGAAATAAAACGTTTTTTTCTGTTTCAGATTGATTGCTGTTTCAATGATTAAGTTTATCATCCTCTGGGTGAAAGAGGTCAGGAGGGGCTCGGGCTGCCCTGCTGGGGATTAGGTGAGTGTCAGCTGTCTCCACCCTCCTTCACAGCACAGAGCCAGAACAAAAGGCCGGCTCTACACACACAATGGAGGAATACACACAGACAGAAACAAGCATCCTCAAGAACATATTTAGGAATGTAGTACTAGAGTAGTGAGTCTGAGTGCGAGGGAAATTACTATTTTCTCAAATTTTTGTCTCTTTAAATATTTAATTTCCCATCTTGACATCCTGATTACAGTTTGGAGAGACATCAGTTTAAACTGAAACCATTGTTCACTTTGTGTTGTTCTCTCTTGAGGGGGTGCCACTTATCCCAATACATACTGTAGGCAATTTACCCACTACTAAATTTGCAGGCTATCCCATTCATATTTATTGTGTGTACTGTGTAGTACAGAGAATTGTGCAAAAATAATATTTTTAAAGGAAAAGTGGGCCCTAAGCCTTTTTATGACTCCATCAAAATAATCAAAAATCAAAAATCCAAAATGGTTTTTTTCTATTAAAGGTGGGGTAGGTAAGTTTGAGAAACCGGCTCGAGATACACTTTTTGTTATATTCCATGGAATGCTATATATTATTCATTGCTATCGGGATGTTATCCCCGGGCGCTGTACAATAGCTGCCCACTGCTCCTAGTACTAGACTCCTGGTACTAGGATGGGTTAAATGCAGAGGCCTAATTTCACTGTGTGTGCTGTGTGCTCTGCATGTGTGACCATTAAAAGAGGGTTTCATCCCTCCCAATTCTAATTCTATTCTATTATCCCGATAGCAATGAATATCTTAAGTGTTTTGACAAAAAATCCTTAAAAAAATTTCATCTGTGGAAGCCGTAGTACTGTAAAAAGCACGACCAATCATTTTAGCCGGCCTGGCTAAAATAACTGGATGGCCTACCTGCCTGTCAGCCTTCCATCTGTGCACAAACTTATCTCGTGCCCTCATTGGTCATGTGCGCGTTCGTGTGTGTTGGAGGAGGGGCTCTATAAGGAAGTGGCAGATTTTCTCCGGTTGTGTATTTTCAAATTCTAGCGATCTCGAGCCGGTTTCTCAAACTTACCTACCCCACCTTTAATTTTCAGACATTTAAAAAAAAAAAAAAATGTATCTGACTTTTCTGCAACCAGAGGAGTCTCCCCCTGCTGGCCATTAGTGATCATTTAGGTTCATGGCACTTTGAATCTCCCAACCTTATGTAAGTGGCAAACTGAGTTGCTGGAGTACTCCTTAAACTGCTTTAATTCACTTGTTAAAATGTCAAATGGCTTTGGCTTGATCAAAGACATGACCAAAAACTCAAAGTAAATTCCTTCATTTACTTAGGGGTTTGTCACTTAGGGGTTGCGGAACAGGATTAAAACACAAAATGTACCTATTATCACCCGATAAAAGTGCTAACAATTGCTCATTGACAGTTCTGAGTCATGTTTCTGGTAACCTAAAAACATGTAATTTTAATATAATTGATTTGTACAGCTTTAAACTTAGGTTGTAATACTTTATATTGCATGTCTTTTATAGATAATGTGTTGTGGCAAACAAAATGATGAAATATCATCTGCAATAATGATATTGTCCAGCATGGTCCTTTTTATGATGATGGGGTTATCAAGCTCCCGATATTACAGTGAGCGCTCATGGCACAAAAGTGCACATTTTTCATGGTTCCTGTGTATGTTCCTGGCCGTGGGCCAATCAGGTTGCATTAGTTTTAAGGTGTGATGCATGGAGACCAAGCTTTTTGGCCCGTTACAATAGCCATGCTCTATTGAGCAGACCTTTACCACATCCTCATGGTACTGGGTAATGGACAAACAGATTTTGTGGGAATCTATTGGCAGCATTATCCCAGACATTATGGCTTCCTAAACACAAGTCAGACTAGGCCAACAAGGACTCACTGTTCTCTGTTAGAAGAAAGCAGCCAGGAACAGCTCCTTTCAGGCCAGCACAATTGTCTTTAAAGCTGTGCAGCATGTGTGACTGCAGCCTGAGGCCTGATCTGACCTGGTCAGTGTTAACAGGCAGAGTTTCCCCTCATGGTGAGTCCTGCCCTGGACCTGCACAGATATGTCCCAGGCAGCAGTAACAGGAGTTATTTAAAAGTCTTTACTCTCCAGCCAGTGATCGTGTTACCTCACTGGGTATATCTTATCCTCCTGGTAGTGTCCTGACTGACAGGAGCTGGTGCTTCTCAGCTGATCTAAGAATGGATAAGGTAGATGTTCAATAAGTTATCAGTGGTAATAGTTTTGCTTTGGGTCGTAAATGCTAACCAACAGTTCAACAATTGTTGTACTAGATTGTTAGAAGGTTCTGCAAACCTGCTCACTTTGCCCAAATGATTATGTGCTCCTGGCTCGGACTCTTTGTACCCATATTTAACAAGGACAGAGGTAATTTGATAACCCGATGCACCACCTAAAAATAGCTCCAGGAATTTCATTTTTTTGTTTGACTTCACTCTTAAAAATAGTCAAAGGTTTTTTATGCAGGGCAGTGGAACTGGTTTCATTCACCTCTGTGTTGAACTCAAACTACATCCGGAAAAAAAAACTAAAAATGTGTTTCAGCTGGTTACATGACATGTGGCATATGTAAAGTTAGACCAAAGGTTCAAATGAAAATATAAATGGTTTTCTCCAAATAATGATATCTGCCTTATTGCCCATTAATTTAACTTAACATATGTTGATGCAATGATATGTGCTAAGAACACTTAAATGCAAAGATTGTATTGTGTAAGTAAGTAAATAAAGAAAATATGAATACATTATTTAGTACAAATCTATTAATGTCATTAAGAAAAGTGACATTGTGTATTCTGGATGTGCACCTAATACTTAATTCAACTTCTATTCAGTTCAGGTCCTAAGGATGTGGACTGCAGACTAGACTGTAGTGTATAGATCATTTTGAATAGTAACACTTATTTTAGCTTTTTCTAAATTGGAAATTAAACAGATCAACTTGGCAGATGACATATAATGATCAACCTGACCTGGAGCAGTCAAATTAGTCAAGTATCATTTCATATTATCTTGACATTTATTATACTGACATCAAGTTTCATTTCTTGTTGAGGGAATTTATTCAACAACTCATTTTACGGGCAATCCTGGGCAGAGTTAAAGGTTTTATTAGAATTATACAGACATTACATAATTGTATATGTACATATGCACATGACCACTCTGTGAGTATGAAAGAGACAAACTAGCACTCCACTCTCTGCTTAGCTTTGTGGATTCAGGTCTCATTGTGAAAGGTCAATCCTGCCATCTGCTGGTGTAAAAGGACAACAGCGTTTACTGGATTAGGCTGTAGATGACAAAAACAACCAAAGATGACATAATCTTTCCTTTTACATTTAAATGTTTTGCCCACTATTATCTGTTTTCATTATCTTAACAAACCATGGTGATGCTATTTGTGAACAAAAAAAAAACTTTTTTCAGCACGACATACAAAATGTATTCTTGATTATCATTTTAAATAGTTTAAATCAAACAAAATGCGTATCCTTCAAAATAATAGGAATTTGCGTTTGATTTAGTTTCTTTATGTGTGTATGTTATGATATGCACTTGAAATTATCTTAATTTAGGCAAATTCTTAAATGATGTTAAGGTATTCGGAGTTACAGACAGCTATTTTAATTGATGATAATTGCATTGTTTTATATGTAAAATGTGCTAAGTTGGTGCACATGTTGTTTTATACATGGCTTTATAATACTCATTCTCTTATGTAAAACAAAGGATAGAGGATATTCTTGATATTACACACCAACAAAGTTGTTAATGCGAGGGACCAAGGCGGAAGATACACGGACTTCTCTCGAGCTCAGATCTAAGTTAGTACAGTTTTAAATACAATTCTAATATAAGAATAGCAGCTCTTATTTAAGGGTCCCACATGAATGTCAATTCTAAGAATAATGGTAACAATATCCCAAGTATAACCATGTTGTTCCCTTAAGATTTGGTGACATAATTAAGTCTTTGATGGTCACAAAGGTGGTTATTGTGTCCTCTTTTAGGAAAAAAAACATCCCTCATGTTAACATGTCATGACATCGACTCAGTAGGCTCTGTTTATTTCTTAACTGCAAAAGTTAGGTCTGTAATCAGATATTTAATTGGACTAAGCCACTTTTTGTTTATTTTATTAAAGTAAGTATGTATTACACTGGTTTGTTAATGCATTAATAGCTAAATTATTTGTCTAGAAACCCAAAATGATTAATCTTGTGTTTGTATCTTAATGTCTTAGCTTTTTGGATTGTATTTTCCTTGCCTGTAAAGCAGTATTCTAGCAATACATAACCCTTTCTCTGACCTTTAGAGTACAGAAATGGACCTGAAAATGCTACAGAAGCTTAAAAATGCAACTAAACCCATATACATAGGCTGAACTGTGTAAGAACAAAGACTTTTGAGTGTGAAAGTGTAGTATTTATGATTACAGTCGTCTTGCCTTTCTTCTGGAGGCCAATCCCTTCCAATTTAACACATTTCCTGTTTGTGCTCGGGGTCCAACCAGCGCAGTGGTTGCATGTGCACTAATCAACACACAGAGAAGAAGCTTGCTAGAGTTAAGATGGCGGCATGTGGGTGAGGAGGCTGGGATCTAAACTCGAGGTTTTTCGCTATTAAACGATTCCTATGAATCCACATATATACAGTAATCGAACGAATAACAATTTATACATCTTTCACACGACTGTGTGTGATTTTGGATTGACCCCATGACATCTATTCACTTCGTGGTTCACCCGTTGCCCGGGACTGAGGATCAGCTCAATGACAGGTATTTTGTTGCAGGCCGTGGAAAAGAAGAATATAAATCAATATTTACGTGCGGGGTATGGGATATAGTGTTCGACGTTGTATTTACGAACGATGTTGACATTGTCATGCATGTTTAGTCGGGTTTAAATAATTGAAATGACCCCCCAGGGTTGGAACAAGGCCCGGCATCTTGAACAATCCTCGTTAGCCTGCTGCTACCCAAACAGTTGGTCCAGCGCTAGCTACATGCTAGTCCGTTAACTGGCTATCGTGGAGCAGCTAAAGCTAGCAGGCTGTTTCCTTGATTCTCTGGAAGGATTGGCTCACAGTCAAAGTTGAGATAGACAATGCGGGTTGGGGGATGGGGAAAAGAGAGGGAAATAAGGGTCGTAAAACACGTAACTGTTGAAAATATTCGAGTTTTCTTGTATACATTATAAATACACTCTTTTGACATGTGTCAGTGTTTGTTTTGTGGGCGTCTGGTTGATTATCATGATCAATGAAGTAGCTAACGTTAGCTAACTGATAGCTAGCTGCTAATGCTAGCAAGCTAATTCGCTACCACGCTCTTGACAAAGCCAAATATTTGTGTTTCAGTGTCTTTTGGGCAGGGGTGTCTTTGCAAGGTTAAAGGGGAAAAAATACTTACTGTCTTCATCCGCAACAATGATTCTATTTTCCTGGTTTTAACATTGCGCACCGAGATTATTATCTTAAATATGCAGTGAAGAAGAGTTAGCAACATTACATCCAAATATACAGGTATTTACTTTTATAAGGGCCGGGGACATGCACATACTTTTGAAGTGTGTATTATCAGTATTGTTGTGTTCAGTGTTAACATGTTCATACACAATTTTCTCTTATTTTCATTGTTACCTACAGCATACTCGAACAGTTAATTCAATTGCACACAATATTTTTAGGAGTGACATGCAGCTGGCATCCATCACATTGCAGTTAATGGGGTTTCTTTTGGAAATGTAGAAACTGAAGTGATCATGAGACACTAGTATTTGGAAGAGAGGTCCAGGACATTGTGTGCGACCTGTATTTTGGCAGAACATGTGATTTATGATAAACCTATTTATATCATCCATTGAGATTGAACTGATTAATGAGCTGTTCTACTTAAAGAAAAAGTGGTTGAAGTGTTTTTAGAATGACCTTGAGATTAGGAACAAGTAAAGGCTCAGAGTATTTGAATGTTTTTGCAAGGTTGGTGTACTATTTAACCCCTGGGCACCAGCTTTGGTCTGACTGACAAGGAAAGCTCTGTTATTCTGCTGGTTACTCTAGTTATTGTAAAGTCACTCTCATATCTCGATGGTATGGACTGTTGGTTCCTTTAAAGAGGTCATGGCTGTTTCATCCCCAGGCATGCATGCCATTGCATGCTACAGTCACCATGTGCTGCTGGGAGGCCCCCTCCGCTTTCTTCCCCATGAAGGAACTTGCAGTTGTCAAAGCAGATGAGTGCCTCTATCTGAAGTAAAAATACTTGGTCCAACTTGGCTCATTTGAAGTGCTCGCTGGGCATGAACATTTCCACATCCAAATGCCAGTGGGTTTGCTTGACCTCAGGTCTCCTTACATACATTAGTCTAGCACAGTGGAATGGCAAATATATTTCCGCTGTGCTTATATATTGTGAGGAGAAGTCTTCCATCACCATTCATTTCTAGCACAATTTAAAGAAAGTTTGCAGTGGAATAATTGAAATTAACAAACAGGCAGCACATTTACATTCAAATTCTGCTTTTTTTTTAGGCCTAGTACCTGAACCACATCTTTTTATAGCTTGTCTCTTGTTCTTATGAGCTAGATTAACATAGTACATGTAGGTAAACTACTGGTATTAATATCTAGGGTAAATTTGGTTTAAATAGTATACATGATCAGTAACTGCACTGCTATTAATGTTTACATTTGTGAATGTCCTTCTACTTTCCTTCAATCCATAATGGACAATTGGCATTTGTTAACATCCTTTTGAGTTAGGTCATTCATGACAGGTGCCCTAGTACTTCTTTTACTGTGTTATGGCCATGTATGGAGGAACAGTCTGCAGAACTATATTTTCAAGATGACATCATAGGCCAAAAAGCTTGTAAAGGTGGATATTTGCTGTATTATTTTGGAGAAGACACAAGACAAGTATCGCAATATAATACCTTTCAGACTAATATGTAGTTAAGCATGTTCGTATGATTGTAATCCCACAAAACTGTCAGATTGTCTGTGTGTATTGGATGTGAATGTGGAAGAAAATAGAAATCTGGGGTGGAAACAATGATCAAGTTAATTGGACAATGAAATCCAACTGCCAACTTACAGGCAAACAAATTAGAAAACTGTTGAAAGAGCAGTTAAAAGTTCCCTGAAATCCTTGAATGTATAGTTGTCTGTAATTGTATCATAGCTAATTCAGATAGTGTTGTGATGATCTGGAAAGCTTGACACTTGATCTGCTTGTAGTAAGGAGGCAGTTGTTTTTTAGTCTCAAGTTAGTTATTTTCTAGATTTATATATTGCTTAACTTACTAAGGTGATATATTGCACCTTTTTTTTTTAAATGTAATTTTAGGAAATCTGTCATTCATCGCCTTATACATACATTCAGAGTTAACTTTTTATGCTATCACAACAGGGGAATCTGCGTTTGCATTTAACTCCCTGTAATAGCCAACATCATAACAATTATTTTTGTGTAATTTATGCCACTGTTGCATACAAACTAGGGCTGCTCAATTAATCGTATTTTAATCGCAATTACGATTTTGGCTTGCAACGATTATGAAAACAACATAATTGAAATAAAACAATTATTTATTCATTTTTAAAATACTTTTTTTTTTATTGGTTTTTCAGTTGAATTATACTTAAAGTTCAGGGTAATCAACTGTTAAAAACATACTGTTCAACATATTTTTTTCAATAAATGGATGTTTTCAAAGTAAATGGATAATCGTTTTTAATAATCGTGATATCAATTATTGACCCAAATAATCGAGATTATGATTTTTGCCATAATCGAGCAGCCCTAATACAAACTAGTCTTCTGAAAATCGATGCAGTATCACACAATACTCAAAAAAAAAAAATGTTATAATCCTTATTTATATAATTGGTGGTTCACGTTTTGAAGCATCTTCCAGCACTTCATTTTGGAATTGCATACATTAATCTGCATTGTTTCTTAAACTGTTCTCGATTGTATTAATATAGTCTTTATGTTTTTGTCAGGCTCCGGGAAGTCTCAGAGAAGCTCAACAAATACAGCTTTAACAGGTAAGTGTGTGTCAACATTGTAACTGCAGGCTGCTTTGTTTAATTTAATGATCTATTGCCTTATCCTGAATATTGTCTCATTTGTCTTTTTGTTTGTTTTCCCTTTTCCAATGCAGTCATCCACACCTTAGTCAGCTGGAGCAGGCGACCCTAAAACAGTGTGTTGTCGGTCCAAACCATGCCGGATTTCTGCTTGAGGTAATGCTATGAGACATTACATCATTAGCATTAATGAAACACTTAGGGATCCAGAATATATGTTGATCATTTACTGCCAACCAAAACGGTTAACATAAAGATTGCAATGCACACTTGGTCAATATTATCACATCACCCCTGACTTTGCTATGTCATTCGCTTCTCTTTTCATTTCTAGATTTGCACAAATTGTGGTACAGATGAAATAGATTGTATGTTAGGTTTTTTTATTCAGAACACAAACTAAATTTAGCCTGACATCGCCAGACCAAATATCTTATGTTAATTAGTCTTCAGTTAGCTTCTCAGTTAAATGTTCCATTTCCACATGGGCTTCCTCGGCTGTCAACGAGTGCAGACCAAAATGCCTCTGGATGCAATGGCCCCTTTTCACAGCAGCCATTTTGACATTTCATTGCAGGCTAACAGGTGTTAACATTTTGCACTTAGGTGGGCCATTGTGCTGCTATGGTGCTAGCTCACTGGAATGGCTGTGACATACTAATTAGAAAGAGACTATAATTATCCCTAGAGTAAAATAACAAAATGGCTGCTGCAAAAAGGGTCCATTGGATGGATCTACAACCACTTTTTTTAGCAACAAAACATGGGACATAGCTCTGAGCAATGGAAAACAGACGAGAGCGTTCAGACATGAGCTGGTAAATTATGATTTTGCATATGAATCTTAAGCCAAATCCTTTTGGAAATACGAAAAACATAGGTTCTTTCCCAACTAATTTAAGTGTTATATTAGATTTCCTCAATCCAAAATATACTGTTCAAAAATGACACCAAAGCAGCTTTAACCGATGTTTCCACATCAGTTGCAGCCATCTTGTTTGTTCTGAAAATGTCTCATCTGTGTTTATAACACTCATCTCCAATAGAATGCTTTTGACTGGCCTTTAACATCTCAAGTTGCTTTAGATCTATGTAAAGTTCAGGGGGCCAGACTCTTCTGCCAGAGCAAATAAAACACAAGCTCGCAGATACGTCTGGTTCCTTGGCAAACCCCAATTAGGGTAATCCAGTTTGAACAGGGCTGTAGACAAGCTGTAGAGGCAACATGTAGTAATTGACCTTAGGGGGTTTGAGCTTTGACAGAAATGTCAAACTGCCAACTGGGGTATGCAGGTGGAAGTGTGTTCCTTGTGAGTGTGGACTCAAATGTTGTGCCTTCATTTTTTGCAATGACTTATATCTTCCAGCTCCACTGAAATAAATCTACAGATATACACATTTATCATTTCCATATGGACTCGGGGTGTTAGGCTTCATGTCTTTTTATTTCTGGCTAATTTGATAAACAGCACTCTATATTCAAGTGTTTTTATTTGTCAAATGTGTGACACTAAAACCCATGAATGCATCTCTTTAGGATGGCCGCGTGTGCAGAATCAGCTTTGCTGTCCAGCCTGATCGCCTGGAGCTCAGCAAACCGGAAGGCAACGATGGGTGAGTTTTCTCTTTATGATCGGATCTGCCCTCAAACGTTTTTTTGCACCAAGATGGAAAATGGTGGAGATATCTTGTACAATATGCACTGAACATGCTCCCTTGTGCCCCTTTTGGCTACGTTTGCAGCAGTTGGACATGTTTTTTTTAACTTTAAGAATTTTCTACAAAGATTTAAATCTCTCTGCAGTATAAAATATATCTGATAAAGGTTCTCCAACAAGCATCTATTGCAATGGGGGAAGCTTTGGTCTTGTGATTTTTATGATTACAATGTCCATGAGTTCATTCTCACTACAGAGCTGCTTTTTAGAGAGTTAAAAGAAAGTTAAATGCATTCCAGGAACATTAAAATATCTGGCCTACTTCTGCCTTTTATTCTAATTTTTACACCCAATAACCAACAGTAAGACGGTTTCCAAATTGTTTAACTTTCTGTAACCCCGTTCCCTTAATGGCTGTGCAAGTGTGTTTCCAATTTAATAAAAACCCTTTTTTACTAGCTTCTCTGTTTTGTGTTGGCTATGAGTATATTTGTTGGGTGAATGTCTCTTTGATAGTTGTGGATATCCTGCCAGCAGAAAAATATCCAACAGTGATTTCAGCGCTTTCAAGGCCCCTGTAGCCACTAAATATTCATGTGAATGAGGCTGTAAAAGGCTTCCCTTCTCCAAATGTTTCTGCAGACCACACGTTTGTTCCCTTGTTCAGACTTGCAAAAGCACATGAGATGGTTTCACACACCTTTTCAGTCAGAACTGTTGTGGGCTGCTGATAGCCTATTTAAAATAGGGTGGCTGGTTGGCTTTGGCAGGATTGTCAGCTCACTCAACAAGGTCTAATATCTTCTGTGATTTTGAGTCGTAAACAAAAGTCAGGCAAGTCGCACTAGCCTGTTGCCTGTCAGAATTTCATGTTTTGTCTGTATTGCATTTGAATAATTTGAATCCCTATTTCTGCTTCGAATTGCCTCTTAATACAATATGGTCAAATGATCCTGTTCTTTTGTAAAAATATTTCTTAATTCAGTGTCATTGTAATGCCCTGTGTCATTGTAACGTTGTCTATTTAATGTTCGTAAAATTGTTGTCATTTATTTTAATTGATATAGAAAAACTGCATTTATACCTGAATATATTTAGAACACATCAGTTGAGTAAAATTAAGTACTTATTTTGTTTAAACTCCTAAGGCAGCTGTCGCAGCCCTAGAACCCCAAGAACTTTTATAAAAACGGAATGTCTTGATCGAGGAACGAGTTGCAGCCAATTCCGATTCCCAAGGGTGTTGCCATGCTAGTCTCCAAAATGCCCCCCTCCGGTTTTATAGTGTAATATCAAAGAAAATTCCTCCTGAACCAAGGGGTATTATTTAACAAACCTCTGGCTTCTGTTAACCTAGATATTAAAAGAAAGTATTTTTGTCCTGTGTGGGACTTTTCTAAGTTTGTAACTGATCTCCCATCTTTTGTTTCCAGTTCAAAGTTGAGCAGTGGTTCAGGGACAGGAAGGAGCTCCAGGCCAGGCAGGACTAGTGATCCGCCCTGGTTCCTGTCTGGCTCTGACACACTGGGCAGACTGGCAGGCAACACCCTTGGGTAAGTTCTGGCAGGGTTGGACAGAGACAAACTGTGAAAGCGCAGAGCACTGACGCTGCAGCGGGGTAGGGGTGCATCTACTCTAAATTTGCTGTATGCAGTCTTCTTGGTGCTTTTGTTGACATCTGGAACATTGAGTTCCTCCTAAAAATATTGTTGTTGTGGGACCTAATATTAAAATGTTTGTCCTCTTCCTGTTCTACATCGCATTTTAACATATGAGCGTTCAAACTGACTCATCCACCAGTATTATTTAGACTCCCTTTCAATCAAAGCCATTTCTCCTACAATGCCTGATTAAATTAGGAAATATTCCCCCAGTTAATTTCTTCCTTCCTGTAAATGCTTCTGATGCAAACCCTTCTCCATCTGCGCTGCCCTGTCTCTGCTGTCACAAAGACTAAATCCCCTTAGTACCCAGATGTGTTTTGAGTCTGCTCTGTTAGTCAGACAGGGTTTTGGCAGTCGTGTATGACCATGGCCTTGCATTGTGTAACAGGAGTCGCTGGAGCTCTGGCGTTAATGGAGGCAGCGGAGGAGGTGGAAGTGGAGGAGGAGCAGGGGGAGGCGGAGCTGGAGGTGGCAGCAGTGGAGGAGGAGGAGGGAGCGGGGGTGGAAGCGGGGGCGGAGGCACGTCAGGCAGGTCGTCGACAGCAGCTCGCGATTCCCGTCGACAGACCCGTGTGATCCGTACAGGAAGGGATCGTGGCTCAGGGCTGCTGGGTAGCCAGCCTCAGCCGGTCATACCAGCATCTGTCATCCCTGAAGAACTCATTACTCAGGTAAAAAACCCAAAATCTAGATTAACACCTTAAGTTCTGATACAAAATGTACAGTTAATGTGCTGCACAAATGTACAGCACATTATCTGAAGTCACAAGTGAGTTTCAATAAATAAGTTTTCCTCTTTGTTTTCCTTTCCCCAGGCCCAGGTAGTCCTTCAGGGGAAGTCCAGGAGTGTGATCATTCGCGAACTCCAGAGGACCAACCTTGACGTCAACCTCGCCGTCAACAACCTGCTGAGCCGGGACGATGAAGATGGAGATGATGGAGATGACACTGCCAGCGAGTCCTACCTCCCTGGAGGTTTGTCAAAAAACTCAAAACAGAATCTGTAAATGGAGACAGAAAGGACAAGGGCTTATAAAACATCGATGATATGCTGTTTGTTCAACAAGAGGTCAATTTCTATTAGCTATATTACCAATTAAGACTTGATTTCATGCTTATCAACAGTTAAACATATAGTAGATATAGACCTGCCTCGAATGATTTGTTTATGAGCATTGTAATGGTCTTTAGACAGTAAATCATACAAATAATAAATGTATTTGTTTCCCTCAACTTTGCATCCTCTTGTGCCTTTTTGTCACACAGAGGACCTGATGTCCCTGTTGGATGCAGACATCCACTCTGCTCATCCCAGTGTGATTATTGACGCTGACGCCATGTTCTCTGAGGACATCAGCTACTTTGGATACCCCTCTTTCAGACGCTCCTCACTGTCTCGCCTGGGATCCTCTAGAGGTAACACATCAACTCACTTCTCACTTCAATCAAATCAGGGTGTTGGAGAGGCTTTGGTGGCAACACTGGTGATGGCTTTTTAATGTAGAGTTTGAGCTTTAATGGCCTGTTAACGATGAGAAGGCACAAAAGGAAAACAAATATTTTATTTTTTTTAGATGGATTCAAGGATAAAGCTTGCCATTGGCTTTAGATTGAATAAGACATTATCTAACAAGCCAATTTTTTTTTTTTTATTATTATAGGTAAAAGGACAAATGTAGGGAAATGTTTTCCTTTTTACTGAATCTATAACTGAGCTTTTTATAAGTTTTGAAGAAAATAATGTAAAATGGTTTTAGTTAGTTTGCTGGGGACATTTCCACTTCAGTCTGTTGAGCTTGACTTGTGATATGGGTGTTTGAAGCTAAAGGCTATAAATGTTTGGTGTTGTATGCATGGCTACATACTGTGAGCTCTCTGAGAAAGGCCCGCTAGGCCCCCGTGTCTTAACAGGGACCCTTCATGGCAGTCTATTCTGAAAAACCTGCCTAGCCCACTTTTAGCCAACATGCATGATTTATTTCTGTCTATCCACTTCCTCTTCTACCTCGCATTTTAACATATGAGCGTTCAAACTGACTCACCCACAACTTTAATTTAGACTCCCACTCAAACTTCAGTCCTGCAATTTTAAATTGCCTTAAAGTTATTCTAAAAAAACAATCTTTCTCTCTATTTTAAAACTATGTTGACGGGTCTTTCCCAGAGAGTGGCTTACTTCTATCCCACTGGTGTGACCTTATTGCATACCAGTTCTCCTTCTCCCCTTAGAGCGCGACTCAGAGCTGTTGCGTGAGCGCGAGTCCGTGCTGAGGTTACGTGAGCGCCGGTGGCTGGATGGGGCCTCCTTTGACACAGAGCGAGGCTCCACTAGCCGCGAGGGCGAGCCCAGCTTGGACAAGAAGAGCATCCCGGTCCAGAGCCCTGTCTCCTTGGGAGAGGAGCTCCAGTGGTGGCCTGACAAGGTAGGAGGAGCACAAACCCAGCTGTTGATTTAAAAAAAAACATATACCTTCCTATTCCTATTCCAAGATATCCCTCGAGACCTCCACTCGTAGCAAACTCATTTAATTGGACAGTTAGGTTTTGCTTTGGCTGATATTTATTATATCTTTCATTTTCTTTCCAGGATGGGGTGAAGTTTGTGAGCATCGGCGCCATGTTCACAGAGCTGGTGGCTGTCAGCTCCAAAGGAGAGCTGTATCAGTGGAAGTGGAGCGAACCTGAACCCTACAGGAGTGCGCAGGTAGGGAATTCATCATCACTTTCATCAAAGGAATTACCAATGACTTTCCTATGTGTATATACTTTTCTAGCAACAAAAAGAAAATGCATCTATTTGTTATTGTAGCATGCTTAATGCCTTTTGTGACCTACAATCACAACTTTTCATATTTTCCCGTAGAATCCTTCCGTTCATCACCCGCGTGTATCCTTCCTCGGCCTGGCCAATGAGAAGATCACCTTATTGTCTGCCAATAGCATCAGAGCAACTGTCGCTACAGAGACCAACAAGGTACATTACGATTGCCCCTCTTGACGTAAAAACACATGCTGTGCTTAGTACATGATAACAGAATTAAGAAGCCCTATCAAGCTTTGTGGGGTTTTCCCATTCCTGTAGTGTGTTATAGAAAAGCCTTAATGTAACTCTTTGTTTACTTCTGTAACCATAATGACATCACTATGTAACACTCACGCTTTTATTGGCACTCCAACACATTGTACGTGATAGACTAAGTGGCGGGACATTTCTAATAATTGACCTCACAGCCGTCCAGCTAACCAATCAGAGCAGACTGGGCTCTGGTTTCAGACAGAGGGTGAAAAGAGGTGCTGCAGCACAGGCAGTATGAGAAAAATAAAGAGCTTTTTGAACATTAAAACATGGAGACAGGTCACAGGAGAAGCACAAATATGAACCTGAAAATGAGCATAATAGGGCCCCTTTAACCAAAGGATGAGTTGAGTAAGCATACAGTTGTGATTGGATTAAAGCGTCAATAGTCTATCATACATATATTTTATGTTTTTCTTTTTTATGAACTGAAGTTTGTGCTTTTGGTACAGGTGGCGACCTGGGTAGACGACACACTGAGCACAGTGGCTTCTAAGCTTGAGCACAGTGCTCAGGGTTTCCCCGAGCTGCAGGGGGAACGCATGGTGTCACTGCACTGCTGTGCGCTCTACACGTGTGTACAGCTGGAGAATAGCCTCTACTGGTGGTAAGAATATATATCATTTCTCATCAAAACTAACTTAAAAGGGATTATAATTATTATGTCACCATGACATTGTTATCCTGCTATTGATGGGGAAAGATTCTGTGATTGTGTTTATTTGGTGCTATAACGTGACATCAGAGGAAATGTATGAATGTCTGTAAAGTTGACACTTTGCTGCTTGCATCTGTCTGCAGGGGTGTTGTGCCTTTTAGTCAACGGAAGAAAATGCTTGAAAAGGCCAGAGCCAAGAACAAAAAGCCAAAATCCAGTGCTGGCATCTCGTCAATACCAAACATCACCGTGGGAACACAGGTAAGACAGAATGTTGAATTGTCATTGTTTAAACTTTTGTTTGCTTGAGCGAATATTATATTGTGGACATTTTTTCTCTTCTTCGGAGTACATTAGTTCTGGTATAAGCTCAAGCTTTACAGAACAAGCAATAAATGTCCCGTTTCCTTCCTTAGGTGTGCTTGAGGAATAACCCCCTCTACCACGCCGGTGCAGTGGCCTTTTCTGTCAGTGCTGGGATTCCCAAAGTGGGCGTCCTGTTGGAGTCAGTGTGGAACATGAACGACAGCTGCAGGTTCCAGCTGCGATCTCCAGAGAGCCTCAAGAACTTGGAAAAGACACCCAAGACCCTGGAAATCAAGTCAGTTTCATTTTGTGTAGAAATAATCTGTCAATTTATTTAAATGAATTGTCTCATCATTTCATGTTTTTACACCATATTATTAAAAGACACAGACCTCAGTCAGATTTTCTATTAGCGAAAATATTAAATAAAATGTATTTCCCTATCTTGATCTTTATCCATAGGACGGAAAGCAAGCCGGAGCTGGTGAAGACTGAGATGGGACCTCCTCCCTCGCCAGCGTCCACCTGCAGTGATACCTCTTCTATTGCTAGCAGTGCCTCACTGCCCTACAGTATGTCATCTTCTCTCTCTCACTCCCTCTTAACCTCTAGCTCTCACAACACTTGAGTCTCTTCTTCCCTCACTATCTCCCAGGCACTGAACCAATTTCTGCCTCACTCCGTGTTCTCGTTATTAGTTTGACTTTGAAACAGATGGCGCACAGGCTTTTATCAGCAACTTTTCCTCCCTGCTTGTTTTCCTGTGAAGGCAGGACAGCCTGCTCACTGTTTATACTGTGCTGTATATCTTTTCTTTGTTTTTACCTCTTATCATATGAAACCCACAGTTGGCCTTTAGCACCTGCTCAGCAGTATATCTTTCACCGTCTAGTCAGCAATATTAATCAATAGGGATGCTCCGATCGGCCGCCGATCGATGTCGGCCGATACTCACTCTCTGCCGATCGATCGGTGCTCGATCGCATGATGTAAAATGATGACGTAAAAATACATGACACTTTTCTCTGTGCGCGGCAAAACAAGCTCGCCAAAATGTCTTCACCAGTCTGGCATTATTTTAAGGTGTCCGAAAATGACAATAAAATAGCGGTATGCAACGTGTGTGTGAAGCAGAAATCCTGCAGCTCCACCCGCTGTGACGGACCGGTGAGCGGAGCGAAACACACACGAAGAGTTAGACCTAACACACTTAGTTATTTTATCTACCTCTGGAACAAGCTAAACTAGTTATAAATATATATATGTATTCTTCACTGTCCTTGTGAGAGGGAGAGAGGAAAAGAGAGCGCTTCCGCTCATTTCTCCCGTGTTATTATCCAAAGTTAATGTAAACTTGAATAATGTACTTCATTTGAATGTAATAATTATGTTGGTTGTTTGTGGAAGTGCCAGTGAATGAGCCCCATTAACTGAGTTTTAAACATCACTTTAAATGGAAGATCCCCATAGCCCCGCCCACTCCATCGGATCCTGATTCCGGCGATCGGCCCCAAAATTGGCAATCGGAGCATCCCTATTAATCAAAACCATCTGCAATCCATGAATGTGTCTTTGAATATACTGAGATCAAACTTAAAGGTATTATGCCCTCCTACTTGCAGAGCGAAGGCGTTCTACCCCAGCTCCTAAAGAGGAAGAGAAGGTGAACGAGGAGCAGTGGCCTCTCAGGGAGGTCGTGTTTGTGGAGGATGTCAAAAATGTTCCCGTTGGAAAGGTGGGTGTTTCTGAAATGTGGCGATGCATAGATCTTATCTTGTACTACTTAGTAATGGAGGTGTTTCTGGTTCGTCATGACATCTCAGTTTCACAACCTCACAACTATGTTCTAGGTGCTCAAAGTGGACGGCGCGTATGTTGCTGTGAGGTTTCCAGGAACATCGAGCAGCATGAGCAACCAGAGCACTGCTGCTCCCACTGACTCCGACCCTTCATCACTGCTGCAGGACTGTCGGCTCCTCAGAATAGACGAGCTGCAGGTATGAACATAAACGACCCCAATATTACTTGTCCTCATCCTGAGTTTAAAGTCAATGCATATGTGCAGTTGTGAGCAATTCTTGTCTTCTGTTACGACAGGTCGTCAAAACTGGCGGGACTCCCAAAGTTCCTGATTGTTTTCAGCGCACACCTAAAAAGCTCTGCATCCCAGAAAAGGCAGAGATTCTGGCTGTGAATGTTGACTCAAAGGGTAAGTCTTTTTTTCTATATTTCCGTGTAGGTTTAATATATTTTGTCAATGTATTTGTTTAGTGTTTTCTGTAGATTTGTATTTCAAATCCTTAAATATCTCTGCATCTTCCAGGAGTCCACGCCGTGCTGAAAACTGCTAGCTGGGTTCGGTACTGTATCTTTGACCTAGCTACAGGCAAAGCTGAACAGGAGAACAACTTCCCCACAAGTAACCTGGCCTTCCTGGGTCAAAGTGAGCGCAATGTCGCTATCTTCACTGCAGGACAGGTGAGAAAAATCTCACAAATAGGGGACATGTTCTGTATTGCCCATTTCTTGCTATGTACAAATCTGAAATATTGATATTATTTTTCTTCCAGGAATCTCCCATCATCCTACGAGATGGAAATGGCACAATCTACCCAATGGCCAAGGATTGCATGGGTGGAATTCGAGATCCTGATTGGTTGGACCTGCCACCTATAAACAGCCTGGGAATGGGAGTGCACTCTCTGGCCAATCTCCCCTCTAACTCCACGATTAAAAAGAAAGCGGCTATCATTATTATGGCTGTCGAGGTAAACATGATGTTTAAAACTGTGAGCAACCAGTGAACTCCAAGTACTATGAGATATTTAGGAGACTAAAAACCAATGCTGTCTAAGTCACATCAAATGCATGTAAATGAATGATGATAATCAGTGTTCACTCATGGTCTTGGTGTATTACAGAAACAGACGCTGATGCAGCATGTGCTGCGTTGTGACTACGAGGCGTGTCGGCAGTACCTGGTGAACCTGGAGCAGGCCTTCCTGTTGGATCAGGGCAGCCAGGCCCTCGGAGCCCTTCTGGATCATCGCTGTGATGGAAACCGCAACATCCTCCATGCCGCCGTCTCCGTCTGCTTCCCTGTTAGTAACAAGGAGACCAAAGAGGAGGAAGGTAAGCTGCTGCCTTAGACAATACATGTCAAGAGTCTGGTCAGAAACTACATTTATCTTGGATTCCTGGTTACTGTCACGTTTTTCTTCCCAATGTCTCTCAGTTTTTGACTTTTCAATCTTAGAAGATGGATAGAATCGGAGGGATGAAACCCTCTTTAATGGTCACACATGCAGAGCACACAGAACACACAGTGACATTTGGCCCCTGCATTTAACCCATCCTAGTACCAGGAGTTTAGTACTAGGAGCAGTGGGCAGCTATTGTACAGCACCCGGGGAGCAATGGAGTGGGGGGGGGAAGGGGGATGTCCGGTGCCTTGCTCAAGGGCACCACGGCAGGGCAGGTTGTGAACTGGGACCTCTCCAAGTAGCAGTCCACTCTCTATATTTAGGTCTGGGCGGGGACTTGAACCGGCGACCCTACGGCTTACAGTCCAAGCCCCTACTGACTGAGCCCCCGCCGGGAGTCGGTTTATTTCCCTTTTCCTCCAAGACTCTGATCTCCATGCTAAGTGACCGTGCTGTTTCATTTCAGAAGCTGAAAGGTCGGAGAGAAACACATTTGCAGAGCGTCTTTCCGCTGTGGAGGCAATTGCTAATGCCATTTCTGTGGTTTCAAGCAACAGTTCTGGGAATAGGACTGGCTCCTCCAGCAGCAGAGGGTAAATAACCACGTATACCCTGTTTATGCTTCACAGAATATATAGGGAAAGTTTTCTGTACAGAAGACTCTATGTCCCCCTATAAGAAATGTATATTTGAACATCCAATGTCAGTGAACAAGCTCTCCAGTAAGGCAAAAACACAAGCATTGTTGGTGTTAATTTCAGTTTTTTATTTTTGTGCCGTCACCAGGCTTCGGCTGAGAGAGATGATGCGGAGGTCTCTGAGAGCAGCAGGTCTAGGCCGCCATGAGTCTGGCCCGTCATCCAGCGACCACCAGGACCCCGTGTCACCACCTATTGCCCCACCAAGTTGGGTCCCCGACCCGCCACCCATGGACCCTGGTCAGTAGAAGAGTTGTTTAAGCGGGCAAATAAGCACAACATACCCTCTTCTAGACCTCTGGAGTGTTTTTTCTATAGTTTTACATCTGATGGTGGCTTTGAACCACTGTCTTAGAAAGTGTGCATTCATGGATTTAACTATCCTTCCTTGCCTAAGTAAATGATTCCAAGTCTTTGTGTTGATGTGTCTGTGTTGTTCTTTTTTTTATCAACAGATGGTGACATTGACTTCATTCTTGCCCCCGCTGTGGGTTCACTCACCACTGCTTCCACTGGGACCAGCCAGGGGCCCAGCACCTCCACCGTCCCAGGTACATGTCATCACAGAGATGGAATAAGACTCTTTTACAACTTAACACTAACAGGAACTCACAAAGGGACATCGATCTTCTAAATCTAAGATGTGATACCTATTTATTTGTTTTCCAAGATTTCCTTACTTGACATTAAAAATCCTGCGATGTGCCTTGCACATTTAAAATATTGCGATGTCAACTCTGAAACTTGATATATAGTGCAGCCCTAGTGTGGTAATTTAGCTCAAAATTATATAAGAAAGATCATTTTGTAGAAAAGCTGAGGAATGTGTTGTTATTTCCTGAGAATCCAGAAAGTCTAAAGGGGCAATTATTACATTTATGATATTTTTCAGTATGCATTATCACTCTGGTACCAGTGTAAATGAGTCCATCAGCTGTGTACTGTACATATTGTCTTTTATTGTGATTGTAGTAATGTGTTTTTATTACATATACAGCACTTTGGCTCGACCAAAAATCGCTTTTAAATGTGCTTTATAAATAAAACTTGATTTGATATTGTGTATTCACACTTTGGTCCTTGTGTTTCATCTAATGGATTGTCCCTCTATACGCGCAGGGCCGTCCACTGAGCCCTCTGTGGTGGAGTCTAAAGACAGGAAGGCCAACGCCCATCTCATCTTAAAGCTGATGTGTGACAGTGTTGTTCTGAGGCCACACCTACGGGAGCTATTATCTGCAAAGTAAGATTCTTTATTTCTATATGATCATATTTTTGCTTACAGGATACAATGCTACTTTATTTATCCTGTCCTCATTCATCTGCTATTCTCTGTTTATTTGTCCGTTATCTGTCCCTCATGTATATTGGTATTGCCTTTGTTTGACAGGGATGCCCGTGGAATGACTCCATTCATGCTGGCAGTTAGTGGGAGAGCCTACCCAGCAGCCATCACTGTGCTGGAGGCTGCTCAGAAAATGGCCAAGGGTGAGTTAATAAGTCATCTTTCTGCGCTCTGATTTGAAAGGGCTGTCATTTGAAGGGAGGCTGTTATGATTGCATTTACATGCCTTCCTTGTATAATGCACATATAACCAGCCACCACTTCTGTTAATACATTCTGAGAACACATCATGATTTTTGTGAATCTGATGTAATTTTAACCGCTGGAAACTTGGAGTTAATCCACCAGTTATGTCAATCCTGACCTATTTAGCTGCCCCACTTACAACATGTAACTGGCATTCTTCCCTCTCCATATTTTCCTCTTGCTCCTCAAATGTCTAACACAGTGGGTGACCCAGGCATTGCAGAGAAGGAGGATGCTGATTCTGTGTTCACGGAAATGATCTGCCCCTCGGGGACCAACCCAGATGACTCCCCCCTCTATGTTCTCTGCTGCAATGACACCTGCAGTTTCACTTGGACCGGAGCAGAGCACATTAACCAGGTCAGTCCCGGAGGAGAAGCACTCATCATCAATGTTGTAAACGACTCTCAAGCAGTATTTATCAGGGAATTATCTTTGATAATTACACTTTTTTTTTTATATCAATGATACCTGGACAATATTACAAATTAAATTTATATTTGAAGAAAATCCAAATAATGTACTGCTTCCTACTTACCAGTCCAGCTTCCACTTACTGCAGAAGTAAAAACTCACTTATTTTGTAGAGGTGTTTGTTAAGCTCTTGCCTATATAATGTTAAGTTGAAGTTCATATTTTAAATCACAATTTCTTTGCATTCAGGATATCTTTGAGTGTCGCACCTGTGGTTTGCTGGAGTCTCTCTGCTGCTGCACAGAGTGTGCAAGGGTGTGCCACAAAGGGCACGACTGCAAGTAAGTCCTTGATTTAAGAGTCACCTTATTTAATCTTTGTTGTTAAGTCTTTCTTACCATTGTTTATCATCTCCTGCATTCCACTCTAGGTTTTATGTATGTTTATACATTTGCTTCTGTTTTTTCCCAGGCTGAAGAGGACCTCTCCCACAGCTTACTGTGACTGTTGGGAGAAATGTAAATGTAAAACGCTGATCGCCGGCCAGAAGGCTGCTCGCCTGGATTTGCTGTACAGGTTACTCACAACAACTAACCTGGTCACCACACCAAACAGCAGGTAGGACCCTCGTGCTCTCTAAACTGACCTTTACCTCCGTTCACCTAGAGCAGTGCTTTATAATAGCAATTAACTGTGTGGCTAAATCTGCTTAACTGTATTGTTTCCACATGCATTATACTTCATAGTGTGCAATATATGAGGTCGCAGTGATATTAATAACTGCTTTTTATTTCCACCTGCAGGGGAGAGCATATATTACTGTTCCTGGTGCAGACTGTTGCCAGGCAGAGTGTCGAGCACTGTCAGTACAGACCACCACGCATCAGAGAGGACCGGAACCGCAAGGCTGCTAATGCAGAAGGTATGTTCAGGATACCCAACTTTAACCATCAGTGCAGACCGATGATTTCCACCATTAAAAAAACATTCATATGAGATTATATTTCTGCTAATTTATTTAAGTAATGTGTATGGTTGAGGTTAAAGCTTTTTAAAAAGATTATTCCTTCAAAGCATCTGGTGAATAAAAACATTCTTCTCTTAGACACCGATATGCCAGACCATGACCTGGAACCTCCACGCTTTGCTCAGCTGGCTCTGGAGAGGGTCCTGCAGGATTGGAATGCCCTCAAGTCTATGATCATGTTCGGCTCTCAGGAGAATAAAGACCCGTGAGTATCACATCAAACTCGGCCATAAAAATTGGTTGGTAATAAGAGCGTTGGTTAGTGGTGCTCGAGAACTGAAAAAGGCCCACACGAATTGATATTTTTCTCTTTGTCCTAGACTTAGTGCCAGCAGCAGAATTGCTCACCTACTGCCTGAGGAGCAGGTCTACTTGAATCAGCAGAGTGGCACCATTCGCCTGGACTGTTTCACCCACTGCCTCATCGTCAAGTGTGCTCCTGACATCACTGTAAGTCCCCTTAGGCTGTCTGCATCATGAACAAGATGATTGTTTTCACTTCTAACCTGAGTGTTCACACAGTATTTAACTAAAGTAATTATTGGCAAAGAAAACACTAAATGATACCAATGTTATCAAGTCAGCATGCTCTTGTAAGTATTTTACTCAAAGGGGGGTTTTGTTCTTCTGTATTAGTTCATAGACACCTTACTGGGCACTCTGGTGAAGGAGCTGCAGAACAAGTACACTCCAGGCCGGAGAGAGGAGGCCATCAATGTCACCAGGAGGTTCCTCCGCTCTGTGGCCCGAGTGTTTGTCATCCTCAGCGTGGAGATGGCCTCATCCAAGAAGAAAAAGTAAGAACACAGAAGATTAAGGTTTTAAATCAAGTTAGAAAGGCACGAGGAAATCAACTCAATTCTACCGCACATTAGGACTGCACAATTACATCAATTCAATGCTGATTTTTTCTTTCCTCCTTTCTTCCTCCACATAGCAATTTCATTCCCCAGCCCATTGGGAAATGTAGACGAGTTTTCCAAGCTCTGCTGCCCTACGCAGTGGAGGAGCTGTGCAATGTAGCAGAGTCGCTGATTGTTCCCGTGCGAATGGGTATAGCCAGACCTACGGCTCCGTTCACTTTGGCCAGCACCAGCATCGATGCTGTTCAGGGCAGCGAGGAGCTCTTCTCTGTGGAGCCGCTGCCTCCCAGACCCTCACCTGACCAGTCCAGCAGGTCAGTTAGTGTCCTGTCACAGACTCCCATGATGGCATGATATGCTGTTTATTTTACTAGGGCTGCATGATTTAAGAAAAAACACATTGTGATATAATTCACAATTTTGGAGGGATTAATCATTTTAGAATCCTATTTCTCTGTTTTTCTAAAAGGATCTGTACCAAACAATATGTTTTGTTAAGTCTGAAGAATATTTTTTGTAGACCGGAATATTTCTGCAGCTCCACAATACTTTTTATACTTTTACACATATTTAGCCTCTAAATAGGGTTTAGAGGCTTCCAGTGATTTGAATATTGAACATAGTCCATATTTTGTTGTTTGATTAAATACAATTAATAATTGTTTTTAATTCCCTAGTGCTTATATTTTTATCAGTATATTGGATAAGAGCCAAATGTTATTTTACCAAGGGAATATATGACTTTGTTTAAGTCATTGTGTAATTCACAAGATTTGTATTGGGAGAGAAAAAGCCAAATGGAACAGAAAATGGTGGGTTTTTCTTTCTCACTACAGCTTTAATGACTTCTGGTGTCATGCGTCATTTTTTCCAGCTCCAGTCAGACAGCTGCCTCTTATATCATCAGGAACCCCCAGCCTCGGCGCAGCAGCCAGTCTCAGCCTGTCCGAGGACGAGACGAGGAGCAGGACGACATTGTGTCAGCAGATGTGGAAGAGGTGGGGAGCCTTATTATAAAATCATTAAGGCCATAATGGACTTTGTGTGCAATTTGAATCCATTGGTTACTAGTTTTAAAAAGGGTCTGATGCCACCTACAGCCCAAACTGTTATTTCCACTTCAACAATGGAAAGAATATATTCACATTTATATTTTTTAGTGTATACTTTTAGCTAAAAATACGAAAAACTAAATCTTTCAGTTTCCTCTCTAATGATCTATTTTGTTATCTTTAGGTTGAAGTTGTAGAGGGAGTAGCCGGTGAGGAAGACCATCATGATGACCAAGAGGAGCAGGGAGAGGAAAACGCTGAGGCAGAAGGGCAGCATGATGAGCACGACGAGGATGGTGAGACACACCCTACTTTTTATGGAAACGCAGAGGAATTATCCAAACAACAGTTGTTCACAGTTATTTTGGTTTTACACTCTGATGTGAAACCCCACCCAACAAGCATGCGTATTTCTCTTTGCTTCTGCTTTTAGGAAGTGACATGGAGCTGGATCTGCTGGCAGCAGCTGAAACAGAGAGCGACAGTGAAAGTAACCACAGCAACCAGGATAACGCTAGCGGCCGCAGGAGCGTTGTCACAGCAGCCACTGCCGGCTCTGAAGCAGGTTGGTCATCTGCTGTTTTTCAATCTTTCCCTTTTAGATTTAATTTGAGATTTTCTTTTAAAACATTTTCCTCAATATCTAAGAACTTTTCCTTTTTGGTGAAAATGCTGTCTCCTTCCTTACTTCCTCGAACTGAAATCTTTCCAAATGCTTACTCAATAGAAATTGCATTTCTGTCTTGCTGCACTGTGGTGTATTTTCTCCCTTGGAATTGCAGACTAATGCGGTCCTCACAAAAATCATTCATGCTTAACAGTCAGCATTTTGGATTGTGGGGATTTTATGTTTGGAAAGCTAATGATACAGCAGTCGAAAAATGGTTCCTGGCTGAATACCCGATGTATTTCATTTGCAGGCAGTAGGGTGTCCTTGGCATTTCCTATTTTTGGTATGAGCTCCTCTTTACTTCAATGCATATACAGCTGTCAGGGCAAAGAGTGAATTTGCAAAGTGCATACACCGTTTCCTGCTGAGAGTTCCTTCCTTCAGTTCGTCCCCTTTCTCACATTTCACTTTTACTGTGTCTGTCATTTGGAACTAACACTGTCACTCATCACAAGTAATAACACACTAATCAACTTCTAGCTTTTTCCAAACGGTGTGGTGTTTTGTTTTTCTCCTCGGTCATCTAACATTTATTTTTCTTACCAAGGACGGGGTTTCATTTACATTAAGTACAAGTGAGACAATACAATCCTTTGTCCCTCATCTTTTTTGAAAGAAAATATTTAGCACAAGTTGATCAACAGCTGTTGTTTTGACTTGAAGCCTCCGTGTTTTCACCGGTATATTAGTGTTGTTTGGCCTTGTAGTGGTGTGACTCACTAACCCGCACTCCTACCTGGAAAAATGTCATGTGAAAGACAAAGGAAGGGAGTGGAGATGAACACAAGCAATTCAACTCGTTTTAATCTTTTTCTCTGCATCCCACCCTCCTCCTATTCTCTCCCTCTGAAGGTGCCAGCAGTGTCCCTGCGTTCTTTTCAGAGGACGACTCCCAGTCCAACGACTCCAGTGACTCGGACAGCAGCAGCAGTCAGAGCGACGACGTGGACCAGGAGACGTTCTTATTGGACGAGCCACTGGAAAGGACAACTAGCACTTCCCACGCCAACAGTGCAGCCCAGGCTCCCCGCTCCATGCAGTGGGCTGTCAGAAACACCCCCAGCCAGAGGGCCACCGGCAGCGCCCCCTCCAGCTCCTCAACACCAGCTGGTCAGTACTGCTTTGTCTGTTTAGAAGAAGAATACATACTTTATTAATCCCACTAGGAGAATTTCAGTTTTTACTGTTGTTGGTATACAATGACGTTTACATTTCACACATTCAAGCAGGACTACCCTTTAGGCCTGAAATAAAAACATGCACAAACACATGCTCATGACTTGCTTTAGGGAGGGTTCAGGCTCGGCTCAAAGACACCTCGGCAGGGCACAAGATGTGAACTGGCACCTCTCGAGCTACTTTGTGGTCTGTACAGGGACTTGAACCAGTGACCATTGGTTCCCCAGCCAGGTCCTTACAGACTGAGATACTGCTGCCTCTGATTCTTTTGCATTTGACCCAATCTAGCATAAGGAGCAGTGGGTATTGCAGCACTCAGAGAGCAGTGTGGTGGTGCAGTGCATTGCTCAGGGGAACTATTGTACAATGTCTTTTTCCGTGGTTCCACGTGACTGATGATCTTTTGCCTTTTTTCACAGCGAGCTCCACAGGCCTCATATATATTGACCCCACCAACCTACGTCGCTCCAGTGCGATCAGCTCCAGTGCTGCTGCTGCGGCCGCGGCTCTGGAGGCCAGCAACTCCAGCAGCTACCTGACGTCTGCCAGCAGCCTGGCCCGGGCCTACAGCATCGTCATCAGGCAGATCTCAGACCTCATGAGTCTCATTCCCAAGTACAACCATCTAGTGTACTCGCAGTACCCTGCTGCTGTGAAGCTCACCTACCAGGACGCAGTCAACCTGCAGGTAACACACTCATAATTTACTACCCCAGCACCTTAAAATTATAAATACATCTATTATTTTTTTCTGTTAAGATTTTCATAGAGATTTTTTTAATTGTGATACAATGGTACCAGTACATTTTTCATTACCATCCTTTAATCCTTAAAACATCTTGACTCTTCAATTACATCTGTATCTTACATAATCGGATTATTGCATCATGCAACCATCAGCGGTCATCCATCCTTTAGAAGTGTTTTTCTTACCTATGAGATACATTTGAAATGTTTTAATGTGGTATAAAGTTATGCTTGGCCACATTTATCAAGGCTTAGTGTTGGGATCTGGGCGTACACTTTGAAAAAACACTACTTCATTTTTCTGAACCAAATGATGAATTGCAACATTGAATCTAATTACATTTTTAAGTATCTGTCATAATTGGCCGTGAATGTCTGAACATTTTCATTTTTGCCCAATCAGTTGAATTAAAGTCAAATATGTATTGTTTGTTGGAGCAGAACTATGTTGAAGAAAAGCTGATTCCCACCTGGAACTGGATGGTGTCCATCATGGATTCCACTGAGGCCCAGCTGCGATACGGCTCCGCTCTGTCGTCTGCTGGAGACCCGGGTCACCCCAGCCACCCGCTCCACGCCTCTCAGCACTCAGCTCGCAGGGAGCGAATGACAGCCCGGGAGGAGGCCAGCCTCCGCACCCTGGAAGGACGCCGGTAAAAAGAAGCTCTTTATCACATGTATTTGTCTGATCGGATAATGATCACTGCGAAAAATGCCTTTTGGAGTAAAACTCTTTACAAGCCCTTTCTAAGTGAAATCCAACTGTGCTTGCACAAAAAAGTTTGATCCACACTTTTTATTAACTTTTATAACTCAATACGTTTGCTTTGTGTTTTTCAGGAGAGCAGCGACCCTGCTGACGGCTCGTCAGGGCATGATGTCGGCGCGGGGCGACTTCCTGAACTACGCCTTATCACTGATGCGCTCCCACAACGACGAGCACTCTGACGTGCTTCCTGTGCTGGACGTATGCTCACTGAAACATGTGGCCTACGTCTTCCAGGCGCTTATCTACTGGATTAAGGCCATGAACCAGCAGACCACTTTGGACACCCCACAGATGGACAGGAAGAGGTGAATGAAGAACATTTTGCAATTGTCAATTCTTGACTTTGTGGTTATGCGTTTAAAATTCACTTCCTGGATTTCCCTTCATTTATTTTGACCTAATCAACTTTATCTTTGATTTGAAGGAATCGAGAGATTTTGGAACTTGGTTTGGACAATGAGGATTCTGAACACGAGAACGATGAGGACACCAATCAAAGTAAGCCAGATAACAATGATTTAATAATACATTAGTCATCAGTCAAGTGACTGCTTATAATGTTTGCTGATACATTTTTCTCTGCTTCACCTCAGGTTCAACTCTGCAGGATAAGGATGATGACCCGGTCCCAGCTGAAACGGGTCAGAACCATCCCTTCTTTCGTCGCTCCGACTCCATGACCTTCCTGGGCTGCATCCCACCCAACCCCTTTGATGTTCCCTTGGCTGAGGCTATTCCCCTGGCAGACCAGCCCCACCTCCTGCAGGTCAGTATCTGCTCTGTCTGAGTGCGTTTCATAGCATGCTCCTGAGACAGTGAAGATGAAAGGGTTAAATACGCACAGTTCAAAACCTCATGCCATAAACAGCATGCCAAGTATGCAACAGTAATGGCCGACAATGCAATATTAGAAATATAAATGGTTATTTGTAAAAAAAATCTACAAGACAGCAAAAACTGTATTTTGCTATTTAAGAATGCTGGTTTGCTCAGGGTGTCCTGTGACTCACTGGTTACAATTCTCTCTGACCAATCAGTGGTCTTGGTCGAATACTATAGTTTCAGCCACATCACCTAATATACTACTGTAAAACACTAAAAAAGTGCAATACAGTTAATTACAATCTTTTCACAGTATCCAATCAAACAAGCCCAATTCTAAAAATGGGCCAGGAACAATTCTTCAAAATTTGGGCTCAGTCTGTACAGTGTCGGCCTTTAAATTGGAAAGGGTGCAAAGTGCGCTCTTACATTAAAGCTTGAAAGATATCTATCTGTATGACTATATATAGTCAATATGCTCCTAGCAAAATCCCCATGTTGCCACAAGGATTTCTTGGGCAGAGCCAGTGAATACTTTGTAATGCATCACAGAGCTAGCAGAACACTACACCAACACATCGGGCCATACAATCATTAGCTAGATTGACTGAACTGTAACCGCAATATAATATATGGGACCAAATGCAGTCTTTGGTTTCAACTTAATTTCCTTTATTCTCTAACAGCCTAATGCCAGGAAGGAGGATCTGTTCGGTCGGCCCTCTCAGGGCTTGTACTCCTCCTCCTCCTCCGCCTCCTCCTCCGCCTCCTCCTCCTCCTACATGGCAACCAAAGGCCTGGCTGAGGCGAGCATGGACAGGAACTGCCTGGAGGTAAACATGGGCTCCTCTCTACCCTCCCCCTCTCAGGTATACCACCCCTCCTCACTGTACAAACACACTGGCAGCTGTGTTCTAATATCCACACATAGCAAACACCATGAAAAGTACACATTCAAATAGAAATATGCGAAAGCTATCCAGGATTCATTATTTCCTCAGTTTTCCCAATGGTAAATGAAAGCATTGTAAAGAATGGACACCAGGAAACAATGGATATTTTGGATATTTTATATAAAAATAAATGGTGGATATTGGAGCACAGCCTGTGGTCTGTGTCATTTTCATGCATCTATTCATTCATCACACTGTCAACATCAAAGACATCTCTTCCCATGACTAAAGAGCGACTCTGAACCCCACTGAAACAGATCCTGCCCACTAAGATGTCTTACTCGGCCAACCTGAAGAATGTGATGAGTATGGAAACTGGCCAGCGGAGCTCTGAGAACCAGTCGATGGCAGGCGAGATGGAGGCTTCCAAACCGGGTCCTTCACCCCACGACCTCGCTGCCCAGCTGAAGAGCAGCCTACTTGCTGAGATAGGTCTCACTGAGAGTGATGGACCTCCTCTCCCATCATTCAGGTACTAAACACTAATCTGTGCTTTGTGATGCATAGCTAAGGAGGAGGCTGACAGAACCCCTGAAGACAACCTAAAAAGTTTTAATATACTTAAACTTTGTTTTATGTGCTAATAAAATGCACTTACAGCAACATAATTTGTGCCTGTTGTGTCTCTCCAGACCTCACTGTAGTTTCATGGGGATGATGATCTCTCATGACATGCTGCTGGGCCGCTGGCGTCTGTCACTGGAGCTCTTTGGTCGTGTCTTCATGGAGGATGTTGGGGCAGAGCCTGGATCCGTACGTATTTATTTATTATTTATTTACAAGTAGTAATTGTCCCTCAGTTTTTTTTAAATAGCTCAAAATGTGCTTTTAACTTCAAGAGATATTATATTACTGATTAAGGGCAGGAACTAAATAAATAACATGGGCCCAATATAATCTTCATTCTTCCTACTAGTGGAATGTGGAAAATCCACAATTGACTGTTATGTTTACCTCGGACTAGTCCGCTAACAATCAGTGTAGAAATATATAAAGATGCAGTATAGAAACTCTTATTTGATTTTATTCCCAAATGAAATGGCATATATTCTTGAATTTGGGTGATGGTTCCCTTGATGTTAGAGAAGAAGGAAATTATAATTTTGTTATTTCTCCTCCCAGATCCTCACAGAGCTAGGCGGCTTTGAGGTAAAGGAATCCAAGTTCCGCCGTGAGATGGAGAAGCTGAGGAACCTGCAGTCCAGAGACCTGGCCCTGGAGGTGGACCGGGACCGAGACCAGCTCATACAGCAGACCATGCGTCAGCTGAACACACACTTTGGCCGGCGCTGCACCACCACACCCATGGCCGTGCACCGGGTGAAGGTCACCTTCAAAGATGAGCCGGGCGAGGGCAGCGGAGTGGCCCGCAGCTTCTACACGGCCATCGCCCTGGCCCTCCTGTCCAACGATAAGCTGCCCAACCTGGACTGTGTGCAGAGTGTCAGCAAGGGCATGCAGGCCAGCAGTACGTGTCATCACGATTACAATTCAAGTATGACAATACATAGAAACTATACTGTATTATAGAACTCATTCATTGTTGCTTTCAATGCCACTTTTGTGATGCTTCAAGCCGTTTTCACATGAGGTTTTTTTTTTTACACAAGAGGTTTACACTCATCAGTGAACTTCTATTCAATGTGTTTTTGTGTCTGTAGATCTAATGCAGCGCTTGAGAAACAGAGACCGAGAAAGAGAGAGGAGAAGTGGAGGGCTTCGGGCGGGATCTCGTAGAGATAGAGACAGGTAACCTCCAACTTTATACATATAAATAATATTCCCCTTTTACATTAAACCAAAGTGTTTGTGCTGTGTCAGTCTTAGAAAAACCTATGTTTGTATTCAACAGAGACTCCAGGAGGCAGCTGTCCATAGACACCAGGCCTTTCAGACCATCGTCAGAGGGAAACCCAAGCGATGAGCCCGACCCTCTCCCTGCACACCGGCAGGCCCTGGGAGAGAGGCTCTACCCACGTGTTCACGCGATGCAGCCGGTAATAAATCGTCTGCCTCTGTCACAGCTGTGTTACTCATTTTAGTAGGGCTGTACTGAGTAGTTTGAAACTACAAAGTTACATTCATGAAACAACAATTCAGTTATATTTCAGTTGCTGATATTAATTAGGCTTCACTAAAATGAGTATGATACTATTTGTAGAAATGGATTCCAGGGGTGGCAGCTCCACAACATTTTAAAGCCAAACAGTACTGAACAAAGACAGATGTAATTTCCAAAGTTAACAACATGTCTTTATCAAAATAAATATTCTGCTTCCATCCATATTTGTTGGTGTGAGCCTTGCAAAAACAACACAACTGTTTCCGCACACAGGGCAGTTTATCCACAACAAAAAAGATATAATTTTAACTGTAACATATTTGTAGTAAATACCGAAGATTTGAAACAAGAGGAGGATTAGTTGATGTATCTGCATTCACTTAGCGCTTCATTTAGAGTGGGAGATAACGTCATAAGATATATGACATTCAATACTAATACTGAAAAGAAGCTAGAAGCTTGCTCTAATTTAAAAAACGTACATTTGCGACAGCCATAAATCTGAAAACAGATTTGGACTACAGTGAGATTTGCATGAAATTGGCCTTCCACGTATAAACTGCAACATGAAGAAATCCATAGATGTTACTTTTACTTGCCGTCATCAAGCCTCAAGTGAAACATACCTTGCCTACTCTAAACATTTATATGTATGACTACCAATCTGAATCTGTCCAGCATACTGAGAGCCGCTGTGTGTGTTGTCCCCTCAGGCGTTTGCCAGTAAGATCACAGGCATGCTGCTGGAGCTGTCCCCTGCCCAGCTGCTGCTGCTGCTGGCCAGTGAGGACTCTCTCCGAGCCAGGGTGGAGGAGGCCATGGAGCTTCTCATCGCACATGGAAGGTAACCATCTGTTCACCATAGCATCCTGCTCTCATTGTGTGTGACAGTTTGGGTGGACTGTGAATTAAATCAGAATAAAGTTGTCACAGAATTGTATCACTAAGTTTTATAAACTAACCATAATTCTATCTCTTTTAGGGAAAATGGTGCCGACAGTATATTGGACCTTGGTCTATTGGAAGCTCCAGAGAAAGCACAAGTAAACACAACTTTCCACTCTCGTTTGTTATAATGGGGGTTGTTTTTGCATCCTAACTCGTGGAAATAAAGCGACATTAAAGCAACTGTATCATACATAGCTTTTAAACATCACCCTCCGTTCTGTGTGGTAGCAGCAGCAGCAACAACAGCAGCAACAGCAGCAACAGCAACAGCAGCAGCAGCAGCAGCAACAACAGCAGCAGCAACAACAGCAGCAGCAACAGCAGCAGCAGCAGGAGAACCGTAAGCGCCATGGTTCGACCCGCAGTGTGGTGGACATGGAGCTGGACGACCCGGACGATGGGGACGACAACGCTCCTCTCTTCTACCAGCCCGGCAAGAGAGGCTTCTACTCCCCCAGGCCTGGCAAGAACACAGAGGCCAGGCTGAACTGCTTCCGCAACATTGGAAGGTAAGGAAATGTCCACATTTGTTGTCACACTTGAAAGGAATTATATTTGTTCCAGTTTGATCAAAATCAGAGAAAATAAGAGAACTATGTTGGGAAGTAAGAGTCTTTATAGAAATAGGGAAACCTATTAAACGCATTGTATTTTCTCCACAGAATACTGGGCTTATGTCTGCTTCAGAATGAACTCTGTCCAATCACATTGAACAGACATGTCATCAAAGTGCTGCTTGGGAGGAAGGTAAGAGAATATGTGTTTTATAACTAAGCTACTACATGATGTTGGAGCTTTTCAGAATGAAATTGCTAAAATCACTTCTTTTTGTAGGTGAACTGGCATGACTTTGCATTCTTTGACCCGGTCATGTATGAGAGCCTGCGGCAGCTCATCCGCCACTCTCAGGCTGGAGAAGCAGAGGCGGTGTTTGCTGCCATGGACCTCGCCTTCGCCATCGACCTCTGCAAAGAGGAAGGGGCAGGACAGGTAAAGGACTACACTGTCATTATGTCCCCAATTGTAGATTGTACCAACAAATGAATTAAATCTGTGAAGAAAGTCCACCTTTCAGCTATGCATTATTTGCATCACAGGACACTGATTTGATGAATGTAGAGCTTGCAGTTAATCTTTTAAAAGCATAATATAAATAGTGAAATATGTTTGTGGCGTAAGGTTTTTATGAATGCCTCATTACTCCTGGTTCAGGTGGAGCTTTTGTCTGGCGGGGTCAACATGCCGGTAACTCCTCTCAACGTGTACGAGTACGTGAGGAAGTATGCTGAGCACAGAATGCTGGTGGTGGCTGAGCAGCCTCTCCATGTAAGTACAACACTTATTTGGCTTTGAATACAACAATGTTCTCAAATTCTCAGTTTATTGGAACAAATGTTTTTGCACCAAAATGCATATACACACCTGTAATTATGTGTCTGTTTTTGGTAGGCGATGAGGAAGGGTTTGCTGGATGTGCTTCCTAAGAACGCCCTGGAGGACCTGACAGCTGAGGACTTCAGGCTGCTGGTCAACGGCTGTGGAGAAGTCAACGTCCAGATGCTCATTAGCTTCACCTCCTTCAATGATGAGTCTGGTATGCTGCTCTGTCTGGATCTCCTCTGCTCTGTTTACACCTCGATCTTATCTCTGTTCCTTGCATTCATTCAGAAAAGAAAATATATTTATGGTTGTCTATTTCTGCTGTGACAAAGTAAGCAAAGTGTTTTACTTCATCCAACAGGGGAAAATGCAGACAAACTGCTGCAGTTTAAACGCTGGTTTTGGTCCATAGTGGAGAAGATGAGCATGACTGAGAGGCAAGATCTGGTAAGTCTCTTCCAATCATGATACTTGTCCTTCAAAACAAAGAGACTCGCCGGGGCTGTCAGCAGTTCAGTGCTTAGCATTTTCAAAAACTGTTCTTTTTTTACACAGATTGACATTAAGATTGAATTTCAACGGGCAAGCTCCATTAGCTCCCAAATGCTGTGGTAAATCTTGGACTGACATGTTATTGCACAATGGCTTCACACATGACCCACACTACAGTTCATATTGACTGCAACTATTTTTGCCGTGCATAAAATTGGTAAAATAAAGACCAACTAAGGAGCAGTTGGTCAGTGAAATGTCAGTTCTTGTTTAAATGCTCTCCTTCCTCTGCTTGTTTTGTGTTTCTCTTATTTTCCGTCAGTATCCTAAACATCGTATATATATTGTTTAAATGCTAAAGAAGAAGGGAGATAATTCCCTTTTTAAATAGGTAGTGGTGTGCTTGTGATGGAGCCTGGGATTGTGCATTGTGTGGGATTCTGTTTGGTTTCAAAGACAACACTTCGTGGCGGGACATTTGTTTTTTATTTTTAATTATCAGAGATTCTTAACGAGCAATAGTGAACACCAAAGATTTTTGATGTTTTTCAATATTATAATGTTGTTCAAAGGCTGTCTTGCTTTTCACCTGTCCGAGTACACAAACGGTAGAACATTACAAAAGCTTTGAATGTGACATGTGAATGTGTTTCTCCCTCTTCCCCAGGTGTACTTCTGGACCTCCAGCCCGTCTCTGCCGGCCAGTGAGGAGGGCTTCCAGCCGATGCCCTCCATCACCATCCGGCCTCCAGACGACCTGCACCTCCCGACAGCCAACACCTGCATCTCACGTCTCTACGTGCCACTCTATTCTTCTAAACAGATACTCAAACAGAAACTCCTGCTAGCCGTTAAGACCAAGAACTTTGGTTTTGTGTAGAGGTTCAACAGAGAAGAGTTTAAAAAAAAAAACCGAAAAAAAAAAAACCTGTTTACTGTTGTGTAATATTTACCTAGCTCCATTTTTGTAGATTTATTTTTTGTCTATACAATTTTATGAAAAATCGACATACTGTCGCTATCTCCCCAGGCGGTAATATTCGTTTGTGTTGTGAACACAAAACGGCTTGTTATTTTTATTTCAATTTTTATTGTTTTTTTTTTTTCTTTGTGTTTAATGAAGAAGAGGTATACAGTCCAGAACATTCCTGCATTGGCACTGTAAAACTTAAAGCCCACAGCCCTGATCTATTGGCTTAAACTTTTGCTTCCCAGGAATGTGGTTTGACAGAAAGCTGTCTGCCGAAACCCAGCCAAAGATGACAGCAGTAGAAGTATTTAAAAGAAGACACACTGTGATTATACGTTTTTTTTCCTTCCCTAGAAAAGTACTATCACTGACAGTTCACTGCTGCCTTTGTGGAAAGTCCTTTTTTTTTCTTGTACAGGGGGAGTAGGGAATTTCAAAAATAAACTTGGATGCAAAGAAGTTGTCCGATTTGTATTTTTTTTTTTATAAGTGCTTTAATAGTGGTAGCATCACCATCTTACATTATTGTGAGTGGAAGCTGCTCATCTGTGACACATTTTAGACCTGCTACATACCAGATAGAGCTATCACATCTTTCTTTACCCCATAGGCCATTGGGTAACCGCTATAGTAGTATAAATAGTATTTTGATTATCATGTTTGTCTGCTGTTTTTCATCACGTTTTGGGGTATCTGCATTGTGATAAATGAAACGCAATATAAGAGACACATATTACAAAGTAAGGTTTTAATAAATAAGTTTTGTGTGGATGAAAATGCCAGTAGTAGATATACAGAATGATTGTAATACAGTTTGGCACAGCATTTTATGTTTTTTGTAATGTGAGTTTGACCCATAGTTTAGGCCAATCATGATGGGAGAAGTCTTAGCCCCGCCCATTTAAGTGGAGCTGTCACATCCTCTTTGTGTTGCCTTCAAGAGATTTTGTAAGAAACGGAATTTTATGTATCTAGTTAATTAGGTTGGGATATATAAGTATAACACCCGAAATATATTGGGCTGTGCTGTTAATGGCCGCTAAACTATGGTGGTATATTAAAACTGAAAGTAAATATGACCAGTGGTGGTCAAATAAAAATAAAACGATTATAAATAGTTGGTGTAATCTTTTTGTGTTTGAAAAACGCATACTAACAATCTTGTCTTAAATATATTTCACACAAAAACATTATTTTTACTTGAATGATCGTTTCGGAAGAAATGCTAGAATTGGTGGTTGCTATTTACAACCTGGAACTTCCAAATTACCAGCGACAGTGAAGGCACCGTTTCTCCTCCAGTCAAAACGGAGCCATATGAGGTGAATCCTCACGGTCACATAGTGGTGGTCAGCGAACGGAGCATATTATCTTATGATGTTATCAGCTAGCGGGTTAGTTAGCTAACTTATTGTGTCACCACAGCCGTAAAGCGATTTAGCTTGCAGCTAGCAGGTTGTATGGCTTTGGGCCGATGTTGCTAGTGGAGTAAGGGATTCATGTTTTGTCTTTCATTATGTCGAAGTCGTTCTGTTATTTTTAGCTAGCACTGCAGGCTAGCTTAGCTAATAGCGGCGAGTAAAGCGTGACTAATCGGTTTGTTTGAAACACAATACAAATGGAGCAGTGGCAGGACGAGGCCTCTCAGCAGGTCAAGCTGCTTACAACTCGTCTGAATGAACTGTTGTCCAAAGGTCTGGGACTGCTGCGATCCGAGCTCGGCGTGGATTTGGGGCTGAAGCCTGAGTTGATTCCGCCATGGGTGATCCTCTTAGCGGCATGTAGCGGGCTACTGCTGCTGGTCGCTCTGTGGGCCTCAACCTGCCGGTCTCTCTTCAAGAAACGACCCGATGTAAGCCCTCTGGACGACGGGTTTGAATTGAAACGCGATGAGAGTAAACCTGTCAAATCCGAGGAACCGAAGAAAAAGAAGAAGACAGAAAAGGCACGTAGCATAAATTAAATCAGTCTACACCCTGACCTAGCTAGATAGCCGTATCGTTAGCCTCAGTGACAGTTGAAACTCATGTCAAAACCCTAGCTAGCTTCAGGCTAATGTCCGTCCAGTATATGCTAGCCTTGGGAGTTGTTACATATGGGTTTTGTGAATAGAATATAGCTGACATTTTCATGGCCCTCTTAATGTTTCTTTATTCCAGAAATCCCAGCCTAATGGGAGAGCTGTTGCTGAACCACAGGAAGAAGCCATAGAATCTGAAGAGATAGTGCCACATCACCAGACGCCCCCACCAGAATCCAAGGCTGAGAAGGCTGCAGAGGTAATTTGCTATAACAAAGATGAATGGCCACACACTCCTCATTATATTGATGTGACTTGAACATATTGATCCGTTTAGTGTGATGGTGCACCAAGGTTTTGTTTATATAAATGTTAGCACATCATTATTTCTCGGTTACTCATCTCTGTAAATCAGTTAAGAAAACCCCTGTCGCCCTGCAATGATGCAACCAGACCAGCTGCCAGTGTAATGTTACAGTTTTTAACCTGCAGATGCAACAAAATCCTTGTGGATATCTCCTGGCTTAGGACAGCAAAAGGGCAGCCTTTCTTTCAATGCCATCCTCTGTGTAAGGCCTAAAGTGACACGTAATGTGGTCATACATGTGCTCAATCTAAGGATGTGATTGTGCATTCACTAGAGCTGGAAATGGTGTTAACCAAATAGCACATGTAACATATTAAGGGCTTCTTGGACAGTGTGTGTAGTTTCACCTACAGTATTAATAGACATGGCTTGAGCGTGCTGATTTGATTGACTGCCCTGTTCAGTCAGCATGGGGCCACTTGCCCAGTTGCCGTTCTTGGAGATGAAATCATATGTGTCTTTATTTGATCTCTTTTCTAGTTAAAGAAGTCTAAGAAGAAGGCCAAACAGGCTGTGAAGGAGACAAAGACTGTGACTGCAGCTGGCAAAGAACCAGAAGAAGGTGAATTATTAGGATGTATATGCTAATTAATTTAAAGTGATGTATGGGTATTATACCATTAATTGGAGGAGGTCTTTCTTTGTTTATTTTGATGCCTAGTAAACCACAATTTTTCTGTTAAAAAGCCATTGCCCCACATAGGGAATGACTTACTACTTAACTATTTTGTTTAATTTGAACAAGGCCTTTGTAACAAAACATAAAGTGTTTTATACTCAACCTATTATTGTAGAAATAACTTGTATATAGACTCATACTGCACTATTCCACATCATAACTTTATTTCATTTTTATAACTATTACTATTTTTGTATTGCTCTTGCTCTTATTGTTATTATGTTATGTTATTATGTTGCATTGTTGGAGAAGCCTGTGACATAAGATTTTCAACTGCATAATTACTCTGTAGCTATGTCAGATTGACAATAAAGAACCTTGAACCTTGAGAATGTGACCTTACGTTCCCAGCAAGATATGGCTGATCCGGTATCCTGCCTAATCCATATCATACTTTCTCACTAATCCCAAAATGAAAACTTTCAGTACTTTGCAACTAATTCCACGGTGTTCACAATGGTTCTTTTCAGGCACATGGGAGACCAAGGTCAGCAACAAGGAGAAGCGTGAGCAACGCAAGAAGGATAAGGGCTCCAGTGATGGCTCCAACAGTCCTGGAGGAGGACACACACCTGTGAGCGCTCCCCCAGAGCAGCCAAAGGCCTCCGCTGCTCCCCCGCCTGCCAGCCAGAAGAAGACAAAAGGTGGCTGATCAAATACATAACTCTGAAATCCATGTATCTTTCATTTTGGGGTAGAGTTTTAGGATTTGTAAGAGGAAAGAAGTTTGTTAATTATATTGTTCTTGAATAAATTCAAATAAAACCTCTGACAAACAGCCTAAAGTGGCACCTAGAGAGAGATGTTTATGTCTTTTGTTCTGTATAGGCTGTTGTTGCATCTGATTGGTCTCTTGTTGAAAGGATGGTCTATAAATACAGGCTTTAGGGGAATTAAATTGACTCCCAGAATGCATTTTCCTTGAAGTGCTTCAGCTGAAGTGTTTGTCTGTGTTGCCTCCATTAACAGGCTCTCATGGATGTTGTTCTTGGCATACAGCATGTTGACCCCTTTTTTTTTTTTTTTTTTTTTCAGGAGAATCTGCCAAAGTGAAAGTAGAGAAGGTTGAGGCTGTTGTACCTGCAGGTAAATGTCACCTGAAAAGTATTCATCTATTACGAGAAAAGACACACCAAGCATTGATCTCTCTATTAAAATGCTTTAGTTGACCAAAAAAGTCCACATGCTTTAATGAGGACTCCCATATTAGACGTGTCGCCAACCTGATCTGTGTTTATTCTGGCTGAGTATCGACTTTCTGTCTTGGTGTTAGTTAACAGCGAGGCGGTGGCGGTGGCTGCTGTGACTGACGTGACTGACATGGCTGTGACTGACATGGCTGTGACTGACATGGCTGTGACGGACATGGCTGTGAAGGTTCCTGCTCCCACCATCTCTCCGAAGGCCCGCCCCTGGACAACCACTACAGAGCCAGCATCAGTGTGGAGAGTGGAGCTTGATGGTAAAAAAAATATTTGAACACTTAATTGCGCTGTTGGTGAAGCTTAATTGTGTGTAAAAGCTTTATTGCACTCCAAAAACCATTAACTATCCATAACCTTTACATTGACTGCAGTGTCATAGTAATAGACTCACTGATTGATAAGCAGGACGGCTATTGATGCTAAAGTTACCTTAATAAATGGATCAGGTATCCATAAAACTGTCGCAACTACATTTGATAGCATTATAAGATAATAAACTTAAAGTTTAAAGTTCATTTTTGGCATTGGACACAACAGTAAATCTGACCTCAAGGCTGCTCAGCTAGAGATCTTGGGGATATGAAGTTAATCAAATATTACAATATCTTTTACCAAATGCCTCTGTTGATATTGCAACATATTGTAGGTTTGACTATTTGTCCTTTTTATAAATTATTTACATCTTGATTTTATTGATAAATAATGATTAGTAACGTGGATATTATGTTCATGTGGGAGAAAATCACATCACTTCCCTATAATACAGCCTGGAACCAGGAAAAGACAACCTGTATACCATATTACAAGTCTAAAACAAGCAGTACTCTTGTATCCCAATACTGATATATTGCCTAATTAATTCAAAGACCACTGGGCAAATCATAATCTTCCAAGTAGCTGCTGAATACACAGTGGGGCAGTGTGATTTTGGCAGCTGATTTAGTATTATTCTTAGGACAAAAATGCCTTTTTTTAAGTTTTATTTTCCTTTTTATACAGATTTTATGCTTTTCAGAGTTTAACCTTGAATCACAGTGTGGTCATGGAAACAAGGTTGACAAACAGATTTTGTCATATTTACTTAGTTATACAGATCCCAGTGATCCACTGATTATTAAGTCAAAGTTAATTGTGTTGATTATTACCTTTTTTAGAGCATCTGTGATCTGTGTGTGTTTCAGAGTCTTGGACAGTGATTGACAGGGGGATGGCCCCGGCGGACCCAAATCTGGTGTCTTTAAGCGGCCTGGGTGTTGGTACTGCTGGTGAGTCTACAACAAAGTGGTGATGTGACAAGTACTGGTTTAATCTGGTTTACACCTCTAGGTGGCATAGGTAGCTTCTCATTTAGCAAAATGATGCTCCTCGTGTCCCCTCTTAGACCCCATTTACACGGGAGCGCAAATGGACCGAATTCGTTATCAAAAAAGTATTCCGTTCACACGCATTCGGCTCATTTAACGTGTCCGTTCACACGAGACCACTAGAGACGCTGTAGTACATATGCCGGGCCTGTAAGTGGCGCTGTACTTCTGCCACAAAATACACCAAAAGCAGCGAAGAAGACCCCCGAGCATGGTTGCCATGGTTGCCCTTCTGTTTATGCCCCGCGGTGGATTTAGCAACATGTAGTTCATTTAGTTCTCCATGTCCACTTGTTGCTGATGGTTGCGGTAGAGGAGCTGTAGATTTTGCACTAACATCTGTAGCATGGTCAGTAGCAGTAGCTACTGACCATGCTACAGCAGTGAGCTGCAGAGGTGGGGAGAGGCGGGGCTATGGCTTCATCCTTATCAGGAAAATTATCGTATAGAGTGGCGAAGTCACGCCCACTTACTTCCGGGTAATGGGACCTTATTTCGGAAAAATTATGCATTGAAGTCAATGGAGAGAGAAAACTTATCTTTCGATCCCGTTTGAATTGTGCCATGAATTACACATATGATGTTTGTCAATTTAAAAAATCATTTCCATGTCAAAAAAGTCAGTTTGTCGTAAAACTGTTGAAATATAAGACTATGAAAAATACGTAACTAGAAAGACTACAAATCCCAGAGTCGCGTAAGTGATGTCACAATTGTTTTCCTCCACCATTCAGATACCTAAGATCAGCGCAATATAGATATAATCTATCTATATGGCGCTGGCTAAGATAAGATAACTTTAACAAGATGCCTGTGTGCTTAGTACCAGGTTGTTATTATACCAGCAATGGGTCTTGCTCGTTCTTTTGCTTCCCGTCTGATGAAACGACCAGGAGTGGCTTGATCAAGTTAGCTACCTAGCTAGTAGCTAGCACGTTAGTTAGCATTACAGCCTTGTCATTTTTATTAGCCTTAACATGAAGTAACATTAAGTAACCGAAAATGTTAAACAGTAAGAGTAGTAGCCATATTTCGTGAACCCTTTGAAGAGTACTGTCACCGGTGTGATCATTCTATAATACACCATTTAAGCTCGGGGGAGAAATGCTAACGCTAACGTTAGCATCGGCGATCTTCTCTACTTCATGCTATCTGCACAAATGGTTGACATTAAACATTAAAACGACCAGGCAGTTCAGAGAGAATCAAAGGAAAGCAGGCAGGCAGCTTTGCATGACTTTCTTCAGGACGTGTTTCATTGTGGTGATAGTGAGGGTAGTCAATCGTTTTGTTGACAAGACAGTAGTGACGGCCATCTTGGTGACGTGTGTTGTTCTGTGAGACCAGAGATGTAGTTCATTGAGCGTTTCACACAAACAAATGTGTTACTTCACAGTTTTACGACACATTTTATTTTTTTTACTTGCAAAATTATCTTTTAAATTGACAAACATCATATGTGTAATTCGTGGCACAATTCAAACGGGATCGAAAGATAATCTTTCTCTCTCCATTGACTTCAATACATAATTTTTCCGAAATAAGGTCCCATGGAGGTCCACCGGAAGGGGAGGGACTTCGCCACTATAGGGCGTACACACTGAGCCGTTTGGCCCCCCAGAGCGTTCCGGTTGCAGATCTATCCACCTTGGGACCCGTTATCGTTTGCGGGGTCCGTTTCCGTGTTTCCGTTACGGCCTCGTGTGAACGAACGGGCTATACGAAAGAGAAAAAGTTTAGTTCTCGTGTAAACACCGCCTTAATAAATCGCTCCCATGGAAGATTTCCCAATTCCTTAAATCAATTCCTTAAAGTCTTCTATCAATTGGTGTGGCATAGAGTTTAAAGATAAACAAATAATATTGAGTTGTGATTTAAAATTAACAACAGTTAAAATGATCTTGGTAATCTATTGTTAACAATTTATATATCTGAATTAAAAAAAGTCTCCTTTCTAGAGGCTTTCAAAACCCTCTCACTAAATCGATACTGTAAGGTTTTGAAATGTAGTTGCTCTTCCTGTGTGTCTGTAGAGCCTGAGCCTGTGAAGGAGCTGCCCTGCCTCAGTCCGCCCAGAGTGGACGACGAGTGGTCCGGACTCAGTAAGGACAAGATGGGCTTTAACTGCTCTATTTGACTTTATAGATCTGATTGTGTCTTACAGTTTCTCATGCTCTTTGTTACTCAGATGGTGGATCAGTGGACCCCAGCTCTGATTGGAACGCCCCGGCTGAAGTCTGGGGCAACTATGAGGAGGATACTCCTGAGCCCCCTCCCATTGTGGAGCTGCCGGAGCCCTCCAAGGTGGACCTGCTGATGGCAGCAGCTGTAAGTGTGCACGGTCATAGGACAAAACTAAGTACTAATGAGGGTTACCTGGAAGTTTAAAAAGAACAACCCAGTATCTAATGGCTCCTCTGACTGGCAGGGTTCCCGCGGGGTCTTAAAAAGTCTTACATTTGATAATCTGAATTTAAGGCCTTAAAAAGGTCTTAAATATGACCAAAAAAATAAGAAATGTCTTAAATATGATTTAGAAGGTCTTAAAAATTATCGGATTTGAAAGGTACTTCTGTGTTGCGTCTAAATGTGTTTTGGGGGAAATGTCCGGGCTGCAAAGTGCACAGTACGGTAAGAGCCTTTCAGTTCCCCCCCAACAATTTGTATTGAAATAAATCAACATGGAACCAGTAATCACTAACTTTGTTTCCCCCGGCCCCTTATTGGAGAACACCCAGCTAGTAACCTAGCAACCAAGCTTCAGCTAGCGGCAGTCAGAAACTCATGTATCTTCAAATCTACTTACAAATAAATATGGGGAAGTGTAAGTTCAACCGTATTTGGTTGGAAAACATCGAATTTAGTGCTTGGTTGAAACCAGTGGAGGGGAACGTGTTTGAAGCCCGCTGCACCTTTTGCAAAATAAATTAGCGTTTGTTTTGCTAACGTAGCGTTAGCTAGTGCAGCAGCTCCCGCAACAACACCGGGGGACCTCCGGGCGACGTTTGGGTCTACGTCAACCCTAAAAGCGGAGGTACTGTAGACGCTAAATACCGTAGCTAAACACCAATCATACAACGGCAACGATGAAAGATTGTAGCCAAGGCAGCAGAGCTCTGAATATAGCTCTTGTCTCTCTCTCACACTCACGCACGCACGCACGCGCACACACACACACACACACACACACACACACACACACACACACACACACACACTAGGGGTGCTCGATTATGGCAAAAATCATAATCACGATTATTTTGGTCAATAATTGATATCACAATTATTAAATACGATTATTCATTGACTTTGAAAACATCCATTTATTGAACTTTAAAACAAATAATAATTTGAACAGTATCTTTTTAACTGTTGATTACCCTGAACGTATAATTCAACTGAAAAACCAATACAAAAATTAAGTAAATAAATGATGCATTTAAATAAATAATATCAAAATAATAAATACCAATAAACAAGATCAACAAATATTTTGGAGCGCACTTCCACAAGCTACTAAACATATATAAATATGAGAAATAAAAATAAATTAGACTAAAATTAATTAGATCAAATATGTTGCAGTGCACTGTCACAACCTAGCAAAGCTAAATAATCGTTTTTTTCGATTATGTTGTTTTCGTAATTGTGGCAGGCCAAAATCGTAATTGCGATTAAAATACGATTAATTGCACAGCCCTAACACACACACACACACACACACTTTTTGTGTAACACGCTAACACAGTTCTGTTTACTGTTATGCTGCTATGTTCAGTCATTGTTCTTAACAAGTAACATGTAATGTTATGTTGAACATGAATACATTTACTTTGTAAGTAATTATGGGACGTATTTCTTCTTTCATAGCAATTTTCCTTCATACTTTCTTGCCGTGAAATAGGTCTTAAATTCTATTCAAAGTGGTCTTAAAAAGTCTTAAATTTGAGTTGGCGAAACCAGCAGGAACCCTGGACTGGGGCACAAACAGCCTTTGTCATGATTTAGATAGAATGAGGAATATAACAACTCCTGCACACCCACAATACACTCACACGGGTGGGTTCTGTAATTGTGACAGATTAGACCATTTCCCAGTACAAACAGTGTTTTTAAACTCTGTTTATGATAGACATTTTGTACCAATTGGATTTGTATAATAATAATGAACATAAATGTAAGAATAGTGGCATGTATTGCTGTGTTAATGCTGTTCTTGGTTCTACCACCAGATGGCGCCAGAGTAGGAGAATCGCTTATCTCATCAATCTAGCAATGCTCTCCATGCAATGACTTTGCCTGATTCACATCGACAGTTTAAAAAATAAAATAAACAGTGCTATATTAAAATGTGCTTAAAAAAGATGGAAGGAAATGTAAATAAGAGCTTATCTTGGAGATCTGGTAAAAGAAAACATTTGCAGATCTTTTAACTATTTTCTGACAAATGTCTTATTGATGTGTTTTCTTTGTCAGGACGATGATGAAGATGAGAAGGACAAGGGAGAGACTGCTGGTGATGGAGCTGCTAAAACTAAGAAGAAGAAAAAGAAGAAGAAGAAGGCTGCTGAGGAGGGAGGAACAGCTGGCCAGGTAACTGCTAGTGCAAGGGTGGCTATTAAATGGCATTTTCCAAGGTATTAAGAAGGTCCACAGCAACGACAACATGAAACACCCTTTAATTTACTGCAACGACATGTCGGGAAACCCCCTCAAGGCGGCCCCATGCATAGTTCGCCGTAAAATGCTGCTTCTTATTTTAAGTTTCGTTGCCTTGCTCCGCTTGGGGGGGGGAAAGAGTGTGTTGGGGCGCCACTGATGGTGATGAAAGCTGGTTCGAGGGGCCCCCACAGACTCTAGAATCGCCACTGTCGATGGGGATCAAAGCTGTCCGGTCCCACATGCTAAGTGCTAGCCAGAAAGCAGCGGTGTTTAAGTCCCGACTCTCCCGATGGCCAATCTCCCGATGGCCAATCCGTGCCTCCCCTGACTGCACGTCGCTGACACACACCGCTGCAGTGCAGACTCTCTGCACGGAGGAGGAGCCGCGGAGTCCGGGCGATGCTGCTCCTTCAAGGAAGAGACACACGTTCACTAAGCCAAACTATATCCGGTCACAGAGATCTGCTATTTTAAAGTAAAGTCAACTCATATCGACCCTAAATATAGTCTATATTAAGAACGAGAAAAGTCTTAACATATATATCGGTTTTTTGTAAACATATGACAAATGTGCGAGGGTGATGACGTCAGAGCATCGTCCTATGTGCCGGGGCCCCGGACAGCCCCGGCCCAATTTAACCCCTGGGTATTTGTGAGGGAGCTCCTATATGGCATTACCCCGCTAAAGCTCACCAAAGTTTAATATATTTCATAGTTGAAAGTTTTGTCAATTGTTTTGTTTATTGGTCTAATGGTTTCTGAGGAGTTTTACTGGAATGAAAGAGCACAAAGTGTGTCTACAGAAGCAACAAAGCAGCATACTGCATTAAACCTGACCTTGACAGAGAGGTTGAAGTTCATGTGGAGAGGAGGCTTCAGTAGTCTGTCTGTTTTATCTCTTGGGAACAATGCCTAAATCAATGCATTGGGTTGGTCACACAATTCATTCTCTTGTGCTTTGTTCTATCTGAATTATGATAAGGAGTTATCACAAACTGTTTAGTTGTGCTATCTCAAAGTTGCGATGAGGTCTTACAAATTTAAATGTATGGAAAGAGTCTTAAAAAAGGTCTTAAAAGGTATTCCATTTGACTTCAGGATTCCTGCATATACCCTGTAATGACAACAGAACATTGTCTGTACAGAAATCAAGTGACCTAAGTCATTGTTTTCCAAATGTACAATTACAATCAAGGAAACCCAAATGAAGTATGACTGACTAATAAACACTACATTTGTATGTAACAGGGTCTACCTAACCTGTATCTGTATCCATTCATATTATTTTGCTAATTTGACTTTTATTCTTCTTGACATTCAAGAAACGTTATTAAAGTCTATTCTCTTATCGCTCCTAATTGGTTTGCATGACCTTTCTAAAGATTCCTGTGAATTCTCTGCAGTGTGTATAACTTTGCTTGTGTCCTGTGCAGGGGGAGGAGCCAGAGAAGGAGGCTCTGCCTGCAGCCTCGATGAAGAAGCAGGAGAGTGCTGCTGCCGTCCAGCCTGTCAAAGCAGCTGCTGTCGAGGTCAGTGGAGCTAACATCTGACTCCAGAGCAGCTCATTAGAAGGGCATTTTACTGCAGAACGCTTCCCGTTGTGTCATATTGTTACGCCCCATCCTTAAAATGGCCCTATGGGGCTAACAAAATTCCACCACTAACCCAAATAGAACACAAGACACCTTTTTAAAATCATCAAATCCATAGGATTTATTATAATCAACATGTACAATGAAACACAGCAGTACCCACACCAGAGGCCTCCCCCTCTTCTGCTGCTGCACTGGAGCTTTTAATGACTTCCTTCTCCAGGTGCACCTCGTCTGAACCTCGTTACAGCAATGCAGCACACCTGGGTAGAGGAACCAAAGGGAAAAAGAAACGGGGAATACATACAGCCGTAACACATATTTAATATAAAGAATCCCAGAGGGTGTGAATACTGTTAGAAGTGTACATAAAACGAATCATTCAGCCATATTGCAATAAATAATGTATATGTACATTTGCCACATAACTGCAATTTGTTTATGGATTTGATCTGATTCATTCTTTCAACACGAACTCCTTTTTCCTCTAGGTGAGAGTGGAGCAACCAGTGAAGGAAAAAATATCCCAGAAACCCCCTGTCACACAAGTGCCACAGAAGCCAACTGAAGGAGAGACCACTGTCAAGCAGAAGGGCCTTTCTGCTCCTACACAACAAAGTGAGCACATTTACACCCTTAGAGTAGGGAAAACTCCAAAAAGAACAATAGGACCCCTTTAAACAGTCCTTCATTTCTTGGCTTTGTTGTTTTTGTCATCTCTTCCTGAACCTCATCTGTGAGCCATTATATTAGATTAACCCTTTATGACAATTACAAGAACTGAGCTAAAACGACCTGTTCACCATTTGTAAATCACATGCTTTAGAATTCTGACTAATCACCTCCTCCCTTCTCGTTTCCTCAGACAAACCTGAGGAGAGCCAAGCGCCCAAGCCGGCTAAGAAGAAGAAGGCGAGGAGAGAGACATGAGACTGAATCGACTCTGCAGACCTCTGTATGCAAAAGACTTCATATCCCGTTTATGCAACACCTTTTGTGACGAGAACACTAGCAGAACCAAGGTCTCCATGATGGGCTTCAACCTACAACCTGTCTGGAAATGAAACCACTTTTATACACGTCGAGTGTCGGCCGATGGATCTTTAAACCTAACACGGTGTTAATGATTTTGAAGTATGCATTTGATATTCTTGATTCTGTCTTCTAATTCCATGAATCAAATAACTGATTGAGAGAGCTGTATCGTAGTAATTAGACATAGAAAAATACTGATCATGTTTAAAAATTTGATGTTGTGGTGGCTAACAACTGGAGTTTACTGTGTAGGGAATGAAGACGGTTGCCATGCTTCAGGTCACTCAACAATGGTCCATGATGTTGAACTGGCCTTTGCTATATGCAGTCTTATTTTATTTTAAGTTGTGCGTCATGATTGCACAGTGAGTGCTGTTGGTTGAAAAGAGCTGAGAGATCAAATGTTAACTTCACATCAACAGGGTGTTACTGACATAAATGAGATATAAGCATTAGTGGGCTGAGGACTAGGGAATCATGCCCGTTCTGTATTTTTGCATTCTTATCTGTGACTACAACATTTCAATCTCCGCGGTCTCTCTGGTTTGTCCCTGATGTTGTACTGCGGTGTGTCCCTGCTGTTTTGACTATCTGTGACAGCTTTGTGGCCTGAGCCTCTGAGCATAGATGTACCGTTGCAGTGTCATCAGCCTCTTCATGATTTTCCACCTGTGGTTGATTCGAAAGTCTTCAAAACCTTTTGTAAAACATGTTTGTAATAAAAGAAAAGCTAAAGCCATATGTAAAAAGACTAAATTAAGTCCAGTTCTTCTATATTTGGGCTTCTTTTTATAGGTTGAGTCTACTACTGGAGGGACAATCAACATAACAGTCATCCAAAGGAACAACTATTTACTATTATCAGAAAATTAAACTAACAATCAGTGCCTAACAAGGCAGTTGCCATGGATGATTTGTTTACACCCTCCTGGATCCATCTTTCCTTTTTTTAAATATACAATCACATTGTAATTTGTATTCCCTATGTTTTAATGGTAATATCTTGTATTCTGCGAAGGATTTAAGACGGAGGATATCATATGCTGTACACACTTTAAAGCCCCTAAGACACACGTGTGATATCAGGCTGCAGGCTCGTGCACAGACACCAAAGGGCACCTGCCCTTTTGCCCTCCTATTAGAAAAGTGCCCTTTTCAAATGTACAATTGTAATGTGTTTTTTGCGTAACCCAGTTCTCAAAGGATAAACAAAACAGAAGTTCCTAAGCCAATCAAAACAGAGTATTCGACACAGAAGTGACGTGGCCAATCAGAATGCAGGTCCCGCAGAACCTTTGGCGGGCTTACTGTCCCCTCTGGTCAGATGCAAGGTGACAGTGAAGGGAGAGACCTGCTGCAGTACAAATATACAGGTGCATCTCAATAAATTAAAATAGGGTGGAAAATGTAATTAATTTCAGTAATTCAATTTAAATGGTGAAACTCATATTATATAGATTAATTACGCACAAAGTTAATTATTTCTAGCTTTTAAAATTTTTAAGCTTGATTACAGAGCTAATGAAATCAAAAAATTCAGAACCTCCGAAAATTAGAATATTACATAAGACCAATACAAAAACTGATTTTTAATACAGAAATATCGGCCTTCTAAAAAGTATGTTCATGTTTTAGCTCCGATGACTGTTGGGCCTGCTTGAATTACTGCATCCATGTGGCTGTGGCTCTGCTGAGCTGTGATGGAAGCACAGGTTGCTTCAGTAGTGGCCTTCAGCTCGTCTACGTTGTTGGGTCTGGTGTCTCTCATCTTCTTCTTGACAATATCCCATATATTCTCAATAGAGTTCAGCTCAGACGAGTTTGCTATAATCAAGCACAGTAAATCCATGGTCATTAAACATGGTAGGCTACTGTTGGCAGTGTGGGCAGGTGCCAAGTCCTGTTTGAAAATTAAATCAGCATCTCCATTTCATAGACGGTCTGAAAATGTCACTGGAATTCTGCCATTAAGAAGTCGTGGACTTATACAAATACTTTAAAAGACAGAATTGGGTCCGGACTGAACAATGTGAGAAGAAAAAGGTGAATGAGGTGTAAAATGCCCTAAAAAGGGTTTTTAAATGTATTTAGAATATATATTATATTTGTTATTATTTAAAGGGAAGCCCCAAACCACGCCACGATTCCACTTGTCATTTCTAAATGTAAAGTATTCAAGTTAAGCTTCCTTTCTATAACTTTCTGGAAATGACGGGTTACATCATGGCATTTGATCCTATTAGTCTGTTCCAGTGTGTATCATCAGCAGGACTGATAACTACATCAAGAACACCAGAGTCACACAGGAAGCAGTTCAGCCTTCAAAATAAGAGCGCTGGGTCAAATATTTACTTGTGTGCATTGTATGCAGAGTGTTAACAGTAAAGAACAAATAAGGCAACGACATGGCTTAAAGAAATTAAACATTGCTTTATGTTCATAATTTTGCGTTGCTTATTTTTTAATCAAGCACAAACGAGGCAAACTGTTGTTGGAGGTATAACATTCTTTCTTCATTAAATCAACGTTTTCTTTTGATAAATTCCTGTATGGCAGAATAAAATAACCTACTATTTAGTCCCATGGGGGAATAAGGGCATTGCTGATGACAATATTTTTTAGCATAAAAGACCAACGGTCTTGGGAGCAAACAAAAACTATTAAAACACAGTTAAAATCAGTAAATTGGCTTTTAAAATAATATAGTCTCCATTTAACGACTGTAACACATAGGCTAGGATAGCTCGAGAAGCTGACACACGCAGAGCCGGCCCGACCCATTAAGCGACATAAGCAGCCGCTTAGGGCCCCACAGGGCCCCCTAGCAAAAATTGAAAAAAAAAAAAATCTTTTTTTTTTTATCTCAGTACACCGTTTTTTATCTCAGTACACCGTTGCCGTGATAAGTATGTTTAATTAATTTTGTTAATATGCCTAGATTGCCTACTCTCAAAGTCATGTATTATATTATTGAGTCAATCATATAATACATTAACCGTGCTTTACCTGAACCTCATCATGACACTAGAGAGGACGGCAGGATTGTAATTTCCCGTGTTCAGTGAATGCAACAGAGGCAAGACACCAGACCAACCAGAGAGTTGAATGGAAATAAACATCTGTCTTATTGGCTGACAGGTACCTATCCTGTGAGCTGTGACAATGTTTAAAATAAACTGTCAGTCTCAGACTCAGAGTTTTTGAAGATGGACATAAGAACATTTGTTCTTAAAAAAGATGACAATTCTCAAGTGGTGGTTCACACAACAACCCCAGAGCCAGCACTTGAGCCAGGAGAAATTACAGCTACGTTGACGTTACTTTGAATCGCGGGGGTAAGCTAAACCGTTAGCAAGTAGCTATAGCTAGCCAGATATATTAAATAAACACTTTGTCATACAATCTAAATGTAATGTTTTTTAGCGTTACCTGGTGATTTCAAAGAAAGCTCTCTGGGAAATGTTGACTTACTGTTCGACATGAAGCTAGAAGCTACCTTACAGTACACAGTTGATCCTGAGTCCTGTCAGTTAAAGTGTTTCATAGTTAGCTTAGCTAAGCATCAACCTAGCACTGAAATATATGGATATGTGACAGTATTTCTGAGAAAAAGTCAGCTGAAATGGTGGCATAGTTGCCACTGCTTTACGTGTCGACAGCATGATTGAACGTATTTGCAGCAGTAAATGTGGCTGTTTGGCCACTGACGTTGCCATAACAACACCTGAATGTAAATGTGCAACCTCTTTTTGTGACAGATTTTTGCATGAAATTATAATTCTTCTGAATGATATTCCTATTAAGAGCTAGTTTCTATGTGAACATTATGAGATGGACAGCCAGAGAGAATAAATGAAAAACAGTTATGAAATACTATATGACAAAACAAGAATACAGTTTAAAAGGGGAGTGATTTGTAAAATATCCATAAAGAAAAATCTGTTTACAGTTTCATATGGGTGTTGAGAGATGTATCCATAGATCTCTTAATTTTGCTCTCAAAGTGCACCAGATTGATGCTTTTAACTTCAATATTTAAAAAAAAATCTTCCCGGGGGAGCATGCCCCCGGACCCCCCTAGAGGAGGTAAGGACCCCCCTAGAGGATGTTAGGTCCACAGTGTTTACATGCTTATTTATACAATATGTGTGCTTATGCTAACATCATAAGACAAAAGTTGGTTCTGTGTTGTGTGAAGTGAGAACGCGCTAGAGCAGGCATGGGCAAACTAAGGCCTGCGGGCCATATACGGCCCGTTGGGCTTTTTAATCCGGCCCGCCGAATATTGGTACAAAATTGTCCAAATTATAGTAAAGACCGCATTCATTTGGCCTTTTTCCTGCAATACCCGGCATTTCAGTGGATCCCACTAGATGGCGCACTCTAGACACAAATGACCTTTGCTGGAGTCGGCAACCCGGCAAGATCTAAGAACCAAATACGTCACGCTTACATTGGAGGGGGTCGAGATTAACCTGAGCAATAACAGTGCACGGTTAGTACAGTACAGCGAATACAAGTTATAACAAGCAGTATCACTGAGCAAAGTGACTAGAACGCGACCACACACTTATAAAAAACACTTATATAAAGTCAGGCAACGTGTGATTCTGTTTATTTTGTGTAGAAAACGGTTTATGCCACAATATGATACGAGATAGTCTGATTAGCTTCGGTTGCTATGCTAACATCACCTGTAGTAGAATGCCAGAGAAACTTTCATAACCGCGTTGTGATGCCAAACAGCGTCAATTCATACTGAAACACATTCACTTATGGGGATGGGGGATATTTATCAGCTGCTTGTGTGACAGTCGGACAGTGAATACTTTACAGCGGCCGCTGCCGTGAGTTAACAGTAGAATAAACTCCGGTAGAAGAGCAGCGCTGCAGCGGGCGGTAATGCAGCTGAACCACATTAATAAACAATGCACCACGGCACTCTGGAGAAAGGTATAAGGTTGGAGAAGTAGTTCTTTAATTTAATCTGGCTTCGTATGATTAAAAACGACCCGACGCAGTCCTCTATTGATGTTGTTGTGAGCGGTGTTGCGGAGAAAATCAGCGACGTAAAACGCTGTGTGGGTCATAAGAAGGCACGTAAACGGTTACGTCATGACGCAAACGATGACGCAATAACTCACCTTTGAACCTAATTCACCTTTGAATCTGCATCTGTAACAATGAGTGGACCAAAGAAAAGAAAACTCGACAATGAGTGCCGAGTGTTTAATGAGGAGTGGACAGCTAAATATTTTTTCACCGATCTGCTACTGGCCCGGCCCGTCTGTCAAATTTTAAAACTCATAGTGACCCCCGAGCCAAAAAGTTTGCCCACCCCTGCGCTAGAGTGAGGGGGGCCCCCAAGCCAAAGCTCGCTTAGGGCCCCCACAAGTCTAGGGCCGGCCCTGGACACACGGGAATGTTTGATATAGATGTTTGGAAGAGAGGAGGCATATACAGACTGTATATAACAACAAAGAGTTATATACATTAAAACAGTATTTTAATTTGACTTATGGTATACAATTAAAAAAAACAGAAGCCCTGGCATGACTAATAATGTGTTGAATCAGCAAAAGGTTGTGTTAAAATGATCAAATGTGTAAATATTGCATGAAGCACAGGACAGTCTGAAAGTGACTCTTTTTGGCTGTGGTTACATGATCGCGTCGCAGAGTCAGACAATGGTGGGTGAATTCAGAATATACTGAAATGCTATGATAATGGAGAAACTGGAAAGCCTTACTAATGACAGTTAGTAAATATTTGAGCAAGGCACCGGACATCGCCCTTCCCCCCCCCCCCCACTCCCATTGCTCCCCGGGCGCTGTACAATAGCTGCCCACTGCTCCTAGCCTACTAGACTCCTGGTACTAGGATGGGTTAAATGCAGAGGCCACATTTCACTGTGTGTGCTGTGTGCTCTGCATGTGTAACCATTAAAGAGGGTTTCATCCCTCCGATTCTAAAAATATTCATGTTAGGGGGGTGAAAAGTTAGGACGATTCTAAGGGCCCGTGACTGACAGGGGCCCAAACAATTTTAGAACATTAAGAAAAAAAAAATGTAAGTAACCAATGTGATATCTTTTCATGGGGCCCAAAATCCCTGGCGGCGCCCCTGGTAGCTTATATATTGTAGTCTTGTCAAGCACTTGACTTAAAAAAGATGCAGAGGCAAATTAGCACAGACAATTAAAAATCCTTAGGAAAGTTAAATCTGAAATCATTGCAAGGGAAATTATAAAAATAAATAGCATTAGTTTAGCCTTTTTGTTAGACACGCTCAAATACAACAATGTAGTGATTTAAAATGTTTGTTTGAAAAAAATATATAGGCCTAATACACACTTATTGGTGTTTTATATTGATACCCTTTTTAAAATATTTTTCTAAGCCCGTTTGACAAAGTAAAGTGTCTGAATTTAAAGGTAGATAACTGTGCCTCTGTTAAACAGCCATTATCTAAGAGGAATAGTTTGGCTTTTTGAAACGAAACGGAAAAAAATGTCGCCTGGATTCTGATATAATTTAAACAATTGTAGACTAAACAATTAATCGATTAATTGAGAACACAATTGACAAATTATGTGATTATCAAATAGTCATTAGAAGCCACATTGTAGACAAAAGTAATTAAAAAAAACTAATAATGGTAGGCTACATCTTCTGAATTTATAAACTGCATTTCGATCATTAAGGAGAGAAAGAAAGGATATTTGCATAAAACATTGATCTACAACGTGTTTATTGTCTTCTTCGTATCCTACTTCGTACATAGAAAATCGTTTTATTGTGAAATCGGAAGTCATATTTGCCTTGACGTTAGCTTGACTAACGTTTGTTAAGCCGCTCACGGTGAGGTCAGAAGCAGCCGGATCCCGTTCGTCAACAGAGGACCGACCGGAGGCACAACGCGCGAGCTCCTTCCATTTTGAACACCGACATCGTTCGTTGACGCTCGCGCAGTTGTTAGCACACGCGCAGACAACATGATGCTTTCCCCGTGGGACCGCTGGTTCTCCACCAGCTGCTGCCTGTGCTGCCATGTCCGCACTGGAACCATCATCCTGGGGGTCTGGTACATGGTGAGCCCCTCAGCTGTCACTTCTCCTGGAGCCCTGCAGAGACAGAGCAGGGAAAGTAGGAGCAGGAGCACATCAGACAGCCTTCATACCGTGTGCTGCATTTTATGATTATTATGAGGGAATTTAAGAAAGATTCAAACCTATATTATTAGGGTATTTTAGGAAAATTAATTAATTGTACTGCTTCTTTGCCCACTGCAAACTTTAAAGCATACCATTTTATTTTACTGTTAGCTAAGCTATTTGACTTATAGAGGCCTTTATATGATGGTTCTTCATTTCTAAATGGGCATTATTCAGTGGGTTATTCATTGGTTTATGTTCCTCTTGCATCAATGATGTATACACAATTTACCTAATTAAGACCACGAATATTTATAATTAGAAAAACTCATACTGTGGATATTTTGCTAGATCAAAACATGAAAATATATGTGCAATCTTGTTTATATTCAATTCTCACTTGTGGCTATCTTCCTCTGTTTAACTGAATGAGCAGGAGACGGTTAGCTAAACCAAACACCACTTGTGGAAAAATCCTTTCTCCGCTCCCTATGAATAAATTAGAAGTTGGCCTCTTCAGGTAGCAGGTTTTGTGTCACCCCTATCAACGGCTGAGAATTTTCCATTACATTCATCTGATCAATGGGGATGTATGAGTCATCTGCATAATGAACTGCGTCGGCCAGACCAACACCAAAGCCAATGTATGTGCCTGGACTTAGAGCTTGACTGTATGTCATTTAACATTGCTACACTATCTCCACTAAGGATTTTGTTTTGTTTCCCTGCAGCTCATGAAAATGTTTATATTTTTACATTTCATGAACAATTTCAGCTCCTCCCTTTTGCATTCTGTCTGTATTTCCCTCCATTTGTTGACTTTTTTTTCACCACTATGTCTTCTGTCCCTAAGCTCATCAATGCCGTGGTGTTGCTCATCCTGCTCACAGCGCTCAGTGATCCTGAGCAGTACCACCTGACCAGTGCTGAGTTGGCTAATGACCTGGATGTCATGGATGATGCCAGTAAGTATCCCATAAAGCCAGTCTGTGCTTTACAGTGAATGCGTAATCTCACAATACCACCATCAGCTGAATACTATCGTTGTATTCCAATATCTTAACATTTATGTTTCATAAAATCTCAGGTAAACAGTGTGTTTGCATTCTGTAAGAAAACTCCACTGACCTCTACAGTGTTTCTATTCTACCTGAAGCTTAATCTCCTATAATTGAGCGTGACAGATGACTTAATCTCTGCCTGCGGGGGAAAACCCCAATAGAGTTGTCAACTGACTAATAGAATGATTTATTGTGTGATTAAAGTGTCCTCACACATTAGTCTAGGTCAGTGGTTCCCAACCTGGGGGGCGCGCCCCCCTTGGGGAGGAGCCAAAGATCACAGGGGGGGCGCCAGGCCTCAGATGATTTGAGGCCAAATATCATATTTAGACTTTTTTTAGACTCATTTGGGGGGACTCTTGGGAAAAAAGGTTGGGAACCCCTGGTCTAGATGACGGTCAGCACTTCTTATAAATCAAAGCCACAGACACGCCTAATGTCCATGTTTGGCGAGCGTTTGGAAAGCCTTCTTAACAGCAGGTGTAAGTGGAACAGTCTGACAGACAGCAGCGTGATGGGTTGACTGTTGTCACCGCTCCAAGGGATTAGGCGTCCTGTGGTCCTGCTCTGCAGGCTGGGCCGCCCGCTGCATCAACACACTCACTATGAAATGACTTCTGTTCATGATAAAAGGAACATTATAATGTTACGTTTTCATTTTGCTCTGTTAAATATTCAGATTTGACAAACGTCAAGCTGTAGTGACAGTTCTTACATTACATTTTAGAATTTTTGCCACTCCAGTTGGAATTATGGTGCTAATTTTGCTGGAAAGTGATTCAGATAATCATCAAAATAGGACACTTATTATTGGTTTTTGTCTTCATTAAAGGTAGGGTAGGTAAGTTTGAGAAACCGGCTCGAGATACACTTTTTGTTATATTACATGGAATGCTCTTAACATCCCGATAGCAATGAATATCTTAAGTGCTTTGACAAAAAATCCATAAAAAAATGTCATCTGTGGAAGCCGTAGATTTTCAAATTCTAGCGATCTCGAGCCGGTTTCTCAAATTTACCTACCCTACCTTTAAACAAGGAACATGCATCACAATGTATTAATCCAAGACATGATTTATGCTTATTTCCATCTGCAATTCCTGGTGCAGGTACACACGTCATACTAAAACAGATACTTAATACATTAAAAAGTCTCTATCACAGTAACAATTTCAAAACTCATTTTGGTTTTGCTATATTTAAACAGACAATACTGTATATCAATACTTTATCCCAGATTATATTTTTTACCCTTTAACTTTTTCCTAAATTGCTCTTATACTGTTTGTATATACCTCTTTTTTTTGTCTCCATTCATCTTTGCTTATTTTGTGCTGCTGCAACAGCTGCATTTACAGGGCTCAAAAATGGCTTATTTTAGCTAATTGTTAGAAGTTATTTCAGCAAAATACTGTATGTGTTTGATGCTGTGCTTTTGTTGACAGAGGCACTAGTCATTTGGAACAATGGTTCAAATACATAATTCAATACGACATCAAAACATGCACAGCAGTAGGTTAGGGCATTGAATCTTGAAAAGAGGACATAACGCTGCTCTGTGCTATGCTATTTCTGCTTTATCATGCCGTTGTGTTGTTCATAGAATGTTCGACCATTTCACAAAAAATCTAACATAAAAAAATATATCTGTATGTTGAGGTAGATTACGGAAGCCCAGAGAGGGAAGTCCTGTGTTGAATTTAAATTCCTTGGAAGTGGAAAAAATGTTTTCTAATCTATTTCTGTCCATCTGTAAAAACAGGGAAATAAGTAGACATGTATGTTGTTGTAATATTAATTTGGGCCACAGTGGGCTGACGTGACCCATTTCCCCATGTCCTAAGTCTAAAGAGACCTACAAACATAAACGTTTTGCTCAGGTTTTAATCTCTCCATGAATTCTAAATACAAGGTGCAAATATTGTTTGTTAGCAAGCTACCAAGTATTTAGAACGTGGGGAAGTGGTCTACTCACAAATTCCTCAAAATAAATCACCTGCCAAAACTTTTCCACCCACTTGTTTAAAGGATAAAGAATAAGTGAGGGAAGGATTATTCTGACTGATTATTCGAACCTTTTTTCACCTGTTCGTAAGTCATAGGCACAGATTTGTGATGTACTAGATCAGGGTGCGATTAGCTTAGTTTAGCTAGCATAAAGAGTGGACAGCTAGCATGTCTCTTTCCAAAGTTAAAGTGGACACACAGCTCAGTTATTGCATGTTAAAACCATCTCTTTTTATAATCATGACATTTTCCATAAACATTTGAGATTTTCCAGAGGTCTCTAACTCTTTCTGCCCACTTTAAACATAGCTAAATTAGAGGCTGAGAAAATCGTTTTATATTGCCTTTCTATACACTTTCAAGCCCTTTTCAGAGAAAATGCGATTCATCCTTTGATTTTCAGTTTATTGTAAATGGGCATGGAATTCAACTCCCTATTTCTTCCACTACACCCTAATCACTGTGTTTTGGTTTTGCACGGCGCTATTCTTATGTAACAGAATGTTATGCAGGGTTGGTTTGAGGCTGGGTTGGCATGGAGCGAATGACAGAGTGGAGGGTAATATCATGTCTGGTTGACATAATGCAGCTTGTTGTTTATCTTCTTATTTGCATGTTTGCTCGACCAAAAATCGTTTTTAAAATGTGCTATATAAATAAAACCTGATTTGATTTGATTTGATTTGTACAGAATTTGTATTTCAGAGAACTTGATGTTGTCATTGAATGTGCCTTGTGATTTTGACTCCCCCTCCCTCTGCTGCAGGCATGTGCATTGCCTCTGCGATCTCTGTGCTGATGATACTGATATGTGGGATGGCAGCATACGGTGCATACAAGGTAAACTGATGAGTCATTAGGATTTCAGTAACACCTTCTATGACACCAATGTAGATAAAGCATTATAAACATACTTACAACGTGCGGCGTAAGCTGATTTAATTCATTACAAGCTGGGTATACCACTATAAGTGGTCAAAGTTTACTTCAATTACTTTTAATATATCAATGAATGCTTTTAACTCTAATAATAAAGTGTTATATGCCAAATACAATGCATTAAAGTATGTTAATATTGCATTATAAACATTGGTGTCATAGAAAGTGTTGTTGCTTTTCTTCATAATACTATTTACAATGCTACTGATTAAAATAAGGCTAAATCTACTGTGTTAAAACAATACAAATATTTGTATTTTAAACATAGTGTAATCTCCCAGTTCTAGCTCTGATTGATGTCCACAATATCTAACTTAAATACCTAAAAGACATATCTCTGTTTCAGCTGCATCCCGCCTGGATCATCCCATTTTTCTGTTACCAAATATTCGACTTTGCTCTGAACACCCTGGTGGCGATCAGCGTTGTGGTTTACCCCAACACGATACAGGATTACCTGCAGCAACTGGTACGAGACTTCAAGTGTTTTCCTCTTGAAAGTGAAGTCAGTGATGTTTAACAGCACAATATTGAACTTTATGGTTTAGAAAGGCTTTTGTAGGTTCTGAAATGTTCTCAGTTCAGTACTGATGGATGTACAGTTACAAATGCCTCTACTATCTAATGCTCCTTGCACCTCAAATAAGCTCTGTTTTTTTTCGGACTCCTTTGCAGCCTGATAACTTCCCTTACAAAGAGGAGATCGCTGCTCTCAGTAATATTTGCTTGGCCCTCATCGTGCTGATCTTCATCGGCTCTATTCTATTCTTCAAGGTAAGGTTTTCTTTCTCTCTTTTTAAAACTTCTTCATACACTTAAGAACACGTAGAGTCGTTTACAGACCTGCCAGGGTTATATTTCACAACACATTTTCTTACAAGAGAAACTATGTCTATTTCAACCTTGACAGAGGCGCCTGCTTTTAATGTAACTTTCTATATTGATATACCTGTATGTAGTGCTCAAATTTATTTTGAAAGTTTTGTATTTTTTTGAATGCAAGATTTACCAGGAATACCACTGACACATGAATGACCTCCTCACAAAAACATTGTTACTCTAGGGATCCCTGACCTTTCATCTAGCGCCATCATCAAGTCAAATGTTCTATCTGACCTATACTTTGAGTTATGACGAATAACTGCATAAGATGAATATAAGATGGTGAATGTATTACCGCCTAAACAGTGACATGTTAGTGTTGTGATTGTGAGCATGTTAGCATGCTGACATTTGCATTTAGCTCAAAGCAATCACTTTGCTAACACTAACTGCAGAAGCTCCAGTAAAGCTATCAGATATGTTATTTAAGTTATGATGCAGCTCTGCTAACAACCCACTGTATTATGTGAAATATAATGTTAAATCTGAGATTATAGGACAAAGGGCTTATTTAAACAGCAGCTGTTTTGTTTAGAGTGTCTCAGTCATTTTTAATACATTGAATTTAGCTGTTGCTTTTATCATAGTCAACTTTATTGTCAATCTTCTGTGTGAGATCGAAATGCTGTTTTTCACAATCCCGAGGAATACAGATTAAATATCTAAAAGAAATATACATACATACATATATGTGTATATATACATACATACTCTCCTGTACACCCACTTATAAATATATATATATATATATAAAAGTCAGTAAATAAACAAAAATAACATCCACTTGTAAACGGATGAAGATTAATATATTACAGTAAAAATATGTACAGTAGTGCAAATGATTGTCCATAGCAGCGTAGTTAAAGTGTCTGGTTAAAGAAAAAAAAAGAGATGTATAAATCCAAAGTGACATACAATAAGTGTAATAAACCATAAGATACAAACTCAGAATAACAAGAAACAAGGAGGGTATATTCGCTTGAAAGTCCTGGTGCACTAGTTCCAAATGAGCTAAAACCCTAACATTTATTTTTTTAATTCAATGGACAAGGTGACCATTTCTGACAGAAGGAATTTGCTTTGCACAGTGAGCGTCATTATCACACTTTCATTCGCAGTGGACTGAGAGCTAAATTGAGTTCTCTGTTGCTGTAAATATCTCTGCAGATTCCTGTGGAGGCTTCTGAAATAACTTCAGAGCCATCAGAGCATTAGGTGGCTTCTAATTGGGTTATCAAACACGTTAGAGAGCTCAGTCTGGCTTTGGTTTGTGATGGATCTACCAGATGGTGCTGTGTTTGTCCGGGGAATTCCAGTAGAAAGTGTCCTGCTGAGAGACATGATTTCTGGATGACAGGGAACAACTTATAGTTGTTTCTGCTACATGTACAGCTCTATGATAGAACCTGAAAACGCTGTCTGAATGCAACAATGGGATGATTGGATTATTAGCTGTATTTTATGTGAGTTATCTTCAATGTTGGTGTGAGTTTCTTTGAAAAACATACTTTTATCACATGCTACATATTGTATATGTTATTAAGCAACACAGTCTCACGGCATTTCGTGTTATAGTCACGAAATTAATCTATTGATTCGTGTTCACCAACACGATTTCGCCATTTTATTCGTGTCACACAGAACGATTTTAAAAGCAATGTAAATAATAACAAATTAGAAGGAAAAACAGATAAAAAAAAATACAGATTTCAGTATTCTGACACAGAACGATTTTAGAAGCAATGTATTTATATTGGTAGTATGTTTCGTGCCTGCACCAAATAATAACAAATTAGAAGGAAAAAAAGATGACATAAAATACAGATTTCAGTATTCTGAGGCTCTGAGCCATTTCTTTTCCTCACTGACGGCACAAAAACTCAGACATTATACAATTTAAAATAAAAGGGGTTAGGCTTAGGGTAAGATATTGAGTAAGAACATGTTTTTATGAACCACACAGCTTCTGGTATTCCAAGACCCCACGAAACATACTACCAATAGAAATACATTGCTTTTAAAATCGTTCTGTGACACGAAAAAAATGCGAAAATCGTGTTGGTGAACACGAATCAATAGATTAAATTAATTTCGTGACTATAACACGAAATGGCGTGAGACTGGGTTGTATTAAGGGGCCATATGAGAACAGCAATGTTACACTTACACTACAGATAACCTAATTAAATGACATAATAGAGAGGAAAAGCGGTTGTCCTGAACCTACAATATCTTTAAAGACGTAATGATTAGATATACCAAACTATACTGTAAGGCTGTACTTAAGTTAGCATGGCGTTGAGCTAAATGCTAGCATTAGCATGTTAACATGTTAACAGTTGAAAAATAAGTTATAATCTTTACCACTTTCTCCATCTTATTTAGCATTGTAATATTAGCTAATTAGCTGAAAAATACAGCTAATCTATAGCATAGACTGTATACAGTTGGTATTGAGTCACAAACCATGTATTTGGTGCTGTAAAGTTATGTAATCACGAAATGTTTAACAATGTATTCTAGGAGGGATATGTCTCTATGAAATTGTTTGTCAATCCAGAAAATATTTGCTAAATTGGTGGATAGTCTAACATTGCCCTCCATAGATCCATGTCTCTAACATGGCTAACATCGAGTCGTGCGTTGCATGTATTTATCACCACTACCATAAATAGCAAAGTTGGTGTTGCTAAGTAATCCCTAATTTTTGGATTAACCTGTGATTTTTTTCTATCCAACATTAGGCCTACCTGATAGCATGTGTGTGGAACTGCTACAGATATGTGAACGGCCGGGGTTCTGAAGTCCTGCTCTATGTCACGACCAATGACACCACGGTAAGTCACCTCCAATGATCAGCATTGTACCATAAGACCCAAATCACCATGAGGACTTCATAGTTTAAAATCAAGGTTGAAAAGATAAGATAGAAAAGCGCTATATAAATTGAATGTATTATTATTATTACAAGGCTAAGGATATCCTGTATTTCTATAATTTCCTACAAATCCTGGGAGAAGACCAAATCCAACATTGTGTTGGTCCGTCTCTCAATATTTTGTTGGTTCCCCTGCCTATCTGTTGCTCTGGCTTCGAGCCCATTGGTTTTTGGCGGGCAGCAAGATTGTGTAAATGGGATTTACTCAAAATAAATATCATTCACATTCATGGTACTCAGGGAACATGTGCTTGAGAGCAACAGTGTAATGATTTTAAGTACATTTTTGAACAATGATGGAGCTCTACGGCACAGAACAATAAATATATCAGGCTTCGGTAACACAGGCTACACTTGGTGTAGCATCACATTTTATTAGTTTTGGTATTTGTTGCAATAAGAACAAAATAGAATTTCACCAGACTGAGTATATACGCGGCTGAGCTGTTCAGTTTTCTTGGAGCTCGCACTACAATAGAGAAAAAATTCTACCAACTTCTTTTCCCTGACAAACCACCAGTGTGAATGTTAACTACTTTTTCTAATGAGCTGTGAAATAGAGACAGATAATACTACAGACATTCCTCTCATGCAGCCACACTTTTGACAGAGTTAACTGTGAGAGACTTATTTCCCTGACAGATGAAAAGTCAGCACATTATTCATAAAATCAGAGTTGAAAAGGAGCAAAACAAAATTCCCTGTGCTAGTCCATTAAACTATCCTTTATGTCTATGAATGTCATTTTGATAATCAACATAAAACAATATCTGATCTCGATTTTCTTTCACTTACAAAGGCAATAGAATATCCTTTGAGAAAATAATTACATCCATTTCTAAGTCAAGTTTTCATCTTATTTGTAAGATTCCTCCGCTCAGGCCAACTTAAAATAGCAACTGTAAAGTCATCATGTTGGTGGAGGAGGGAAATATGAACATAGGCTATCATAGCAGGCAATATTACACCAGCTCACATAGATGGATGAACAGACTTGGACAGAGAAATGAAGCTCCATCCTGGCAAAGGCACATTGTAGCACAGTAAAAGGGAGCTTTGTCTGGCTCTCCTGTTGCTCAGGCCTGGCCCCTTGACCGCTGTCATCTTGCTGCCCACACACTTATTATACCTCCATGCTTTGACAGAAGGGAGAAAAATAAGTGGGCTGTAGAAATATGAATGACCTTTTTCTGCAATTGTGAAACGCCCGTTTTCTGCACAAACACAAAAGGAGCTGTCATTATCCGGCTCTATTTTTAACTTGCAGTATGTTGAGTTTCATAAGTATTTTGAGAAACCTGTTCTCCTCAGTCTGCAGCTTAAGACTCCTCTGAGTGTAAAAAACCTTTTATACACTGAAAGTCTTTATGTAAGGTTTAAAGAAACAAGAAACAGCATTACCCTGTAAAGAAGGGAACAGGAAGCTTCTTTCTTACCGACTGACCTGCAAACATAGAAAAGTCTTACAGAAACACAGTCAGGTGCTTTATTTGAAAGTAAATGAGTTACAATAAGTAACCCTTTCAATGGCTCATAGAACAAACCAGCACCATTTCTCTTTATGAGGTTGATTTGAGTGATAACCCAACTTGCTCAGCCCCGCTACCTAAAATTACATTTGCTAGGCCAGAACCAATCTGGGCAACAGTTGCAGATTACCATTTAAAAGTCTTTAAACATCAGGTCTTTCATTTCACAAAGAGTTTTCAAATTTCTAACCAATGACCGTAAGTTACTGTTCTTGCTAGCAGGTTTTATTAGCTGTAACTTGTTAGCTAGCTAGAAGAGGCTAATGCTAATGCCAAAACTTCATGAGTTGGTTAACCATGAACTCTGTGTCCAACATATTCGCTGGACGATGATTTAGTATGGGGATGCTGCCACCGATTATGCAAAAAATGGTACTTAACTACATGAATTATTATGACTGCGACTCAAATCGTTCACTTAGCTCACTGTCATTAACTTGCTGCTAACAACTTTACAGAGCATCCTTTGTTCTAGTAGCATAAATCAAGCAGACGTGTCTCTCTTTGGTTTTCAGAGCATCTGCTTTAAATAATATATAGTAATATTTAATATGAATCCGATATTACAAATGTGCAACAATAAACTGTTACAATAAAATAATTAAAGCATTTCTTATAATTAGTTAACACTCAATTAGCATTACAATGTTTCTAATAACTAAAATCAATCATTAAAGTTGCCTCAACTATAAATGTACCATTACTAATGATGGTTATTATAATGTTTCCACATCTAGCGAATTTTAGAAGAAACATTATTTATGAGGCCGCTCTACTTGCATTTTTTATTTCCTTACATCAGTGCAAGAAGTCTCACTCCAAGGCCAACAAAAGCAAATAATAAGAGTCCAGCTTCTCATCTATCATGTTCAGAGAATGTGTCCTAATTATTTCCATCAAAGGGCACGACAGTTCAAGGAGGCATTGATCTGTGTAGGAGGATGTAGTCAGTAGTAGAGGCTGTTAAAGGTTATCGATTACCTGATGTCCAGATCATCCTTAAGCCTCATTGTTTAAAACATGGGAGACACGGGTCACACACATGCTGTTGTGTATGAAGGCAAACAAACCATCGAGAAAGCTAATATTTCTGTTAGCCATATTGTAAACAGTGAAACTAGACAGTGGAGTAAAATGAGTAAAAGGCACACTCTCAGTGGATTACCTGAGAGGATGCAAATCTGACTTTGAGTGAATTAAGCGTTTTAAGTTGAATATAGTAAAAATCATAACTAAGTGGGGCGTTGTGGGCAGTTAAACATAACTTGAACTATAAATTCAATGAAAAAAGTTCCTGAATATTTTGAGTTGGGACCCGTAAACCAATTAATTGACCAGTAAATAATAGTCTGCAATTTCAAGAATATTATACAAAAATGTAATATACTGAAGTTGCTTAAACAATAATAATAATAATAATAATAATAATTGTTGTTTTAAATTTCAAAGCGCTTCCTGTCCATCAGATTTTCTGTTGTGCAAAGAGAAATGCCTTTTTGAAATGTCTTATATTGTAGGCTACTCTACTTGTATACTTTAATTGATCCAAAGTTTTGTTAAACTGTTGAATTCTTCTATTTGAATTTTCATGAGGGCTGGTTTATTTTTAGGCAACTTGATAACAACCGGCACAAACTGAATAGTCGTCATTGTGCAATAGTAACTATAATGACTATTAGTGCACCTGCTCCATTGCAACCCCAAGTGATAAAATAACCATCTGTTTTCCTCTCCCCTTTCCCCAGGTGCTGCTCCCTCCGTATGATGACAGCGTCAGCATCCCTATAAAGCAGGCGCCCCCTCCCTACACCACCGCTACAGCATGAACCCCCCCCAGCACCCCGCTGACTGGACCTGCTGTTAACAAACCTCAGCAGGATGAATGCACCACACTGCCTCTCCAGTGAACATCCATTGATATATATAGCTACTCAAACTTCACAATGCACCCATGCATGCACTGACACTCATCTCACACATACATGCACACACACTTCTACCACCACCGTGACCTCTCACCCCTCCCTGTTATTTATTATTGACCTTATAGTCTTACTGTATCTCTTCTATGAGTCTTTTTTGTTTCTTTAATTCAGGATATGATGTGCATTTTCATGCATTTGAACCTGGGTGCAATAAGGCACTAGAAAGCAAGATAGATTATATATATTTGTATTATTTATTTATGCTGTGTGTATACCTGTGATTGTATTTAATGTGTCCTGCCTTTGATAGTCATGTCCAAGCACAATATGCGTAATGATTTTTGGCCACAGTTATGAGTGAACTGTGTTTTTGCGTCGTCTCTGCTCATGATCAGGGTTGGATTGCCTTTATTCATAACTTTCTCTCTGATGGGGTGCCCTCTATAGATCCATGTGTGAAGCGTCACCTTGACTGGAAGTTTTCCCAAAGAAAAGCGTCTGCCTGTATTCTGACATGATCAAAGAGCAACCTAGAGTATATCGAACATATCACCTTCTTTTATCGTTTCATTCAACTACAAACACAAATGTCTTGTGTTATACAAACCCAGAGTGTTGTGCTTCGTCACTTGTAAATGTAACTGTGTGTTTCTACGGATTCTATGTATCTATTTTGACAGCACTGGTCTGGAATCAGCTTGCTCTTTAAAGTCGCTATGAATGAGTTTCTTGACGGCCCCTGGTGAAATCACTTTAGATCGGACCCCTCTGTGTCCAGGGGCTCAGAATGAACGGGCCCTGGTTGTGTTTTTCTTTTTTTAAAGGAAACCTATCATGCTATATTTAAATGATATATTGTAGGGCCATACCTATATAAGGTATATTTATACGTTTCTGTTTTCGAAATACCAAACAGATCATGCATTTGAGCCATGCCTCATTTCGCTCTATGTGCTGTTTGCTGTCTACGGGTCTGATTCTGTGAGCTGCAGCTGACCACGCCCCCCTGCAGGAGAGGGGAGCCGCTCTGATCAGCTGCTGGGCTGTCAGAAGAGGGGGAGAAAGAGAGATCTCCGTCCTCCGTGTGTTATTATAGCCTATATAGAGTCGTTATTCATTTGTTTTAAAGCTCAATAAATAACAAAGAAGACCTTTGACCGGCACTTTTCTAATTTTGTCCGGAAGATTTAAACTTTAACGGACATCTTGACCGGCGAAAGAAACTGAAACTGAAACTCTGCCGCACGGTCCCCTCGTTCCTTGGAAGAGGCAGAGAGGTGGGTGTTTGTCATCTGCTGGTGGACTAACCGGAGAGAATTACAGTGCTTGCCTCGACGGGGAGGGATTGCATTGAATTAAAGCAGCAGGAGCAAACGCTTGCCTCGGGGAGGGAGAAAGAAAGCCACAGCGGAGAATAAACAGAAGGGTAACCATGGTAACCAAGTATTCTTCGCTGCTTTTGTGGCAGACTACAGCGCCACTTACAGGCCTGGCATATGTACTACAGCGTCTCCAGCGCTTTTGAGCGGCAATGGCCGGCCGTGGCCCAACCGCACATTCCCCTGATAGGTGGAGAGTTGGCCCAATAGCTGTAGCGCCACTTTCCTGACGTGAGTAAAGTGTTCAAATCTGGATCAGTTTTTATCAGATCCGTTGCAGCCCCTTTTTTAGAGATTTGGTTATGGAGGAAAATAGAGAGGGTTGTGTTTTCTGACACTTGGTGAGTTCCCTGGAACACCGGGGACACATATTCATGTATAAAAGACGTACAAAAGTGCATTTTGCATGATAGGTCCCCTTTAAATTAAGCCGACAGGAGCTTCTTGACTCGGCGAGCTGCTTTCTGGACACAAAACGTTGCTGCTGGATGAAAAATAAAGATGTGATGTTTATTTGTCTATTAAAATCAAATTTCACTGCAGATGATTGGGGGTTTTTTTGTTCTGAAGTACTCCTAATAATTCAAAAAGCTACCCAGGAGAATGTTTCTGATTGTTTCTGCACGCTGTGCCTAAATGTTAGATGTGCTCCTGGAGGTGATTGCTAATGAGTGACTGTATACATGTGCTCATTGTGTGTCAGGCAGGAGAAACGTGAGAGGAGATGGACTTATGATCACTATACTGAAACCAGGTCTCTCCATAAACTGCTGCTTGAATCTACTATACTTGAGTATCTCCTTTCTATTGTATTTTATTCTTCTACGATTCAGAGGCAAATATTTGACTATTTACTCCCTTTTAATTTGATGACTGTAGTTTTTCTGAAGATTCAGATTCATAGAAAATCTAAAAATAATATGGATGTGCTGTTCTAGGTTACCAAGTAGTATATCAATTAAATCCAATTGAGCACGGTTGCAACATTAATATTCACATTATTGCATTTAAAAATACAACCTAAATATTTAATATGTTGTATTTTAAATGCATGACTTTTACTTATACATATCTTTTTCACTGATGTATTGCTACTTTTACATAAATAAAGGCTCTGAATATACTTTTAACTGAATACTACATCAGTTTCCTACTCCAAGGTTTTATTTTCAGCCTGTTAGAAGCATATTTCAACAAACAACTGCTATGTGTGGGAGGTAAGAGAGGACATTTAAGGGCTATGTTTGATGTCTTTAAGTATCACCTGCTGGTGTTTAGCTGCTGTCCTGTGCCTTCTTAAATCGTTTGTTTACATCCCTCACTTCTGTTTCGCTTCTCATTTGCTAGCTGAACAGCTGATCAGAGTGGTTTCTTGGCCCGATAGCTTGTGTCCGACACACGGCCGATTCAACATGTTGAATGTGGCCGTCTGCTGGGTGCACTGTCCTGCGAGATACCGGGACCTGGCTCGAAACACTCGGAAAACTGTTGTTGTTGTTGGCGAAACACATCAGCAATGACACGGGTGACACGGGGGTGAGCAGGAGAGGTGGGGAGATGCGGGGCTATTGCGTCATCTATCAGAAAATGATCGTATAGGGCGTAGACACGGAGCCGTTTGGCCCCCCAGAGCGTTTCTTCCGCAGATCTACCCACCTTGGGACCCGTTATCGTTATCTGCGTTTCCCTGTAGGCCTCGTGTGGCCGAACCGTCTATATGATAGAGAACTGTAGCGGATACGACCATTACCGTTCTCGTGCGGCTCCAGCCTATAACTGTGAAAGTCATCAGGGCGAGACTTTACTCAACCACATACATTTGGAGCAATTGGTAGAATGTTCTAGTTATTCCTACAGCTGTGAGCCCTCCCACTCTTGTGCAACTTCAAGAAACTGACCCATGCTTCAGGAAAATGCATTTCCTGTCTTCACCACACCTAGCAAACAGGTGCAGTTTCATTAGTCATAGATAAGCCTTACTTTTACAGCCAGGTGGTTCTTACTGATGTCGAGTGGTCTCCAGTCAGTGCATACATGTCTTACAGTACAGCTCATACATAGCATCCTTTTTATTTATTTTCATTCTTTGCTCATATGTTTGCATATTCTTTGATGAAATTAATATAGTCACATTTTTCTTCAATTAAAATGTATACAAACAAGGGCCTGCAATGCTGAATACAAATTCTTATTGAGACATTCATAAATTGGTTCCAGCTCAAAAATGTCCTGTATAAAGACAAGTAGAAAAGAGATTTTGTGTAGATGTTTTTGTTGTTACAAAGCGATTGATAGTGTTTAAGTGACTTCAACAGGTCTAACGGAGAGCGGGCGCATTCTTCAGTCAGCAGCTCTCCGACTCCCTAGGAGTTCTTCTGAGGCACCTTCATGGTCACCTGAAACACAGACAATACAACTCTCAGGATTTCAAGTTCTAAAGAATCTTGTCAGAAGTTGTCATGAAAAAGGGAAACTTGAATGAAAAATAGAGAAAATCGCATTAAAAAAAAAAAAGAATAGTAATATTCAAAAGTAACTATGCCAGAATTGTGACTAATTGTAATGAGGACACATTGCTGATAGATCATATATATATATATATATATACACATACACATATATATATAGAATACTACATACAACACATCATGTATATATATACATATTAATATATACAATATATATAATATATATGTATATACATATATATATATATATACACATATATATATATATATATAGATATACATATGTATATATATATATATATTATATCTATGTATCTATATATATATTTCTCTATCTCTCTATATTCTATCTCTCTCTCTCTCTCTCTGTCTCTCTCTCTCTCTCCTCCCCCTCTCTCTCTCTCTCTCTCTCTCTCCCTCCCCTCTCTCTCTCTCTCTCTCTCTCTCTCTCTCTCTCTCTCTCTCCCTCTCCTCTTCCCTCTCTCTCTCTCTCTCTCTCTCTCTCTCTCTCTTCATATCTTCTCTCTCTCAGTCTCATAGAGCCATTTATTCTCTTCTCTCTCTCCCTATACTCTCCTCTCTCTTCTCCCCTCGTCTCTCTCTCTCTCTCTCTTCCTCGCTCTCTCTCTCTTCCATCTCTCTCGCTCTCCTCTTCTCTATTCCTTCTCTCCTCTCTCTCTCTCTCTCTCTCTCTCTCCTCTCTCTCTCCTCTATCTTTCTCCTCTCTCCTCTCTCTCTCTCTCTCTCTCTCTACTATCTCTTTCTCTCTCTCTCTCTTCTCTCTCTATCTCTCTCTCTATCTATCCTCTCTCTCTTCTCTCTTTTTCTTATCTTCTTTTTTTCTTTTTTTTTTGCTCTTTATTTCTATTTCAGAAATATTTTGGACTGTTTATTTCTTGTGTCTTAATTTTTCTTACGTACATTGCCTTGCTGCTGCAACGCAAACATCTCCCAAATTGGGATCTATCTATCATGCCTGGTGCTGATTGACAATGCCTTATTAACAATCATACACGTTTGGATGTTAGCATTCCATCCTGAAAGGAAGAGCTTCCTGCTGCATAACCAGCCTGGATTTATTTGATAAGCTTAACATATTAAAGAGGCCCTATTGTGCTTTTTGGGGGTTTTCCCTTTTTCCTGTTTCCTGTTTGTGTGCATGTCAATCCAATCCACTTTATTTCTATAGCACATTTTAAAAACAGAGGGTTTGCTTCACAACGAACATAACATTATAACAAAATAGATAAAAGGCACATAAAGGCTATGGACAGACAATAAAAGCATAGAATAGGTGGAGCATACAGTAGCTCAGACTGACTCGACAGCGAGGGAAAAGAGGTGGGTCTTTAGGCGGGACTTAAAAGTTTGAAGAGTGAGCGACAATTTGACATGGGGGGGGCAGGTCGTTCCAGAGCCTGGGGGCTACCGCTGAGAAGGCTCGGTCTCCCCTGGTCTTTTTCTTTGTTTTAGGGACTACCAGCCGCAGCTGATCAGCCGACCTCAAAGCCCTTGAGGGGGTGTACACCTTTAGGAGGTCGGAGATGTACTGAGGGGCCAGCCAATTAAGTGATTTAAAAACAAACAATAAAATCTTAAAAAGAACTCTAAAATGGACAGGAAGCCAGTGGAGGGAAGCCAGTGGAGGGAAGCCAGTGGAGGGAAGCCAGTGGAGGGAAGCCAGAATTGGTGTGATGTGCTCATGCTTGCGGGTTCCTGTAAGCAGCCGAGCCGCAGCGTTTTGTACAAGCTGCAGGCGTGCCAGCAAGGTCTTGTTTAGGCCGGCATAAAGTGCATTACAATAATCTAAAGCAGGGGTTTTCAAAGTGTGGGAAGGTGAGCCTCCCCTCAGAGAACATAAGAACAGCCGCGCCCCCCCTCCCAATTATTATTGCTATTATTATTATTGTTGTTGTTGCTATAATGCAGGGCTATTCAATTGCATTTCAAAGATGTCCAGTAAGAGAACATTTCATTAAATGCTCTGTTTTCCCGGTCTACCTTTCTCTTTTTTGAGCACGCCATTTGAAATGACTCCGACTGTTTCTCTCCTCTTGTCTCGTCTCTGTTTGTGTGTTTGAATCTATCGTGCTGACTCAATGACTGCACCGATGTGATTGGCTGAGTAGCGTCACCTCCTTAAAACATTAAACAATAACTTTTTCAAACCTTTTTATCTTTATGTTTTAAACTTTTTTTTTTTACATTTTCAACATCGTGGATAAATCCTTATATGCTCCCGGCAACACACTGAACGTCAACTTTGCCTCCTTATTACACTCACCCCTAATTTAGTGGTAACAATGAGTCTGCGTCTTTGATGCACACAGGAACAAACACAGATCATCCTCTGGCTGCAGCCTTGACCGGTACTTGCTTTAGATCAAAGTCAATGTGGAAAACCTGCACTCACACAGGTAGGTGGAGGTGAAGGGAATGAGCACTTTTACAGCCTTTTCGGCGAGGTGGGGGAACTCGGTCTCCACAGACAGCCAAAAGTGTGCAAGTGACACACGTTTTCTGCCAGACGCTGTCTCCTCTCTCACTTTAGGTAACTTCACTACAAATCGATCCATGTTGCCGCTCGCATAAAGTTAGCTGAAGTTAACTTGCTAGATTTCACTGTTTCTCGTCATTTTTTTCTGACGCCCGGGGAGGCGCGCCTCACACTTTGAAAACCGCTGATCTAAACGAGTCGAAACAAAGACATGAATTACACGCTCAAAGTCTAAAAAGCGGACAGGAGCCTCAGGTGATAAAAACTGGACTTAACCACAGAGTTTATCTGTTTATCTCATTTAAAAGCACTGTCGATTTTGACGCCAAGATTTGTGACCATGGGTTTTGCATACGGTTGCAGGGAACCCAGGTCAATGGAAGGGACATCACCATTTGGTCCAAACACAATGACCTCCGTTTTGCTCTCATTTATATTTAAAAGGTTTAGCGCCTTCCAGGCCTTTATGTCATTAAGACAGTCAACCAGGGGCATCAGAGAGCTGGTGTTTTTTTTTAGGGGTAGATATATTTGGGAGTCGTCCGCATAAAGGTGGTAGGAGACGCCATGTTTTCTAAAAATCAGTCCAAGGGGGAGAAGGTATAAAGAAAAAAAAATGGGCCCCAAAATAGAACCTTGGGGAACTCCACAGGATAGGGGGGCAGACGATGATGTAAAGTCACCAAGTCTAACGGAGAAAGATCTCTGGGACAGATAGGACCTGAACCACTCTAAGGCAGTGCCCCTGATACCCACACAGTGCTCTAGACGAGAGATAAGGATGGAGTGGTCAATCGTGTCGAAGGCAGCTGTGAGGTCTAAGAGCATAAGGATGGCAGAGTCACCAGAGTCTGTAGTGACCAGGAGGTCATTGAACACTCTTAGAAGGGCAGACTCAGTACTGTGAAGCGCTTTAAAACCGGACTGAAAAATATCAAAAATATCAAAAATATCAAAAATATTGTGTGCATGTATAAAAGACTGCAGCGAGTACGGTTTTCTCCAATATTTTTGAAATAAAAGGAAGTTTCGAGATGGGTCTGTAATTAGAGAAGATAGAAGTGTCCAGATTTTTTTATCAGGGGTGCCACAACCGCTTGTTTAAAATAAACTGGCACAGAACCGGACTCTAGGCTGCTATTTATAATTTTATGGGCATTAGATCCAATAGTGTCCCATATCTCTTTAAAAAGTCGAGGAGGGACTGGGTCTGTGGGACAAGATGAGGGTTTTAATTTAGCAACAATGTCACAGAGAGATGACAACGACACAGGTCCAAAGTGCTGGAAGACAGCCGTGCATGTGATGTCAATGGAGGGGTCAAAAGAGGGTGGTGAGATACAGGCTCTCTAATAATGGCGCATTTCCACTACACGGTCGGCCTCGGCCACACTCGGTACGGCTCGGTACGGCTTGGCCGCGTTGGGCCTTAACAGGGCCGACTCACTTCATGCTGCGCTTCCATTACAGTTTAGGAACTGGGGTAGTTACTATAGTAACGCAGTGTAGGCGGAGCCGTGACGTCATCTTCAATGAGAAATCCAGAAACACAACACAGCCGTTAGCTGTTAGCACTCAGAGCTCACAGCTCCTTATATATGTTCAGAAACTCGACAAAAGTTAAACAAGTACACACCACAGACTGCCTGTGTCATGGTGAATACAGTCGCTGCTTTATTTATGTCTGTATAGGCCGTTGTTGTGAGTGTGGACGGTCGGAGCATATACTGCGTTAGCTTAGCCAATCTCCATTTAGAAAACACGCATTTTAAAAGGTTTTTCGCCTGCCGTCTGTCTGCAGACTTGACAAAGCATTAATTCATGGTTTTTACTAACCGGTATCAGTATGTTGTTACTTCGGCATCATTTTGAAACGTGTATTACAATTAAATCACGGTCAAATATGTCCATCTTGTTGTAGTTGGAGCCCTCTTGCCAGCGCTCCTCTCTCTAGTTTAGCATACTCAGCCCGACTCAGCCCTGTTTGTTGGCCCCGATAGAACCACAATTTTCTAGGGCCAGAAAAGAGGTGAAAAAGTGGCCCCGCGCCGTGCCGCGCCGGTAATTGGCCTAGTGGAAGCACAACCAAAAAAGGGGACGGCACGACACGGCACGCTTAAAGCGAGCTCCGCGCTGCAGTGGAACTGCGCCAGTGGAGATCTTGTCTATAAAATAGCAGTGGACAAAGGAGAGTTTAACATAGCATCAATGGTTTTAAAAAGAACACAAGGTTTGTTTAAATTACTAGAAATAATATCAGAAAAATAACTCATCTTTTCAGCTTTTACAATGCTCTGATACTTTCTCCAACTCTCTTTTAAAATGTCATGAGTTACATGAAGCTTGTCCTTCTTCCACTTGTGCTCAGCCTGCCGGCACTCACGCCTGGCAGCACGAGTGACGTCATTGAGCCAGGGTTCAGATTTAGCTCTGGGGCGCATGAGTTTCAGGGGAGCAACAATGTCAAGAGCTCCAGTGCAGGTAGAGAGAAAGGCTGAGGTCAATTGCTCAGTGTCCAGGGAGTCAGAGGACATAGTATCAGACTGGGCTAAGTTTACAAATGCAGGGGAGAAACTAGCAGCAGTGGAAGGTTTCATCATACAACCGTGACGGACAGGAGCGCATGATTTAAGACTATGACAGGGCAGAATCAAATAGCACAGGCAAGTGTTCTGATAAAGCTGCATCACACACATTGACATTTGAAATGGGCAGACCATGGGATAAGACTAGGTCTAATGTGTGCCCATGCTCTTGCGTGGGGCCAGAGACATGTTGTATGAAGTTAAAAGCATCTACAACATCAAGAAAGTCTTTGGCTAGTGGCTTAGACAACAGACATGCACGTTAAAATCCCCGACAATTAAAACGCTGTCATAGTTTGTCACGATACCGGCCAATGGTCTGCTAAAATCCCTGTGTTCCATCCAGAGGGAGTTTCTCTCTCTCTCTCTTCTATTGGCTAGCACTCCATACCTGATTGGATTGGACATTTCCTACACATCTCTAAGTTTTTAACAACAGAGCCGGCCAGCTAACCAATCAGAGCAGATTGGGCTCTAGTTTCAGACAGAGGGTGAAAAGAGGTGCTGCAGCACAGGCAGTATGAGAAAAATAAAGAGCTTTTGAACATTAAAGCATGGAGACATGTCACAGAGGCACAAAATACTAATATGAACCTGAAAATGAGCAGGATATGTCCTCTTTATATCATATCCCTATATCCTTTATATACATAGTATATTTTTGAAAATTACCGTTTTGACTTCTGTGTAGTTCTCAAGGCCGTACTCCCCAAGCTCTCTGCCGTTACCGGAAGACTTGTAACCTCCGAATGGAGCCTGAGCCGCTAACACGTCATAGCAGTTAATCCTGCAAGGACAGAGAGACAGGGACACATTGAGTCGTTTTCATAGTTTTAGTCATTTTGTCCCACTGGACTTCTTTGTAAAAGAATTTGAACCACATAGCCACAGAAACGCACATTTATAATGATAAAAATGTTATATCAGAGTTGATAGAGATGCAACAAAACAGTTGAAAGATGCAATATGAATACCCAGGCCTCAGAGACATTAATGTTTGCACTCAGACCTACCAGACAGTGCCGGCTCGCAGACTGTGCGAAACATAGTTGGCCTTGTCGATGTCTTTAGTAAACACAGCGGCTGCCAGGCCATATTTAGTATCGTTGGCTCTCTCCACCACCTCCTCCAGGGATTTGAACTTCAGGATCTGCATAACTGGACCAAAGATCTGCAAGAGAAAAAAAAAGAAATCACACAGGAATAATTTCATGAAGAGCAAACCAGCTAAAACACTTTGGATCTGTAGACATCTAACTCACATATCATGCTTATTACGCACTCAGGAGACATTGTGCTCCTTGCTAAAAAGTGGGATTCTGCAGAGATTCTCAGATACCCATAAGGCTATAAAAGGGATAAATCAATCTTAGTTTAGGTGCTAATAATTCCAGCTAAGGAACCCAGTTATTGACTTTAGTTTTATAGGTTATTCCTCATAATTCAATTACGCCTTTCTTTTTTTAACTGTATGTAATGTTATATTATTTTAAAAAAAAAAAGGAAAACGCAAATATAGTTACACAAATATAGAAAATACAATATTTTAATTCTTCCCCTAAAAGTAGCTAATGGCAGCGGTGAGTATCTCAGTATATCAGAATACAAAAGCAGACCGCTCAGCCACACTGAAGGACACCACACTGTGCACAGAGAAGCACCAACCAAGGTTGGAATATTGAACCACTCATTTTGGGGAGCACAAAAGTAAATTAGTTGTAATAAATTTTTCCCTGATTATGTTGATTGTTTTTATTGAGGCGTTTTAAACCCTACCTCCTCCCTGGCGATGGTCATGTTGTCCTGGACGTCTCCGAACACGGTGGGCTGGATGTAGTACCCTCTGTCTGCAGCCACGCCTCCTCCACACAACAGCTTGGCTCCTTCTCTCTTTCCGCTGCTGATGTAGCCCAGAATCTTGTTGAACTGCTCCTGATCCACCTTTGGGACATCGAGAGGAAACAGCACACATTATATTTCAGGTTTTTATATAGGAAAGATGCATGGAATGACCTTGTGAAAGGGTTTGCTAGTCGTGATATTACTGACTGCAGTTTCTTGTCTGGTCTGTGTTCTGTGTATGTATAAGAATGTATATGTACTAATAGATATTTTCTTTCATGACTGTTTTTCCCTTAATGTTTGTCTCTTCTAAAAATGCAATATCAGTTAAATGTTAGAATCGAAAGATGAAACCCTCTTTATGTGTCACACACACGTACATGCACACAGCACACACAGTGGAATTGGACCTCTGCCTTTAACCCATCCTAGTGCTAGGAGCAGTGAACAGCTATTGCTATTGAACAGCACCCAGGAGCTATGGGGTAGGGGGGGTGTACTGGTACCTCTCCAAGTCCCTACAGACTGAGCCACTGCCGGACTATGCCATTGCCAACCCTATATACATGTGTTATCATTGGGAGGATTACTTTAAACATTTATTCCATTAGAACAATGACTACAAATACCTTTTACAGGAACCTAATCTGGGAATCAAAATATAAACGTATTTGTAACCTGATTACTTTCCGCTACTTTTGGATTACCTCAATACCTCAGAGAAAGCAATATCAATAAGATGTTTTTTAGCTAAGTGTAATATGTAAAACAACAGAACAATGTAACCTTAGAAAAGAAGAAACCAAGACCAAAAATGGTTCCTACCTGAGGTCCCTGCTCGGTCTTCAGGTCGAAGGGGTCTCCCACCACTCGTCTCTTAGCTCGCTCCACGCTCCGCTCCACAAACTCATCGTAAATGTCTGCCTGGACGTAGGTCCGAGAGCCAGCACAGCAGCACTGGCCTTGGTTGAAGAACAGAGCGAAGTGGGACTGCTCCACTGCGTCTTCCACTGGGGGGGATTGACAAAGTCAGTTAGTACACCTGAAATACTCTCTCAAGCATCTGTCAGTGTCCTCTCTTGATAGACCCTAACAGCAGGGGACTTCCAGTGGTTTTATTTCTTACTTTCTGTATTCATGTACAAGTGCACTCAATGGTGTGTCACCATTATCTGGTTAGACTTTCCACCACACAATGGGACAATAAGATGAACTTCGTCCGGCTCTGTGGATTCTGATGGAACTATAATGGCACCATTGACATGGGGCTGCTGCATACTACTGTATATATATATATATATATATATATATATATAAATGGTAGTGTCTGTCACATCACTCATAGGTTTCTGCTGTAAAGGAAAAAAGTGGGAAGATCTGGACGGCGACATCTTGGCAGTGACATCAGCCCTAACTCCCGCCTGCTCCCAGCTCAATCCAAATAAGGGCAAAGAGGTGGAGCTGAGCTGGCCTGGCTGCAAATGAACTCGAAGCTCCTGACCTAGCTAAGGCTCAAAAGCAAAGCTAACATGCTCAGCACAAACGTATAAACATCCTATGCAGCTGCAGTAAGAAATAAATCCAGTGGAGGTCACTTGAAGCAGCTGTAGCTCAGGAGGCAGAGCGGTCCTCCACCGATCAGAAGGGTGGTGGTTCAAAGTGTCATTGGTTAAGATACTGAACCCCTAATATACCAGAAAACATCCCTCCACAATAGCTATGTCTAGGTTTGCTTAATTCACCAAGTCTTACAGAAAATTAACCCTTTAATTGTTCTTACGCTTCGTGTGAGCTCTACGAAATACAGAACCAGACAAAGGCAAACAGCATCACAGGTTTTATATATTTACATGGCCAGACTTTGCTTTAGCTGTGCATTTATTCCCAAACTGAATTATAATAAATACCTAAAACCAACTGTAAACCTTCTGTGTTAGAATGTTCCTGGAAGGGAAAATACATACTGTTGGCATCAGACAGGATGATGTTTGGACTCTTTCCTCCCAGCTCCAGAGTGACTTTCTTCAGGTTACTGCCGCCTGACGCCTGCTGGATCAGATGACCCACCTGATAGGACAGATAGAGTTAGTGCTAGAAATACTATATCAACTGACTTAGAATGCCATTTCCAAACTAACAGATTGGAACAGAATTTGTAAAAAGCTGACACTGCAGGGTGAGTTATTATGTTCTTATTTTGCCAATATTCCTTATGATGGTGTAATGTATGTTTGCCTTCTGTGGAGAAGGAGCTTATCATCAAGGTTCCCTTAATATTTGTAAGAAGGAAGATTTAAAGCCCACTGTTGATGACAGCTGCTTAATATAGCAAAAATATTCCACTGCAAATATGGTCTACCAAATCTAAAAGTAAACTAATATTCCTACTATTGATTTCACTTTCTAATCAATGCCCTTTCTAAGAGCAGAGTACAGAAGAAAACAGGTGAATATTTACTCAAAGCTTTTTTTTTTGAACTGATTCAATCTGAGACGATGTATTCAGTTTAAAAGCAGAATTTTACAAATGTACATTCAAGGTCAGAGATTAAAGGGGACCTATCATGCTAAATGCACTTTTTGATGTCTTTTATACATAAAGATGTGTCCCCGGTGTGTCAGGGAACTCACGCAGCGTCAGAAAATAAAACCCTCTCTTTTTTCCTCCGTACCCAAATCTCTAAAAATGGGGCTACAACGGAGCTGATCCAGATTTGCGTCCGATATGACGTCATATCGGCAATGCAGACCCACGGCCCTATCAGAAACGTTGCTATCAGAAACAATGCCCGACTGTTTTGGACGTAATATGGTCGGTGTTTACATTAGCATTAGTCTGCTCTGATTGGTTAACTGGTCTGCTCTGTTGTAATGGGTCAACTGCTTATAGATGTCCCGTCCTTTAGCCTATCATGTACAATGAGTTGAAGCGCAATTGCAACATAGTGATGTCACTATGTTACAATTGTGCTGTGATGTCAACATGTTACAGAAGTGACATCTGCCTGGAGAACAATTTACAGGCACAACAACCTACTGTATATAACACACTACAGGAAAGGGAAAATCCTAAAAAGCACTCTTTAAAAACACAACATCAACAAGTATTATCTTAAGAGTATGTGTTATAAATAAGTTCCTTTCGATCAGGGTCAAATATCTTCTTGCCCACATATGCTCACAATATACCTTTTAGCTTTTGAATGAGTTTTAGCATGTCGACAGCAGTACATTAAGTTGGTGCTACCTCTGTGGATCCAGTGAAGGCCACCTTGTCCACATCCATGTGCCGGGCGATGGCAGCCCCAGCTGACGGCCCCAGGCCTGCCAAGATGTTCACAACACCGTCAGGGAAGCCCACCTGGAAACAGGAACACGTCACACATGATAGATGGTCTTAATGTGTATCTGGTGAAAGTATCATGCATGTTGTTGATGAGTACCTCTTTGATCAGGCTGGCTACGTAGAGAGCTGTGAGCGGAGTCTGCTCAGCGACCTTCATCACCACGGTGTTCCCAGTGGCCAGGGCAGGGCCCAGCTTCCAGGCCTGCATCAGCAGAGGGAAGTTCCACTGCAGGGAGAAGAGGTAAAGATATGTTCACAACACATTTTCATTTTACATTCACTTCTACTAAAGCCTGCGGGACAAACAAATCCAGGCACGTTCCCTGTATCAACGAGTTCACATTTGTTCAACCTCGGTTAACAATTAGTTTGGTTAATGATCACACTATTACACTCCTCCCCCTCCACTGTTCCTTGTTTGCTATTGCTCAAATCAATTATACATTTATTATCAGATTTGTGATATCAAATCTTTTGTCTTTTTTGGAGTCTGAATCAAGTGACAGTAACACGTACATATTAAAGAAGTGCAAACTTTGTGATACCACCGGCTTCTGCTTCGACTCTTTAGTGCAGTGGTTCCCAACAGGGGGTACGGGGACCCCTAGGGGTACTTAACGGGTTGCGTGGGGTATTTTCAGAGCTCTTAACAAAACATGTTGAAACTGCTAGAAGTGAGTCTTTGTTATTATAATTTTCACTCACAATCGGTGTAAATGTCAAGTTTAAATGCATTTGTATTAAGGGCGAGTTATATCAGTGATTTTTATTTAAGGAGCAGTTGGGTTAAATACGATTACCAAGGGTTTAACACAAGAAAACATTTAGGCATATCTTCACAGATGAGTGAGGACATTCTTATAGAAGGGAGACCAGCTCAAGGAGTACACGAGACAAAAAAAGGTTGGGAACCACTGCTTTAGTGGATCAGTGGTGAGTGTATGAAGGACAAAACATCAGTCAGATATGATGGGCTTTCAAGGAAATATAGAATAATCCAAATGAAGCATAACCCTGAATAATGAGTTGTAAGTATATAACCATACGTATTCACAAAATTCTTTACAGGCTTATACATAACCTATGCAATCTGACTATAAATTTGCAATGGATGAATTAGGAACTCTTCGAACCTCACTGCTTCTCCGTGTGTAAGTGTATCCGGGTAAAATGCTTTCCTCTGCAGCAGTGCTTAGTCTACAGAGAAATATAGTCTGGGCAAATATTTAAAATGCTTTTCCTCCTCTCTTTATATAATTTGAAATGTTATTTCCATTTTTCTCCCTGCCCCCCCTCACCGGTATGATCTGTCCACAGACTCCAATGGGTTCATGTCGGGTGTAGCAGAAAAAGTCTCCATCGATGGGGATGGTCTTCCCCTCCCATTTGTCAGCCCAGCCTGCGTAGTACCTAAACACAGCAGGTTCATAGGTGTTCAATATCTGTGTTGTTTTGTTATATTTCATAAAACATTAAAACGGGTATACAAAAAACACCAAACATTAAATCCGACATTAAAAGCAGCTCTGGATAGGTGAGTTTTGTGACTTATTTTTTCAGGCCAGTGCCTTTATTAAAGAGGCAGAACTTTGAAAGTGACAACAGAGGGGATATTTACAAGACAGAAATAGGCGGCGATTCGTCAATTTTGTGCGGTAGAAGAGTCAAATGAAAAAACGCCCCTTTTATGTAACCTGCAGAGCCTGATAAATAAAACCCTTTTTAACAGCTGATAATGTCCTGTGTGGTGTTATCTCTGGAGAGGGGTTCAGGCCAGCTAAAGCAAAGAAACCCTGGCTCTGTTGAACCGGAGAGGGCAGTGCCGCTGATGGTCGGGGAGGTTTCGAGATGATGAAACCGTATCGTCCATAGACTGAGGCAGCCAGCAGTGTTACAGAACAACAAATGAAGCTCTGACATGTGCTGTGTGTTGTTACCTGAAACATTTGATCACGTTGGGCACATCCACCGTGTAGGAAACAGCGTACGGCTTCCCATTGTCGATGGTCTCCAGCTCCTGTGCAAACAACACTGGATCAATTTAAGATGCATGAAGATATTTAAACTGCGCAATCATTTGTTGCTTTATGGTTTTCACTTTCTTTGGTTCATTTGTTCTTATCTTAATTCTTAGGTGAACCTATATGTTTATAATGTTTGTGACATCTTATGGTAATTAATTGTTTCTTGTATTTACTTGCATTGCATTTGATAGTGAGGTTATACTAAAGTAACATAAAGTAATCAGTAAGAAGGTTTCCCCCTTTTTTTTTTCCCTTCCCAAATAAAAAGTATATATTCAAGTCATTCATACTTATGTTACCAATTTTGTTTAACTGAAACAAAAGAAAAGATAATTGTTTCCTGACACAAGTTTTTTTTATTCTTGGTCCATCTTCTTTTTGACTTAATGATGTGCAAAAGGATATGAATTCAATAACGAGATGACCAAAAGAAAGAAATAATAATTTACAAGAAATATAGTATAGCAGTTCTTCTCTGGTCTATCCTGGAATTTAGGATGAAATGGTTTCAGATTTGGTCTGGGATTCAACATTTAATAATTACTCACAGCAAGGTAGGCAGCGTCCCTCTCAATGGCATCGGCCAATCGGTGGAGTAGCAGGCCGCGATTAGAGGCATCCATCCGTCGCCATGGTGACCCAAGTTTAAAGGCATTACGTGCCGCCTGCACCGCCTTGTCTACATCGGCCTGGAAATGTAAGAAAAGATGATTCTTGAAAAGCCATACATCCTCGAAATGCGCTCCGTCTGCAAGTTGTGGTTGTAAAGATTTATAATACATTTAATTTAAATTCTCAAAGAAACTTAATAGACAAATATTTCCCTAGACTCTAGGATAATCACAAGTCACAGCCTTCTCTCCATTCTTTGAGCAAATGCCTTCTTCCTGAGTCACTTCTCTCCTCCATCACAGCGTTGTGGCTGTGCATATCACTTTTGCGTTGCTGGCGGAGCCTGCGCTTGTGCTCGGTTGATGACTGTCCTTCTCCTCATTCACTTGTTCACTTGCTCTGGTAATATTCTCCTCTGTACCTCTCTTCCGAATACCTCCCGTTTTGAGCCACGTTTTTAATATCATTCAGCTTTCTTCTTTCTTTAGCTTGCTTGCAACGTTCGCTAATCGTTCGCGGGTAGTATGGTCGTCATTAGCAACGCTAAAAAATGTGTTTCTAAATCTAAAAACAACAATAGCCTATTAGAACTTATTTAAACCACAGTTTCAATTATCTCAAGCTTATTTTCATTCGTTGTAGTATTTTGATAGTAGGATTTATTTTGTAATTAATGTTATTCAATCAAGCCTCAAACTGATGGCACTTGTCCCTATAGCCTGTTTTAAATTGAAGTTGTCTGAGGTCCTTACCACCAGCTGCTCTTGCAGTAATAAGTAGTGTACCTTTCTTACTGTCCCAAATGTGCACAATGTAGTGACTGCTTTTCGCCTTTTTCTTTACTTAGTTATGTTTTCTGTATTTTTTATGTCTGTGTTATGTGTAAGAACGTGTAAAGTTGCTGCCTTCTTAGCCAGGTCAGCATTGTAAATGAGATTTTGTCTCAATGTTTTCATCTGGTTAAATAAAGGTTAAATAAAAATAAAAATAAAAATAAAAATAATTCAGATTCCCCCGCGTACCACCACCAGTGGTACGTGTACCACAGGTTGAGAACCACTGTCCTAGAGTATTTGGGCTCATCAAATCCACCAGAGTCTCAGCTTTACAGTCATACCCGGTTTATGCAAGACTCTCTAGGGAGCAGCATGCAGAAATATACAAATATGCAGTTTTTAAGAAAAGGCGACAAAAAACACATTTATTATTTAAAGAAAAACTGCCTGATTTAAAGTGGACCTATCATGCTATATTTGAATAATATAGTGTAGGACCATACCTATATAAGGCATATTTATACTTTTTTTCTTTTTCAAAATACCAAACAGATCATGCATTTTAGCCATGCCTCATTTCGCTCAATTTTGTCATCTGCTGGTGGACTAACCGGAGAGAATTACAGTGCTTGCCTCGATGGGGAGGGATTGCATTGAATTAAAGCAGCGGGAGCAAACGCTTGCCTCGGGGAGGGAGAAAAAAAGCCACAGCGGAGAATAAACAGAAGGGTAACCATGGTAACCAAGTCTTCTTCGCTGCTTTTGTGGCAGACTACAGCGCCACTTACAGGCCTGGCATATGTACTACAGCGTCTCCAGCGCTTTCGAGCGGCAATGGCCGGCCGTGGCCCAACCCCACATTCCCCTGATAGGTGGAGAGTTGGCCCAATAGCCGTAGCGCCACTTTCCTGACGTCAGTAAAGTGTTCAAATCTGGATCAGTTTTTATCAGATCCGTTGCAGCCCCTTTTTTAGAGATTTGGGTATGGAGGAAAATAGAGAGGGTTGTGTTTTCTGACACTTGGTGAGTTCCCTGGAACACCGGGGACACATATTCATGTATAAAAGACGTACAAAAGTGCATTTTGCATGATAGGTCCCCTTTAAGCAAAATACTGCATGTGATAAGCATGAAGTGGGCACTCTGTAAAGAGGAGACTTGTGGTTATCCATAGAAATAAAATGTGTTAGAGCCAGTATTTTGTTTGGAGGCCACCTAATTTTGACGTCTGTAGTCAACACACTATAAAAGACTACAATTCCCACAGCGCCTCCTCTAAAGTGACAGTGATGGGCAACCTGCTTGAAAGACGCCGTCGAGGAACAGTTTTTAACCGTACAATTACCTTTTAAGTGATATAAGCATTGTCAAGAAAGAAAGAATACCCAAGTTGTTTGTTATTTTATTTGAGTTTTGCTTATTTGTTTTGAATATTGTAAATATTTGTATTGTAATATTGTATATTTCTTTGTTGCATGTGTAAAAGTTTGTTATTTTATTTTGAGCAAACACATCGCTTTATACCATCCAAACCATCGGAGGCCAAGCAACTCTTCAAACTGTAAGTAATATAAAAGGAAGAAAACAAGTTAAAACATGTCTGTTTAAGGCGTCTAGTGGCTTGATGGATAAACAAGGAAAGAAGCCACGACAAAATGTGTTCAGCTATCTTCAGCTGAAAGGTCTGTGAATATGGCCAAGACAGTTTTTCACTCCCCCAACTTTGTAGCATTATTAGCATTCTTCCTGACAAGTTTCATATCAGTATCTTCACTGTAGCTTTAAGAATGAGCCTTTAGAAATAGTCTGATCATTGTTATTAGTTACATAGCTACATCGGTAAAAAGTGAAGCTTGTCTTAAAACATTTGTCATTTATTTTTGATCTTCTTTAACCAGCATTTTACTGGCCCTATTATTTGTTTGATTTTAGTTAAAGGTCCCATGTCATGGCCATTTCTACTGATCATAATTCCATTGTTGAAGTCTACTAAAATAGATTTATATTGTGCAATTTTCCAAAATCACATTGGTTTCTCATACAGCATCTCTGTATAGTATGTGTATTCACTCTGTCCTAAAAGGCTTGTTGGAGCTCCTGCCCCCCCTCCCTGTGAGCCCACTGTGCTCTGATGGTAGCTCCCACTCTGTTCTGATGAGTCCACCACCGTTACAGCGGAACATCAGTGACTATGTGTTACAATGGCGTTAGCAACCAGAAAATGACACCAGCAATGACAAACAGATGAGAATGCTGCGTGGGGTCTGGGTGCCGTATTGGCGGGACGTTGCGGGGCTCGCTGCTGGAGTGGACAGTGAGAGCTGGCTTGCTGCGGGGGATCTGCGAGACAGCGAGACACAGCGAAACCCAGCCTGAACCCAGCCCGAGCACACGCACACACCTGCAGCCTGGCTGTGAGTCTGCGTGTGTTCTCAGAACGAGCCCAGGCCAAGCCCCGCCGCGTCTCGCCGTCTCAGGCTGAGTTCAGGCTGAGAAATCCGTGGAGCTGCAGCTGAGAAAAGATTGAGTGTGTGTGTGTGAGTGAGGAAGTCCCCGGATTGGTCCATTTGGACCAATCCGCAGAGACGTTACGACACTATACCCAATACGTCACTGTACGGACTACACTATAATGGCGCATTTCCACTACACGGCCTCGCTCTGCCTCGCTCGGTATGGCTAGGCCTCGTTAGGACTGGCTCACTTTATGGCGCATTTCCATTACAGTTTAGGAACTGGGGTATATATAAAGGGTAGTATCTATAGTAACGCAGTGTAGGCGGAGCCGTGACGTCATCTTCAATGAGAACCCCAGAAAAACAACACAGCCGTTAGCCGTTAGCACTCAGAGCTCACAGCTCCTCATATATGTTCAGAAACTAGACAAAAGTTAAACAAGTACAAACCACAGACTGCCTGTGTCATGGTGAATACAGTCGCTGGTTTATTTATGTCTGTATAGGCCGTTGTTGTGAGTGTGGACGGTCGGAGCATATACTGCGTTAGCTTAGCCAATCTCCATTTAGAAAACACGCATTTTAAAAGATTTTTCGCCTGCCGTCTGTCTGCAGACTTGTCAAAGCATTAATTCATGGTTTTTACTAACCGGTATCAGTATGTTGTTACTTCGGCATCATTTTGAAACGTGTATTACAATTAAATCACGGTCAAATATGTCCATCTTGTTGTAGTTGTAGCCCCCTTGCCAGCGATTCTCTCTCTAGTTTAGCATACTCAGCCCGACTCAGCCTCGTTGTCTCTGGCCTTAGAACCATGATTTTATGAGGCCAGAAAAACTGTGAATTAGGACCCGCCGGCCGGTACTAGGCCAAGTGGAAACGCAACCAAAAACTGGCCGCTGACGTCACAGCCCTCTTAAACCGTGCTCCGCGCTGTAGTGGAGACGCGCCATAAGAAGAAAACAATGGAACAAGACAAATCTACAATGAGGCGTTCTGGGGCAGCATAGACAGGTCTTTTCTGTGTTAGAGTTTTACTCTCTACAGGGTGTACTTTGAGGGTTTGTGACTCTGCAGACCGTTTACATGCAGAAAAAGCTACATAACACACAAGGGGACGGGTTATAACCGGAAAAGCATGACATGGGACCTTTAAATGTTATTTTCTCGTTCCAGTCAAAGCTCCCCCTTCACTGGGACAGAAATTAATGTTTTCACACAGTCTGTATGTCTCTTACCGCATCAGCCTCTGCCACCTGACAGATGACTTCCCCAGTCGCTGGGTTGATGGTGGGGAAGGTCTTCCCACTCACTGCATCGTGCCACTGGTTGTTGATGAACAGCTGAAACATTAAAATTGATGATTTTAATAGGCAGAGCTCTAACCAAAGTCATTGTAAAACTGAAATAAAAAAAATGACAGATCTGGTTTCAACCACTTTAGTCTGTTTCATGTCACAGTCTCTACAGGTGGAGCAATAAAGTGAATGCAATTTTCTTGGAACCACCAATCTGTCATGTATGCCACTCCTCAAACATTTTATATGGGCTGAGGTATGAGGAATCTTTTTTGTTTGGATTATTATAGAGATTAGACTGGCTCTGGGTGTAACCAAATAATAATGCCAGAAACTGCCACTACATACCGACAGGTTGGTATACCAACGGTCAACTACACCCAATCTGACAAAATATGCACATGGCTCACATGACCTCATATGACCTTATTTCAGGGGTGGGGGAATATGACAAAAAGGCATTATCAAAACTAAAAATAATGTCTCCATATCTCATACGGGACAAAGGAAATACTTGGCAATGACGCCCAGCCCTTATCTTTTTCCAGTAACAGGGTTGTTTTTATCCACACACCTGCTGGAAACAATGCAACAACTAACAGTCTCAGCAGACAGATATCTGTGTATATTTGCAAATCTGCAGGGATTTTGGATCTGACCCTCCAGCTGGTCCAGGGGCTGCTCTGTGGCCAGCAGATCAACCCTAACCCGTATGAAATGAAGAATGTGTGTGATAGGGAAGAAAATAATTTAGATTACATAGAGAAGTCAACTTGCATGGCCAGAAATCTACAGGCAGGGGTCAGAAGAGCAAAGTCTGCAAACAGGAGTGGACAGTGCACACGTTTTCATATCACGAGGTCTTACTGTTAATCCTTATATAACCTCCCCATGTGAAACTTATCTCACAGTGGGGTTGTGCAGTTGGCCTACATTTGAACTTGTCAACTTGTTGAACTAGTTTGGCAGCCCATTGGTCAAAGCAGGAAGTTTATCAGAGTTAGTGAGTCTGGATCCTGGACCTCAGCTCGTTGCACGTTTCCCGACATAAAATCACAAATGAGCACAAAAACTGCAGTGACCAATAACTCCCCACTGCTACAGTTCTGCATTAACAAGCACTTGTTGGTTTTGCAGCTGACCAAAGTCCAGCTGAGTCGAAGTACTGACAGTAAGGAGGCTACCGTTGTTACCTTGTTGTAGTGGACCTCAGGCTGGGTGTTGGGTGCAGGGATAGCGGCCGCAGAGAAGTGACACACCGCGGGCTGACTCAGTCTAGGAAGGGCTCGAGAAATCACGGTGCGGAGCATGGTGCTTCTTTGTGGCACACAAGACACAAACCAGCAGTTTAGAGTCGGTTGAGCATAGACTGTATAGAGTGGCGAAGTCACGCCCATCTACTTCCGCCCCATGGGACCTTATTTCGGAAAAATAATTAAGTCAATGGAGAGAGAAAACTTATCTTTCGATCCCGTTTGAATTGTGCCATGAATTACACATAGGGGAGAGTGGGGTAAATTGAGCCATTTTTTAGTTATGCTGTCCTCTAAGCAAGGAGAAATGACACATAGTAAAAATGAAAGCACACACCTATAATTCAGGATGTCTCCTATCAATGGCAATGATAAGAATTAATATTTGATAAAGGACAGTGAAAATATTACTTCTACAAAAAAAAAAGTCTTGTGGCTCAACTTGCCCCGGGTAAGGGGTAAGTTGATCCAGGTCAGGGGGTAAATTGAACCACTGTTCAAACTTGGGCATACCTGTTCAAACCTGGGCATACCTACAAAAAATCTTAAAGGTAACTTTAAACAATAAATAACAAACCAAATACAAGTTTAGTTTTTCAAATATTTTTAATATAAATTTCGATTGAATTGATTGATTTTTTTTAACATGTTAATAAAAGGAAAAGTAATCATACAAATGGTGATACAATTTCATACATCTTACCAATCAAACACAGGGTAAATTCAACTTTAAATGTAGCCTACAATGAGCTCTTATTATCAACTTGGCCTACTTTCATTAATTTCTCCATTGAAAAACTGGCTCAACTTACCCCAAGGCCCATGGTTCACTTTACCCCATAGCCACCATTTTAGAAAAAATAGTCTAGCATTAAAATTCAGAGTCATCTTTAGCTTAATGACTCACATGGTTTAATACGCTGCCAACACATCAACATATACAATATATTTGTTTAAACCTGGATACATTTTTTTTGACATGACAGCCGATATAGCTGACATCTAGAAAATGTACTTTGACAAGCAAAAAAAGTTTTTTTGTAAAAATGTTTACTTACCAGACCACAATGAGCATCTCTCTTTCACAGGCAATGATAAATGGGAGAAGCTTGCATAATTTCTGGTCACGTGATTACAACTATAAAGCGTTGCCTGGTTACAGGGGGTGGTTCAACTTACCCACTGGCTCAACTTACCCCTATGATGTTTGTCAATCTTAAAAAATCATTTCCATGTCAAAAAAGTCACAGTTTGTCGTAAAACTGTTGAAATATAAGACTATGAAAAATACGCAACTAGAAAGACTACAAATCCCAGAGTCGCGTAAGTGATGTCACAATTGTTTTCCTCCACTAAGAGATAGCTAAGATCAGATAACTTTAACAAGATGCCTGTGTGCTTAGTACCAGGTTGTTCATACCAGCAATGGGTCTTGCTCGTTATTTCGCTTCCCGTCTGATGAAAGGACTAGGAGTGTCTGGATCAAGCTAGCTAGTAGCTAGCACGTTAGTTAGCATTACAGCCTTGTCATTTGTATTAGCCTTAACATGAAGTAACATTAAGTAACCCAAAATGTTAAACAGTAAGAGTAGTAGTCATATTTTGTGAACCCTTTGAAGAGTACTGTCATTCTATAATACACAATTTAAGTCCGAGGGAGAAATGCTAACGCTAACGCTAGCGATCTTCTCTACTTCATGCTATCTGCACAAATGGTTTACATTAAACATTAAAAAGACCAGGCAGTTCAGAGAGAATCAAAGGAAGGCAGGCAGGCAGCTTTGCATGACTTTCTTCAGGACGTGTTTCATTGTTGTGATAGTGAGGGTAGTCAATCGTTTTGTTGACAAGACAGTAGTGACGGCCATCTTGGTGACGTGTGTTGTTGACCAGAGATGTAGTTCATTGAGCGTTTCACACAAACAAATGTGTTACTTCACAGTTTTACGACACATTTTTTTTTTTTGACTTGCAAAATTATCTTTTAAATTGACAAACATCATATGTGTAATTCGTGGCACAATTCAAACGGGATCGAAAGATAATCTTTCTCTCTCCATTGACTTCAAAACATAATTTTTCCGAAATAAGGTCCCATGGAGGTCCACAGGAAGGGGAGGGACTTCGCCACAAACACACACGAGGAAGCGCGCTGCGTGCCCGCGGCGGTTCCTGACGTAGAGAAGGAACGCCCCCGGGACGCGCTCTTACCACAGTCATTTTCTTTCAAATATTTTCAAGAAATAATAAACATCATATGTATAATATTATATACAGACAACATCGCTTACAAGAGGGTGCATGGGCGGTTCTAGGGGGGAGCCGAGAGGGACCAGCGCCCCTTCAACACCCCCTTGTGGCCCCCCTCCAAAAGAAAGCTTTATGGTTATACAATCTGTGAAAGTGGCAGCAAACACTGCTGTAACCTGGAACAAGTTAACAAGGATGGATTTTGTTGGAGCAGAACACCTCTGCTACGCGCCGTTCGTTGGATGAGGCTGGATCTCTATTAAATTAAGAAAGGAATTGAAAACACCGGAATCAAAGTTATAACAAATTATCTGAGTTTACTTCTGGTAGGAAACCAAACACATATACAAGTTATACAGAGTACTCCGGACTTCAGGTCTGTGATGCGATGCGGACACAGATGTCAGGACCAGCCACTCACATACAAGTTATACAGAGTACTCCGGACTTCAGGTTTGTGATGCGATGCGGACACAGATGTCAGGACCAGCCACTCAGCAAACCAGAAGCATTTTGACATACAAAAACATCAGTATTCATATCTATTTTTGGGGCGGAGATGTGTCGACTCTTCCTTCCCATTTTCCTCCCAAGCGAATCAGAGAGTCCGTGAGGAGGAGCTGTGTAAGCTGATCACCTCCCCCAAGTGTCCTGACTGGCTGGATTCACTTCTGGTCGGGTTCAATAGTTCTTCACCAGAACTTGAAATTCCAAAGTTCCATAAGGTCAAAAGTCAATCTCTATCTCTGCCTCGATCTTAACTCCATCCCCTTCCCATGGGAGTTTTTCACATAAAGTATCCCTTTTCAGACATTTAAACTTTTCTGCACCTATTTAACGATGTCTTTAATGACCTTAAAAAACAACATCTGTTCTTAGGGGTGATAAGGAGCGGTGTAATGTTGTCTTTAACGACCTTAATGACGACATCTGCTTTTAGGGGTGAAACAGGCAAGGTGTGTGTATGACACAGAATCTCTGGGTCAGTGAGTTGTAAGAGAGAATATCCTTTCTATATATATGATTACCCAAAACCGTTGTGATTACTTAAAACAATTGTGATTACTTAAAACAGTTCAAACAATACATGTTCACTAAAATACAATTCAAAATAATACATGTTTACTTCAATACAGTGTAGAATCATATCTTTTTACTTCAATCCCTCTTTTGATCTCACCTCACGAGATCAACGTATAGCATTTGAAACATTACCACTGTCAATCTTTTTCTTACTGTGTCTGTCCCAACATTTATATAAACCCATCAGAAGTTGGGATATAGAGCACTTTAAACCTTTAGGAACAGTCCACAACAACAACTTCTTATGACAGTGGAGGGAGAATAAAATATGTCTAAAAAGCAAAGTCCCTGTCAGCTGAGTCATCTTATCCTTCCCCCTCCGACGCATAGGCCAACAAGGGCATCTGGTACGAAGGGGAAAGGGCAGCTTTTCCCTCAATGGTGGAACTGATGAGTCTAACACACAATGAGCACACAACAACAACCACATGTCACTAAAATGGCAATAAAAGTAGCCACAGAAATTAGAAAAGACATTATTAAACTTTTCCCTCTTTTGGTAACACATAGTTCTGTAGAATAAAAAATACAAATCCCTTAAATTATGGGATATAAAAATAAAGTTGAAAGTTCCTCCAAAAAATGGATTGTTCAGACAAAGTTCCACACCGGCTATATCAACCTGTTTCAGCGGGAAATGGAGTTCTCTGTGCCGTCTTGGTTTGCCGTGTCTTCGTCCCCCCAGCCCGCTGACGGCGGCTTCTGGGGTGCTTGCTAGAGAGATGTGGCCTGATTGTCCTCCCCCGGCCCGCTGATGGCGGCCTCCGGGTCGATGCTGGAGAGATGTCCCGATCCTCCTCCTCCGGCCCGCTGATGGCGGCTTCCGGGTCGACTGCTGGAGAGATGTCCTCCCGATCCTCCTCCTCTGGTCTGCTGATGGCGCCTCCTGGGTCGACTGCCTTGACGAGAGCCAGATCTGTCCTGATGTCATCTAGGGTCCTCGCGACGAGGGCCAAATCTGTCCTGATGTCGTCTAGGGTCCTCGCAGGTGTTTTTCCCGACCGCACACTGGCTCCAGTGGTACCAGTTGTCTCCCTTTCCATCTAGGCGGACGGCATGGGAGGTCCCCTTCAACCAGACGTAATCTGCTGTGTTGGCCTTGTGTTTCTCGGGTCCCCCTTTTGGCGTCAGCAACCTGTGTGGAGAAGTCTCACACCAAGCCCTTAATGGCGCGTTTCCACTACACGGCCTCGCTCGGCCCCGCTCGGTATGGCTGGGCCGCGATTGGCCTCGTTAGGACCAGCTCACTTTATGGCGCGTTTCCATTACAGTTTAGGAACTGGGGTAGTATCTATAGTAACGCAGTGTAGGCGGAGCGACGCTGCTTAAAACTGCCGTGACGTCATCTTCAATGCGACACAACAATGGAGGATGTGAAGATGTGAAAGCGATCGTTTGCTTGTTTTTTGCTGTGTGGTTTATTATCACAAGAAATAGACAAGAGTTGTTTCGAAAGAGGCGACGTATAGCAAGACGAGGTATAGAAGAAGCTGACGCGAGAGTTCGGGCAGTCCTCCTACGCCGCAGAGACTACAGGACGACTCGAATCACTACTAACTACAACGCTACTTGGTAAGCTAACGTTCGCTAACTAGCAATGTGTTTAGGCTCACGCTCCCTATAGGACCAAAGTATTTCAAGTATTTAATTAATTGTAGCTACCACTTTTACGTATTAAAATATGTATGCTTTTGTTTGTGTATTTCAGAAGTTACCGACCGAGCTACCGAGTGGTGGAATGTGATTGTTCCATCTTTCACACACTCAGTGGGTGGAGAACTTCAGGATGCCTGAGGAAAACCTACGTCTACCAGGGGTAGCAGTGGCACACGGTGCAGAGGAGGGCAGGGACATACGAGAGGGTCTGATGCGCTACCTGAATACCTAGAATGTATAATGTAATACCTAAATATTCATTGTATTGTATTGAACATAAATACATCTTTTCTTTTTCACATACATGTGTTTGTCAAATTATTTAAACCAAAAAAATGTTATCAGAATTGACTATTTAGTAAATATTTGAATTTCAAGCACCAGTACTGCCCCCATAATAATAATAATCTAATAAATTAAGCAAATATCAAAGCAAACTATAAACATAAATACAAAAGTGTAAAACACAACAGAACTATATTCATAAATGCAAGTGTAAAAAATTGTTAACATGGATGGAGGCTAAAGTATCCACAGCATAAAATAATATGATTATGATGGTTTGTCTGAAAGACACAGCCTCAAGGTTCAAGGTTTTTTATTTTGTCATACGAACATAGCTAGTGTAGTTATGACAATGAACATCTTAGGTCACAGGCTCCTCCAACAGTGCAACACAATAACCCAGATCAACAGAAATATAGTGCAAGTAAATATTAAGCGCTGTGCACCGCTCTCTTTGTATAGGTGTTTTCTTTTGTTCTCTTCTCTTTGAAATATATAAGTAATGTGTTTGAGTCTAGCACAACGAGGGTATTACAATTGAGTAATTTTTACTACATGTATTTATCATGTATTCTTAATACCATTATGTAATGTTATGTTTTAGAGGAGGACCTCAAGCTAGCAAACTCAATTTCAAACAGTATGCAGAGTTGTCCTGCTAAAGAGTTAAAATGTATTATTTAACCAAGTATTTATTCTCTTATTTGCTTTAATTGCAACAGATGATAAAGGTTTCACTGTGATAAGTATTCTCTTAAATCCATAAACCCCTGTACAGTGCTTTGTGGACGATGGTGTTTATGATATTTCTGAATGCAGAGGGACGCCTAGATGATGCCATCTTTCTGTGTGATCGCTGGTGGGTGCAATTATTTATCAACAAGCAATAAGATAAGACATGGCATTGATTCTGCTGGGCCAGTTGCCGTTCCTGCAGGGCCAGATCCTCCTCCTCGGTTTGTGCTGTTGATGCAGAGGACGTTGTTCGGAACTGTTCCTCCTCGCTAGTCCCAATGTAATCATCTAGAACAGAAACATGACTTGTAAATTCCACAAACTACTGCAGCACAATACTATAAATAGCAACAACAACTATAGAAAAGACAAACTGAACGTAAACAATGGCACATATGGTGTTAGCAAACAATAGCTCTCGCTAATGCTATCTGCCTAGCTAGCCTTCGGGGCTCCATAAGAGCATGGGTTGTCGAACATAAATGTAAGGATAAAATAGACTTATTTGTTAGAAGTGAGCTTTAGAACAGATAGGGACACAAAGCAGGGACACAAAGCTTTCAAGCAAATAACAGAGCGTTAGCAAAAACGTACCATGCAGACTCCAGTAACGCCGTTGGAGAGTCCAGTGTCTGTGTAGAGACCTCCTGAAAGACTTTGATATTGCGAGTTGTCCCGTCGAGCACCCGCTGGACCTTATCATCTGCAATATAATGGACGTCGTCACTTCCTCGACCGACCATGGTGTGCTTTTATTTGCCATTGTTGTAGCTCCTCTGTTAACAAAAATGCTGTTTGTAAAAATGGATTATCTCGCGCGCAGATTGTGACGATTCTCTCCGACCAATCAGCAGCCGAGAGCGTTGACGTCACAAACTCAGCCCGGTTGTCTTTGGCCCTGGCCCCACGATTTTATGAGGCCAGAAAAACTGTGAATTAGGACCCGCCGGCCGGTACTAGGCCAAGTGGAAACGCAACCACAAACGGGCCGCTGACGTCACAGCCCTCTTAAACCGGGCTGCGGGCTGTAGTGGAAACGCGCCATTAGTTGCTGGAAATATGGTTTTGAACTCATCTCTTCTACTTCTTTAGTGTTTATTGGCGGCACCAACTAGACTGGAGTGTGGACAAGAGACTATGCAGAAAATAATAAACAAAAAATAAAATAAAAAATAAAAAATAAAAAATAAAAAATAAAAAAATAAAAAATAGAACAAAAATAAAACAAAAAAGGAACAAACTAACAAAACAAAAAATAACCAAAGCTAGATTATTTCAAATGTATCAATTTCTCTTAAAAGCAACAAACAAAACAAAACAAAACAAAAAATCGCCAAAGCTAGTATTTTAAATTGATAAATTTCTCCTAAAAACGTAATAATCTCACATACATATTGTCTGATGTATATCCTATCCTTTTCCCCCTTTTTCTGAAATAGAACGCCGTTAACGGTGTCCTTATTTCAGAAATATCGAGCCTTATACATCAGTTATTTAATATCAGCTATATATCATATATTATTATTACTTATATATCAGGCATTAAATGTCAGCCTTCTTCCATGATTGACCTCGTCTATATTATCTGACTTATGTTGATACGTGTTCGTTTGTATTTATTTAATATACTGTGCAATTTTTCTTTTAATTCTAAATGTTTAGTATGCAATTTTTTCAGAATGTTGTAGCACTCCCTGTTCGCCACCAGAGAGCAGCAGCTGACCACGAATGAAGTGCCTCTGTCTCTATGTCTTCTGCATATGTATCTCCACAGTTCTTTTACTGGATTTTTCTCTTAATCATTACACAGATTCGACTTAAAAAATCACACAGAGCTTATTCCCTTATACAGTCTGTCCGGCTTTTTGTACGATGTTTATTACAACAGATAATTGCGGTTTTTAAGCGCACTTCGACACCCCTCTCTTAGAGATGCGACGCTTACATGGAGTTTAATCTCAAACCACAAAAATCCTTTATCGCCACATTCAGCCTTCCAGACTATGACTTCGTACTGTTTTCACACACATTTTATCTCCTGGGGTCAGGCAAATTTCTATTGTGCGATGTATATTTCAACAGATAGCGTGACTTCCAGAAGCAAGCTTCTACAATCCCCTCACGGCGATTGCGGCTTCAGGCCAGGAGTTAAAACTCAGTCAACAAAATCTCTTTATCGTCACGTTTAATGAGCCTGATCAACCCCACAGCAGTTTTGTGATGAGATTCGGTCGTTCCAAATAATTAGTTGGAGGTCGCGTCTCTCTCCTCCTCTATCACCCACCATATAACAATTACAGCCATTTTATACATTTAAAGCACCACGAAAGGTAACCGCATTAATCAATCTTATCATGATCTGCGGGGAATTTAACCCATCTGTTTTTTACACCTTTGCAGCCTTTAATAGAAGCATTGCAAGCGAACTGTATTAATCAATGTTATTTTGACTTACGGGGAATTTAACCCATACATCTTTTACCGCGTTGCAGCGTTCGTACTTAGTGAGTGAAGGGCCGGGACTGACCTACCCGCCTCTCTCAAACACTATTTTTGCTCTAGGTCCAGGACTGAATACCCTTCTCTAAGCACTTCCCCAATATCCCCAACTTGGAATATGTATTGTATTTCCCACCGTGACTAAGAACACTGAGAACGCTGCTGATTTTTAGTATAATCAATCACAGATTTTTGATATTCAAAACAGGTGTCTGCTCACCTTTTGTGTATAGCGCGCTTGATTCAGTTGTCAACAGTGTCTCTTTGTCCTCCCCCTGGACTGGATTCCGTCCCCTGGCTATCGGTGTCCCTTTCTAGAGATCAGCACTCATCACGTCGGGGTCACCATTTGTTGGAGCAGAACACCTCTGCTACGCGCCGTTCGTTGGATGAGGCTGGATCTCTATTAAATTAAGAAAGGAATTGAAAACACCGGAGTCAAAGTTATAACAAATTATCTGAGTTTACTTCTGGTAGGAAACCAAACACATATACAAGTTATACAGAGTACTCCGGACTTCAGGTCTGTGATGCGATGCGGACACAGATGTCAGGACCAGCCACTCACATACAAGTTATACAGAGTACTCCGGACTTCAGGTTTGTGATGCGATGCGGACACAGATGTCAGGACCAGCCACTCAGCAAACCAGAAGCATTTTGACATACAAAAACATCAGTATTCATATCTATTTTTGGGGCGGAGATGTGTCGACTCTTCCTTCCCATTTTCCTCCCAAGCGAATCAGAGAGTCCGTGAGGAGGAGCTGTGTAAGCTGATCACCTCCCCCAAGTGTCCTGACTGGCTGGATTCACTTCTGGTCGGGTTCAATAGTTCTTCACCAGAACTTGAAATTCCAAAGTTCCATAAGGTCAAAAGTCAATCTCTATCTCTGCCTCGATCTTAACTCCATCCCCTTCCCATGGGAGTTTTTCACATAAAGTATCCCTTTTCAGACATTTAAACTTTTCTGCACCTATTTAACGATGTCTTTAATGACCTTAAAAAACAACATCTGTTCTTAGGGGTGATAAGGAGCGGTGTAATGTTGTCTTTAACGACCTTAATGACGACATCTGCTTTTAGGGGTGAAACAGGCAAGGTGTGTGTATGACACAGAATCTCTGGGTCAGTGAGTTGTAAGAGAGAATATCCTTTCTATATATATGATTACCCAAAACCGTTGTGATTACTTAAAACAATTGTGATTATTTAAAACAGTTCAAACAATACATGTTTACTAAAATACAATTCAAAATAATACATGTTTACTTCAATACAGTGTAGAATCATATCTTTTTACTTCAATTTTCGTTCAAAAATGTAATTTAATGAAAATGTTACAAAGTTACTGAAACAAATGTTGTTGCTTAAACAAATAACAATAAAATTAAAATAAAAACAACGTTTGGCTCCCCATGGCTAAATGAAAACAATGTAAAAGAAAAACTGCTGAGTAGCTGAGAGACAATGTCTGTTCACCATGAGCTATAAAAATAAGCCATGACTGCCTACATGTAAAGCAATACGCTTAGCAAGGAGAGACCATTTCTCTTAAATGATCATGGAAAATCGGAGAAATTCTAAGGTGTTATTTCCCACCATTGACCAGCTGCTAAATAAAGCCCCCTCCCCACCAGAGTCTTCAAATGAAAAGTGTGAAGAACTTGCAGTATTTTTCAACAACAAAATTACCTCAACCCGAACCAGTATCAAACGTTAATGGTGTAAACACAGATGATCCCATCAGACCTGGTGATGTAACTATGGGATGTTTCACAAGCATCACCCTGGGAGAGCTCTGCAGGACTGGTACTGAGTGTAACCCCCCCCCCCACTTCATGCATTGATCCGGTACCCACAGCATTCTTTAAGAGGGTGTTTAAAACATGAACATTCTGTACATCTCTCAGAACAGGAATTTTTCCAAATACCTTTAAAACAACTGTTGTCAAACCTCTATTAAAGAAACCAAACTTAGAGAGGAAACAACATCCTGGAAGAGTTTCAGTCAGGTTTTAGAAGATAGATACCACAGCACTGAGACTGCTCTTATTAAAATAGTCAGTGACCTCTATGGAGCTAATTTCCTGCCATAACTCCACAAACAAACTAAACAAGTGTTATGCCTTATGATTCACTTACACAGTGTGGTTAGCAAATACAAAACACCATCTACAAACTAATGCATTTAGTTTAGCAAATAAAAAACGTATCTATCAAACAAACACATAACATTTTACTAAATCATGTTTCAGAGACAAATTCAGCATAGTACAAAACCTTTTTTTACAAGTAGGCCTAGGCCTACAAAACTTTTTCTTCTCACGTCACGGAATATTACTGCCAAAAGTCACGTGATATTCCGCCGTGGTTGTGCTCAGGATTTTCTCACAAATGTACGGCTTGTTTGAGATGAGCGAGACCGACGCAGACCTGCGCAATTGCGATCGCCGTCTTGCTAGTGCGTTGCATGATGGTTGTCCGACTTGCTCTGGAGGCTCGACTACATGAGACGTTGAAATCTCGCTGGACAAAGACGCCGGTGTTGTGTCAAATGATGCACCCCCGTCGTGAAATGCACCCCCTGGCCTGCCGTAAAAAGCACCCCCCCCAAAAAGATGCTTCTATTAATCCCACCCTAGCACTTTGGGGGTATAGTTGTAGGACTAGTACCAATAAATGGAGCAAGTTTCATGTATGTGACACGTTTATTGTCAGAGATAGCAAGGGGTGCATATCGTGGCAACCAGGCTGATCATAAAAAGCACCCCCCAAAATAAAAATGTTTCTATTAATCCCACCCTCAAGCACTTGATGTAAAAATAAACAATACATTGTAAAGCACAAGTACAAGCACAGGTATACAGACAGGACGTCACAATTAAATAAAAACATATATTAAAGGGGACCTATCATGCAAAATGCACTTTTATACGTCTTTTATACATGAATATGTGTCCCCGGTGTTCCAGGGAACTCACCAAGTGTCAGAAAACACAACCCTCTCTATTTTCCTCCATACCCAAATCTCTAAAAAAGGGGCTGCAACGGATCTAATAAAAACTGATCCAGATTTGAACACTGTCCTGACGTCAGGACGGTGGCGCTACGGCTATTGGGCCAACTCCACCAATCAGGAGGAGACAGCCACGGCCATTGCCGTTCGAAAGCGCTGGAGACGCTGTAGTACATATGCCAGGCCTGTAGATGGTGCTGTTCTCACAGAATCAGCCCTTGCAAAAACACGCTAACATTTTTCAAATTGAGCGAAATGAGGCATGGCTAAAATGCATGATCTGTTTGGTATTTTGAAAAAAAAAAAGTATAAATATGCCTTATATAGGTATGGTCCTACACTATATTATTCAAATATAGCATGATAGCTCCAATTTAAATAAAAAATTAACTGAAAAATAAGTGACGAATGAATGCAAAATCCAGGATTCGACAACCCAACCATCAAAAAGACAACATAGTATAGCGGACTATACGTTAAAATGCGCGTTCCCGTGTCAAGGCGTGCATTTCACGACGGGGGTGCATAATTTGACATAACACCGGCAGCCTTGAGAGTGAGGCGGAGCAGTTTCTCTCCACGGGCTGCGGAAGCGAAATGCTTGATGGGAAACGACTATGGATGTATAATAGGAAACGACTCGCTGGTATATCGAGCTGAGCGCTCATCTCACAATGTCGCTTGGGGCCCCACGTTGGCCAGGAACGGCCCTGTGTGTATAACTAGTGTATTCATACCCCTCACTGTTTATTCATCATTCAATTCATTCTTTATTTTATTCTGTAGATTGTGTAAATCACTTTTCACTTTACTGCTTTTTGCACTCCTGGTTAGAAGCAAAACTGCTTTTCGTTGTCTCAGTACCTGTAATCTGTGCAATAACAATAAAGTTGAATCTAATCTTGAGCAGGAACAAATGTATTTACTTAGTACATATCTGACATTAACGATTAAACACATTTGTGCATTCTTTATGGATGCAAACCGAGTCAAACCGACTCCGAGAGGAGAGACACCTCTGGAGATCAGAAGAGAGAAACTTGCTCTGTCATACTGGGTCAGGCTACAAGGAAGTGGAGAGGAAAATATCACAAACAGAATACTACAGGATTGCTGGGAATATACAAAGTTCCAGGGGCGTGGGGTTGGCTGGACAAGTAAGGAGAGAACGAGGGCATATGGAGTGGAGACCATAAAGTTTGCCAAAGCAAGCCCATTTAGCAGTGTTCCCCCATGGCTTTCCCCAGAAGCTAACATAGATGTGAGTATCATAGAAAGGAAAAAAGAGTGGCAAATAAATGAAGTGAGAATTAAAAGTATGGGAGTAGCCTATGTACCCAAACGAAAAGTATTACAATTACCTCAACATTTATACAGATGAATCTAAGAAGCAAGAATGCGTGGGGATAGGCGTGTATATCCCAGAATTCAAAATATCTATCTCAAAACGAGTGTCACATAACTTATCAGTTTATACAGCATAAATACCAGCAGCAATTATTGGGCTACAATGGGTTGAAGAGGTCAGACCTGATAGGGTGGTGATATGCACAGACTCACTATCTGCTTTGGAAAGCATACAATCGACAATAACTGTTAGAGAAGATTTATTTATTGAACTTAACCATTGCTTACTGAGACTTCAGAGGAGGGGATTAGATGTGCAGTTATGCTGGGTGCCTGCACATGAGGGGGTTCAAGGGAATGAGCATGCTGATAAGTTAGCAAAAGATGCGTTACAGAAGGAAATAGCAATACCAGTTTCACTTGAAAAGGAGAAGAAAAGGAAAAGCAATAATTAAGAAGAAGGGTATGGAAATATGGCAGAAAAAGTGGGAGGAAGATCAGAAAGGGAGGAGATGCCACAAGTTACAGAAATCAGTCATAATAAAGATCTATACAGAAAGGAACAGACGGGAGGAGATCATCATCACTAGACTCAGACTGGATCATACAGGATTAAACGGCACAATGTTTATAATGGGAAAAAGCGAAGTTGAAGAATGCAGGGGGTGTGGAGTGAAATAAAATGTGGAACACATCATATTACACTGCAACATGTACAAAACAGAGAAGGAACAACTAAGAGACAGGGTCAGAGAGGCAGGAAGGGAGTGGAGCCTGATGGGGATACTGGGAACAGAAGGTGAGGGGGTAAGAGCTACCAGGAAGGCCATTCTTAAGTATTTGAGTGAAACAGGATTGATTGGAAGAATTTAAAACAATGTAAACACAGTGGTATAATTCCACAATATTGAATACAAGAAGAAGAAGAATGGTCCCCCCTCCAGAACAGTAGGTGGCGGTGATGCATCTAATCGTTAGTGGCAAACCGCCAATAAACCTCAAAGAAGAAGAAGAAGCAGAAGAAGTAGAAGAAGAAGAAGCAGAGCAGCTACTGCAGACTTATTTTTATATTTAAATATGTTTTCCCCTTCTTGTTCAGTAGGTTTACTATCAGCCCTAGTAAAATTGACCACCCAGTGCTAAGCCCTACCATTAGCGGTGTGCTGGTTGATACAGCAGAGCTAGCTCCACTGCTAACTTAGCTTAGCTTCTTCTGGTGTGTTGCTAACTCTACTTAGCTTAGTTAACCAGCCTTACAAGTGTGTTAAGTAAGCTTAGTCTGCAAGAGGTAACAGTCCACATCAAGCGCGTCTACATTATAGAGGTGTGTATTAGTAAATACGTTCCTAAAGTGATCATTGATATTGATATAATGATTCACAGTGCAAACTAATACTGTTCCTTTTCTAAGTGCGTTACAATCTATAAGGTCGCTTTCTGTTTATGTGGGCTTATTAACAATAATGGGGTGTTTGGCAGTGATCATATTTGATCTATGTATTCAGCGGTTACAGTATTGACTGAGACTTTATTTGGCTGCTTTCTGTTTGTTTCCGTCTCACAGCATGGCGCTCAAGTCGGGAGAGGAGCGTCTGAAAGAGATGGAGGCTGAGATGGCTCTGTGAGTACCACCGTTTCAAAGATCCCTTCTCCAAAAACACATACGTTTAATACTAGTTCTGCCTAGCACACTAGCAATTATATTCTAGGTGAACATCAGGTGGTCCTAACACCCAGATTATAAGCCTTCTCCGGCTCACACCCCAAGTGTGTATCTGTTGTACTGATGATGTTTTGGTGACGTCAGATGTTCCAGTTGATAGAATTACTTTGGAAAATCAATGACAGGATTAAATGATCACATATTCTAAGAAATGCATTGGAGGGGGTCACTCTGGGGCAGATAGGATGTATCCTTCCTCAGGCATATGTTGTATGTATAAAACAATTAGTAACACTGACGCTTCGATGCCAGGTTTTAACCCAACAAACTCTTTAATAGGTCTATGATCATTTTGATGATGCCAAATCAGTGCTAATAGGATAAATTCATTAGTCTGTAAGTCAATCAAAAAGGAATTAATTGCCAACAATCTTGATAATTTAACCAAATGTGTGTTTAGCCTCTAGCATTGGTAGTATTTTCTGCAGTTTGACTCTATGGCTCCTCTTCACTTGGCTTTTCTTTGACTGCAATTCTATTTTACTCTTGTGGGGTTTTTTTTTTAAATATGTTACTTCCACCCAGAAGGGAATTAACTAGTAGCGCACCCTATAAAAGACTGTGAATGTTCTCACCAATGTTAACACTGTCTGTCTCGCTGTAGTTTTGAGCAGGAGGTCCTCGGTGGTCCGGTGGCAGTATCGGGGAGCCCCCTTGTGACGGGGGAGGGAATACCTGTAGCTCTCTCTGTCCCAGTAATGCGAGCCATTATTGGCACCAACACCTACAGTCAGGTTTGTACTTTTCTAATTTCATTCTGAATAGTAATGTCCTATCTACCCTGCTCACTGTAAGGTGACAGATCTATGGAAACAAAAATGCTTTTTCGTCTCAGAAAAAGAGCTACTAATCGAGGCAATGTCTTGAGATTATTATTCTATTATTTTGTCTACTGACCCTCCCCCTCTTCACTCTCTCAGGTCCAGCAGACATTAGATGCCAGAGCTGCTACTTTTGTTGGTCCTCCCCCGGTGTTTGCCGGTCCAGGTGAACATAAACTCTCCGCATTCCTTAACTAGGCTTTTGCATTAGCATACAATGTAGGAAGTACTCTGCTCATCATCATTTAAAGTTAGGGGTGTGCCAAAGAGTTAAATTAACCTAACAATCTAATATCGGTTTTTTTTCAAATCATAATAAATATTAAAGAGGCCGCCTGAAACGCCTCTATTACGGGGCGTTCACACCAACGCGGTTCCAGGGCCGGCTCGGAGCTAGAGCTTGAAAAGCACAGTTTTTTCCTGTTCACACCGCAGCGGAGCCGCCTCTAAGCTCCGGAATCCGGTTTGTTTCAAGCACCAAAAACCGCATACGTCACGCTTACGTCGGAGGGGGGCGAGATTAACCTGAGCTAACAGTTAAAGGCGAGTACGGCAAATAAAAGTTGTAACAAGCAGTAGTGCTGAGCAAAGTGACTAGAATGCAACCACACACTTATAAAAAAAAAAAACACACACTTTATCAAGTCAGGCAACACTAACCAGGCTTCGTGTGATTCTGTTTATTTGTACCTTACTTTGACCATCCGTTCGCTGTTATTGATCATTGTGGAGAGCAGGCAGACGTTTTGTTTTGTATTACAGCAGCTATCGGATGGAATCAATACATGGGCTGCACAGGTTGTCATGTTATGTTATCACAAGTAGAATCATAATGAAAAATACGTCGGTAAAAAGTGCCTGTAGAAAACGGTTTATGCCACAATAGGATAGCAACAAGTAGTCAAGTTATAGTCAGTTTAGCTTCGGTTGCTATGCTAACATCACCCATTTTATACCAAAGAAACTTTCATAAGCACAGCGTTGTGATGCCAAACAGCGTCAATTCAGACTGACACACATTCACTTAAGGTGAACTGGCGATATGTATCAGCTGCTTGTGTGACAGTCAGACAGTGAATACTTTTAGAGCCGTGTGAGCTAACCCGGAGCTAACGGGAGAATAAACTCCCGTGGAAGAGCAGCCAGCACTGCAGCGGTCGGTAAATGCCGCTGAAACACATTAATAAACAATGACCCACGGCACTCTGGAGAAAAGTATAAGATTGGAGAAGTTGTTATTTAATTTAATCTGGCTTCGTATGATTAAAAGCAACACGATCATCGACCCGACGCAGTCCCCCATTGTTGTAGTGAGCGCCGTAACGCCGTTGGGGAGAAAATCAGCGACGTAAACGGTGACGTCATGACGCAGCAGCGGCAGCACCCGTCGGGCTCTGGGCGGTGTGAACAAAACGGGGGCTGAAAAGAAAAAACGGTTCCGAACCAGAAGAGCTCTAGCACGGAGCTAGAACGGGAATCGCGTTGGTGTGAAAGCCCTATTAGACTCCGTTGTTTAATTCTAACATAGTGACATCACTATGTAACACTTGTGCTTTTATTGGCTAGCACTTCAAAACATTGTAAGTGCTATGCTAAGGAATGGGACATCTCTAAGTGGTTGACCAATCACAGCAGAGCTGGCCAGCTGACCAATCAGAGCAGACTGGGCTCTGGTTTCAGACAGAGGGTGAAAAGAGGTGCTGCAGCACAGGCAGTATGAGAAAGATAAAGAGCTTTTTGAACCTTAAAGCATGGAAACATGTCACAGTAGAGACACTACATACTTATATGAACCTGAGAATTTGTGTAATATGTCCTCCTTTTTAAAATGTAAACATTTGCTATTTCCTATGTTTGTTCATCACTCACTGTGTCTCCTGTCTGTCCCAGTCCCTCCGATGCGTCCTCCCATGCTGAGACCGGCCTTTGTCCCTCATATCCTGCATAGACCTGGTAAGATTGGCAGTTTTCAGGAGAATTGTTCCAAGTAATTTTTGGGGGATAATCAATAAATCAGACCTACATGGAAACTCTCTTTGGGTTTGTGATGTTGTTGACAAAGAATCAACCTCTGCTTCTACCTGTGTTGACAGTTGGTCAGAGGATGCCGATGATGCGGGGTCCTCCAATGGCACCTCCTATGCCCCGGCCTCCTCCTCCTCCTCCCATGATGATGCCTCCTTCCATGCAGGGCCCATCACCTCAGGGCGCTCCTCAGCCCATCCAACACATGGCTGCCCCCCCTCAGGTCTCAACTCTTCCTATAAACCCAAATGACACTGTGCTGTTTCTCTCAGTCAACACCATTGCTTATTGTTTTCCACATGGGGTGAAATTGTAAATCTTGCGTCTGCTCCTTCTCTCTCTCAGGTCCGTGATATGGTCTCCATGGGGTCAGCTCCGCCCATAAGACAGGGACCCCCGCCTCCCATCAAACCCACCCCATCAATTATCCAGGCGGCACCGACCGTGTACTCTGCTCCACCCACCCCCGCTGCACAGAAAAGGATTGATGTCAGAGCTCAGAGACAGGCCAGAATGGTATTTGCTTTTTGATTGATATCTTACAAATAATTCTACATTTGTTATGCCTTGGTTGTCTGTTTGTTGGGGTTGTGTGTTACTGTGTTGTAAAGAAGGCATTTCCTGCTGGGTTTCAGGAGGAGCTGGCAGCGCGGGTTGCAGAGCAGCAGGCAGCAGTGATGGCAGCCGGTCTACTGGACAAGAAGGACCGTGAAGACAGCAGCACGGTTATCGGACCCAGCATGCCTGAGCCCGAGCCCCCCCACAATGAGGTACAAACAGTCCTCTGTGTACCGTATCACCTGATAAATCCTATTACCCATGTTACATTAGGACAGTCTGAAATTCTTCTGTGCCTGCTTCACTGAAATGATCAGATATTTACCTCTGTTACATTTAACTTTAAGGCTGATCTGTAGTATGATATAGCAGGCTACATTACTCCCCCTCCTCTGTATGATTGCTGCTGGTGAAGCTATTTAAACTCAGTGTGTGTGTGTGTCAGCCTGTAGAAAGTGCTACAGAGGACAAGAAGCGAGGGAAGTCGGAGAAGGTGAAGAAGTGTATCCGTACGGCAGCAGGAACCAGCTGGGAAGACGCCAGTCTGCTGGACTGGGAATCAGGTACAAAACATCAGTTTAAATATAAAGATAGAGACAAATCTCTAACCGGTTGACCAATCACAACAGAGCCTGCCAGCTAACCAATCAGAGCAGACTGGGCTCTGGTTTCAGACAGAGGGTGAAATCAGGTGCTGCAGCACAGACAGTATGAGAAAACACAAAGTTAAAAAGACAATACATTTACCAACTAGACATGTTAGATGCTGAATTAACCAGGATGAGTAGCTTTCCCAAAAGAGCTGAAGTTAGCAGCACATTTGGAGTCTGAGCAGAAGAGGTTTTGCAGAGTAAAACCTCTGAGGCTGCCGTGTGCATCTACTGCAGCTTTGTAGTCCCTCTTTATATATTTGCATTTTGTAATAAACTATAACATTTTCAAAATGAATATCTATTAGGGTTTTCTGTCACTGTTTCCAATGCTTATATTTGGTTGGTTATCACAATTCTTTGTTTTGATTGGCTGCTGCAGGATGAGGCTAACGTGTGTGTAATCTTGTTTTCTCAAATGTTTGCAGATGATTTCCGTATATTTTGCGGTGATCTTGGCAATGAGGTGAATGATGACATATTGGCCAGAGCCTTCAGCAGATACCCGTCTTTCCTCAAAGCGAAGGTGGGCTGTTTCTTTTATTTACATCCTGTTATCACTCTAAGGCACTAATTACTTAAAAAAATTACGTAATTTCCCATCAGGGCATTTTACTCACCAGCCCCATGAATTGATGCGAAAACAACGTGTATTATTTAAGCTTATTGGAGACATTCTGAACATGACAACATTTGATCAGGCAGGTAAATGTTGTTACTGCAAAACAAATAATTGAGTAATGCAGGAGGCAAAATCAGGATATATATGTGAGAGACCGATAATGAACCCAGATACAACATTCAAGATACATTGACATAAATCTAAGTGAAATAGCTTTTTCCTGAGCTTTCCCAGTTTGCAGACTTCCTTAGCATATGGCCTTTGCTCACTGAGCCGTTAACAGAGTAGATGATGTGTCTGTGTATGTAGTGGACACATAAATAATCAGAATGATTGTCCTCAGGTGGTGAGAGACAAACGAACAGGCAAGACTAAAGGCTACGGCTTCGTCAGCTTCAAAGATCCCAACGACTACGTCAGAGCCATGAGAGAGATGAACGGTCAGTCCTTTCATTCATGTCTTTGAGGATCCAGTGGGTGAATTCAACAGTCATACTAAATTCTTCCTCTGCTCTGTGATTTCCAGGGAAGTACGTCGGCAGTCGTCCCATCAAACTGAGGAAGAGCATGTGGAGGGACCGCAACATGGAAACGGTACGCAAGAAGCAGAAAGAGAAGAAGAAGCTGGGCCTCCGGTAGAGACTGTGTGTGCTGCTCAGTGTACAAGTATGACATTGTAAATGCTTTTACTCTTTTTTTTTTTCATTAAATAAAACCATTTCTTAGTTCTTGATATGGTCACTTTCAATTTGACTGGCTGTGTTACTCATTGTAGGAGTTGCTGTATTTACATCAGTTGCTCTCAATCTTGCGACATGAGGTGAAAGAATGGCAGTACTTCAAATACGAGTCTTTCACTTTTATTCATGAGCCCAAAATACCAATACGGATGCAATGACAGAATAATATGAAAATCATTTGATGTCAGTTCATATTGCCCATCAGTCTCATGATATGTTTCAAGTAATGAGGAAACGGGACAAATGAGGCTTTACTTAAAGTGCGAGTCTTCAGTAGGCAAATCAGGTGGGCAATAATCTCTTTATCATTGAAACAATGTGTGAATTCCAACATCTTCATTCTTTTATGATGTTAGAATATTACAATTTGATTTGAATTCTACACTGTGGTACTTTCAGCATAATGTATATTGATCAGTGTTGACATGTCCAGGTGAGGCTTGACTGCACTGATCCACACACACAACATGTCCGCTGGTCACACTGATGATACATGAGTAAGAATTCATGTTAAATGGGTTTAAAAAAATAAATTGTACTCCCAACGTCATTACCCAAATATCAAAATATCTTTGCTCTCACACCTGGGGAGCAACACTGGCTGTTCTGTTCCCGTGGCGACCAGCTCCATCAAACTGCAGCTCCTATCAACTCCTCCGCAGCTGTACGTCCACTAAAGATGACATCATTCACTGACACTCCATCATACGAGGAACCAATCAGAGATAGCGATAGGTTGTTCTCCTTTATCAAGTGACGCATGGACTCTGTAAAGAAAATTAGACGGATTTAAAAAAAAGAATGCTTCACCACAACATTTTTAATGTATGAGTCAATACTCACCAACTTTTCGAAAATGTCCCTGATAATACTGAGGTATGCAGTCCTGAAGAGAGAAGAATAGCACGATTGCATCACTATTAAAAACATGCAGTTTGCTTTGAGATGACAAATATATTATAACGGATGTCACAGAATCCTAAATGCATTTCTGACAGGACTTAGAAACAGGTGTATCTCCACACACTGGTGCTGTACCTTCTGCAGGGCCACCCAACTCCAGCAGGGTGCTGAGGTGACTCCCAGCTGGCTCCGCACCGCCTCAGTGGCTCTCGCTAAAAGACACTCATCTGTTACAGTTTCTGGGGACCCAAACACTTCCTGGAACCAGGCCCCGCCCATCATCACCTGGAAGACAAGGCAACCTCAGGTTAGCCAGATGACTGGAGGAGAAGCAGCACAGCGTAGAGCAGCAGAGGGTGCGACAAACCAGATTAGTGTGTTAGCAAGGTATGTTGACCCTTAGTGAGTTTACCGTAACAGGGCAAGATCACCATGGCAACTTCTGCAGCAGACCCGATCCCCACATGGTTATGTTCAGAGATTAGGTGTGTGTGAATGTTAGTTCCTAGAGAGAGGGTCACGCTCCCATCGCCATCAATGGGACTACGGTGGAGAGAGTCAGCAGCTTCAGGTTCCTCGGTGTCCACATCACTGAGGACCTGACATGGACTCTTCACACCACCACCATCACCAAGAAAGCTCGACAGCGGCTCTTCTTCCTCCGCAGGCTGAGGAGGTTCAACATGGACTCCAGGATACTCTGCAACTTCTACAGGTGCACCATAGAGAGCATCCTGACCTTCTACAGGTGCACCATAGAGAGCATCCTGACCTTCTACAGGTGCACCATAGAGAGCATCCTGACCTTCTACAGGTGCACCATAGAGAGCATCCTGACCTTCTACAGGTGCACCATAGAGAGGATCCTGACCTTCTACAGGTGCACCATAGAGAGCATCCTGACCTTCTACAGGTGCTCCATAGAGAGCATCCTGATCTTCTACAGGTGCACCATAGAGAGCATCCTGACCTTCTACAGGTGCACCATAGAGAGGATCCTGACCTTCTACAGGTGCACCATAGAGAGCATCCTGACCTTCTACAGGTGCACCATAGAGAGGATCCTGACCTTCTACAGGTGCACCATAGAGAGCATCCTGACCTTCTACAGGTGCACCGTAGAGAGCATCCTGACCTTCTACAGGTGCACCATAGAGAGGATCCTGACCTTCTACAGGTGCACCATAGAGAGGATCCTGACCTTCTACAGGTGCACCATAGAGAGGATCCTGACCTTCTACAGGTGCACCATAGAGAGCATCCTGACCGGCTGCATCACGGCCTGGTACGGCAGCTGCACCGCCCTCAACCGTAAGGCTTTACAGAGGGTGGTGAAAACTGCAGAGTACATCACCAGGATGGAGCTGCCATCCATGGAGGACCTCTACTCCCAGCGGCTCAGGAGGAAAGCCCTCAGGATTACAAAAGACCCCCATCACCCCAGCCACAAACTGTTCTGTCTGCTGCCGTCTGGCAGGCGTTACCTCAGCATCCGGACTAAAACCACCGGATTCAGAGACAGTTTCATCCCACAGGCAATAAGACTGTTAAACAACTGAACTGTTTTAAAGGGGACCTATCATGCAAAATGCACTTTTGTACGTCTTTTATACATGAATGTGTGTCCCCGGTGTTCCAGGGAACTCACCAAGTGTCAGAAAACACAACCCTCTCTATTTTCCTCCATACCCAAATCTCTAAAAAAGGGGCTGCAACGGATCTGATAAAAACTGATCCAGATTTGAACACTGTCCTGACGTCAGGACGGTGGCGCTACGGCTATTGGGCCAACTCTCCACCTATCAGGGGAATGTGGGGTTGGGCCACGGCCGGCCATTGCCGCTCGAAAGCGCTGGAGACGCTGTAGTACATATGCCAGGCCTGTAAGTGGCGCTGTAGTCTGCCACAAAAGCAGCGAAGAAGACTTCCCGCCCATAGTTACCATGGTTACCCTTCTGTTTATTCTCCGCTGTGGCTTTTTTTCTCCCTCCCTGAGGCAAGCGTTTGCTCCCGCTGCTTTAATTCAATGCAATCCCTCCCCGTCGAGGCAAGCACTGTAATTCTCTCCGGTTAGTCCACCAGCAGATGACAAACACCCACCTCTCCGCCTCTTCCAAGGAACGAGGGGACCGTGCGGCAGAGTTTCAGTTTCAGTTACTTTCGCCGGTCAAGATGTCCGTTAAAGTTGAAATCTTCCGGACAAAATTAGAAAAGTGCCGGTCAAAGGTCTTCTTTGTTATTTATTGAGCTTTAAAACAAATGAATAACAACTCTATATAATAAAACACGGAGGACGGAGATCTCTTTTTCTCCCCCTCTTCTGACAGCCCAGCAGCTGATCAGAGCACGTCTCCCCTCTCCTGCAGGGGGGCGTGGTCAGCAGAATCAGACCCGTAGACAGCAAACAGCACATAGAGCGAAATGAGGCATGGCTAAAATGCATGATCCGTTTGGTATTTTGAAAACAGAAATGTATAAATATACCTTATATAGGTATGGCCCTACAATATATCATTTAAATATAGCATGATAGGTCCACTTTAAACAACATACATAAAATTCATCTGGCTGCTATTTAGAAATTATTTATCTATTTATCTAATACATCATATTCGAATAACTTGCATATAGACGCATATAGACTCTTATTGCACTATTTCACTTTTTAAACTATTTTTCTTTCTGTATTTACTATTTACTTGCGCTATAGTTTTCTGTTTACCTGTGTTATTGTGTTGCACTGTTGGAGGAGCCTGTGACCTAACATTTTCATCGTCATAACTACACTGTAGCTATGTTCGTATGACAAAATAAAAAACCTTGAACCTTGAGAGCGAGTGGCACTGCTCTGTATATGGGTAATGGGTATGGATGGGTGAATCACTTGTAGTATGTTAAGCGCTTTGAGGGGTCGAAAATACCTAATAAAGCTTTATATAAGTACAGTGCATTATCATTCAACAACAGAGCTTATGATCGGGTGTGTGTGTGTGTGTGTGTGTGTGTGTGTGTGCACCGTCAGTCTTGTAGTGTGTCCTTCAGGTCTGTTGTGTTGAGGGAAGGGAACTGAGTCGTAGACGACCCCAAGAACACCTGGATTCTCTGAAGATGGAATCAGGTGACCGAAGCCCTGTCACACAGAAAACACAATGTCACAAAAACTGCTTTTGAAATGGTTATGGGGGTGTGGTCACTAAGACATCACAGTGAGAGGGATGCTTCTACAGGACGGTTTGTTTATGACACATGTTGCCGAGCACAGATTTCTTTCTTGGCCTCAGTCATCTACCACTTTTACACCCATTCATCTAATGGTCCCTGAACACTCCATTCAAAGTGCTGTGTGTCTGACTGCAGCTCTCACCGTGACAGGCAGGATGGAACCCTCATACTCCAGATTTACCACAGCAACCGTAACCATGGAGATGTCCTGCAGCAGCTGGCTGAGAGATTGACAGGAGGGGGGCAGGACGGAGGAGAGGGCTGGGGGGAGAGAGATTACTTTGTTTTTACATTTGTAATTGAACTGCTCAAACACTAAGATGACATTTAAACCAGCTGCAAGCGACAGATACAGTGCATCCGGAAAGTATTCATACCCCTTCACTTTTTCCACATTTTGTTATGTTACAGCCATATTTCAAAATGGATTAAATTCTTTTCTCAACATTCGAGACACAATACCCCATAATGACAAAGTGGAAACAGTTTTAAAATGTTTTTTGTAAATGAATTAAAAATAAAACACTCAAATATCACATAAACATAAGTATTCACACCCTTTACTCAATACTTTGTTGAAGCACCTTTGGCAGCAATTACAGCCTCAAGTCTTCTTGAGTATGATGCTACAAGCTTGGCACACCTTTCTTTGGGCAGTTTCTCCCATTCTTCTTTGCAGATCGTCTCAAGCTCCATCAGGTTGGATGGGGAGCGTCGGTGCACAGCCATTTTCAGATCTCTCCAGAGATGTTCAATCGGGGTCAAGTCTGGGCTCTGGCTGGGTCACTCAAGGACATTCACAGACTTGTCCTGAAACCACTCCTTTGTTATCGTGGCTGTGTGCTTAGGGTCGTTGTCCTGTTGAAAGGTGAACCTTCTCCCCAGTCTGAGGTCCAGAGCGCTCTGGAGCAGGTTTTCATCAAGGATCTCTCTGTACATTGCTGCATTCATCTTTCCCTTGATCCTGACTAGGATCAAGGGATTTTAAATTCCTGCTGCTGAAAAACATCCCCACAGCATGATGCTGCCACCACCATGCTTCACTGTAGGGACGGTGTTGGCCAGGTGATGAGCGGTGCCTGGGTTCCTCCAGACATGATGCTTGGCATTCAGGCCAAAGAGATCCATTTTGGTTTCATCAAACCCAGAGATGGGGTCGTTACTAAAAAAAAGTAATATATTACATATTACATATTACTTTAAAAAAAAGTAATATATTACACTACTTCGTTACTCTCTACATAAAGTAACTCGTTACTTTACTCGTTACTTTACTCGTACTTTACTCGCAGGGCCGGCCCGCCCCTCCCTACAGGCAGATCACGCAGACTGCTAAAGTTTCAAATGTTCTCTAGTTCAGTTTCCATTGTCGCATAAGACTGATCCAGATAGCTCTGACTATGGCTGTCCTCTGTCTCCTGCTATCTGTATTTTGCGCAGTATATCTCTGAACGATGCAATGGTGATTCCACTGTGCAAATGGGCAACATTACCTCTACTATGAAGGATGCTACAAGCCTGTCCATCTCTGCTTTGGTTACCGGTCCTCCAAATTCTAATTTGTGCTGCTTCGGAGTCGGCGGCGGCGACTCACAACATCCTCACTCTGGGTTCGGGGGTCCTTAGCTATTAGCTTCACCTTAGCATGTGTTCTTTGCAGGTGTTTGTTGAGGTTTGACGTGGTGTTTGCAGCAGTGGATAACAGCTTCTGGCCTGGACACAGTTTGCACCTCACCGTCACATTCCTGTCTATTCTTCGGACGAACTCAAAATAATGGGCATACCTCCACCCCTCGAAAGTTATCGCTGACTCAGCCATGTTTATGCAGCACTGCACATGGAGATGTGGACGCGCAAGTCGCGCAGATTACGTACATATAAACCTGCGGTGGAAACCCCTCTTGTCTGTCAGTGTGATTATGACTGATTTTATAAAAGTAACGAAGTAACGCGTGTCGGGGCAATGTTAGTAACTGTAGTGTGATTACTGAATTATAAAAGTAATGCGTTACACTACTCCGTTACCGACAAAAGTAATATTATTACAGTTACTTTGTAACGCGTTACACCCAACTCTGATCAAACCAGACCATTTGGTTTCTCATGGTCTGAGAGTACTCTAGGTGCTCCATGGGGGCTTTCATGTGCCTTTGGCTTCCTTCTGGCCACTCTACCATAAAGGCCTGATTGGTGGAGTGCTGCACAGATGGTTGTCCTTCTAGAAGGTTCTCCCATCTCCACAGAGGAACACTGGAGCTCTGTCAGAGTGATCATCAGGTTATTGGTCACCTCTCTGACTAAAGCCCTTCTCCCCCGATGTTCAGTTTGGTTTGGGCAGCAAGCTTTAGGAAGAGCCCTGGTGGTTTCAAACATCTTCCATTTGCAAATAATAATAATAAATAAATAAATAATCTGTGCTCGTTGGGACGTTCAATGCTGCAGACATTTTTCTGTACCCTTCCCCAGATCTGTGCCTTGATACAATCCTGTCTCTGAGGTCTACAGACAATTCCTTGGACCTCATGACTTGGTTTGTGATCTGATATGCACTGTCAACTGTGGGACCTCATATAGACAGGTGTGTTCCTTTCCAAGTCATGTCCAATCAATTGAATTTACCACAGGTGGACTCCAATCAAGTTATAGAAACATCTCAAGGATGATCAGTGGAAACGGGATGCGCCTGAGCTCAATGTTCAGTGTCAAAGCAAAGGGTGTGAATACTTATGCACATGTGATATTTCATTTTATTATTTTTAACACGTTTGCAAAATATTCTTTAAAAACGTTTTTGCTTTGTCATTATGGGGTATTGTGTGTGGGACATTGAGAACAAAAATGAATTTAATCCATTTAGAAATAAGGCTGTAACATAACAAATTGTGAAAAAAGTTAAGGGGTATGAATACTTTCCGGATGCACTGTATGTAGTGTTTTTAGATTGTGAGTTTGTGATTGTGTGTCATCATGAGACCCCTACTGTTGCAGAAGGTACCACAGAAGAGGTGTGTGTGTGTGTGTGTGTGTGTGTGTGTGTATGTATATCTGTCTGTCTGGCATATCATGAATTCTCTTCTGTGTTCATGTAAGACAAATTACCTTTAGCAGGCATTGCAGAGATGATGTGGTCAGCTGATATGACTCCATCCTCTAATTCGATCTTCACACACACACAAACACACACACACACAGAGAGAACATGTTGGGGATCCTTAATGCACTTGCCTTGAAATTATTTCTTATTTCCATAGTCTTTTATCACAATAAAACATGTATTAGAAAGACATTAGATGTGTAATACACAAATATGTAGCACCACAATGCAGAATAAGTCAAATATAGCAATTCACATCAATTCAATTAGCTTCAAGTACTATACCTGAACAAAATAATCAAGGAAAATCCTAATAAATATCCTAAATAAAAAGCATATTTTCTTTTTGTTCTTACAACACTGTGTTAACAAATAATAAGCTGAAAGGGACAGATGGTATTGTATATAATATAGTTAAAGTGGTGTAGGAGCAGGAAGTCAGGGTGTCTGTCACTCTTACTTTACCCTTTTATTTGAATGACTACTATGACTTTCACAAAGTAACAACATTAATGATTATATTAGATAAGTCAGGGGCTAACTAATGTTATAACAAATCATCATAAGGAGGACAATGTATGTTTGTACAAAATGTACGAACAAAACATATTTAATACTTCCTATATTCTTTAAACCCACATTTAGAGATTTTTCCGTTAACCCTTTGGTTTGAAAAAGGTTCAGTAATCTGGAATGCGTCCCTCTTAAGAAGGAGATTTCCAGATCTGCCCCTCTGGAGAGCAAACATTGCAGAGTTAAAGGTTGAGTCTCCTCACTGACCTTCCACCCAGAGGCTGCAGGAGTGATGTGCTGCACGCCAGCGTCTCTGTGCAGCTGCACTCTGCCGCTCTGTTGGAGGAACTCACTGAGGGATTCTGGGAAGGACTGCATCCCACTGCGCAGAGACCACTGGGCCCACGACTCTGTCTGTGATCTCTGAGCCAGAGGGCCGGGGGGGAGCAGTGGAGTGGGACCTGCACGTTTCACACATACAACTTTATAAGGCACAGATTCCAGACAATGTTATACCACCATGACTCTCACTGAGCTGACCCAGAAAGCATAATAGGGCCTCTTTAAGGTGCTTGTATGAGAGCGTACATTGTCTCTTGTGTTGTGTTCCCCTCACATAACAAAAGAATAAAACAAGAGTGTAGCAGCGGTACCTGAGCCCAGCAGCATGCCCAGCGTCAGAGAGCCTCTGCGCTGCTCTGCATTGAACAAGACAGGGAAACAAGAACGCACGCTCAACTTCCTGCAGTCGCCCGCAAACACACCCCGACACAAACTGTCCACAGCTATGTCTGCCAGCTGCACACAAGAGGAAGGAAAGGTCAGACAATGGCAGTATTTATCACCACATGAGACAGACTACTGGTGTCAAATAAAAGTGAATCTGATTTCATTCTGGTTAATGAGTTCATCGTATGTAAGTCTATCCTATATATTCTTTGAGAAAGATCATTCTGATCCCCTCACCTCCTTTCCAAGCCTCCGAGAAACAAATGAATGGATGGACTCGTCATCCTCCTTGCCTTTCCTCACTAGTATCTCCTTGGCAATGTTCAACAGTAGGGGACGAGAGAAAGGGGGCACGGTGCGCAGAAGTCCACTGAAAGAGAGACGAAGAGATGGGAAGAGAGAGAGAAAAATAGAAATTAATTAATTACTTAGGCAAAGGATCAGATTGTTAGTTAGCAACCGAAATGTCCTTGTAATGTTACCATCATGTCCATTTCACCTTTAACTGAACATTCAGACAGTTCTGCAGCCACTGTACCAGGTACGATCACACAGCTCATAAAGGTCAAATGCATTCCCTAGCTACTCAGCAGGGAGGTGTTATCACTGTTGTATGTCATTATCGGTGAATGGCCTGTCATGGCACAACACTTTTCTACAGTCTCACCTTATCCCTGAAGGCATCCTGTGCAGCTGTTTGTTCACGTACACATATCTGTTCTTAGAGGCGACATGGCTGTAGTCGACCGGCAGAATCTCCCCGCCGAGACCCAGATCATCGACCTAAACACACACATCACACAGAAAATTCACTACTGGGTCTTCAGAACCCTTCAATCCCTACCCGTATCTGCCTGCATCTCAACAACAGTTTCCTGGATATAGATAAAGTTATACCTTCCGTAAACTTTAAAAGATTCCTAAGTTCCTTTTACCGTACCATATTGAGGGTGTTGCGTCCCACTGCCCCCGCAGGTCGGATCCCTCTGGGTCCATGTTCAAACACGGCGCCATCCGACCTCCTGGTGGAGCTCAGCCAACCTCCGAAGCGACTGCTGGACTCAAGAACAATTACCTGGAGGAAAAAAATATGTGTTTGAAACGTGAAACATACACAGAAAGGTAAGACAAATGTAGTCAAATGCAGTGGTGCGGTGTTTCAGGTCAATCTTATTATGTTTAGTCCTTTGGTTTATTTTCAATATGTTTTCAATATTTTACACATCAAATATTTCCCTCCCTGCAGTTATTCTTCCTAGGCACCAATCACTTCCTCACTGAAGAAGGCCCTAGTTAAAGATAGTCTGTGCGCGCGCGCGTGTGTGCGTGTGTGTGTGTGTGTGTGTTACCTTGGTAACCTGGGGGCTCTTGCATAGGTAGTAGGATGCTGCCAAACCCCCAATCCCCCCTCCAAGTACTGCAACTGTAGTCATTGGCTGCTGGCAAACACAGATCAGAGTTCAGAGCAGCCGGGTGTGTCTGCTGAACGCAGCCTGTTGATACAGATAATGACTCAGCAGCCTGTTGATACAGATAATGACTCAGCAGCCTGTTGATACAGATAATGACTCAGCAGCCTGTTGATACAGATAATGACTCAGCAGCCTGTTGATACAGATCATGACTCAGCAGCCTGTTGATACAGATCATGACTCAGCACTATGCTGTCTGTCCAACTGTCCTGAGGTCAGCTGCACTTCTAGCATCCATGACAGTTTCATTTAGGTAAAACTGCAGATATTAATAATAGATAGAGATAATAATACTGATATCAATAATAATTGTAATAAGTACTATTTCATATTCTGAGTCCCCATAATATGTTGCATACCTGTCACAGTTCCTGCTTTTAGTCTCACCCATATTTGCTCTTTGGACCAAGGATGTAATATCTCATATTTCCAGTGGTGTACGTATATTTACTCAAGTACTTTACCTAAGTTCAATTTTGACAGACTTGTACTTTTTGTTGTCTCATGTTTTGCTACTTTGTACTTCTACCCGAATACAATTGAGAGGTAAATGGTGTAGTTTTACTCCACTTCATTTATTTAATACCTTCAGTTACTTTGCATATTTGGATTGAAATATAATCAAGTGTTAAATCAGACTTTAGTTCCACCTGGAGTAAATTCACAAGCTACCCTGCAGTATACAAAGTCATTACAACTAGCTGCACCTTTACCAGCTTTGAGAACACTTTAATGATCAATCATTATAAAACATATCATATATATTATTCTGAAATGGGTCAATCGGCAGAATTACCACTTTTACTTTTAGTAGTTTAAGTATATTTTGATGACTTTGCTACTTTTACCTGAGTAACATTTTGATAGCAGGACTTTTATTTGTAACAGAGTATTCCACACTGTCGTACTTTTTCCACCTTTGCTCATATTTAAATGGTAGTCTACTAACTTCCATAGCTTCCTGTCCAACTCGCGTTGTCAGGCCACATTTATGTGCAAGTTAATGACATATAATGGTGCCATAAAAGGTCCTGTGTAAAACTGTAGCACTATGAGGGCAGCTCAGAGAAGCTGAACAGGGACTATACGGTCTGCATATTGTTATATATATATTATAAAATAGGCTCCTATTAAAGAAAAATAAAATGAAATGTATATCGGAAGTGAACTTGTGGAGGCTGGTTAGTGCTGTCAGTAGCACAGGGAGCTGTACCTGGCTGCTGCAGACACAGTTAGTTACACAGCATATGTAACACAAACAAAGGATGACTGTATCGTTGCTAACAGGAGACAGACTTCGCAGACAGCTACCATCAAACACACACACCAACACTGACTTAATTATAGTGATGGAAAGAGAATAAAAGGTCACGGTGTTACCTTTGCTTTAGGCGCAGGATGAACGAAGAGTATCACATAAGCACCACACCATTCTTCTTCTTGTCTGGATTTTTCGCGGGTCGCAAACAGCTACAGGTGCATACCGCCACCTACTGTACGCTAGTGTGTATCGTCACGTGTTTTATTCTTCTTCTTACCAACCCCGTTTTTAAGTAAGTAGTGTCTTCCTGGTAGTTCTTCAATCTTAACCCCCCCCCCCCTTCTGTTCATCCAGGCATTGCCTCAAACTTCACCATTTAGCTTTTCTGTTTCAAACACGGTGTAATTTAATATATTTCCCACATTTTCTTTACTTCACAGTTCCAACACTCACTGTCACAAAGGGACAACATTGTGCCATTTAATCCTATGTGATTCAACTTGAGTCTAGTTATGACGATTTCCTCCCTCCTTTCTTTAAAGATCGTTCTAATTACTATTTTCTGTAATTGGTGATTGGCCCTCTTTCTTTCTGGTCTTCCTCCTACCTGTTCTGACACATTTACATTACTTTCTTCTTAATCATTTATTTCCTTCTCAATTTTTCAAGTGAAACTGGACATGTTTTCCTTTAGCAATGCACTTCTCGCTAGTTTATCACCCTTTAAGGCCCTCGTGGGCAGGCACTATGCCACCTCTGTGAAGTTTTAAGAAACTATGACTTAGTTCAATAAGTAAATCTTCTCTGACAGTAGTAGCTGACTGTTTGCTTTCTTAGATGTACAAGGAGTATGAGCATATCACATCACTATCAGGTTTGATGTCTTCAACCCACTGTATTCCAATTATTGCTACAAGTATTTCTTTGTTCATTCCTTCATTGTCCACCCAATTCTACACCCCTGGCCCTGGAACATGGATATTCCCAGCAATCCTGTAGTGATTGGTTTTCTTCCCAGCTTCCTTTTTCAATTTGCGAGAGCAAGTTTCTCTCTTCTCCTGCCTCTATTTGTGCTGATCTATCAGTATAGGAGTTGGAAACTAGGGCATGGCTCTTTACTGTTAAATGATCAAAAGTAGAAAAAAAATGTAAGCGTTTGGTGAGTTAGGTGGTGTTTCTTATTTCAGTATCGCTATATTATTACTATTATAGATATTATCTCCTTTTTTTTGTAAAGGATTGCCAAGTGCTAAGAGGGGTCCTCACAATAACATGCTGAGATTCTGAGGTCATTATGTCATCCCATGACAACATGGGCTGTCATCTTCTCAGGAGCCGCTTTTAATCAAATTCATAAATGAAAAATAGAAAAAAGATGTGCTCCTGGAAACACCTACTGTAACAGGAAGTACCGCAGAGGGAGTTTGAGTTCTTTGCCAGGTGTCTGTTTGTCTGTCAGTCAGCCTTGTCACCGCAATAGCGTTAAAACCCACAACATGCATTCACTAATCCCTGCAGGTTTGTAGTTGAGATCAACATGAAGGTCTAGTTCAAAGATGTTGGTGGTCCGAGCAAGGAAGTACAGGGGATAGGAAGTAGGAAAGGGGACAATTTAATTTATCAATATCATTTTTCGTATACAGGACACAATGATTGCCTTTTATTAAAGAAGGAAATTGGAAATGGGACGAAATGGTGATATTCTTGTAGCAGTAAAAAGGAATAAAAAAGTACCAAATATTATAAGTAAGCCACTGATGTATTTCTAGAGGGGCTAACCAGGCACAGGCTGTGGGTCTCAAGGTAATCAAATGACTGCAAAGAGACACAAAATGACAATAAACGCCATGACGCCAAAAGAAAAATAAACTTAGTTCATGCCAGGCAACCTCTCTTTGACCAAAATGTTCCTTTTACATTAACAGGGAGAAATTAACAGTATGTGTTATTCTCTTATAATGCACAAGAATTCTACCTCTTATTTCCAATGATCTTCGTATTCTGCACTATTTAGTTTAACAATCCATGTTTTAAAACCGGTTTAGAAAATCCTTGGATTCTAGCAGTGATCATGTGATGATCAGATGTGATATCAGCGGTCTGATCTGATCCTCTGAAGCGTGCAGCATAGGTTACCATGGTGATATACAGCAGTGGTCCTACTTTGTGCCACAGGCCTGTGTCAGGAGCGTGATAGGTGATGGCTTACCAAAGGGGTCTAGTCTTGTTACCATGGTGATATACATGTGAGTAAAGCAAACAGTAAACTGTGTATTGATGAATCTGCCACAGAGTGTGTGGACCATAATAAACACAGCCTAGACACACCACCATTTTACATGTGCACTAATACACTTCTATGGAAACTGGGTCACAAAAAAAACAGGAACTCTCTGACAATTAGTTCATGAAATATTATCCACTGGTCTGAGATCAGTAGGCCTATAGCTGTCAGTTTTGACTCGTTTCTATCAGCAGATTATCTCCTCCATCAGTTCTGTGCTGAATGATGCTGCTGCTATCTGTTGTATCTTACAAGGCGTTGGGATTTACGTCATGAAAACAATAAATGATAAACATTAGTTAATAGTTACTAAGGTGGTGCAAAATCCGCCAAAATATTGTCAATTGCAAATAACTGTATGCGTCTTAATGTTATTCCTACAGTGACCAACTATCTTTAAGCATTTCAACATTTGAAGACTTATCTATATAGATAAGTCCAAAAGTATTTAACATTAAAGGCCTCCTATTATGCTATTTTTAGGCATATACTATGGGTCTCAGATTAGATGTATAAAAATATATAAAAACATGTCTATGATGTGTTTTGCTCAAAATACCAAACAGATCATGCATTTTAGACATCCCTCATATCCCTCTGTTTCAACCCTGTTAGAGAATGGCTGATTCTGGGTCAGCAGCTTCACATGTGAACTGGGCTGATGCTGGCCCCGCCCCCTTTGGAGCAGCACACTTTGAGCTCCAGAGAGAAGAGTGGCTGCTCTGCTCAGATACAGCTAAATGCTGCCGTGATTAAATGCCATATTGTGTTCCAAACCACATCAAGGATTATTTCTAAAACAGTATGGAGCTCAAATGCTTTTTTTCTTGCGGGTTTACAACAAGGTGAGTACCTTTTTATATCCTGCTGTTTTACACATGCTCTCTCCAGTACAGCGTTAGAGATGCTTGCTAATGTGAACAAAGACCATAGTACTTCCAAAACACGTCACGCATTGTAGCAACGTTTCCGATAGGTCCGTGGGTGTAAAGCCAGCCCACATTTCCAATATTACGTAATATTGTCAGCAAATCTGGATCAGCTCCGTTGTACCCCCGTTTTTAGAGATTTGGGTACCGGGGAAAAGAGAGAGGGTTTTGTTTTCGGACACTTTGTGAGTTGAGTTCCCTGACACACCGGGGACACATATTTATGTATAAGACATCAAAAAGTGTATTTTGCATGATAGGAGATCTTTAAGAAATGTGGCCATCTGATCAATTTAAAGAGGACATATTATGCTAATTTTCAGGTTCATATTTGTGTTTTTTGCCTCTGTGATAAGTTTAATTGAATGTAAAAGCTCTTTATTTTTCTCATACTGCCTGTGCTGCAGCACCTCTTTTCACCCTCTGTGTGAAACCAGAGCGTGTGATGTCACTATGTTACAGAAGTAAACAAAGGAGTCCAATGAAGGCGTTTAAGGAAGGGGGGGGAGTGTGGGAGAGAAACTCCCATTGGAGGGAACACAGGGTTTTGAGCCTTTGCAGACCGTTGACATGCACACAAACCTACAGTATATAACACACTACAGGAGAGGGAAAGCCTATAGAAGTGTTATGGGGCCTCTATGATGAATTCTTCCTTAAACAATGTTTCACCAGTCTTTGTCTGATCGGCACATTGGTTGAGTGTGTATTGAAGTTGTGATTGTTTTGTTATGTCTTATCGTTAGTGAATATTGAACACTCCCTAGGATCTTTGGCCACAGTTCGCAGTCTACAGGAGGAACAAAGGATCAGATTAGTAGGAAGAAAAGCGGAGATCTGATGTTTGTTTAACTTTGGTGTGCAAAAGTATACTCTTTATTCTTATTATATATCCAACTTTATTTTGCCCCAAACCCCTCCCCTCCACCCAGCCCCCACAACCGGTGGCATTCCCATGTCACCAGTTACTGTCACTGTTACAATAGCCAATCAGAGCTCACCTGCAGAAAGAAGGCAACCAAACAAAGAAGAGCAGAAAAAAGGGTTACTTTCAGTTTGTTTTTTCTTGTTAAATAGTAATAAATACATTGAGATGCAGTGGTTCTTACTTTATCCTTTTCTCTTAAGCAGAAGGGTTAAAAAGTTTTTTTTTAAATTTCTGTTTCTATTTCTTTTTATTTCTTTATTGATCTGTGTTGGATCTTTAGCAGCAATCCGGACCAGTTGTCATGGTGATTAGCAGCACAGAGAGGAGGAGCTGTCTGGAGGAGAAACAACAGGAGGAGGAGGAGAGAAAGAAGAAAGCAGGGCAGGGACGGGGGGGGGGGACTAGGAGGAGAAGGAGATCCCTACGAGTGTCCCGCCACCTTCTCCTCCCTCCACCGCCCTCCCTCTCTCCGTCCTCTGCCACAGCCGGGGGGGAGCAGCAGAGAAACGTGGAGAAAAAGAGTTCAGCACAGAGGCCATCCATGAGTCCTAAACCACACGTGGTGCCGTCTCCTCCCTTCACACCAGCCTCTACCTTCTTGATGCAACAGTGTGTGTGTGTGTGTGTGTGTGTGTGTGTGTGTGTGTGTGTGTGTGTGTGTGTGTGTGTGTGTGTGTGTGTGTGTGTGTGTGTGTGTGTGTGTGTGTGTGTGTGTGTGTGTGTGTGTGTGTGTGTGTGTTGACTGTTAATATGAAAAACTGTAATGCCGGAACTAACAGGTGATCTGAATGGAGATCAAATCGAAAAGCATGGCTCCTCTCTTCCTCTTCGTCCTCCTCCCCCTCCTCCTCTCCAGGCTTAAACAACAACCAAGTAGAACACACAACTCCTCAAACCCGAGAAAAAATCAAATAATATTAAACAACAATAATAATAATATTAATAAAAACAAACTTGTCACAATCATTCCTTTCCAATTACAGTCGCAACAAAAGACAAAAAACTAAAACGGGATGAAAGGAGAGTTCTCCCAGCATCCTCCTCCTCCTCTTCCTGTTCCTCCTCTCCCTCTCCTCCTCCCCCTCCTCCTCCTCCTCCTCTCATGCAGTACAGACTGTCTCCTGCAGCACAAAGTTCACCTCTTTGTCTCTGAACTCTGGCTGTGTGTGTAGTTGTAGTAGTTGTAGTTAAAATTGTATGGCTTTAGGGCATGGTTCAGGTTTTATCAAGAGTTGGCTGGCCCCTCGTCTGAGTCCGGCCTCCCTCTGCCCCCCCCAGCGGGGTTATTGTTGTTGGACGCAGGGTAGTAGTCCTCAGGGGGCGGGGCTTGTGGCCCTGGGGCGGTGGGGGCCGTCCGAGTCCGGAAGGCAGACAGTCCGATTGGCAGAGCGAGGGGCAGGGAGGCCGAGCCGAACTGAGAGGCCTCCATGGAAGACACCGCCCCCAGGTGGTGCAGCCCTAGGGACACGCCCACATCCATGCTGTCACTCATCTGGGGCGGGGATCCCTGCTGGCCCCCTACTCCACCGATGCCCGTCTGTCCGCCCTGCCGCAGGCCACGCCCACCGTTCCCGTGGTGGGAGTAGGTCGGGTGCGGGTGGTGGGGCGCGTCCAGGAAGTGGCGCTGGTGCTGTTGGGAGGCAGCCGGCTTGTGGAGCAGCAACTGGGTGTATGCTGGGTCCTGACCCCCACCTCCACCATCACTGCCGGGCCACATCCTCATCTGCTGCTGGGAGGGAGCCTGGGGGGGATGAGATGCAATCATCAAGAAACTAAAAGCAACACCATGTGGTCAGTGTTTTTATCTCTGTTCTCTTATGGTACAGTATGAGGTGTTGTTTCACACATTTTTGCAACTCCAAAACATTTCAATTTCAATTTCCCTTCTCCATTATTCTAAGTTGCTAAATAATGGTAGGCTTGCCCATAATTCATTTACACATTTGGTACCTTTAACCACACTGAAATGGCTAGGACAGGATCTTTAATGAGATCAAAATTCGATTACTCTTTAAATATTGCACAATATATCCCTAAACTGAAATGTGGTATTCTAGATGGCAGTGCTATATTTCACTTCTGCTGTGAGTGTATTCCAGGACAGTGTGTGTGAGCTGTGTGTACCTGAGGGCTGGTCATCTCATAGTCTGAGTGGGTAACAGCAGAGTTGTAGTAGCGGTTACTGTAGCGGTAGTTGCGGTTGTCATTGGAAGAACCACTGGAGCCACCTAGAGACAAAACAGAGCCAGGTTAAATAAAACACAACAAAACACAGCACAGCAGTACACACTGCTACTTTTTATGATGAATCGTTTTCCCAGAGCTGATTAGTTGTAGTTGTGTGTTTACCAGAGCTAGAAACAGAGCTAGTAGTGGAGGTTGAATGGGAGTGGTCCATGGCAGGAGAGGTGGACGTTGATGAACTGGTGTTGGTTCCTTCATCTGTCGTCTTCTTGAAGAAATTGTGCTGCAGGGCGTAGAATGGCGTGATGCGGCTTTTTGGGTCATAGTCCAGCATGCGCAGGATCAGATCTACGGGACATGATGAGGATAATATTTAGCCACAGGAACTAAGTCAATATGGAGTATGTTACCTGCACATTGTGCTCCTGACTGGCTAAAGAGATGAGCCACTGCTGCTCCACACACTGACTCAGAAACTTATTTTGGATGAGATCTACTGTCTAAATGAAATGCAGCCCTTCAATTCTGATGTGTCTTCAGCTCACACAGGTGTGTGTGGTGTTTCAATGACAATTATGGGTGTTCATTTGACATTTGAATGAATTTATCACCTGGAACAATGAAAAACAATTAATTTAACTTCAACTCTGTTAGTGACTTTACAGTATTTAGGAGAAAATGCAGGGAATGAGGACGGACTCCACTTCTTCTCTGTTCCTGCTGCACATGTAGCACATGGACATTGGTGATTGTCTGTAACGCAGCCTGACAACAGTGACTTCCTCATCTGGAATTTGACTGCCATATTGATTGTATTTATATGGATGTAAATAGAACCCCTCAGTGTGTGTTGTTCACCTTTAAACTTCAGGTAGTCGCAGGGGGCGTGTCCCGGCTCCCCTGCCCTGCGGCCCCCTGGGCCTCCAGTCTCCACACCCAAAATCTCATGAAGACGCCGCGTGGCCGGGGGCTTATACTCCTGGAAACACACCATGCACACATATTAAGATACAGAAAAAAATGATTTCAGGCTCCATTACCACCACACATGATAAGGGAGGTACTTGCTGCTCTGAAACATGGACATATTTGCAAAATATAGATTTGTCATGAATCGTTTTTGATAAACTTCTCACAAAAACAACGGTGCAGCACCCACACACTTGTTCACTTTGAAGAGTGAGTTGACCTTTGAATAAAACATTGAAATGGATCAGATACCTTCTTGATGTCCTTGTTCTTCTTCACTGTCCACAGGCCATCTGACAGCTTGTCAAAATACTTCCTGGCTTTAGGGGCCGTGTCAAGCATGTGGGCGGGTGGAACCCCCAACACCTCCACAATCTTATTCATCTGGTCCACCTACAAACACACACAAACGCATGTCAACATGGAGAATGTGTCTAATCTTCTAATACTAAATAAAAATATATATCCATTTTTCACTTCCTCCTATAAGTTGTTTCACTAACTTTTCTTCTGAACAGTTAAATGCAGAGTTAATATTGAGGGCTCACCTCGTTGGAGCCGCTGAACAGAGGCTCTCCTGTGTGCATCTCCACCAGGATGCAGCCCAGAGACCACATGTCGATGGCCAGGTCGTAGGGCATGCCCAGCAGCACCTCCGGAGAGCGGTAGAACCTGCTCTGGATGTACTGGTAGATCTGAGAGGAGGACAGACATGAAGACAGTAATGTTATTATACCTTGAAGCTTTTTTTTAAGTTTCAACTGTATGTATTAAACTAAAACGGAGCTAGATTTTATTTCTGATTTTTTTTAAACTGTAGTATGTGCTCATGTGTTTCATTTTTGGTGTATAGACGGCTGCCTGAATATGCTGAATGAAAGGCAGGTTTTCCTATCAATAAAATCATTTCTGATCCTAAATATCTTGGTTTCTTCTTTTCTAAGGTCACATTTTTCTGTTGTTCTACATAATACATTTAAGTAAAAAACATCCTATTCATATTTATTTTCTCTATTTTTTATGTGCATTTTACATCACGGATAACTACTAATTGTAACAGAATACATTTTTAAAGTAACCCTCCCAACTCTGGTTGCCTGCTGTTTCAGTAGCTGTCCACTAGGAGGAGCCATGCTCCATTAACAGAGCCACAGTGAAGTCTGTTGCTGCCTCTTGAACTCTTCATATTAGTTCATTTCAATTATTTTTGTTGTTTTTGTTTGGTTTGTGCATTGAACTTTTCCATAGACACAGAATACTGCTGATTAACTCAAATTACCTAAATGCAGAATTTTAAAACACATTAGACCAAAAAAAGGTCAAATGATTTTGTACAAAACCATAACAGATGTTTGGTTTTATACTGACATAGGTATTGTAGTGTTACTTGAATTCATTGATCTTTCTAACCCAAATGATGAGTATCACCGGGGGCGGAGCTTCCTCCAGCAAGCACGCGCCACAGGGAATAATGGCGATTTAATACATAGACTTTAATAAATGCACTTTGACAAATGAACGCTGCTCACCCTCTGCCCCAACTGGCAAGAGGATCCAAAGTCCACAATCTTGATGGCAGATCTCTTGGGGTTACACAGCAGGATGTTCTCAGGCTTCAGGTCGCAGTGGATGATTGACAGCTCTGGAGTGGCCAGGAATAATAATGCTGTGGATAAAAGAAACCCAAAATCATTTGATTATGACCTACTGAATGTGATTTGCAACAGTCTTTCTTTATGATTTGATGAAGAAGTGCATTCTTTTTTTCCGCCACTCGGGGGCAGACAACGAGAAGCTAAAAGCACATGTGACTCGTGAGTGTGTCGAGGCCCCCCACCTGTACACAGCTGCTGTGCAAACTTCCTGGTGAGGTTGAGGGAGACGCCTCTGAAGTTGGTGTTCCTCAGCAGATCGTACAGGTTGTAGCTCAACAACTCAAACACCAAACAGAGATGGTTCCTAAACATAAAGTGACGCTTCAGGTGGACTGCAACCCAGACACACACAGACAGGAGAAGGGAGACAAAGAAGGAGGTTAGCATGAGTACAGGACAACTTTGAAATCATTTCTTTGAATAATACAGACTTTTGGAGTGTTGGCTTTTATATATAAATGCTATTTGAATACCTAATTTCCAAGTGTCACATTCAAGGTGAGGTAAGGGGTCATGGAATGGTTTCTTTCATAATACATTTCACCCCAACCGGTATGTTGTGCTGTCATAGTATGTGTTAAATGAATTGTCTATATACCACACAACAGGAAAGGGAATACCAAAAAGCCAAATAGGGCCTCCCTGATTCCAATGTTGGGATTTTGTATAACTAACATCTTATATAAGCAGTCTTTATCAGTGGGTCAAAGTTGTTGAGAAAGCTAACACGTCATCCGGCTAGAAATCTACAGTACACAAGCCTTGATATCGCTTTATTGTTTTGTGTACTTCTATAATATATTGCTGAGCTTCCTTCTTCAAAGTTCTGGTTGGGGTCCGACAGTGCTTTTCGGACCCCTGTACCCTTTGTGTTGTCCTTCTTACCTATGTAATATTTCATCTCAGTGTCATGCTTGTTCATGAGCTCCAGCAGGCGTAGTTCAATCTGAGCCTGGTTTAGAAATGCCTTCTTGTTCTTGATGATCTTAATGGCGACCCATTCCTGCTCATGGTGGTCGTAGGCCTTCACCACCTGCAGATACACATCAACACATTCGTCATGCCATGCCAGACTCTTGCATTTCCTTCATTAGATGCAGCAAAACTGGAGCCTGCCTTGTATATAACCCGTGGAGTCAACTACAGTGAATGGTCCCACTTTCCAGGGTGCTAACAATTCCTTTGTTTAACATAACAATTTAGCAGGGAGGGTTTTTTTAAAATTATTAATTGAAGTTGTTATTGATTTCATTTGTATTGGTTTTCACAATACAAATGATGGTGTATAATTATAGGTTCAAATATCCAGCAGCAGTATCAAAAGTATTCAAATGTAGCTCCTAGCAGGAATTGTTAGCTTTGATGAACACATTGATGCATCAATAGTCAAAATATGATATGATATATAGAATAAATATGATTTTAAAAATGGGCTTTTACGCACGAGTACTTTTATTTTTGGTACTTTAAGTTTATTCTGCTGCCAATACTTTTGACTTCAGATAGATTTTGGCCTCACCTGTCCGAAGGAGCCCTTCCCGATCAGCGAGTCTATCTCATAGCGGTCCAGCCACTTTTCTCCATTTTTGACAATGTAGTCGTAGTTGTCGTCGTCATAGCCGTCGTTGTAGACTTTCCTCTCCTTCTTGGTGCTGCTGTCCTCTGGAGGGACCTGCTGGGCCCGTCGCTTCTTCTTAGTATAGTACACCTGGGGATTAGAACAGATCAGGACCCTGTTCTGCTTCATAGTCCATCTAAAAGACCCCAAACCTCCAACTACCATAATTCTTCATCATCACTCAGGGACTAGGAGCCGGTTAAATCAGCTGAGTTGAGAAAATGACTGTCCCAATTTTCATGGAAATGATGTAGGCGTGTAGCATGCGCCGCGGAACAACCCGTAACAATTTGTGATGGAAACAAGTATCATTTTCTACTTTTTAAGGGAATAGCATTTGTAAAGGTCTGCTTTCTATAGTTGACTTAAGAATTGCTTTAAAAATATATATATATTTCCTTAGATAAGGAAAACCCATGGTGGCAGGGACCTGAATTCTTTTCATCCCATAGCCAACATATACAATATCTGGCAGGCACTCATTTCGTATGGCACAAAAAAAAAGGTAAATACTTTCAATAACTAAAATTGTGTTCAAACCCAGAAAAGTGTGTGTGTGTGTCATACCTCATTGATGTGCTTGTAAGTTTTGATGAGGTCAACAGAGAGTTTCCTCAGTGGTGCGCTGGCAGGGTCTCTGAAACTGGGGGGGATCCTCCGCTGGAGTATGGTCATATCAGACAGCACCTGCACAGGACAGCAGCAGTTCATACACACGACTCATATTGGTATGGTTTTAAACCGGGCCGGTATCAGGACATTACTGACCATTTTTTATATTCACAAAGATAAGTTTAGCGGAGCAATTTTGTCAGCTAAGGGCCTGAACCCCTCTTCATCTGCTCCTTAGAGCCCCTCATGCACCCCCTCAACCTGATTAGAAATCACGTGTTCCTCTGAGAGCATGCTGTGGTTTTATATTTTAGAGGTGTTGACACCACCATAATGCCACACACATGTATCGTCTCCAGATAAAAGCTGCTCCTCCAGTCCTGGCCATACACACTTTGCAGCAACCACAAGAGGTACCAAGATGAAACCTTGTTGGAGTCAAATGCTTGCAGCCCCTGCGCCTGCAGCTGGTGGAACATGCTCCAATCCAAAGATCACATGTTGATGGGATAAGCAAATTCCCATGACTCCTGGGGTGCGTCTCACTTCGGTTATTTTTCATTTCCTCGCTCCTCGGTCTCGGTATCACCGGAAGTTGATTTGTCTGCGCCATCTTGAGTAGCGTCCCAGTGGCCTTATTTTTGCCGAGGACCGAGGATCGAGGAGTGATAACGGAGGAGCGATAATCGAGGAACTACCAGACCATCCTCCGCTGAAATCCGCAGACACTCGTCCCGCCCCCTTACTGTGTATCGCTCACTGATTGGACGATGCAGCGCATGCACTGATCTGGCTGCTGTCAGACGATCAGCTGTGCGGCGTCATCACAAACAGACGTCGCTTCACGTGACGCTCCGGAGGAAACGACGTCCCATTGCTCTCAAAACTCATTTCCCTGCTTCTCGTGGTTTCCTTGCGTCTCTCCATGCTTCCCTGGTGGGAGGGACTAGTCGCAGGGAAACGACGCAAGTGAGGGACGCAAGGAATCCATTTAACCGAAGTGAAACGCACCCCTGGATTATCTTTGAGAGGACAAGAAGTTGCTCTGCTCCAAGAGGAAAAGTGGTCTTGTTCTCCATGAGCTTCACCAGGCAGCAACACATCTGAGTGAACCATGTGTACATAGATACTTCATTGGGACTTTACTTCCACTGTTATGGAACAACCAAGGATGGCTTTATACTAATACATACTTTTATTTACATATCATATGGTTTGGATCACATTTCAGACTTTTGTCTTGACAAATAATGAATTATTCCTAATCAAAATACAGAAATACTTTAATAAACCCAGGTGACAGTTGGTTTTCGTGACAGTTGTTGCAATTTAGAATGAATGATATAAAAGACAAATTAAATCAAATATAATCTCTTATATAAATGTAAGAAGTAAGAATGTACAATAAAAAGATAAAATAAGATTTATAAACATAAGAAATCCAAGAAAAAATATCCATTAAAAGATAAATAATTAAAAATGTGTTAAAATATAGCTTTTTACATTTCATTTGTCCTTGAGATTCGACATTTCTCCATAACTATGAATTTCAACTAGTTATATTTGTGAAAAATGGGCAGAATCAAATGTCTTGCCTATAAATATCCAGATAAACACATTTAATGGATTATGTGTAAAGCATACAGTGGCAACAGATATTATGAAGACACTATTTGATCAGTTTTCTTGCCTAAGCTTTCCCCTAGAGGTTTCTGAGATTACTACGACTGTTTTAGGCAAATTCAAGAAGTACTTTGGCCTTTTTCAGTAACACTTAGGTATATAGACAGGGGTGCACATAACTGGTACGCAGGTACGCATGCGCGGCAACAATCTGAAATGCGTACCGTCACTTGTGTCACAAAGTCGGTCTCCGTGTGCACAGACAGGGCTGCTGTTAACGTCGGTCTGTACAACGGAAGTACTCCACTAGCACCCCCCCGTTGACGTTCGCAGAGGGCTTCATCAAATAACTTTGAGTGGAGCCAGAAGTTGGACTACCAAACACTGACTCCAGGTACTCATCTGAGTACCTCACTGAGAAAGTTATGTGCACCCCTGTATATAGATATATCCGGTTAACTAGTAGAGGCTATCGTCTTTGCAAACGTTCTGCCCAGTACAACAGTCGTTCTTTAGCAGAGTCAATTAATGAAAAATATGACATATAACCCTTTTCCCTTGAGGATCTTATGGCAGCAGTCTCTTGTCAGTAGCTTGGCAACAAATTCTATATTAAAAACATGTAAAATAATTTAAACACATCGCTCTTGCTGCAGTGCTGCTATGACGATCAACAGGTGAAACAGGTAGTCACTGTGTGTGTGTGTGTGTGTGTGTGTGTGTGTGTGTGTGTGTGTGTGTGTGTGTGTGTGTGTGTGTGAGTGTTACCTGCTGCTGCTCGGCCATGGAGTGGATGGAGCTGAAGGAGGGGTGTGTATGTGTGTGCTGGCTGGTCATGGCTGGCTCAGCGAGGGAGAATCCCTGGGCAGTGGAGGAGGAGGAGGAGGAGGAGGAGGAGGAGGAGGAGGTGGGCGGACATCCTGAGCTGCTAACACCTGAGGGGGGGGGGGGGGGAGAGAGAGAGAGAGAGAGAGAGATGATTAGAGAGGGAAACCCCAGACATTCTAATCATTTGCCTCCATCGTTGACAGTAGCTGTTCTGTTTTCCCCACAACCAATCAGAAAAAGTCACTCATTCATATTTTACATATTGGCAATACATACTCTACAACACAAATCCAAAAGCTCCAAGGTTCCAAAAGGGCACAAAACATTTGAAACCCATGCAGCAGTGAATATCCCATGTTGAAAACGTAACAAATTCGAAGCGAGGAGAAGTTGTTAAAGCTCCAGCCGATACTGGCAGCTACAACATCTGAGTTGATTTGGTTTTATATCAACACATAATATGAACGTTATTAGTCTGGTCATCAAAAAAACTGCAAAGTGATATTTAAAATGACACCTAACACACATTTGACATTTCTGTACTGACCTCTCCCGTTACTCAGCCAACAGACTGTATACACTGCTGATACATCTTTGAAGACTTCAAAGCTAAAACAACAAATGAACATCCGATGGTGACATCTGTTCAATTCCCAAATCCATAAATGTATTTTGTTTTCAGGTTTTTTTCTACAGATTTAAAACAAGCACAGGAGGATCCCAAATCGGAGAGATAACGGCTCTAGAGCCCTATATATATTTAGGCAATTTTCCTTTTTATTTTTTTAATAATATGATAATTAGCTTCTCTCCACTTCTTTTTAAATGGCTTCGTTAAATACTTGATTCTAATTGGTCAATTTGGACTGTGGTAAACAAACTGTTGTCAGAAAATATTAAAAGGGAACAGCAGAAAAAGACAGACAGGAAGTGAACACTAAAGGGAACAGCAGAAAAAGACAGACAGGAAGTGAACTCTAAAAAAATTGGCATTGTCAAATTGTTTTGCAAATGCAAGAAATATAAAAATGATGCAGTTGAAAACATCTGAAACAGTGATTCAGAACAACCAATCAAAGTGATCTCTACCGGCTTCTTATGCGAGTTCAGCCCCTCAACATGCTGAGACATGGGCCAAAACTGGGCCGAGCAAAGAGAACCACTCCAAAAGCTACATGTGGTCAACACAACCACATGATAGTGGTTGAGTTTTGTATCTCTTCCTGTAAAGCAAACACATCTTTCTCAGGAAAGAGGTGGAAAATCAACACATTCCTACAGCCAATCAGAGCCAGAGTCTGTAATGGCCAATCAGTGAGCAGTATCAGCTGCTCTTTGACCTTTCAACGTAAGCATATGCTGGTGGACGGTGGATGTGTAACGCACACCCGGTAGTTTGTGTGAGCATCATGGCTCAAGGGCAAGTGAGCAGATGATAAGGATTGATATGTTATCTGTTTATTTCAATGTATCAGCCAGTGCAAGCACTTTCTGCAACCTCACATAGCAAGTGAGCTAGCAACCAAAAAAGGACATGTGTGAGTAAGAATACAGAGAGGCTTACTGCATAATGAATGATGCTTTGATTTACAGGACAGGGAGTGGCTGAGCTGCTGACCACTTCTCTTCCTCCAGTTCAGCTGCTGGACTGGGAGGAGTGATGGAGGTGGCAGCCTCTGTCTGAATGAGCAACCTGTGAATTACTGTTAAAGGCTTCAAGGGGGGATGGTTCCATTCTGGCAGCTGGGAAATATCAACAACAAATGGGAAAAGCAATATTTATAAATGTGCCTAAATATCAACTTCTAATATGGCACTCACTTTGAACTAGTTTATGTTGAATGGTTAAATGATTCTGGATATACAGTACAGACTGCTGTGTAACAAAGCAGTGTAGTAGTATGGTCTGTTGTGCGGAATGGCACAATGATACAATCTGATACTGGTTATCAGCAACAACTCATCTCATCATTTGTATCTGATCAAATGCCTTAAGCATTACACAAAGGTAAGATGATGACTTTCACAAATCCATTTGGAAGAGGTGTTTAAAGTGAGGAATGGAAACTGTGGTTGTCTCTAAGCAATGCAAAATCAGCAACTGCATGTTGTAAAAAACGGTTGATAATTGGCACCAACCAGCTTAAGAGAATTTAGATTAGATGTAACTTTATTGAAATTACACATAATACAAGTACTAAGACTCAAAATTAATAAGGGATCTAACTAGTGCAAAAAGTGGTAAAGTGGTAAACCAGAATTTGAGGGTGAGCGTGTTTGACCAGGTTTAAGGTGTTGAGGCTTCAACAGAGGTCCTTGGAGATGTGGACGACTTGATGCTGGCAACATGCTAAACCTCAGTTCCAATATGAATAAGATCCTTTGTCTTGTTGGTATTAAGTGCCAGGAAACACATCGTTGTCATTTTGAAACTTGGTAACCGTGCTTAAACCATGTACAGGGGTGCAGTTGCAGGTGAAGACTAGAGGGCATTGCTCAATTTGTCATTACAGTAAATCTATATCTATGTGGATAAAGATTGTATTGAGAGGCAGCATGGAGAAGTCCAGCATGGATGGGCCCTGCTAACAAGCTGGTTGACAACATCAGAGCAGATAACACTTGCTGTACTGGGTCTCTTGTGGAAAGCCCTACATGGCAAACCTGGGTTTTTGTAGATGTAAATAGATCGATTAGAACAGTCTACGGAAAAGAGATGTTCAGGGCTATATGTCTATCAATCTTAACATTACATTTAACACATATTATATGTTCCTATTCTGTATTCAATAGCTTTTGCCACACATGACTTTAATAAGAGCTCTGTGGCTAAATGGAGTTGTATTTGTGTGTTGTGTGATATAAGATAGAGGGTAGTCCAATCACTGTCTCTGGGCCTGTTGTGGTGCTCCGGTCTTGGCCTGCTCAGAGATATGACACTGCTGGAGAGAGAATATCTGCCTAGTACTGAGAAATCTGCACCGTCTCTTTAAGAGACTGAGAGGCACTCACAGCACTTCCTCAATCTGGCATCCCCCTTCTTGCGCTGCCATTGGCCGGGGCCCCCTCTTTCTCTGTCAGCTGATTCGCTGTTGGTATCTAAGGGCTGGCTGGCCAGCACTCTATAAATAAACCCAGTGCTGTCTCAGCAACCAGCCTACAATACTCATTAGCTACTTCTCTCTCTCCTCTTCCGCCTCTCTCCTGCTAAGCAAGTAGCTTCCAATAGCAGGCAGGCTCTCAGCAGCAGCAGTCTGACATACTCTCCCCTAGCAACCCAACCCACCCTACCAGCCACTCTCTCCTCCCCCTTTCCTTCATCATCCTTCCTCCCATCTCAAACCCCTCAACCCCTCAAAATCATTCTCTCCTCTATTCATCATCCCTTATTCCCATCTTTCCTGACTTTAATCAGATGACTGCTCAGTATGTCTTTATAAGAGACATTTTTCTCTTTTTCTGCAGACTGTCACATCTCCATCAATATTGTGTTGATGCTAAATATTGTTACATTATTATGCAACAATATTTAGGGCAACAGTTAGGAGTCACTCCAGGCAGCAGAGTATTGCCACAAACTAATACTGCCTGCTCACATGATGTTAGACGAGGAAAAACAATGCTGAGCCAACAGAGGGGACCAACAGTTGTGCAACACTGCCACAAAGAAGGGTCTCTTTACTACTGGTGTGTACACACAAATCTATTTCAACTCAAATGCAATACCACTTCAGTCCAAGCTTGCGTCCATCATAAAAAAACTGTGCTAATTGAGATAATAATAGCTTGATCAATGTAGTGACAATATGCTTTAACTCTGACTCTTCAGGACATTTGAATTAAGGCATATATATGTTGCATTTCTTTCCTTTGTGGCTGTGACTGGTTTTGATTAGGTAATCACCATTCCTATCAAGAGTAAACGCTAATTGTCATATGCACAGTTAAATCAAGTTTCCCTGTACAATGACATTCTTGACTCTGAACTCTAGTCTATATATAAGGAAACACAAGGTATAGAACAATGGACAGCCTACAACAAAACTAATAAACAAAACTAGGGATATTTTTTACATAGGTGCAATATACAGAACACAACCAATGTGTTTACAACTGTATATAAAGCCCAAAATGTTAACCTGCATTTTCTACGAGCAAAAGGTGGAACTTCTTAATTGAGCTCTCAAAGGCCAACTGATGCATTCAACTTTAAACTTGATAACATGTTCCCCTCTTAAGGCTCTGAGGCTAACACTAAATAATTTGGATACTGTAGTTTACGAACCTACATTTGTTAAATGACCTGGTGTACTTGAAGGGAAAACTAGACAAAAGTGATCAGAAAGATGGATACAGTTAGAATGAAGTATCCAGGGTAATGAATAACCAGATTGCATATGTAAATAATCCAAATCAGATCAAAACAAAGATACTAGTTCCCATATGAACATACTCAGGAAGACAGTTCTTGGTAAAGAGTGACATGGAGCTGCAATCTAAAGATATGGTCAGACTAAACAGCAGGTGCATACAAGGAAGGGCAAATATCCAAATGCACAGCAAACATGTGTACTGTTGGTACACAGGCTGTTTGTGTTCACTGAGACACAAACATATAAAAAGGGAGGTACCAGTAAGAACACATTTTGATTGGAGGGGCCTTAAGGGAAGGTTAAATCACCACGTAAAAGGTATAGGTACAATGAACTACCTATGTTGGTGTATTAGAGAACACATGTATTGGTAGTAAGTAATATGATATAAATACATACAGTATTTATTGCGGTGTTGCTCTCGGATTAATGCCAGTTTGTGCCATTTTTTTTCTTTCTCATAAAGCAATATACATCCAAGAAAAAATATATTGCTATGTAGTGTAAATTACTACTTGGCATTGTTTACGTGTGTCAACTACAAGTTTTCCTTTTTGTTTAATTGTCTGAATTTGGTGTTTTATCTGGTTAGTGTCAGTAAGGCTACACAATGAAATACTTTTGGATCAGTTTTATGCACAAGCCGAAAATGTCTGATATAAAAAAGGGTGCACAATTACATGCTTTGGATCCTGTTCATGAATGTGTAGTGTGAGTACAACTACAGCCTTTACACCTGTGTGAACACACCTCTATTGATCAAAAATAGAGTATATCTGTTATGTCAGATGTGGAGGGAATTAGGGATGGACTTTTTCTGCAGGTTTTGTTAATATTTTGTTCAAATCTAACAAAATACTGTGCAAAAGGCTGGTAATCACATACAGCCAGATAGGTTTCTCGCTCCCAGCCGTGGGCCAGCCAGCTGACAGCTGAATACCTCATAAATCCCAGACTCCCCATTTCCCGATAGCTCGGGTCTTGATTCCACTGCTAACACGCCTGTTTATTTATTTGCAGGGTTTCACAAAAAGAGAGCGCTTCCTCTACAAAAACAGATAAAAAAGTTTAGGCCATTTTTCTCACATGATGTTTTCTAGACAGACATTAGTTGCTGAAACTTCAATTATGTTTGTGGGCCCTCAGTTGTAATTGCAGCCCAATCATTTTTATTAAGTACATTTAGCATTTGGACTCTTAGATGCAACTTTTTCTAGTCTTCTGTCAATGTTTATTTATTTTTTGTCAAATGAGTCAAATCAAAAGGGTTCAGGTTAAGCCCCTGTCACACTGTCCCGAAATTGACACCAGATAGACACACGAATATGGAATAGTGAATTTCGCACGAAGATGGCCCCGAAGTTGGTCAACAGCCAAGCAACAGCCGAAGCAAGTACGATGCCTACAGAAGGCCACACGATGGCACCCGAACCACACACGGAAATATGGTCGTAGACTTTACTGATGATTTTGAATGTATCCAGACTCAACGTAAGAGCTTGTGCCTCTTCGGGGGGTGCTAACATTTTATTCTTTACTTTCTCCGTCATTATATGTAGATTAAAAGATATGACTTATCTCCGTCATGGTGTTTCCATAGCAACAACAAGTTAACCTAAATTACATTTAATTAAGACATACAACTGCAACGAAAAACAAAAACAATGTAATATCCTTTTCAGTTTCACAGAACACAAATTGGGTTATTTACATAATATGTTTACATGATTTTGTTTTGCAATAAATGCAATCTCGATGTCATCGTACTATAATACGATGGCTACACGACGGCATTGCGAGGGCTTCACGTAGTCGTGTTGCCTTCCTAAGACAATCGGGCAGCTTCTTGTTTCCTTCGTATTGTCTTCGTGAGGCGAAAAATGCCCGATGGCACCGATGATCACATGAAGTAAATACGAAGATTACACGATTTGACAAGATGCCCTCACAAGTGCCTTACAAAGGGCAAAATGGACACACGAATTCAACACGAAAATGAACCTTCGCCAGGTCCTTCTGCAATTTTTTGGCATGCCAAAGATTTTGCCACCGCTCACGAAGTTGCTGCCGGAGCCTGAGAAACTCCACCGGCGTTCATACGATGGCTTAAGATGCCCTCACGAATGGCCCGATGTTGTTACGATCAGAGCCGAATTTGAACATTTTTTTTAATTTTATTTTGTAATGGGTCTTTTACATAATGAAAATGTTTGCTTTGGTACATTTTGATGCCTATGCCGTTGCAATTTTTGTTAAGCAATATTTTGAATTAAGTATTTTGAACTGTAATTTGCTACATTTACATCCAAGAGACATATAACATTGACTTTACAGCAGCTTCACACTCAAAGGGAAAGGGAGGGAGAGCTGTATATATAAATATGGCCGAGGGCCCATTAACACACATTGTAATGTTAATGATGTTTTTGGGCCATGAGCAGCGAAAAGGCATATACTGGGACTAAAATTCAAACCGGGACTGAGAGGCCTAATATATTTTGGCAGTAACATAAAACAGTTTTTTAGTTAGGGTGTCATGCTGACACCAGCCACCTTACCGCCACACTGAATCAAAACAAGCCCCGCCAGGCAAAAACACTAAGTCACAGTTTACTTCTAACTGTTTTAGCAAAACGTGCAGTCATACATTAGAGTGCTAAAATAGTTACATTTGCTCGCACATTCACACACACTCAGATACACCATGTTTTTCAATATGAAATAAAAAAATACAATCTGAAAACGACTCAGCCAATCACATTAAGTCAAAGCCAGGATTGGTCTATGTATGAAGGGGGCACTGCTACCCCTCTTAGTTTTGACAGTATTGGTTGGTCCTGGTCTGACAGTGCTCTTCCCTGTGCTGTCTGCAACCCTGAAGGCCAGACTGACCCAAGTCACAGCAGAGAAGGAAGTTTAACTACTGACATCAGAAAAATGCTAAATAAAAATGTTATAACTACAGCCGACAGTTTGGAGTATCAGTATTCCCAGTAGTCACTCAGATTAGATATGATATGATGATTTCAGCTTGCAATATATTTTTAATATTTTAGGGAGAATACGGTTATGACATTTATCCCAGTTTTCTCCATATTTGGGAAATAATGTTAAAGGGAGACCAGAGAAATTGGGTATTAATTTTCCGTAGGCCTGTGACTACTTGTGCTGTCCGGTTTTTAGATAAAGCCACATCATTTACGGTTATAAATGTCCTTCTTATGTTGCTATTAACAAACTCGCTTTTATGGAAAATAAAGAGTAAAACCATTTACTACAGACGTGTCGTTCAGCTATTTTATATATAGAAACAACACACTTTTCTGTGCAGGAACATAACCCTTATCATAATTGATACGAGTTAAACTGCGCCAGCATCCATCACTGCTCCGACTGATGGATCGATAAATCATTGCAGCTGGTTTCTATATAATGCTGGTTTCCATATAATGCATTCACTATGCTGGTTGTCATTTGATGCATTTACGTCATCTTGGGGATTTATTTTTTCTTCTTATAACAAAAGAACTGATTTACTGCTGCACATATACGATCATATGGCCTTTACCCTTCCTTAGCCAGTGTAAAGATTAAACAAGTGTTCTATGGTCACACCTCTTGGCTTTGATAAAAGTCCCGGGCTCTGTTGAGCACTGCACACTCTGTAGGCCATAGTAAATTACAGGTAACAGTAAATTAATTGATGCAGTCGAAGGATATTGACTGAATACATTTTTTTTTCCAAATAGTATGTTTAGGGAATTAGAAAATGAGTGACACAATGGAGACCAATACTGACCATGTAGGACTAATAAAACAAATAACTGCCATCATAACCACCAAAAACAGGGATAATTGAGTAAGGGTGACTAATTGGATCTGTATCTGGAATTGCATAGAAAGTATGACATATCCAGCAACGAGTACCAATATGAGGTGAATGGAATGAATAAAAGACAAAAAGGCGACACAAGCCTGCTTTTATAAAAAAAAAAAATGTAGAATGACCACTACGAATCCCATTGAAAATTAAACTAACAGTTGAATGAATCCAACCCCAGCAGTTGACATGAGTGCTTTGAGTCAATAAAAATAAGTGTTATTCTGATCTGTGATCAGCATATTCAACAGAATGAAAATATAATTACTAGTATGACAAGTTAGTTACGTACATTTAAAAAAAAAGAAAGGTGAACCTGACACTTTTTATATGTATTTCAATGTAGTGATGATGTAGATGGAACAGAGCTGACAACCAGTTGCTTTATATATAAACAGTAGTTTACCACAGCAAACATGATGGGGCAGCTGCTGTGATAGACCCTCATGAGTAACAGATGGGGCTGGTCCCCATGTGCCTCCTTGTGAACTCACAGACTATCACTCCTGTGAGGGCTCAGGGCCGTCTCACCGTGGAATCAGAGTTTGAGGACTACGTCACAGACTTTTTAAGTGTTTAGAATAAATCATTGATGAGGTCGGCAAGATGTTTTCCTTCTAAACTTAATCGTACATGTAGTGTACCAGAACTATGTATTAAATATCTCTCTTACAATGGTCGGATTTGACATCAAATTTGTTTTAGTCTGACAGAACTTTATAACATATAAGCAAAAACATCACTTCATTAAACTTAATACAGTGTATGTCCAGGGAGCAGGATTTCACTTAGTTATGTAGCATTCATTAAACGACGTTGGTAGCCCTCACATATGGTGAGACCTCAAGCGACATTGATACTACACTATTTCAAGCTGAATTTACTAATATAATAAAAAAATAAAAATGAAAACAACTGATTAACAAGGACAAATAAATGTTTTAACAGACATGTAAATATCTTTTGAAACATTAGCAAAGCGGCACAGAATGTGTCAATATCTTATTATCTTCTCCAAGACACAGGGGCGCTTCAACTGCTGTTAATTATTTGCATCAACAGTGTTGCATTTTCACATACATTTTCATGAAGCACTAAAAGTTGTTGAGATCACTTACTTATGGTACGTTCACACCGGACTCGAAGGGATTTTTAGCGCGTCGCAATTACATGTCAAGCCAATGCAAAGACGCGGATAGATGCAAATTTGCCCGAATGATACGATTGCCGCGGCTTCACGAGTTAACATTTTTCAACTCAAGCGTCAAATTTGCGTGACACTGTCTCGCGTTAGCCAATCCACGGTGCAGATCTCAGCCTGCCGTCACTGACGTTGAAAAGAAAACCAAACAGTAGCTGTTGTCTCTGGCCGACAGCAGACAGAGCTCAGGTCTTCATATCTGTTCAGAAACTGGAGAATAGTTATAAATGTACAAACCACAGACTGTCTATGGCATCGCTGATTTATTTATGTCTGGATGACGTTGTTGTGAGTGTGGACAGAGCAACTACATGTTAGCTTAGCCTAGCCTGATCGTTCCGATCTCCATTCAGAAAACACACATTTTAAAAGTGTTTCGCCTGCTGTCTTGTAAGCACAGTTGTCAAAGCAATAATTCATGTTTTCTTACTAATCTGTATCAGTTTGAAGTTATTTTGGCATCGTTTTGATACATATATTACAATTAATTCACGGTAAAATATGTTAATTTTGTTGTAGTTGGTATATTCCATAGTATCTACATGGAGATAAGCCCCGCCTCCTCGCCAGCGCGTCTAGTTTGAAACTCGAGCGAGTAAAGAGATGCGAATCTTAACATTACATCCGGTGGAAGGCACAATTAGACTAAGCAGCCTTGACTTCTTTGACTTGAAGAAACCTCTTCTATAAGCCTTGTGGTACACCTCAAATCCTACCTCAAAGACCTTCAGGGTAACTTTGAGAGGGTCTGTGTCTGGCCCTTGTCAACCCAACAACGGGGTCCCTCAGGGCTCTGTCATTGGTCCCCTCCTTCTTTCTCTTTACACCAATTAACTTGGCTCTTTCACTTGCTCTCATAGCTTCTCCTACAACAGCCACGCAGATGATACACAACTGAATATTTCCCCCAGGTGGCTGCGGAAATATCTGCTTGTCTGGCTCTCATCTCTCAGTGGATGTCTACACACCACTTGAAGCTCAACGTTCACAAGACAGAAATGCTTTTCCGTTCAGCAAAGGACACCCCCATCTGTAACCTGACTATCAAGACGGGCACCTATGTTGTGTCCCCGACTCAAACTGCAAGGAATTTCGTTGTGACGCTGGACGACTAACTGCCCTGCAAATACACTCTTCCCAACATCAAGGGGATACTACTGACTCAGAAGGTGGCACAGCTTCCAGGCTCTTGTCATTTCACGCCCTGACTACTGCAACTCCCTCCTGGCTGGCCTACCTGCAAGTGCCATCCGACCTCTGCAGCTCATCCAGGATACAGCAGCCCAACTGTTCTTCAAACTTCCTAAGTTCTCCCACACTATGACGCTCTTCAGCTCCCTTCACTGGCTGCCAGTAGCTGCACGAATCCACTTCAAGACACTGGCCTACCGTTCTGTGAATGGATCAGACTCTTCCTACATCCAGAACATGGTTAAACCATACACCCTATCGGTAGCTCCTTCCCTACTGCAGTTGGGACCGAGGTATCCCTTAGCAAGAACACCCCTGATTGCTATCATGGCAATAGAAAAGGTGTAACCAGCTCCCCCATTGAGCAGAAACTCTACACATCTTGTCTCGCAGACTCAAAACCCAGCTGTTTCATCTGCACCTTGGCCAATAAAGAAAAACATATCTCTGTCTGTAGCACTTGAAACAGTTTGGCTTATTTGGAGCTAATGTACTTACAGGATTCCTGTTGTTCCGACCATGTATCCTCATTGTTGATTGCACTTATTGTCGCTTTGGATAAAAGTGTCGGCTTAAAAACAACATTAAACATTCTTAAAAAAGTGTTTAATCGTACAACGTTAATGGTCCAGATTAAAAAAGAAGATAAACACAGCTGCTTAGCGAAGAATAATATAGAAAACTGATTTACGAGCTTGGTTTCAGGTTAGGTCAGCAATTATGTGTAGTATTCACAGTACGTAAAACTGAAATTATTTTATTTTCTGTAAACTTGTGTTTGGTTATGTCGTGGAGCAAGCTAGCTCTTTTATCCTGTACTTTGAGAATGGTAAACTACTGAAGACAGCCAATGGACACGCAGGCCAGCCCTGACAGACCACTTGTTGCACTTTGTGGCGCCAAGTAATAAAATAGCTGTCCTGGAAATTCACAAGCTGATCCATAGCACTTTTGGGCTATGGCACACCAGTTTTAACATTTGGCCACGGTTCATATTGTAAATGAAATAATGGGTAAAGAGTACCAAATTATAATCCAACATGTGTGAGGTGACAACACATCTAATCACAGTGTGGATTGTTCAGCATCCTCACATCCCGTCTCTCAGCTCAGTGTCCCACTGCCTGACTGACCACGTCAAACTGTCTGACACAGCAAAGCTTCCTGCTGCAGCTCACACTGACAGGGATAGAAAAACGTCAGCATCACCACTCAACAGCAACACAAACACACACATACTGTACACACATAGCATCTCTGCAAGACACACGAAAAAGTATCAAACCTGCCAAATGACTGACAGAAACTAAATAATAAGAATCCTATGATGACAAACTGCAGACACAAAAACCACAGGTATCAACTCTGAGACTTACACACTTGTGGCTGATCTGTCAATTAAGGAAGAGAGTTTACACTATGACTTGGGATTGTGAGTGTGTGGTTCTGTGTTCAGGTGAGTATGTGTGTACTGACTCTTGTTCTTGCGCAGCAGGCCGGTGGCGATCCAGGGTTCTGTTTGGACCATCCTGCAAGAGGGCACAGGCTTGTCCTCCACAGATGATGATGATGATGTGATCACCATGGAAATGCTTGGCAATAGTTCAATCCAGCAGGGAAAAACTGTCAATCAAAACACTTTGACAGGTGGGCGTGTGGGGGTTTAGTCCCTCATGAGACGTGTCTTCAATCCCAGAGTTCGTTTCAACAGTTTACATCCAACTAAATCAATGAATGTTGAAATGGTGGGAAACCGACCAACCAATCAAAAGGCACCGTCTTCTCTGGCTTGTTTCTTTTTTTTGTGACTGTGGTTTCTAAGGCAACCAACTGGTGTACAGGCAGCTTGTCTCTCTGAAGTAAAAATATAAAGGATGTAATCTCTTTCTTCTGTGGAGTTAACTATAGATATAGATCTCTCATTTTACATATATATTATTTTCCTCTGTAGGTTTGGGGAATGGGGAAATATAGAATATTTGGTTAGTCAGGTTAGCTTTGTGTTTTGTTGGTTTCGGCAGTTTCATGCATTCTTTCTGTGTGCTGGAGATTTGTAGTGCTCCAGGTGGCTGGTGACTTTTATTTGAAGAAGTCAAAAGTAGACCTTTCTTACAGTTTGTGAACAAGTAGCCACTATAATGAATAGTTTGAGCTAAATGTTTGAGGGGTAAAGGCATAAACTCTAGTCGCTTATGATAGGTTTACTAAGCCCTAGCCATTCGAACCAAAAGTACACAGCTAATAGTTCTTCAGACATCTTAATAGTAATCCAGTACAGGTTTGTGTGTCCAGTAAATCCTTAACCAGGGGAATACAGTACAGCTAGTATTCTCTGGTCAGTAAATTCCCAACAGATCTCATGTTATTCAGCAGAATAAGTGAATCCACTTGTTATTCTCCCACACTACTAGTAAAACACATTAACTAGCTGAAAGTCAAGTGTGTGCTAACCAGGCTCGCCCAGCATGCTGACAGGTGGGCTGGGCGAGGTAGTGTTATAGGAAGAGAAGGAGGTGGAGGGGAGTTGGGTTTCCAGTTGACCGCTTTTACCCCATCCCTTAAGCTAAATATAGCTCCAATTACGGGCGCTTTCAGGGGGACTGGTCACTGGACAGAGTAGGGCAGTGTAGAGTGATGTTACCACTCAGATTAATCCAGTGACACACAAAGCCCTCCGCTGCCAATGTCACAGAGCCTGTCCAGCCAGCTTCAGGAGCCTCCCCTTCACCCGCCTACAGCAGAAGGTGGCTGGCCTCTGCCAGGGTGAAAAGGAGCCCTTTTAAAAGGCCAGACAATAATGTAATCCCCATACACTGGACGGGATGCCTCTGTTACAACAATCAAATGCACAGACACATGTAAACAAACAGTTCCAGTGCAACGTGTTGATTTCAGAGAGACGTGCAGCTCCAGAGAAAGTTCTGCTGGCTAGAGATCCACACTCACGGGCTAACAGGAACAAAATGACGCACCAATACAAACAGGGACAGTGTACTGTTTTCCGTTGGGGGGAATGCAAGGGAATAAATCCGGGAACAAAAGTTTAGATCCAGTATCCGTGTTGAAGAAATAGAAAAAATAAGCCGCTGTGGGCCTGCATTGTACTTTCAAACTCCCACAGTCCCCTCTGTTCACCAAAGCAGAACTCGATCCAGAAAAATGTCAGCCTCTGAGGTAATCCCACTAAAACAAAATACTAACAGCGTCAGAACAACAACAAAGCAAAACTTTAAAGTCGTGTCAAAGAAGTAAAGAAAGCAGATCCGGTAAAGTTCCTGAGCTTGTTGTCAGACGACGTACATAGCTTCATGACGCGCCTCTTCTTCTGTCTGCTTCCGCTCTCTTTTCTCACATTAAACGGCCTCCTTTACATGTCCTTCTCACAATTTAGGGATAATTGTTTTAATTCTTCAAGGTGGAAACCTTCACAAGGGCGATTTCGACTCATGTTTCTCGCCCGTTTCCCTTTTCGTGCTTCTCCGTTAGAAGGAATCTGTGTCCCTCTCCCTCACAGCTCCCCCACCCTGCGATATGGACTGTACCATGTGCCTAGAGTGGGGGTCGGGGCTGCTCAGTCTGGCGCAGCTTCACTTTGTACCGGTGAAACCGCTACATACACACACAGTGTGAAAACACGACATTTGCGATATTTCACGTGGATGTCCACCTAAACCACCACTCAGATGCTGATTTTAATGCACGTTATCAACAACCAACGTGAGTTAGTGGGACAGTAACCTTCCCTCTGACCACTTAGTCTGTTCCAGCAGACCTCTGCTGTCCTGGCCATTTATAGTAACAGCGGGATATATATACTGGAACTTTATATTCACGCATACATAGACAACCTTTACTTAAACCCGTTACACAGTTGTATAGATAAAGCGCGGCCAAAAACAAAATGGGTTGCTACATAGCCTACTTATAACCACTTCCGAGCAGGCGCATATTACTTTTCTGTATGTATTAGTCTGCAAATGGTATCACTTTCACAAAACAAAGGTTTTCAAAATGATAGCTTTGATTTTATATTATATACAGTTCAGGATCTCAAAAAATATATATGTGGTCTTCTAACAAATGCAATTTGTAATGTTCATGGAGGACCTGGCTGGATACAGGGGCATGGAGAAAGGGACGAGTTGACAGTGGGTTGATTAATGCCTCCCAAAGTGGACAAGGTTTCACACAGATGACTATGATTATGAACGTTTTTACAATAATGTATGTGACTGAGGCAAATATGACAGAGCTGCATTTATAATAAGCTAAGGTTTTAAACTAGGTTTTATTGTTGTCACCATGTTAGACAGAAAGGCTACATTTTGTTCATTCAGTGTTTCTAAATGTTAGAACTTCTGGGTACTTGGGTAAATGCAGCTCTACCCTCACTCAGCAAGCACCCTCTATGGGCTCTGTTGCTACCCGACGCGATGGCAGCTGCACTGCAATTGGCTATATAAAGTCCCATACTTGGCTGTGATTGGGTAGCGGCCGAGTTTGTGGGCGGGGCGGTCGGCTTAGTTTCACAGTGTCTCTTCAAACGGCGCGAGGCAGGAATGACGCGGAAATAGTTTGAAGATGTCAGGTAGAAATGGAGAGAGTGAGGGAGGGAGGGAGGGAGAGGGGGCAGAACATGGTCACTGAGTGACTCTACAGCTGAGATGTGCGACTCACTTCTCCAGCTAAAAGTTGTTACTGTTGCTATCCGAACATTCCGGCTAAATCAGGCACAAGGCTGCCTGGGAACAGCTACACACATACACACACAGTATCATAAAGCAGCTCCTTAAAGGAAAATACAACTCATACTGAACTGTGTCACTGCAGTTCTTATTAATGTAATTTTTATCTTTATCCTTTACAAAATAAACACTCAGTTACATAAAATAAAAAACGTGTGCTCACTGTCATAATGTACTGTATAAATGTAAGGTCTCCCCTGATAATGATGTACTGTACAGCAGTACACTTTCGAAATGTGCCAAGCAAATACTGTTTATAAAGCGCTATAATGGCAAGCTGCAATCGCAACACATTTGTTTAAAAATGCTGTACAAAATAATTGAGAAATCTTTTTTTGGTATACACAAATGCATTGTTAGTATAGTGTTAGCTAAATTATTTGGAAACCCTCAAAAAGTGTAGTTACTGCATTCTGGATTTGCAGGTTCAGTGCCTGCAGCTTTCCTTGAAAATCTACTCCTGCTCCAGGCTCCAGAAACCATGGTTCAAATCACTACACTCCCACACACTGAAAACAGCTGACCAGCCACAGCTAAAATAAGATAGCATGGCCTAATAACATGCTATAATTATAGCATGTTATTGCATTCAAAGAGATAAGACATAAGCAAGCAGAACTTAACTTTATATACATAACAGCACAGCAGTAATGTAGGCTATGCATAGTAATCAAATGCAGATGTATCACTACAGGTGGTCTGCTTTAAAAAATACCTAATTACCAGTTCAGATTGACTGGGTCTGTAGAGGGTGCCAGGATAATGTAAAGCATGTTGCAAAGAGCAGTGCACGCCACACACACAGATCCATAGAAAGACAATGCATGGTGTATAAATTAAAGCCCAATAGGCATTGGCCCTCTATACCTTGACTATACACGAACAAGCACTACAACCACGAGACCATAGGAATCATTTTCTAAGAAGTATTTTTACTTAATGGACTTTATGACCATATGCAGTGCCTGCTACTGTACATCATGTTCACCATATCATTTTGAGTTTACAAAATGTGCAAATACAAGAATGAAAAAATAATTTCTTTCATCAAAAATATCACAGGGAATGTAGACAGAAAGGACAGTGAATACAATGGAAAATCAACTGGAAATATGTGTTATAAAGGTAAAGGAGTTTTGCAACAAAAAAAAAGTTGTGCCAAAGCTGTGCCAATTTAACTAAACTGACTTTGCAGTGAGTGAAGACAAGCTGACACGCCATTAAGGCCATAAAAGGATCATTTCGTCATTTTGATTGTATGTCAAAATATATTTCTGCATGCCATAAAATACACATCCAACAGGATGCAAGAGGGTGGCGTGGCACACAGAACTACAGAAGCTTAACTGTATTCTGTCAAATGTTCGCTGGTTTACTGTGTTCATATGTCTGTTTGCACTCAGGAAAAACATGTTGTTTACCACATTTCTACTGTCATCATGCCTCGCAAACGAAACAATTATCTCAGCTCCAATACAACACTAGTTCATAAAATAACCTACAGTACGACACAATAACACAGAGATAAGCAACAGATACAACTATGTGTCTGTTAGGTTAAAGATATTTGGTTTGTTCACTAAAATGATTAACTGTTACCAGCCACATACCCTTTAAAACAAATAATTTGCAAAGTATCAAAGAGGACAAAGAAATAGGACTGAAACTACATTGTCCGGGTGCGTCTAGTATAGAAGTCGAAACAAATAGGCCACTTATTAAATGTATTTAAAAGATAATATGAAAATATATTTTCTTGAATGGATACAACTGATGATGAGTTACCGGTTTAACAACACAACAGAAATAATTTCAAATGATTTACTGTAATTCACATTCAAAGTGTAATGATAAAACTTTAAACCTGGATTTAAAAATGAATAGCATCTACAATAATGAATATATTATCCCATATGATAATGAATATGCATTAAATTAATATCCCCTCGTTTTTAAAGCTCTTTTGTGCCATTACAAGATAAATCATTGTGCATTTCTGATGCTTTGTCTTTTTAAGATGTATTCTGAATTAAAGTAGTTTCCTATTTGTATTTTTTCATATATATTTTTTTACTTGGGTTTTGTTTGATTTGAAATAGGCCTACTAAAGATCGTTCTGATAGCTTTAAAACTGCTTCAGTTCATTCGTAGGTAGTGATACAGCACATTGCATTAGCAGACTTTAACAGGCTGTGGAATTTATTACAGCCGTTTCCTGTTGTCTTTCTTTGTCTGTTGATAGTTCTGAATCGCATTGCTATGCCTATTTTACTGATTAGCATTTCCCATCACAGAATTACTGACAAGCTTCCACCAAATCACGTTCAGCTGTACTAACGACCAGACAGCGGAGATTACAACGGCAGTGCGAGGAGGCAAGCAGACTCTGAGACTCACGTGCCTTGCAGCAAAATTCCACCCGGCAACTATACACTGTACCATGGCAACAGCTCTGCCATTGGTCCCCGGTGCGTTTTCAAATGACCAATGGGATGGCCAGCCGCGGGTGATGCTTGTTGCTAGGTAAACATGATGCAGAGGAAAGATAGAGGAGGAGAATTACCATGCTGCTACTGCAGGGTGCTTTCAGCAAAGAGTGGAGGAGGGAGGGAGCACTTCACACTAGGAGATACCCTTCTCACTTGGCGGTGCCAGAGAGACAAAAACAAAATGAAGCAGGAATGACACAGGCAAAGAGGAATAAAATAGAAGACTTGGTTAAAGCCTGTTGGAATGCTCCAGCCAATGGTAGTTCTTGACAAACAAATGCCATGTGTGTAGAAGAAGATAGCCAGTAGGGTAATGAGCAACCAATTTGCTATTAATTTTCCCAAACAATGGTTATTGATAATATGATTTATTGAAACACTTAATTTAAATTAAATAAAGGTTTGAATTATGCTGTGTCTAAACCATACAGTCTATGGTCTAAACTATAACTGAGTCAACACAGTTAAAACAAAATTACCTAATAATGTAAATACATACATATTAACAACTTAGCAAAATCATATAGTTTAAACAACCAAATGCAAAGAACATAAAGTCTCTAGTCATTTGTTTCAGTTAGTCAGCAGCATCAGCACTAAACACAGTGCATTGTATGGATGACCCTCCTTTGTAACTGTGTTTTCAAATTCCCTGTTCATGAGCTGATGTTTTGATTATTGTTCAGATAAGATATTATTCAGGATTTCAGAGACAGGCTCTTATCAGACCAAAACATTTCAATATGCTGTCTCAACTGTAGTTTACAGTTTCTTAACCTTAACTGCCCATGACCTCAATTTCAGGATCCTAATTCTCATGGGCTCAAAAGTAAGACATCATTTTTTATCCCAGTTAATTAATATTGTTTATTTAAACTATATACAGTATATATATATGTAGTATTTTAAGTCACACACACACACACACACACACACACACACACACACACACACACACACACACACACACACACACACACACACACACACACACACACACACACGCACGCACGTTTAGATTCAAATGCCAATTCTTGTTGATAGCAGCAATCATGATTGTTGGATTACCAAAAGACATTGGCCTGGGGGACTGGGGCAGCTTACTAAACATCCTTATGTATATACAGCGTGTAGTTATAAAGTCTCAAGGCGATGTGATCACAACACACACACACACACACACACACACACACACACACACACACACACACACACACACACACACACACACACACACACACACACACACACACACACACACACACACACACACACACACACACACACACACACACACACACACACACACACACACACACACACACACACACACACACACACACACACACACACACACACAGTACAGCCTCCTGTTGAACATCCTTAGTGTGAAGTGAGAATAAGAAGATGGTGACTCCAAAAGGATCCAAGTAGGCATGTGGACAGTAGCGAAGAAAAAAGAAAATCTTAAATTTGACAAATTCATCAGACTTTGAATTCAACCCTTATTCATGATGAATGTCTTTTATAAATGTTTATCACTGTGCATTGGAAAATGTAATTATGGGTAAGTACATTTACTCAAGTACCGTTTACTGTAGTTCAACCTTTTAAACCCTAAAGGTGCCAGTTTAATTCAACAGAACACACTCTCCCCATGTCCCAATTGTGGGGGCTGCAATTGACAAATTCAATTTTTTTGCGAAACCAACACCCATAAGACCACACCCTTTAAAATGTATTATTTTCAAAGAAAGTCCGAGTATAACCCGGACACATTACAGTTAGCAAGTGTTTGCAGATCACATTTCTAGATCCTATAATAGGCATATCAAATATGATGCAGAGTTATTTAGTACATTAAACTATTAAAAGTATTTAAAATACTTGAACAAAAAGCAACAACAAAAAGCTGCATGATGTGTAGGGCTGCCCTCAACTAAAAATGTAACTAGTCGCGACATATAAAATGATTAAGTATGGTAATGGTTCTTAATGTGTATATAAACACTACGAGCACTAAGCCCTCTTTAACTAATGACAATTTCTATTTACCTTATTTCATCGACTTGGCTACAAAATGGCTACACTAAGACTTTTTTAGTAGACTAACCTATGGTAGACTATCAGAAGGCAACCCCAGTGATATGAATGCATTAGTAACAATAGGTCAATAATAAAATGCATAACAACATAACGATTTTGGCAGAGGCCAGTGCTATAACGTTTAAGTCAAGTTTATTTTGTATTTCACATTTCATACATATTTTTTAGGGAGTTTTTTTCTTGGCTGCTGCAAGGGTCTAAGGACAGAGAGTCTCTTCCTGGTGAACAGATTTGTAAATCTTTCGGACACAAATAGTGTGCACGAAGTGATGAAAATACCAAGCTATTTTTACTTCAGTGTAATGTCAAGACATTAACTAAGTATAACTTTGAATTTTACAGTTTTTCTGCCAATACCAAGGCTTTTTAATGTAATTTAAGATTATTAAATAATGGTACTATGTTTCATAAAAAAACTAATTGCAGTTCACTTTAACCAATAATGTCTGCAGTTGTAGAACATTTATTGTGCACGAACATATTAATATAAACAACATGTAGTCTATCTAGTAATTAAGTGCACAACACAAAATGTAACTATGTAATAGATGTCAACGAAAGGATATATGTTCAACAATAAGGAAAGGACATACACATATAATCTACAGCACACGTTAATGTTTATTATCATTTAAGCATCATGTACAAAGTTAGCCAGTAAAAACATTGTTCTTGAGCCTTGACATTCATTCTTCACCTTCGGGAACAGTATCTGTAACAAAATAATCTAAAGCTAAAAGACCGACTGACAAGCCATCAACTGCATCCCACAGCCTTCATGCAGTTAATGGACTTTGTTTACATGATAACAGGTGGTTTTCCATGGAGGGGGGAATAATGTATTCAATGATCTTTCTCCAGCCATCTATTACAAGTTCTAAAAGATAGTGGATTCTTCTTCACTTACTCCTCACACAATCAAATTATGGAAGACTGTTGAAACCAAATCCACACCAAACGCAGGGTCCTGGAACATTTGGAACAACATGAGTTCCATTAATTTATCCAGGTTACACAAAAAGTGACCATATTCCAGAAACACTTTTACTGTTACACTTTCTATAAAAAGATTATGTTAAAACATTCAAAGAGAGTAGGACTGGATATCGTTTAGAAAATGACCATATCAGTACTAGAAAAGGACCAAATCAGTACTAGAAAATTACCATATCAGTACCAGTATGCTAAGAGATATACCAATACCAAAAGAGTTCATCATTTGATACTTGTTTTTTAGCTTTTTTCAATACCCATCATGTGAATAGAAGTATTCAGTGGCGTAAAATAACACTAACACTTCTCCCAAAGCTGCTGCTGTAGTGGGCCAATCACACGTATTGAATCAAAGCAAGCATCAAAGTGTTGATTGGCTGCCAGCAAAACCAAACAAATATAATTGGTTTTAATGCAGGTATAGTTTGACTGCACAAGCTTCAATACGACCTTTTACCGGGTTATTTTGGTAGATCGACTCTTACGTTATCCTCCGTAAAAACTATTTGAACTGTTCCAAAGTTAAATCTAAATGTTGTGTCGGCGCCCCCCACTCCCTACTTTCGTGCAGTTTTAGCTGTTTGAGCCACACATCCATTAACCTGTTAAGCCCTGAGCCTGTTTTTCAGGCCTCAGGCTCGAAAATGACATTCCCAGAACAAATGACCATATCTTCCCTTTTAAAAGGGTTAAATTAATCATCTTTTTTCTCAAAGCAATGATAAACCTGTGAGTTGGATGTAGAAAAGTCAGAATCAATATAGATGTTTTTTATTTTAAAGTAAATTCAGATTGAACATAGTAAGAAAATGTAAATTATAGTGTCCGTCCAAAAAAAAAACATTACTTATAGTGAAAACCACCCTTGAATGATGGGATAGACTAAAAGCTTTAGGAATCCAAACTATAACATATAATAAGTACCCTGTATCAAGATTGATGCAAAACAAGTGAAATTTGACCTTTTTAGAGAGATTTAGAAAAGAAAACCCACTTCTGGGGTCATTTGGGTGCATTTTCCATATCTCTGGAACCCGTCGTTCGATTTTGATGATTGACACCTCGTTTTAACCGTTAGAGCCAATAGAATCGAGGGGAAGTTTCTAAAATCCATCCAAACATTACCCATTGTTGAATGAGTGATGCGTAGCCAGAATGCCCCGGAACCAGAAGCTGCGATACACTCTGGTAGCTATCATTAGCAGCTAATATGAAAACTCCGTTATTGACATAAAAATGGAATGATGGATTATCAGTAATCATTTAAAAGTGACACAGATACATTGGATTAACCTTCAGCAGGGTTTTTATCGTTTTAATGCCATTGAACACGACTTTTGATCAGAACAACAGCTAAGGTAAGACGATGTCCCGTGAATGCTCCGTAAAGCTCTGTGTTGTGATGTCTGTGTTTGCTTCCCCTGTTGCGAGTTCTGATCGCTCAGTGATGATACTTATGCGTCTGGAATCTGTGGAATCTCAGCTTGCTAATTGATATCTTGTTTCTGCAGTTACGATAAGTAATAAGGGTATTTATACCTAGAGTTCTGTGCTAAGTGCGTTAGCATTTTTTCGCTCAGGGCTCATTTAGTCGCTTCTTGTGAGACTTGTGTTTTGTTTCAGTAAAAATGGTTCGTATCGTCAGTTAGCTGAGTTTCTTCCTGTTAATCGGGTATGACACATTAATACGTTTTTAAATGTTAAGAAGCCCTGAGACACAGTTTCGTGAAAAAAAAAAACCTGCAGCCCCCGGTACCGGGGGCTCTCGGGCTTAACAGGTTAAGGTTCCATAAACTGTTTTAGCTTCTTACGTATACAAAAAAAACTCAACCCACAAAATGTCAAGAAAGGAAATATTCTTACACCTATTCTCTTTATTTAAGAGACAAATCAAACCGTAAAACGTTGCATTCACACTGGACAGAAACAAAATACAACTCAAAAAAAGTGTTTTGGTTAGTTCTTGTCTCTCTTACGTTGACCACACCAGGTGAGCAGCTGGTGCTAGCTAAATGAAAAGACACAAGTAAAAACATTTGGACAGAAACAGGGTCTCACACATACAAACAAAACATACTTGAGGAAAGAAAAAAGAAGAGACATGGCAAAAAAGTATTCTTGATTTAGCAATCACATGACATGAATGGAAGATGGTGCAGTAGATCTGACTGACAGGTGGTAGTAATAATGATTGTATTATTTGTGGCTATCATGGAACTAAACCAGTGACCAGAATACATCCATTAAAAAATACACATCAATAATAGCTGAATCTTTAAAGACATACACATTTTTGTGTGTTGGTTAGTCTATAAGAAGTCAGTTTGCAAAAGCAAAGCAGTTCGTAGTAACATGTGTACCTAATAAGAACATGTGAGGAGGTTCCACCGCAAAATATATACCTCTTTCAGTGAGAATTAAGTCATTCTCTGATGTGTTGATTAGGTTTACGTGTACAAAGTCCAACTTAATAAATGTTATTGTCTTATTTCACTCACGCACAGTAGACAGACAATGGTTTGCGTTACTTCTTTAACAGATCTGGCCTTGGCTGCATCACATGATCCTGTTTTCAAACTCGACCCTACACTGTGCATAACCCACCACCTGACAGCGGAACTATTCATTTCTCTGATCTACAACACGTCAGATCCAAGCATGTCCTCTCCGTCTGTCTGTAAGTCTCTATGCGAGTGTCTGTCTCTCGCGCAAACACTCAATACGCACAGAGTCATTCCTGAAAGCAGCTACGGTATACTTATAGCATGTGCATCCAACTGTGTCAACACCCCTCAAAGATTGAATCCATTTGGATCACACAATGAGTCCAACATACATTTATACAAAAAAAAGCAGTGGCTTTTCTTTAGTCCAGCAAAAAACATATCTTCATCATCTTCCAGCTACTGAAAGTGAACCTGTTGTGCCCACATTAGCCTTATCCCTGTCTTAGGAAAAGGATTCAGTTGGGTCACAGTTTTGCTGTTACGGCCGGGGTCCATTTGAACCTATACAGCTTTGCTCAAGACCGGAATAACACATGTACACACACACATATAGTGCATACATACATATACAGACACTGTTGCCAGGCGAGACATAGTCAGGTTCAGTGTGAGACCCAGAAATAGAGTCCCAGTAAGGACAGGTGGAGGGTCACATGCAAACCTCTTCGCCCAAATTACCACTACACCGAAAGAGAGACGGAGAGACAGAACCCAAGAGAGACTAATAAACTAAAAACACACAAGCTGAATGTTTTTGATCTGAAGTGACAACTACATTTATATTTATGGTTAGGATAATCTCAATCCCAGTAACTTCCAACTAACTACCACCACTTTCAACCTGATTTCACAGTTTGCTCATAGAGACAATTATTTCTGTATTTTCTTTCATCCTTTTGGAAAATATTGGAAAGGTCACCAAGCTTTCGGTTGCTGCCTGTTGCTGTCCCAACTCTTGGTTGCTACACCCATCTGGTGTTACTTTGGTCTGTTAGAAAACAGCCCCACATTAAAAACAGGGCTGCGGGTGGGAGAGTTTAGTTAAGGTACTGGTGGTGAGACAATGAAATACGATCCGGAAGTTGTTCTGATGCAACATCTTAAAGACGGTCCCGGAGCTATTATTTCTGCTGTAGAAGCGTGGAACCATTTCAATGAAATATTTAACGGCCAACCTTATTGGATATCAGTTATAGATCGGACGCTGCAGCGGACCCACTGATGTGATGCATTTCAACACGACTGCACTCTCATATCAGGGATGACATATAACAGATTTAACTCAAGTGCATCAATCTAAAGTTATATATTGTAACCTATTTGTTTTATGATTTACCATCTAGTTAAGTATCTATCTCTTTTCAAGATAATTAGTTTCTCCCAACGAACTGATTATGGATGCAACTAAATCAAAGAGAATAGAAGTTGTTCAGCAAGAAACACCTTTTACATTTGTATTTGTTTTTTCTCATTCAGTCACGTGATGCTGATAATTCTTTGGCACTGGGTTTAATATGTTGTTTGTTTAACCTGTTAAGCCCTGAGTCTGTTTTTCAGGTTTCAGGCTCGAAAATGACATGCCCAGAAGAAATGACTATGGCTGCATCTCAGGTCGATTAAATGGATACCTTGCGTCCCTCACTTGCGTCGTTTCCCTGCGTTTAGTCCCTCCCACCAGGGAAGCATGGAGAGACGCAAGGAAACCACGAGAAGCAGGGAAATGAGTTTTAAGAGCAATGGGACGTCCTTTCCTCCGGAGCGGCACGTGAAGCGACGTCCGTTTGTGATGACACCGCACAGCTGATGTCTGACAGCAGCTCTGTCCCCGTTGTTTTCACACACACCCCCGCCTCTGTTAGTACACATTTACTGATATATACATTTGTATCATCTGTTGTAGACCCAAATAAATAAAATAAAATAAGAACTCACTTCTCAAAAAAGATAAACGCCATTCTTAAAATGTATAAACGAAAAAAGCGATCATGAAAATGTTTCCAATAAATGAATAAAATAATTTTTGACCACTTTGTTGTTCAGATATATCACATATTTGTAACTAAATTATACATTAATTGAAACAAAACACGGTATAAACTGAGGAGTGAGTCCCGTGAGTTTCATGTGTTTTCTTCACTCCGCTGTGAAACTTCTCTCATGTCAAGAAGCAACAGATCAGTGCATGCGCTGCATCGTCCAATCAGTGAGCGATACACAGTAAGGGGGCGGGGAGAGTATCTGAGGATTTCATCGGAGGATGGTCTGGTGGTTCCTCGATTATCGCTCCTCGGTCCTCCGGCAGAAATAACCGTCATGGGACGCTACTCAAGATGGCGCAGACAAATCAACTTCCCGTGATACCGAGGACCGACGAGCGAGGAAATAAAAATAACCGACCTGAGACGCAGCCTCTATCTTCACTTCTAAAAGGGGTAAATTAATAATTTTTTTTCTCAAAGCAATGATAAACCTGTGAGTTGGATGTAGAAAAGTCAGAATCAATATAAATGTTTTTATTTTAAAGTAAATTCAGATTGAACATAGTAAAACAAATTAAATTATAGTTTCCGTCCAACAAAAATAAACCATTACTTATAGTGAAAACCACCCTTGAATGATGGGATAGTAGACAAAAAGCTTTAGGAATCCAAACTATAACATATAACAAGTACCCTGTATCAAGATTGATGCAAAACAAGTGACATTTGACCTTTTTTGAGAGGTTTAGAAAAAAGAACCCACCTCTGGGGTCATTTGGTGTGTATTTGCCGTTTCTCTGGAACCCATTGGTCGATTTTGGTGATTGACATCTCTTTTGAACCGTTAGAGCCAATAGAATCGAGGGGAAGTTCCCAAATCCATCTAAACATTACCATTGAGGATTGAGAGTGATGCGCACGCAGTTTGCCCAAAACCGGAAGCTCCGTCACACTCAATATGAAAAATACGATTATTGCCATAAATGTCATGATGGATTATCAGTAATCATTTCAAAGTGACACAGAGACATTGGATTAACCTTCAGCAGCGTTTTTATGCGTTTTAATGCCATTGAACACAACTTTGATCAGAAAACAGCAAAGGTAAGACGTATTTGCCGTTTTGGCTACGTAAAGCTAAGTTGTGTGTTGTCTGGTTTCGCCTTCGCTGCCCTGAAGGCCCTTGGTCGTGGAGTGATGATACTTATACCATTGGAATCTGTGGAATCTCAGCTTTCATATGATATCTTGTTTGTGCCGATCCGATGAAGTATACAAATATTTCTACCGTGAGTTATGTGCTAAGTGCGTTAGCACTCTTTCGCTTAGTGCTCATTCAGAGGCTTGGCGTTAGACTTGTGTTTTGTTTCGGTAAAAATGGTTCATATCGTCAGGTAGCTGAGTTTCTTCCCGTTAAGTGGGTATGACACATTCAGTTTGTTAAATGTTAAGAAGCTCTCAGACGCTGTTTCTTGCAATATGTTGCTCCAGGCTTAACAGGTTAATATATAACAAAATTAAAATGTCCCTAAAAAAGTAAGCCTGATATCCAGTGTTAAAAGAACAGCAATATCCTATCCTGATCCAATTCATTCACAAACACAACATCAATGAATACAGACTTTAATAAAAAAAATGCCATTTTGCATCAAAGCAGGACATAGAATAAAAACAATGCAGTGTTTGTTCAACAGGTAACAGACCTGTGCTGCTCTGATAACCGGTTATTAGCATTAGCACAGCGCGCATGTGTGCGGACACAAACCCCGTCAAAAGTCAGAATGTCTTATTTCTCTTAAAACACATTTTGTTTTTCCCTCTCATCCTGCATCACATATACGAGAGTATTTTAAGGTTGGGATGTAGCCATAGTGTTGCAGTCAGGTCATCAACTTTAAAAGGATAAAAAGCAGTTGTGTCGAGAAATTAAAAAGAGAGCTAGAGAGGAGTTTAAATGGTGGCTCCTTTCTTATGTCAGCATAGTAGACCAATCCCAGCGTGAGTTGTATGTGGATGTCTGTATGGACGTCAGACATCACAAAAGTCTGTGTGGGGGGGTCTGAAGCTTTTCAACTGTCAAGCATACTGGCCTTTTACACAACTGCTTATAGTGCTTACAGCAGTTAAAGTCAACGGTTACACAAACTGACCTATCAATTGCAGTATGTCAATACATCTGTTAAGGTGCAACAAAGCAGCAAAATAAAAACAAAATACCACCCCATACAAACCACATCTATCACTGCATCTGCCAGTGTGCTTTCATAGGCCTCCATCTTACTGGGTTGACATTATAGAAGTCTTTATTGGGAGATGATCACACATTCTAAAACACCGGGGCTAAATCTTCCCCAAACGTTGTGCAACCCACTGTTTTTCCCAAATAATCTCAGGAAACTTTCATGATCATGAAAGTGATGTAAAGGGTTAGAGGTTTTGGAAGATGGCAAAATATGACATTCCAATATCTGCTTTAGTCCCACTCTTTTGTTGCCTCAGGTGTATTTTCCAGATTTGCTGTGGGCAGGTACAATTGTAGCACATGCACGGGGCTCTTAGTACAATCCTTCTTATAATATTCAGCGTATCCTCCATGGTTTTTTTCATGACTAATAAACTAATACTAGAGACCATCTGCTATACCACTTCTTCCAGCTCCCTTACTGGGACCAAACCAATTTTCAACCTGTAAAGTTCTGTGATGCAAAATTTGACCAGGGGCGAAAAAATGATGGCATGTAAATCATTTTTACTTTAAGGACAGCACTCGTGCTTTTCACTTTCTTTACCGACCGAAACTGTTGTAGCTTTTTGGAGCCTGAAATCTGGTTATAATCTCGAATATAACAAAACATAAATAAAATTACACAAAACTCTGGAGGAGCAAGCCAATTTTAAGTGAGTCGGAGTTGTAGCTAGCTTCATGGCTAACTCCTTTTACTTTAATCAGCAGGTGGAGCTTTGCTTAGGTCTTGAGGAGTTGTAGCATTTATTCATCGACAAATATACTGTACACACACAGCACTGATACCGACAGCTATAACGTTACTGCTGACTTCATAACTTTCCAGGCTAGCAATACAGCGTCAGAAACCCTGACAGAGTATTCCAGGCAGACACAACTTATTGATGCAGTGGAGACTTAAAGGGGAAGTGGCTGCATGTGTCCACCACAATGCACGCAACATCTGGGCTGCCAAGGACAGGTGAAATGGGGTCTCAGTTTCTTTCATTTGCAGAAACACTGTAGCTGGCAATAAATAAAGGATTTAGGGAGCCTAAATAAAGGATCAGTAGCCAGGTACAAATGTACAGAATGTATAATTAGCTGTCTGCTTTAATTTCAATTTAGAAGTCTTGTGTTTCCTTTGAGGTTTTTTAACCTAGTGTTGACCAAACTCTTGTGTTGCATTGACCAGCTTGTATACCAAAATTGACTTTATAATCCTAAAGGTTAAAGGGCTGTATTTAAACGCCAAGCAAAGTTGTTGTCTTCTCAAATTGTGGCTGTTTGCAGTTCAAAGGTATATCTCCTTCATCATGTTACATTTTCCTGGGAGGACAAGAAAATTGCCTGCTTTGCTTATAGCATTTTGTATGTCATGAGTTTGAGTGTCACCACTCACATACTGTGTGTATAATACACTGTTCATTTTATATTTGTTTATTCTACACATTCACATGTCTTTACAGCATACAGCATTTGTCATACTCTATTCTATCTTATATGTATATGTTTTTCTTCTACCTGACTTCTAACTAACTTGCACTAATAAGTTTATTGCACTATTTCATGTGTTTCCTTCATTATGTGAAGTATATTGTATGTTGGATTGTTGCCGGAGACTTCCAATTTTCATTGCATACATTTTCGCTGTAGCTTCCTACAAAAAAATCCTTAAAATCTTATATTTGAATACGAGTAATATACTCAGTCAACCCCAAATGCAATGGTGCACCACTGATTACCAAATGTCAAGCCATGTGACTCAATTATGACATTACCTGCCATAGTCATAATGAAAATATAAAACAGAACCAGGTCAGATTTGGGCCTAGCAGTAGGTGGCGGTTTGGGCCTAGCAGTAGGTGGAGGTTTGGGCCTAGCAGTAGGTGGAGGTTTGGGCCTAGCAGTAGGGGGAGGTTTGGGCCTAGCAGTAGGTGGAGGTCGCTTGCAGCTCTCCTTGGCCGGACATCGTTGTTTCCGTGAAGTCACTGTGTTCTCGCTTTCTGCAGGAAGGGCCAGGACCCCCTACTCCCAGCACTATATTGGTTCTTAGTGCATCAGCTGTCAGTTGCGATGTCAGTTACCCACCCGACCCTTTTTGAAACGCCTGTTGACCAGGTTTGGCGGTGAGTGTTTTTAACATGTCATTCAGCATTAATGCCAAGTCAAAGCATTTACTGTCATAAGGACAGTTAAATTGTTAATTCTTAAGAAATTCTTAATTTGTCTGTCACTCTGAATGGCAAATATACAAGGGAACACAGAGTATAAATAAATAAATGCATCCGATGTATATATCTATTCTATACAACCAAAGTGTTTATTATTATATTGTTTATAGAGCACAGAATTATAAACCACAAAAAGAGCAGACATTTTGTATATAAACTAGTATTTTATAATGTCAAGATAAAGAAGGACTTTAAATGCAAGTTGAGGTCTCAGACAGCAACTGCTTCATGGTGAGGCCTATCTGTGGCTAACATCAGCTCAATCCGTACCATTTAGGGTTCTTTACTTTATTAGCCTTTTAACCCTTTCAGATTCCTTCCAGGAGCTGCAGAAGCCCACCCTCCCTGACAAAACACTTTTCTGATGTTTTTTATGTATTGATTAATAATGTTTAGGATAGGGCTGGGCAAAGCCAATAGTCTTAATGATTGAGGCATAACAAATTGTATTTAAAACTTAAACAATTTGCCAAAAAATACATCAACAGAAAAAAAGCTTATTTTAAATAATTAATTGTTTCTTTTTTTCTAGCAAAAATGCCAAACACTTCATTCAGCTTTAAGAGATGTACTAAACAGTTTTGAACCAACTGTTGATGTCAATAGGAAATTGTGACATTTCCCTAAATTTTCTAAAAATGTTCAGATCAATGATTAGTCGTAACTAATTGATTAAAACAGAAAAAAAATACAAAAGATCAATTTATTATAAAAACTCAATTGCTCATTTAATATGAACATTTATAGATGTCCAAATTGAACTACTTTTGGCAGTTTTGTATATATTTCACAGTTTAAATACTCAGTGTTGCTAAATGTTAATAATATTATAATTGTAAATATAAATACAAGCATATATACAAAGCAAGCCCTTACATTACATGTCATTTGTTATACGCTTTTATCCAAAGCGACTTACATACATTCAGTACTGTGGACAATCCCCACAGGAGCAATTTGGGGTGAAGTGTCTTGCCCAGGGACACAACGACATGCTGACTGCAGTGGGACTTGAACTTGCTATCCCCTGATTCGAAGTCCAGCACACTGCCACTGAGCCACAGCTTCCCCTTACATTAATGATTCATTATTCCAGATGTATTACAGCACCCATTGTACAACTGGCAATATCTATACAGAAGTCCTGGAGCATCATTCCAGCTCTGGCAGCACTGCTCAATAATAAACCTAGATATTATTTGACCACAATTTGTTCCATTTGTCTGGGACATTGACATTTTCCCAAAAATGTTGACAGTTGAACTGAACCGCTGATGTATATTATGATATATATATATAAAAAAATGTCACATTCATTTAAAATTGTTATCCATTTTCAAATGTGTTTAATTGTACAAACACCCTGAAAAATGGAAACTGTTGACAACCCCTTTTGACTAAAGGGGGTGTTTTGAGGAATTTTGGGTGTTAACTTACTTTAAATGTAATCGATTTTTATCAAACCACAATTTCCAGATGAAATGTGCTGATGGGGCCATTTAGTGGTGCATTATACGACATGATCAATATCATGTAAAATGCATGTAATGTCAGTGGACAGATGTGAACAAAGGCAAATAAAGGCAACACTAGCTGAAGCAAAGAGTTAAAAAAGTTTCATTATGGGTAATAGTGTTAATTCCTCATCTGTAAAGAGAGAAAACAGATATGAACAGAACAATGAGAGAAGGTAGAGGATGATGAGACAAATAAGTGACGCCAGAGTTCTTGGAAAGTTTTGGAATGAGTCTAGAAAATGTTGAAATTGGTGTGTCGAAGCTGTGACATTCGCACAGTCGGAACACAAGTCCACTTGCTTTTCAAGGGCCAAAAGACACAGACTGTAAAACCCCTCCAGCAGTCAATTCAAGCCAACAGTTTACTTAACATTGTGTTAGTGAGATGAGGCAGTTTCTTGGAGTGAGCGTGGTCTCTAGGCATGGCCCTTACACAGGCCACTCCTAGATGGCCCTCCTCTACGGTGAAAGCTACTTTCCTACAATTTCCTCCATGTATACATGCTTAGGGTTGGGGTAATGGTTAAGTTGTTGTGGCACACTGACAATACCTGGCTATAGGCAAAGGTACTTCTCCCACTTTTACCTACTTACTAGTGATTGAATGTGACTAAACAGCAGATCAGTGAGAACAAAGTTCATTATGAGCAGAGCTCAGTCAGCAAAACTCAATGTTTCATTGTATCATCTGTGATTGTGCAGAACAAACTATAAGCAATAATCAGACAACATTCAGACATATTTCGATCTCTGGTTTGCATGCTAAAAAAAAATATATATATATATATATAGTGTATATCTGTGTATCTCAATGGAACGGCAATTGCCTGGATTACATGTCAAATCCTCATATAGAGTGGAAGCATGTCCCAACTGGTCAATGACGTTTCTGACAATAGCCTCAACCTGAGAGGTGTCATTTATCGCTTTTGAAATGTCCATTATGCCCTATGAATGGCCTTTAAGATAGACTTGGACAAATGGCCAAACAACCATGCATTTTAGTGGTTTAATGCTACCAAGACATAGAAGTGGTCAGGAAGAAATATCACATTTGAGACTAGAGATAGTAACCTCAACTTTCGCGGAGTGGGGGGCATCATTTGTGACAATCATACTTATTTTAATTGGTAACGACCACAACATCTTCTGTTGGGCATCGACAGAAAAACGACCAGGGAACCATATCGAGAGAAAGAGGGGAGATGTCGAGATGGTTCCAGGTGCGCATCTGCACTGCTCTCATCCTGGTCCTGTTGCTTCCCTAGGAGCAGCCATCTCCCGGCAGCTGATGCCTGTGTCCCCCTACTCCAGGGCAGGGTAGGGGCTGGGGCTGGGGCTGGGGCTGATGCGGTAGCTAAGCTAGAGGCTAGCGTTAGCAGCTATAGCAGGTGATTGCTGCAGATCTGCAGAGGACATTCGGGGGTTGCTGGCTTCCCATCCACCCCACATCAGGGTATGACCATATATTGTATACTAGAGGCCATCAATACGTCTCCAATATGTAACAATACATTCATCCCCCATATCTACCTTATAGTCAACCGGCATCTACTTGGTGTCGTGCATTAACTCAGAGCAGGTCGCGATACCTCTGCTACTGAAGCGCGCGCGCGCACCGCGCACACACACACACACACACACACACACACACACACACACACACACACACCCCTTTATGACCAACCCAAGACTTACTGAACTCGGCAGATGGTTAGCTGTTACAAACGACCGTCATGAGATGAATTAGAAGGGCAGGGGGCTGATGGCATAACGTTAGACTTGGAGGACATTGCATGTTCCCAAAACGGGTTAACGTTATGTAGTCCATCACCATAATGCACGGCTCAGCTACTGTAGCTAAGGCAGCCAAGCCTTAATTGTTCAACACGATCCATTGTCCAGCACCGACGTTAACACATCTATTCCACCGAAGCCTGCCTACTGCCCCACCAGCCTCTGGAGTACCAGAGGAATGGGGACACGAGGCCGGGTGACAGGGGCGAAAAACGTATGAAGGGGTAACATAATGCTACATGAAGCTGTTACCACTATGTAACTGTCACGCCTCTCACATATAGATTCAAGACAATAATCAACTAACTCCAAATTCATAGATGAATAACAAAAAAAGAAAACGCCGACCGGCAATTCCTTACCTCAGGCAGTGTGTCGAACCAAGTTCCGCGTAGCAGCCATGTTCGGAACCCCTATCTCCCTCTGTCCGCACGAACCGAGCCCCCTCCCCCGGGTCAGTCGTACCTCTTCCACAGCAGAAATCCAAATAATGTATCGTAGAATTATCAACCGATTAAATCCCGGTGAGATTAATTCCGAGTAAAATGTGGTTATTCTCCGGAGCTCAGAGAGCGGGTTGTCGGACTGATTGCCGGCGCAGCACGGCTAGCCGTGCCTAAGGGGAGGTGGGCAGCCCGCAGCTACCACCACGGACACCTCGAACTCAGTCTTCTTCTATCCGGCAAACTTCATTTACTCGTTCGAGATTGATTCTCAGATATACAAGATGCTACCATAAAGCGTGGGCCTGGATATACAAGCCAGTCAGCTATTTAAATTAATTTAAAGGCAAGACGCTAACATTAGCTAGCTATTAGCTAGCGTGCTAGCTGTCTAATATAATACTGCCATTGGAATTTGGAGGAAGACAGTCCGCACACTGCAGGCTGCTTGGCGGGCAACGGCCAGCCGATTGGCCGCTGGAAAATACAGGCAGACTATGAAGAACTAAATATATTTTAGCAGGCACAGCTACAGCTAGCTCTTTGCTGGCCAGCCCCTCTGTGATGTTAATATCGGTCAAAGGAGAGGGGCTGCATTGAGAGCGCACTCCCGACACAAGGCAAGTACGGCCCAGCGCGTTCCAGAGACATTTCCCACAAAATGGCTGCCAAAACAAATCTGCCGTCGAGTCACAAAACTTTACTTCCAAACGCGGCTCTTTACATCAGTTTAACCGTCTTAGTAGCAAAAACGAGATCCGAATTCCTGCCGATTCATCAATGTACAAGGCAGTTAACATTGAATGGACATCCCGCGATGCTACATTTAACCAAGACGTCTGCAGCACTGTCAGAAGTTAATGTTGCTGAAATGAAAGGACTGCAGCCAAAAAGTTTTGAGTCCTAAATCCAATTTACAGATACCAGTATGGACATCTGGCCGAGTGGAGACGCCGCTGCGGGACCAACAATGAACTGACAAGTCGCTTTTGGAAATGTGTGCAGTAATAGTAGACGTACGGTATTTTCATGAATGTTTGGATGAATGACAATAGTTTATATACAGTGTAAAATTAACATTTCCCATTATGTTTGTAGCTATACATGGTCATTTAGTCAAAGATTACCAATCAAGGAAAACAATCATAAACATTTTATTAAAACAAAGTTGCCGTTTATGTCAAAATATATAAACTGTTCAAAGCATACATTGTTTCAAGTTACATCCTTCTGCTCCTTCCTCAAACACAAAAGCGATACTTTCATCAAATGACAAGTTTATGTGAAAAGGTCACAATCTATATATATGTCTGTACACGCAGGGTCAATTTTACAACCTCGCCAGTCAACAGATCAGCATTAAGGGATCTTTACCCACAAAGTAATGGTATTGTTCACACAACATAAGACCATTTTATTTTACCATACGCAAGTTCTGACAGATTATTATTTAACACTAAATATAGTAGCCAGTATGAGTGGGATGTGCCAACCCATACAGGATTGTATTGTCTGGAATCAGAAGCACCCTGATAAGGGCCGTTATAAGAGCAAGGGACCAGCCAAAACATGTCATTAAGAAAAGGACCTTCAGTAAGAAAAGACTCCGGAGCTAAGAAAAGTGATAAAATATTGAAATAAAAATCAATAGCAACAAAAAAACCTCACTGGAGCCAAAGTCAAACCATGCAGTAGATATGCAAACTGGCATAACTGCACACAAGTTTTTCTACAAAGGTTTAACAGTTTATCCTGTCTGCTTAAATACACATGGTAAGAGTAGGACATTGTTCACAGATGAATTAAGTATCCCCAACACATAGGATATTTAACACATCGTCCCTATCGTCCTGGTGTAATAAGGGTGGTCCAGCTAGACATTAACATTTACATTTTATAAAACCTACAAACAACTGACATGACTTGTTCCAATAGTGCCATCAACTCAGATCACAGTCCCTGGCTAAATGGTCTCCAAGTTATACAATGTGCTCCCAACCTTATCAGTAATACAACGACTCCAACAGCTGGATGCTGGCATCAGTTAACTTAAAAAAAAAAAAGGGATCCCCTCTGAATCCGACCCTCATGACATGACAGGCGGATATAGGGCAAGGGACAAGTAGAAAAAGTAGATGGTGGTTGAATATAGTCATCAGTTCCTGCCTTCCTTCACACCTCATTTCTTGTCTTTTGGTGGAGCTCTGTGGAAAGAAAGAATAGAGCATGTTAGCACAGTATATCAAGAGCAGGCCATGTACAGTATATGTACAGCTGACTGCAGCGGTTTGTTCGGAGGGGAAGGTCTGAATGTATGCGTCAACCTGTCACCATAACTCAACTCGGGGAACATTAGTAGGGAGGGGAAACGGCTAAACCGCAAAGTCCCAGTCAGAGCTCCAGAGCAGTACCATGAATATTTGTTCATGCAAGTTTACTTGTTCCAAATTCACCATATTGAGAACCTAAACTCTGCCCAAAGTAAGATCTGACTGACTTCAAGTTAGCCCCTGCACTATACTCTCATCCCTCAGACTTTGAGAGACTTGGCAGGGTAGAGCAAAGCCAGTGACCCCACTTGTGTAGCAAGATCTGGAAAAGTATATAAATTAATTCTTAATTTACTTTGCAATGTGAAGCAATTGGACGTTAGCCTATCTGTATCAACAAAGCCGGTGTCAGTGTTGCAGTAGGGGAGAAACAATCAGATTTGACCCTAATCAACTTGTGAGCAAAACATGGATTATCATTGAATCATTTAATATCTGCAACCAAATTAAACTGTATGCAATTAACGGTTTCCCATGGCTGGTAAAGCAAAACTAGAATATTTATAATAAAAAAAATTAAAAAAATTAAACTACCAACAATACTCAAATTTACAGTGAGGTAGTATTAGCAACATTCGTGCTGTGCTCAGTTTTACCAACAAATAAAGTGATTTAAATAATCTGGAGAAAGTGATGGTTTGTTAGTGTGCTTCTCTTTACACTTTGCTACCACACCATTAATTAAAATTAGCAAGTTTTTTTTAGGACATTTGTGACATGTGGTGAAAATGTTACCATTTTAATAATCCACCAGATGGAGCTGTAGGTCACAGCATCAACTCAAACTGGGATTTTTAAAACATATGAAAAATGTAAGATTATTCTGAGTATTGAATACTGTGTGGATTAAGTAATAACACATAAAATAAAGATCAAGTTAATTTTGTCGATAATGATTTATAAGCTTTTTGAGATTATAGCAGCCCCAGCAGGCAGAATGACCCTGGGGTTTGCTGCATACCAGACTCAGTTGATAGCTGAAGAAAAGATGCTTTATAGTTTGGATAAAATAGTACACTTTTTCATAACTTGAAATATGAAGTTAGGCAATACGTTTGCTGATGTCCATCCCAAACTTTTCCTAAGCAAAATTATGTGAGTATCTGAAAAACTTAACACCTGTGCGACTGGATCAAATTGGATGGGAAGTTTAAATTAAAAACACAAACATGTGTCCACACACAAGTTATCCAAGGAATTCAGGTATTGTGAGAGAGAAGTCTTATTTGGGCGTACCTGTAAATGCCGACCACCACAGCGTGGTCTCTCTCATAGGGCTCCAGTGTGAGCTGCTCCTGTGGCTTCATGTTCTCCCCAGCCATCTTCTTTACCTCTGAGGCAAACACTGCCTCTGGAGGCGCTGTTGAGTCTATACAGTTGGCCTAAAGAAATACAATTGTACATGCACTGTTAAGAAACAACAAACAAATCAACTGAGTTCCTGTGGATTTCAACAGAGGTCCAAGGGAACATTTCTTAATTTACAACATCTGAAAAGCAACTTTCTAATCACCTCTTGTTACACACATTTAATTTACAGACACCATAGCTGGAGTTAGTATTTCATGCATTATGGCTGCTTAAGTGTACCTTAATAGAGATAACAAAGTGTCCTCCATTCTTCAGGAAGTTATGAGCGTTCAAAGCAACAATTCTTGTCTGGTCAGGCTGGGCAACATCAGCAAAAATCACATCCACCATGCCTACAGAGGGAGAGAACATTACAGTCAGAATCACACATTTATGTTAGAGTGGATTCTATCCAACTCCGTGTTTGCTGTGAGCTTTATGCTTTTTCCACTGTCTGACAATAGGCAGATCTTTAAAGTTACATGAAAATGGTGAACTTTGGGTAAATTGGTCATGTTAAGTACTTGGTTGTGTTTTCAGAACACATGGCTGTGGCTTTGGACTACCTACCAACAAGCATGCGGTATTTGTGTGGGTGGCGGGCATCTTCGATGATGGGAATGATGTTGGTGCGTTTCTTTGCCACGTTGAGAAGGTCACGACCTGAGCGATGGGAAAACTCGACAGCGTAGACCAGCCCCTCCTGAAACACAAGACACAGGTTACTATAAAGGTAACATTTAGAGCTGGTAAAAAATAAATATACACCCTCAGTGAAACAAGTCATTCTATATTATGTGATGCTCAGCTTAGTCTTACATTAAGGTTTAACTCTGCCCAGTGATCTCTACATTTTAATTTAGAAGTCTTTCATGTTAAGATCTTGGCACAAGTCATTTTAACACTGAACCTTTGGCAGACTTTGGCAATTATTTGCTTGTGTCCAACCTTTATTTTCAGCATATCAAATGTGTTTACTAACAGTGGAAAGATAATGTCTTCCAGAGATATCAGAATTATGTTGGTTGACCAGTCTGAGCTTAAATACAAATAAAATGTGTTTTTGTAAAAAGATGATTTAAGTTCAAAGGAATGCTTGGAGAATAAGTTCTTGTGGGAATTTGTGAGGCCGTAGAATTGTAGATGTAGCTGCCATATTTTAGCATTTATTAAAATACACCAGTACATTTTTAATAATTTAATTAAAATCAAATTAAGATTAACAAATTCCATTTAGGAATAAACTGTCCTACTCAGTGTGTAGTACTCACCGGTCCAACAATGTCAGAAACGTGGGACACCGTGGTGCCAGAGGCAGCTCCCAGGTACATGACCTTTGAGCCGGGCTTGATGTGGATCTGGTCAACTCCTCCCAAGATGGCTGCTGCCAGCTTTGAACGGAACGGATTCCAGGCTCTGTACTCAATCTTTGTTTCTCCTTCCTAACAGACAAAGAAAGACATAAAAAGATAATCAGAATTTACAAAACATGTAACACTTTACTCCATAGTTGCTGCAACATTCACAAACAAAGACAAGCGTCCTATCATCAACAGAGCACCATATTTTACACAAGCGCAAACTAGAGTATTGGTGGCATGGTAACATACGGCTCAATGAGCTGGCAAAGGGTTACTTTGAATTAGGATTCATTACTTCCTGCCAAGACTGTTTCACACAACCAAGGTTGCAGCTAAAAATAAAGATGATAAATGCCATTATTGATCAAACCAACATCCTTTTAACAGATGTACAATGATAGACAGTTCCACTAAGTGTATATGAGGCAGTGATATAAGCCTGCTAATTAAGAATGTGAAGTTTCTGCCGCCTTGCATTTCCATTCCAACTTTATTTATATAGCACAACTGAGTTGGTCAACTGAGTTGACCAAAGTGCTGTACATCAATAAATATATAAAAAGCCGCATAAATACATTTAGACAGAACCAATAGGACAACAACCAAATGTAATTGTGTATTATCATAGATCTGAGCACAGGGCTTTGATTAGTCAATAGGTGGTGTTTTACAAAAGTAGATCTGTTTACCACAATATGCCACTTAAAGCTTCACACCTACAGGGTTAACGAACCATGGCGTTTTACTCCGGCCAGAAGTAAACTACTGTCTTAGGACTGAAACTCGGGGTAAGACAGTAGTTACTTGATAACATCAAGACCTGCTTTGTACAACAGACTTTAGGACTGACGCACAAATGTACTTTGTATTTGACAAACAGATAATTCATGCATCGTTTTCAATGCAATAAAGGTCTAAACTGAGAGTGTCTCACCTCAACACTCATCCTCTTTTCTCCATACACTGACTCCCCAACCACCATGTTTCTGGTCACCAGGGCATCCTCCTTCCCTCTGCAGATGAACACACCTGAGTGGACACAAAACAAATCACCTGTCAGAACTAAAGGACATATTTAGTCTGTTAAACATAGGTAAATAGTCAGACAGATAATAGTTCCCACAGTTTATCTACAAGTGGATATATGCTCTCTTAAACCACAAACATTACATCTTCATTCGTAGATCTAATGAAAGCCATCTTTTTTGTTTTACGTATGAAAACTCCCAAGCACCTTAAGTGTTCTAGCACAAATATTATAAACGGTAATAATACAAACCTTCATGTCTGTGTGGCTCAACCGTGATCTTCTTTCCTGCTCCAAATCCTCCTCTGCCGCCACCCCTTCCTCTGGGGGCACCTCTGCCACCACCCCTTCCCCGGAATCCTCCACCATCTGGGGACCTGAATCCACCTGAAAACAGAAAGTTCGCAACTTAATTTATTGCATGGCAAAGGGTTAAATTCAACCAAAACTAACCTAATCACAAATAGATAAATATCTTACATCCAACAATTGCTCCAAATGGCTGTTGTCATGCCACATGTGATAACTTCAATATGTGCATGGTGTGATAATGCAGATGACTCACCTCTTCCTCCCCTGTCACCGAATCCTCCTCGTCCTCCCCTGTCACCGAATCCTCCTCGTCCTCTTCCTCCTCCCCGGTCACCAAAGCCTCCTCGTCCTCTTCCTCCTCCTCTGTCCCCTCCTCCTCCTCTGTCCCCAAATCCTCCACGCCCGCGAGGGGTGAACCCTGAAAAGCAAACACATAATGAGTGGTATTAGAAGGTTATGGGAACACAATAGGACTGCAACAACTGTGATTGGTCAGGTTGGGCTGCTTGAGTTCTCTCCTACTTGTTGCATGTGCAATTGTTACAATACAACAGAATATAATGGTAATATGCTGTAGTAGCTAACAATTGTGTATACAATCTTAACTTAATACACTACTAGTTAGGCGATATGAAAATGTTCTTGCTTGATGTTTTTAAAATCGTGTCGGGTCTGGTTGTTGCCAGTGGTGGCCAAAGCCCCGCCCCGTTCCGCTGAGCAGGGAATACAATGGACACTTTGCTGTGGTGAAAAAAGCATGGCTGCACGTGTGACTCAAGTAAACTGGGTTTACATGCCAACATGTAGACACTGTTGATATCCGTATAAAAAACACTATTGGATTTTCTTTGTCAATTCATTGTATGAAGATTTTCAAACTTTCATCAATTATATTGGTTAAGCATTCTGGAACTCAAAATACACGGAATAAAGGGTCCAGCGTCTTCGCAGTTTTACGTTACTTTAACATAATTTTCAACGCACAAGCACAGTTAACATTGCATCTACAAAACTAAGGTGACTCCTAAAACACTGATTTACAGTTTCCAGTAAATACAAACGAGGTTTCGACGCGAGCGTATGTTAGTAGAAACTATCGATAACCACCTAAAATAGTGGAACACAGTATACAAGAAAAACGTTTTCAGACAGAAACACTAAACCGAAACACTGCTATGTATAAATGAGGTTGCTTGCATAGAAGGACGTGTCTGGTTGTGTTCAGCTCGTGGAGCTAACACGTGTGCTTTACTTTAGTGAGTGCTGCGCCGCGAGCTGCTACTGAACGCAATTTAGCCGTTTATTAGACCCTAACCGCACGTTTCTATATTTATATTTATAGTCACAGCGATCCTAGTTAACGGAGAAAGCGCCCATACACGTTATTTAACTTGTCTTTGCGCGGCCAACAGTTTACCATGAGGTAAACGGAGCCGCATGGCGGTGTAGGCCACGCTCACATCAGTGCCTTTAACTTTAACGCAGTAGCTTAACCACAAATACATGATGATCTAACTTGTTAACATTACTTTAACACGATGGCTTACTGTACCTGGACTCATGTTTTCTGGTTTAGCGTGTTCTATCAATGCAGCCGACGGTCCTCTTTGCTTCCTCCTCTCTGTGTCTCTTCCTCACAGTGACTCTCTCTGCGTGGGACAGCAGCACGTGTGAAGTCTCCTCACTGATTCACTTCTTTTCGTGAGGCTCCACCACAGAGCACAGGGGACACCAGCGCCACCACCTGGTCTGGGGGACTTATAGATAAAGTTCAATAAATGCTGAGGGAAAAACCAGCAACTTTTTACTTTCTGTATTGTCGACAGAACCTTGTAAGAATGTGAAGGATAAAGCCAGAGCTGCTTAAAAAAATCCTGGTGTTGCTGCCGTTTTTGTTAAACCGGCAAATAAGTTCAGTGCTGACTGTAGTCACTGGTATAGCACTTTCTGTGAGGATATCTAAATCTATCCAGAATGTAGTGAAACCCTTAATAAAGTCTATAGTGTTATTCACAAGCTGAGCAGATTTTACATAAGCAAACGTCAGAATGAAAACTTATAATAAAAAAGAAACAAGTAACAAAATAAATTCCCAAAAATCATTAAGTTTGAATAAGTTAATCACTAAGATGTAGTAGGAATAGTATACACTATGGATAATGGATGATTGCAAGGTTTATGATGTTCAGTTTAAACCATAGACTGTATATATAAAGGTTTAAACCAGTACTTAAAAATGCCTACTGATGATCATGATTCTGTCTTCAGGTGCAGATGGAGTTCATTGAAGAAAGAAATGTGGAGGCGAATTTCTTTTGGTCTGATTTGTTTATATTGTGAGCTGTGCACTTTGGATCTGATTCTGAGGTCTCTACAAGAAGCATCATTTTGCAGCATTTCACTGAAACATAACTAAAATCCTGGCGGAAATTGAATGATTCAACGAAGGCTATATTGGGTTTTAGTTCATAGTATATATTTAACTCAGATTCTTTACACATTCAAAATAAATCCTGTTCTAAGGAAACCACTTGGGTCCAAGTCTATGATGATAAATCAACCTGGAAATGGGTCTATTATGAATTAAAAACTAAGATTGCCAACACTGATGACAACAGATTTCTGCAGTTTCCTGAAGTAAACTGGGTGAACTATATATTAAAAAATAAATAAAGTGTCTGTTTCATCCTAATGGTTAATAATATCCCTTTCAACACTGCAAAGCCTGAAGCCTCAAACTGCCATTTTCCTGTTTAGCGAATGTAGGCTACCTCTATGGTGCCAGAGGTTTTGGCCCGAGACATGCTTTTGTTTTGCTGATCAGGGTCTGATAATAAAAATACAATGATGTGAAGAGTAAAGAAACAATAACACATAACATTATAGGTTCACTAATGTGATCATACTTTAAACTCAAGAAATGAATAGCACTTCAATGAAAAGTAATCACCTAAGTATTGTACTGCAATTTAATTTAATTGCATTTTTATTTTTATTTCTTCAGTTGGGTTAGGGCACATGTGTCAAACTCAAGGCCCGGGGGCCAAATCCGGCCCGTGGTAGATTTAATTTCGGCCCGCAGGATAATTTCTAATTACCATTAGATCTGGTCCGCCGGTATATTGCACGCACACCTTCACTCAATCCTGAGGATTTCCTCAGCTCAGAGCCTTGCACTTTTTTTCTTGAGACAACAGGGCATGTTTGTTTTTTTCTTTGAGGGAAATTGTTTTTTTGAAGCTGTTGGTTGGCCTGTGGAAAAATGTAATCATAAGAAATGACTCTGGAAAAGCTGCAGATCGAGCCATAAGAAATGAATGCAACTGATTATTTAATGTTTAATGTTATTTTTATAAGCAATCATTTAAGCTGTGTTAGTTCCAGGTTTAATATGTGCAATGAGTTCATTTCAATAAGTTTTGCAATACACATTGAACCAGTCCGGCCCTCGACTAGTACCGATTTTTTTATTTTGGCCCACTGTGTATTTGAGTTTGACACCCCTGGGTTAGGGGTCCTTTGCACTGGCCTGCTGATTGTACATGTCAAATTTCAGAGGAAGTTACTTTCACCAGTTCTCACTTGACCCTGCATTGAGGCTCTACAGCTAAACTAATACTGAACCTAATATTTACAATCTAGTCGACTGTGGAGCACCGCTGGCGAGTGCCGGAAACACTTGAAACAGACTATTCCTCAGTGGCGACTGGTCATTAGGGGCAGGTGGGGCACAGCCCCACCTGTAAATAATGATTACAAAAAATGCAAAAAAATAAATTAAAATAAAATAAAATATATTTTAAGATCATGTTTAATCATCTGATTCGTCTGTACATTGCTGTTTTAGTCTGTGTTCTTCTAATTAGTGTCTACAGTGTGTGCCTATTGAGCTGTTTAGAGCCATGTGGGACAAAACCCGATCATGCCCCTCCCTCTCACTGTCTAAGTGAATGGTGACTGTAAAAACTACACTGCGCATGCTCAGAGTATTTTCCTATTTAATGTGTGTGGCAAAAAAATAATGACCATAGGGGCACTGAGCCATATAGAGAGGCGAAGTCCCTCCCCTTCCGGTTGAGCTCCATGGGACCTTATTTCGGAAAAGTTATGCATTGAAGTCAATGGAGAGAGAAAGATTATCTTTCGATCCCGTTTGAATTAAGCTACGAATTACACATATGATGTTTGTCAATTTAAAAGATAATTTTACAAGTCAAAAAAATAAAAATGTGTTGTAAAACTGTGAAGTAACACTTTTTTTGTGTGAAACCGCTCAATGAACTACATCTCCCGTCTCGCACCACACACCAAGACGGCCGTCACGTTGGCACATTTCACTTCTTTCTTTCAGAATGAGGCGAAAAGTATTAAAAGAGGTGAAAATCACTACAAGTCTGGGCATGTTGAGAGCTGTACATACACACAAGGGGAGTTAGTCGGTTCCGTAAGAGCCAGCATGCGGGACCGGGATTCTGGGATTTGTAGTCTTTCTAGTTGCGTATTTTTCATAGTCTTATATTTCAACAGTTTTACGACAAACTGTGACTTTTTTGACATGGAAATGATTATTTAAGATTGACAAACATCATATGTGTAATTCGTGGCACAATTCAAACGGGATCGAAAGATAATCTTTCTCTCTCCATTGACTTCAATACAAACTTTTTCCGAAATAAGGTCCCATGAGTCCCACCGGAAGGGGAGGGACTTCGCCTCTCCACCATACGTCATCTCACATAATTCAGAGCTGATTGGCTGTAAGTACGTGTGCCGCGAAAAGTGTGGTGTGTGAAGAGGAGACGAGAGAGGTGCAGTGACGCGTCCTAAAACCCGGAAGTAAGCTGAGCATGGCTTCCCTCGACAGAAAAGCAATGAGATTTCTCCATAGGATTTTAGAAAATAGCTCGAAATAAGATCTGTGGGAAACGTACCTGTTAGATAAATGCACGTTTTGTTCAGCCGGATAATATCCACATGTCTACCCTACTTTTATAATGTTTTTATCATAAATCTATCGATTAGATTTATGATAGACTTTTGAAACTACAAGAAGATAAGGAGGACTTTTACAAAAAAGTAATAGAGATTTTTGTCCAGAAGGATAGGCAAATGGACTTCATCTTCAAGTCAAGGTAAGACCGCAATTGTATTGAAAATGGGATCTTACTAAGAGAGAACAATTCAATATTTAAATGATAAAATTACATTTTTTGGGTATCCTTTTGTTGAACTGTCTGTTTAAAATTAATCGAAGCATCAGACAAAAAAAGCTTTTGAAAATAATATTATATTTTGGTTTAGGTCAAAATATAATATTTGTAAACCTGAAGAGTCAGTGCCAGTGCCTCACCAGCCATGAACCTCACTGCAGAAGCTTATATATAGACATCTAAGTTTTTTGTGCCCCACCACTTTTGTACATATAAAAACGCCACTGCTATTCCTACACAAGATCAGAGTACTTCTTCCACCTCAAACTCTTCCATTAACACCCTGAGTAAGTTTGCAGCTGTGTGTTTTACTCCACTTTGTTGTAAATAAAACTGCAGCAGCTTGACCACAGAACGTGAACGTTGTGATCAGCTGATTTTGCGCAGTTCTCCAGTGTGTGCGCGGGGCACAGAATGTGCAAAGGGGAGTCTCCCTCCGTAGCCAGTTGGCGTAGTTTTGGGCCTTGGCAGGCACAATTCCGTTGTACACACCAACGTTAACAGCAGCCCCGTCTGTGCACACGGCACCAACTCTGTCGTCCAGTAATCTAGCGCCTTCTGGAAAAGCTTCACAAGTCCGTCGGTACGCAAAGGCGCTGAAACAAGTGACGTTACGCATTTCAGATGTTTGCCGCGCATGCGTACCTGCGTACCAGTTATTGCTTGACAATAAAGCCTTGTTTAAAACCTAGATTTTAGTTGTTCTCTTTTAGTCTTAATGCAAACAGAGAGCTTTGGTTCACACTCCAGTTAAGTAGGCGGCGGTAATGTACCGAACACGATAATTGCCATACGTCATTAAACAAAAAGAAGAAGAAGTCTACCGAGCTGCAATCATAATACAGCCCGGCGGGGCGCGGCAGAGCGGCTGCTTGTCTCACAAAAAATAGTCGTAGAAGAAGAACACAAACACATGAGCTAAGCTAGCGGTTCTCCGGTGAGGACAATATTACTGTTTTACTGTTTGTTGTCAACGGGCCAACTTAACAACTACCCTTACCTGTTAATTATTGCAAGTCATTCATAGCCAAACAACAACTGCTGTTTGTTATGCTTTGTATGCTAGCTGAAGTAGCTAACTGCAGCCATGTTGTGTTTCTGTCATTGAGTAACTTTAGCAAACAAGGCTAAAGCTTTAACCTTAACCTCCCCTCTGACCCTAATATTTTTAGTTTGATAAGTAAGCTAACTTTTATTGGCCTTAAGTTGTATACATTACATTTTCATTTCATTTTTATACGCTTTGGTCAGTCTGATATTCCTCTTCAAAGTTGCTCTCTGATTGGGATGAATGTACATCAAGTGAAAGCTACTTTGATGTGAGACCTGCCATGGACTGTCTGCAGAGAAGAGCTCGTGAGGATTTAATGCACATCTGTTGACACGCGGTCAGTCAGTGATGGCTGTCAACTCCCTGCTGAGATGCTCCATCAGGTAACCCACGCTGCTGTGACGTGTGCATGGTGTATGCTAGAGCTGTGTCAGCTTCAGCCTCACATGTGTTGTGACATGTAAGCCTCACATGTCACAACACATTTGGTGATTTGGTGATCTCAAGGTGATGATTCTAGATAATAGTCAAGCCAGGATCAAGGAATGTCTGTATCAAATGTTAATAAGTGCATTAAAATGTTTGACAGACTGAATGTTCCCCTTTTCAATGACATAATGCAACCATATGTGTACACAAAACATTACTACAAACTATATTAAACACTAATGATTAGAGTTTATTTATTGTAAGTCATTTATCAAATACAAATGCCAAACAGTTGTGTACATCCTCTGTAGTGTGCCAATTATCCAGCTTTCATCTCTCACTATTTAAACTGAAACCACGCAGGCTTGAAACTGTTGTTGAGACAAAAATACAATTGAGTGATTGCACATTGGCCTCTTCGTTTGCAATAAGCATTTTTAGTTTTTATAGGGTAAACAATTGGTTGAAGAACAACCTATAATTTGATCAACAATCAAAATAATCTACATGTAAAACTGTGTGACAATACATACTATACTTCCATATTATTATAAAACGAGTCACCTTCCTGTGTTTCTGAGCAGGCTGCAGAGGAAGCGTGTAGCCACACATTTAGCCCAGCAGAGAGCGCTGTCGGGGGCAGAAGCTGTCACTGCTCTCAGACCCTTTTACTTTGCAGTCCATCCTGACTTCTTTGGTCAACACCCCATGGAACGGGTAGGTGTCTAGTATATTATCACGTGTTTAAATGTTCTGTTGAAAAGATAACAACGCTAAAATCACAAGACCAATCATCATCATGTAAAGAGGAGATTCCCCACACTGTGTAACACTGAGTGGTGTGTTTTACAGGAAGTCAATGAGACTTCATTGAAGAGGCTGAATAGCTTTCTGGACCACCTGCAGAAGCCCGGCTCACACTCAGTCCGGCCAATGAAGCTCACTTTTTATGTCAGGGACACGAAGGACAGCAGCGATGTGCAGCCAGACCTCCTGGCCTCAGGTACACTTTCATTAATACTGCTCATAGTATTTCATCTATCTTTACAGATGTTTAACCTTCCCTATCCTCAGGGTTCCGCTCAGTGAGCTTCACCCTGCACACATACGATGTCCTGAGCACAGTGTTGAACGTGTTGAAGTCCTGCAGCCTGCCCACTGAGCACATGAAGGATCTCAAAACAAGTGTAGAGACATCTAAGAGACCACCTGAGGGGGGGGTGCCTTTCTACAGACCTATTCGATGGCATAAGAGCTACTACAGCTTCACTGGATTCAAAGACCCTGAGCAGGAGCTGCAGCAGGCCAGGAGGGTGGAGCCCACTCTCATGTTAGTAACAGTGAATGCACATACAGTACATAACATAGACTTCACTACTTTTTTGATACAAACTAAAATATGATAGAGAGTTCAGTCCAAACTGTTGTTTTATGCATTTTGTTTACCTATAGTTCAAACAAACATGGTACATGTCAATAAGCATAAGTATGTGTTTTTGAACTCCGTAAAGAGGCAGGCTAGCCGTTTCCCCCTGCTTTCAAGCTTTATGCTACGCTAGGCTAACCACGTCCTGACTCCACTCTCATCACAGACATGGGACATCTTCTCATCTCACTCTTGGAAAGATAATAAATGTTTCTCATGAAGCAGAATAATGAAAGTAAAGTAACCCAAAGACCTAGGGGACCATTCTTGAATATTCTAAACGATCTGATGGACAGGCATTTACCATTCTTGTAGCAAACTATTTACATGTCCAGCATTTAAGGAGAAAACAATCATTAAGTAGAGGTCTTTTTGCTTGTGTCCACCTGATGAATCCATTATTTACACTCTTTTAGCTCTGTGTTGGTCTTTTCCAGCTCAGTAGCTGCTAAATGCTCTACTATGTTCACCCGCTAGTTTCTAAAGGCCAAGTCATGGTTTCAACAAGTAACTGAGTGCATGGACTGTAGCTTTATAGAGTTGTCAGAGTGGTTTCTTATTGCCTTTTCTTTGTCAGCTTGTGGCTGAGAAACAATGAGCCTAAGGCCACGAAGAAGAATACTGCTAGTCTTCCTCGGAGAGAAGAGCTGAACAGACTGAAGAATGAACTTAGTCGCAAGTTGGATCTGTCCGACATCAGGTACACTCAACTCTACTCAGTATGATGGGAAACTGTAGTCCTGAACGATGTGAGGAGCCTTGTTCTTGCAAAATGATTAACCGCTTACCAAGAGAGTAACTGATGTCATTCTAATTTGGTTAGAGATTGAGCAGTCAGCAGTGAACCCTGCTCCTCTGCAGAGTATGATTTAAATGAAGCACGCACCACATATGGTCAATTAGAGGCAGATAATAGAAAATGTATATTATCATGTGTTTGTGTCATTACGACAAAAACATATTGATAGTATTTATCGGTCAATAATAGGAAGCCAAATTGCATCCATTGAGTTAAAGAGGCCCTATTAGGGGTTTTCATTTCCCTGTAGTGTTATATAGGTTTTTGTGCATGTCAATGGTCTGCAAAGTCCCCTCCTAAGACGCTTCCATTCGACTCCTTTGTTTACTTCTGTTTCAAAGTGACCTCACTATGTTATACTTGAGCTTATATTGGCTATCGCTCCAACACATTGTAGGTGATAGGCTAAGGGGCGGGACATATGAAGATGAAAAGAGGTGCTGCAGCACAGGCAGTATGAGAAAAATAAAGAGCTTTTTGAACATTAAAGCATGAAAACATGTCACAGTAGAGACACTACATACTAATATGAACCTGAAAATAAGCATTACATGTCCTCCTCAGCTGAGGATAATAAACTACAGATTATAAATCTTTTTTAAACCCACAAAATGTGAAATCATTGGTCATCTTATCAGTAACAGCTCCATAAATCCATATTGTGCATCCCTAATCTAAATGAGTAGTAAAGGTTTTTATGGGGACTGGGCATGAAAAAGTAAGAAACTGTACGTTACCATGACAATGACATGAGTTGTGTGGTGCAGGTGGCAGCGCAGCTGGGGGGTGGCCCACAGGTGCTCTCAGCTTCAGAGTCTGAGCCGGCTGTCCCAGCAGGACCCCGGGGCCCTTAGGAACCTGCGAGGTAAACACAGGCCCTGTTCTGATCTCTCCATTAAACCACCCACTCATTCAGGGCTGCATTTCTGTCTGTGGGGTCTCCTGTGGGGTCTCCCTGTTTCTTAACCTGTCCTTTTCTAGTGTCTTAGGGTACATCCCATATCTCTTAAATATCATCTATGTTTCCCTCACTTGTGTCTTTTCTTAGTCCCTCCACCACCAGGGATTTCTTGAGGGATGCAAGGAAACCAAACGAGGATACTAGGAAATGTGTTTTTAGAGCTGGAGTAAGGCGACTTTAGTTTGTTGTGACAGTGGTTTGGGTTGTGGCTTTAACAGCTGCAAAGACTTTTGGAGGACTTTTTGACGGCTGACTTTCCTGCTGTTCTATTACTCATAAAAGGTCAAAAAAAGAACATGAACAATTCTCTGCATTTATTCTGTGTACTGTGTCCTGCTTATAGCGGCACGGGACCTTTTTCACCGGCAGACTGCATTTATATTATTTATTCATTTATTTTATTAAGAAAGTAAATGGTCCGTTTTCTTGTCCAGATGTCTTATTACATATATCACCTACGATACATTAAAAAAAAAAAAGGTACAGTATCAAACTTAGGAGTGCTGCACTTCACTTTAATCTATCATCAAACAGGTTAAAGGAGAAGACGGAAATATGTGGCAAGAGCTGCTATGCTGAGCGCACATCTCCAGTTTTGTGTTAGCTTCCAATAAAGCTATGGAAGGTTTACGTCAAAATAAAATCCACCACATGCTTTTTATTGACGCCCAAACCCTCATGGCAAACTAGAACAGAAGGTGTTCAACTGCAGTGTTATGCTGAACTGTTTTCACTTGGTGAGCTCTTACCAGCAAAACATGTAGAATTGGTGAACCTCCCTTTAATGGGCTGCTCCCCCCCTCCCCTCCAGGACACACGGTTATGTTTGCTGACCAGTCGGGGATGAACGCCTCTGGACACATCATGCTGGGAACCATGGACGTCCATCACCAGTGGACCAAAGTAATGCAGCGCAGTGCTTCTGCTGCCGGTGCTCTGTGTGCTCCTCTGTGTGCTCCTCTGTGTGCTGACGCTGCTCTGTGTCTCCAGATGTTCCAGCAGCTGCCCAGCTACCACAGCCTGCTGCAGCAGAGCGACTGGCTGAAGGAGAGGATCAGCCTCCTGCTGGGGGGGACTCAGGTGGTCCACAAGGAGAGGCTGGGCCCCATCCAGCCCATCACCGAGCACTACAGCACACTGAACACTTTCCACAAGAGCCTGATATCCCGCCGCCTCCGGCTGCACCCCCGCAGCATGCAGGGCCTCAGCATGTTGTTAGAGAAGTAAGCTGTCACATGACCATAGAACGCGGTTTTGTACTTTGACTAGGTAACACATCATGTGTTCTTTGTGTCAATCACAGTGACCGCACTAATCCCAGTCTTCATGAGATGGGGTACTTCATCATCCCTACCACCTGCGACCCCCCCAAGCTGCAGGTGTTCCTGCAGAGCCACGCCCCTGAGGCCAGGCAGCGCACCCAACGCAGAAACCAGTGAGTCAACACGCTTCATTTGAATGGATTCCAGTCACTCGTTGAGAGGAATCAACTGGCATTGTGTTTGAATCACTCTGAGCAGCGTCACAGCATGAAACCTTAATGTGCTGTCTATGGGGGGCTATACAGTGGTGCAGTGATGATGTCTTTTTTGTAGGCCGACCTTGGAGTTAGCATCGCAAGTGCTCCCTCAACAAAAAAATAAGCTCTTTGGCAAACACACTTGTTAGCAACAGGACAGACGCTTCAGAAAGAGGAGTATTTACTGACGTATTTGATGTCTTAGAGCATAATGTGAAAATCTCTCCAGCTTGTGTTTCAGGCTTTTAACCAGAAACACATTCAAAAAATTGTTGAGTTCGAGACGTGGGAACACAAAATTGTATAACTCAGTCATTTCAGGACTCATTCCTGCACCACTTATCGCTGCTGCTCCATATCCTCTGCTGATCACTGCAGCTCATTCCTCAGCTTTGTTACTGACCCACTCCTCTCTGTGTGCAGGCTGCAGGCGGAGGAGGCGGCTGTGTTGAAGCTCTGTCTCCACAACCTGTCTCTGAGTAGTCTGTCCAAAGAGCCCAGTGTGAGCTCCAGCCAGATGATCATGTGCTGCAACAGGCTAGTGGAGCAGCGCTCTCCCCTCATGCAGGGCCTCCACATCTGTGTCTCTCAGTTCTACTCTGTCATGCAGGACGGGGACCTTTGTGTCCCCTGGGACTGGAAGAGCTGAGACTCGGTCCATGTGCTGGACAGGGTGTTTGTTACAGCTGTAGAACAATTCAACAGGATCTTTGGTTGGATGTCAGGTGCTGTTCAGTCTCAAGGGAAACCTTTATATGGTTAGTGGTGCAGGCGAATCCAAGTAGAGCTCAATGGTTCCCCACCTCTAAGGACCTCTCAATGACACATACATTTATGCTGGATAGAATTCTGTGCTTCATCCATCCGTCCATCTTCTACCACTTAGGGGAGGAAGCAGTTCCAGCAGAGGGTCCCAAACTTCATTTTCCCTGGCCACATCAACCAGCTCTGACTAGGGGATTCCTAGGCGCTCCCAAGCTGGCGTTGAGACAAAATCCCTCCACCCGGTCCTGGGTTTGCCCCTCGGTCTCCTCCCAGCTGGACGGCCTGGAACAGGTGGCATCTTTACCAGGTGCCCGAACCACCTCCTTTCTATGCAAAGGAGCAGGGGCTCTACTGTGGAGTCCCTCAGCATGACCGAACTCCTCACCCTATCCCTCAGGGAGACGTCATCCACCCTCCAGAGGAAACCCACCTCAGCTGCTTGTATCCTCCATCTGGTTTCAGGCATGTCTTGTTTTTCAGATTTTCTTAAATGTTTGCTTTTCTTCTTGAATACTGGAGAATTGTAACTCTTCAGGAATGATATCAAAAATCTAAACCATAGTGTTTGCCTAAACTTTAAGGTTTCGGAGGCCTTAACTTGTGCAGTTTGACAGAGTGAGTATTTTTAATTGTTGCGTTGAGTGCACTGAGAAATGATGGCACTTTAAAATAAATAGTTTGTACAGAGTTCTCTGTTCTGATGCCCAATAAAACACTAATATAACTACATCTTTTATTGTATTAATTATTAGACTTTAACTATATATTGTTATTTTCTGAACAGCCTTTGAACCTTTGATTAGATCCACTGTTAATCTACTGTGGACAGAAAAGACTGTAGTATTAAGAGTCACACATGTTGTACAGTAAATAAAATTTATTTTCAATGTTCAGACAACACACCGATTCCTCATTTAAATGGAAATAAACAGTCCACAGTGAGCGCTGCAGCTGACGCTCTACTCGTCTCATCAGCCTGCAGCGTCTCCTGCATTTCAAACGGCTCCTGGTGCTGAGGGGAAGTAGCTTTATAAATATCAAGGCTCCTCAGGGGGGTACTGTGTGTGGTGAAGTTTGGGAGGGGTCTGGGTTGGCTGTAGAGGCTCATTTGCGCTGAACTTGTGTAAAGGATGAGGGCAGCTGGATGGGCTGGACGGGTTTCTTGCGGGAGTCTGGGGAGACCCTCTGGACCGGCGAGGGCAGCAGCTGGTTCCGTTTGATGATCTGCAGGGCCAGCTGGGTGTTTCCTGAGGGCGCAGCACACACACTTTTAACACCTCACACACACACATAATAATCTAAGGAAATACCACTAATGGATAGGGCTGCATAATATATCAAAAAGTCTATTGTTATATCAACATTTAGGGTAGACGTATTGCAAAGACACCTTGACCTGATATCAATGATAGCCTATTCCATGTGCCATTCATTCACCCTCTGCATGGTAATATACTTGGCTATCAGATGAAGAAGAAGTTATGCTAGTGGCTGAGGCGGTACATTTACAGTCGATGAGCACCGAGTAGAGCACATGGATTTGAGCTGAAGGGAAAGAGACCAGTGATGAAATGATGTGGGATGAAGAGGAAGAACTGGTATCTAAATCACGCCTGTTTTTTGAAAGCATATTGGATTCAAGAAAAATGACGTTTTATAAACCCAAATTGTATGCAAGTAATGCCGAACACATGTGACAACCAGCGGAGGTAACATGAGTACCTGCAGCCCCTGAGATGTGCCGCACCAGAGCGCAGTGCCGTTTCGCAGTTGGATTGACATCATTACGTTAAAAAAAAGACAGTGTGACCAGAGAAAGGGTTTGTCATCATGATACCTGTCCTCACTGTCCAAGATCTTTGTCAAACTTTACAAAGTTATCAGATTTAAAGGATAAGTAAACATCTTTCTGAACATATGTTATTCCAAATGAAGAAACTAAATGTTTCGTTGATTTCAGTGTGTGGCATACCGTTCTGCAGCTCTAAGTACACTGCCAGCAGGATGGCTTCAGGTGGAATTTCCTTAGTGTTCACCATAGATGCAGCCTGATGAAGAAGAAAAAAAGAGATTGTAACGTTTTAACTATAACTTAACACAATTGTTTAGAGAATGCACTATACTTAAGAGACGATTGTTTTTTTTCTCCACACAACATACTTAAATCCATCATATCGGCTGTGAATAGAAGCTTGTGAGGAACGAGGCACAATAAAGCTGCCTGACAGCAATCTGCTCAGCTAGTTACTTTGGTTTCTATGGTTACTTGAAATTCTTGCTAGTGCTGCTTCATACAGCGGTCATCTCATTGGTTGCGCTTTAAAAAGGGGAGTGGCATTCAATTTTGATATAATTTGAACGTTGAGAGCAGCATATTGGGGCAATCTGTAGCAGTGGGCTCCCCTGGGAGTCACGCACCACAGAGCTCCCAGGAAGTGACCAAGCAAAAGGTGGTATAACAACTTCGGTGTCATATAATGCCTTTTGGGCAGGAAAAAAGAGGAGAAGCAACTTCCCAGTATGAACACTTGAATAGCCCTTAATCATTAGGTCCTCAAAAGTTGTAAGACTCACTTGGGTGGGAGGCGGGGCTTAATGATGGGGAGGCGGGGTTAAGACTGGGAAACTGGTCTTAACTGGGAGGAGAAGGACGGCAATATCAGCACAGAGCCATTTTACCACTGATTCAGTGAAGGCAGCTAAGGCAGATTGCTACACACTCTCTTAAACTTTCTGCATCATGTCTGTGTTGACATTTGACTGGTTTTCAAAACCATATCCATCTGGGTGAGCGGTCTCTGCTGCAGCAGTAACAACATGCCCTCACACAAAGCTCCAGAACTAACCTCAGAGGCACTGCTATGTTAGGCATGTGCATCTACGTGTGCTGCCCTGTTCTGGGATTGTGTTGCTTTATGCTAACCTAATTACTGTTAATGGTTTGTATTTGACCCTGACGAGGCTGTTGTTGGAGTTTGATGCACTGTGAAAGAAACCCTGACTGCTGCCTTACACAACAAGCTTAAATTGCGGCACCTAATGAGTATATGCAAGTCATGTAGCTGTCGTCATGGTTACCTGATGCAGGCACTTGCGGGCCTTCTCGTACTCGCTCCTCAAACAGTAGGCGCTGCCCAGGTTGAAGAGCATCATGGCCCGGGCTGACGTCACACTGCTGGGGTAACACAGGGGGGTCTGTTTCCCTGCTGCACACACACCACACACTTAGTATTCTGATGTCATTTGAAAATGAATCATTCTTAGTGTTGTACATATCATTTTTGTTCAATCATAGAGGAATTTCTGAATGTTGACTCACAGGACTCCACAGGCTCTTCTCCTTTGTCTGAACCTGTTGACGAAAACAAAGCCGAGCATTAATCCCCGAATCAAAGCAGTGTGTTCTGTAGAGGACAGTGGAGCGGCCCCTGACCTTGGTCCTGCTCGCTGCTCAGCACCCCCATCGACACGTCGCTCACGTTCTCTGGGTTGAGGTGTCCGATGGCGTCTGAGATCCTGTCCAATGAGATGAGGGCTTCAGCAGCATAGAGGTGACCCAGGAACCTGCACAGAGAGCAGAGGGCTGAGTGACAGGAGCAAACATGGCTGACGACCAGCTGATAACTTCACGGATGCTGTGACTCACTTGAGCGATCCGGACACCTTAGTTTGATGGAGCAGTTTCTCAGCGTGGTTCAGTGCCATCAGGTTGTCTCCCAGTGCCAACGCCACATAGGCACTGCAGGCCAGGATGGAGCACCTGCACATCAAACAGAAGACAGAGGTGAGTGTGCAGCCGGGTCACAGCTGATGTGTCGGCTGTAGTGAGGAGAGCAGTGTTTACCTGAGGTTCTCCACTTCCTGTTTCCTGAGAGGGGACGATGGTGCAGCGGACAGGAACTTATCGGCCTCCGGACCCTTCCCACTGCAACACATCATCACACAACTGTCAAACAGCAGCTCTTCAGTCAAGAGGAAGCCATTATTGACGGTGGATCAGATGGCACAATATGAATATTCTTGTGAACGAAAGAAAGCTGTCCTAACTGAGCAAATAGTAACAGAGGCTCAAACAGTCCTAGTTTCTATTATTAACTATATAGAGTACAACATGCTCAGCAGAGATGACGCTCCTGTAAGCTCCAACATCACATTACTGAGTTGTGTTAATGTTCCGTGCACTGATCATATTTCACCCTCACAATCGTAGTAAAATGCATTTCCTTTTTTCTAGGGGAACCTGAATTTGACATCTATACTGAGGTAAGACTAAATTAATCTTGATACAACTTTTTAGTGTGTTTGTGCGCGTGTGACCTGCAGGCGTCGCTGATCTCGCTGCCGCTCTCGGTGCTCCCTGCCTGGCTGCAGATCTTGGAGCCGTTCTCTGTCTTGGCGTCCTGCTGGTGTTCAGGCAGCAGCAGCAGTGCGTTCCTCAGGCCGATGGCTGCAAACTCCATACTGGCTACTGGGATAGCTGCTGACTGGCCCTCACTGTACACACACACGTACATACACACAATTATACAATATTTCACTCCATTGAAACAAATAATTAGAGTCAAACATGCTGTCATATATATTCTGCAAGAGATCTTGTCATATTCAATTCAATGGTATTGTGTTTTTACTTAGGACAGAGACAGATTAGCTGTTCTCCTGTTCCTAATCTTCATGCTGTGTGTGTGTGTGTGTGTGTGTGTGTGTGTGGACACTGACCTGTATATAGTGTTCTGGGTAGACTGCGATGCCAGGATGATCTTGCGATGGTAGCCTTGCCCGACAATAGACTGAACTATACCTTTTTTACAAGGTAAACCTTTGCTTTCTTGCTCCGATCCCTGGAAACAAACAGACATTGTTCACCTTTATAAATCTGTACAATGAGTAAAAGTTACTTTAGAAATACATGTTCAAACAAACAAATAGTTGGTGTGCCCATGGTATCTCTTGAATAATTATTGACCAATATTACATATTATTCCACTTTAAATAAACAATGTCTTTCACTTAAATCCAAAAACTACTTAGGTTGTCTTCGCTAACAACAGACACCAACACTGAAAAATGAAATAGAGGATCTATTCTGCTCAGTTTCAGGTTCAGAAGTGTATGTAGTGCCTCTACTGTGACATGTTTCCATGTATTAATGTTCAAAAAGGTTATTCTTTTTCTCATACTGCCTGTGCTGCAGCTAGGCCTGTCGCGATATTCGATAAATTGACTTATCGTACGATAAATAAAATGGACTCGATAACTTTTCTGAGCTCGATAAATTGCCGTTTACATAAGGATGGGACCAGTATTTTAGCCAGGCGCGCTGCGAGATATATATATTTACAGAGCTCTCTCTATCTATCTATAAATATATCTATAAATATATCTATATATATAGATAGATATATTTATAGATATATATATTTAGATATATATTTATAGATAGATAGATAGAGAGAGCTCTGTTTTCCAGCCTGAGTCTATTTAATTTATTGTTTTGGTTGTGTGTGATTTAATTAATTTATTATAAATTAATTAATTTGTTTTATTTATTATATATCATTTATATATTTTAACATTATTTCACATTTCATTTGCCATGTTGAATGTTCAATACAAAGTTATGTTTGAAAGGATGTACTTGAATTATTATTATATATTATCATTATGTCAGTGGTCTAAAATGGTCTTACAACAGTGCCGACAATATTATCGTTTATCGCAATAATTTCCAGGAAAATGTATCGTCCAACAAAATGTATTATCGTGACAGGCCTAGCTGCAGCACCTCTTTTCACCCTCTGCTTAGAGATGTTTCCCCCACCCCCCCCCCCCACCCCCATACAATGTGTTGGAAAATCCACATGCAACAGAGCTGAAGTGAAATGAGGAGGTTTCTCAGTAAAGTGTGAGCACCTTGTTAGCGGAGATGCAGCACTCTGCCAGGCGCAGCCACAGTCTGGGGTTGGAGTGGTACACCTGCACGGCCTCCATCAGACACTCGAAGGCGGCCAGAGGCCTTCCGATGTGCAGCAGCTGGATCCCGCAGTTATACAGCAGCTCGTAGCGCTTGTTCGCTAGCAGAGCGCACATCGGGATACCTGTGAACTTCTTAGCTGGAGAAGAGAAAAACATCTTCTTACCGTGGTGATAATAACAATAATAGTAATAATTTAGAAAACTTCATTTGTATAGCACTTTTATAGTGCTTTAACAATGGAGGTAAAAAAAAGGGAAGAGAATACATTAAATAACTAAATTATCCAAAAGTTCACAACAGATAACCTACTCAGTAAGTAATACATACAATAAAACAATTTAAAAAAAGGCAATATAAAATCAATAATAAAAAACTCTATGACCAATTATAGGGGGACACTAAAAAAGAATGTGTTTCCAGTCGTTTGCCTCTAATATGTGACCCGCTCTATCGAAATCAGTCGGAACGGCTCATTTAAAAATAAACGTGGATTTGCGTAAAAAACTAGTTTTTCGGGGTTCGGGTGTTTTGTTTGATTTTAAATAAACAAAGTCTTGGCTTTCAAAATATGAAACTTTTATTTCCAAAATCACACGATAAATACATTTTTGTAGCTTGTAAAGGGAAGATGACAGCGCTCACTCGCCACTCTGCTCTTCCTCAGCACCGCCCCCCTCCCTCCGGCTGAAATTATGAATGTAAGGCGTAATCATAGATAACACGGCAGGGTCCGTTACAGTTTGTTTTCATCTGATTTCAAATAAACAAAGTCTTGGCTTTCAGAATATTAAACTTGTTTCGGCAAATTCAGATGATAAATACAACTTTGAAGCTTCTAACGGCATAATTACAAGCGGAGAACGGAGTAACTTAACGTCACAGCAGGCATAACAACAGCCGGTGACACACACACACACACACACACACACACACACACTGGATTCCAGAGAAGAGGAAACTTTGAAAGCCTTTTTCTCAAAATGATGACTCAGTCATTATATAATGTGACATATTTTGCTTAATATTTGGAGTACAACAACAATCCTGATATCATTAGGAAGCTAGGAATCTCCTCTTTCCAACAGTGTATACAACTCAAAATGTGTCTTCGGGTCAATGCGACTGATTTCGATAGAGCAGGTCACATATTTCCTGGTAGGGTATTCCAGTCTCGTAGTGCAGTGAATAAAAGCTGCTTCACCCATATTTCTTTTAGGGGAATATTTTAAAAGCCGGCTGAAAAAACGTGGGAAGTGTTCACAACATTTGACAATAATGTTTAAACAAAATCCTCAGCAGAAACAATGTCCTTATTGCTCTGGATAATCCATACATCTCACTGTCAGCAGTTTTCATTAGGGACTATTTATTTAGTAGAAGGCAGTTCCGGTGAAAGTGCTGACGGAGAGTAACAGTGCATCTAAACATCACAAACTATAAAAACCTGGCCAAATCAAAGTCTAGCCCCAGCCTCACCTTGCGCGTTGCTGCCGTCTCCTAGCTGTGCGCACGTGTGGTCGTTCTCTTGCAGCGCCTTCTTGAAGTAGAAAATGCCTAGGTTGTGTTTCCCCATTGCGAAGTGTATGCACCCCAGATTGTTCCAGAACATACATCGAACACATTCCCCTGTATGAGACAAGATGCACAACCATTAACAAGTACATACAAAATAAATCAAACTACTAAGGCAAGCTGCATCAAAAGTAAAGACAATGTTTTAGCCAATAAGGATACATTAGCAATCTGAACCGTAAGTAGCTGTGTGGCTTTTCAGATAAAGAGGGAGAGGAGTGTTTACCCGTCTTGATGGGTCCAGGATGCTCTGCGATGTTGGAACTGTTCAACAGCTTCACTGCTTTCCGGTAGTTTCCTCTCAGGTATTCAAAGTTACTCTTGAGGAAAAGTGAGGGTGCAGACTGAGGGAGGAACAGGAAAAAAGTAAGAGAGAAACACACAGACCGACATACACTGGGAGAACCATCAGCATGGTGTCTGTCACTGTGGCGGAGCAGCTGGAATGAATGGTGCTGTAGTGTGAACAAAAAGCTATAAAAACATCTTATGTTCTTTTTAAATCTGTGCTATGTCAATACCATGAAAGTCTTTAAAACATTATATCCACCTTTCAAAAACAATGACATCCTGGCTTGGGGGTGTAACTTATTACATGTAAAGGGAATAGGTCATTAGGATTTAAAGTGTGTGGGAGAGAAACTTTGGGATTTGAGCCTTTGCTGACCATGTACAAAACCCTATGTAAAACACTGCAGGAAAGAGATAACCCCAAAAGCATAATAGGGGCTCTTTAAAGTAACCCTGCCAGCCCTCATGACATCACATCCCCCCCCCCCCCACACTGTTTGAACAACATCATGGTGGAGACTCACGTTCCCTGCTGTGTTCATCACTGACTTGATCTCTCTCTTACAGGCCTTGGAGGATTTCATCTGAATGTAGGCTCTCACTTTGTACTGTAAAGGAAACAACAGTCAGTCACAGAGGCTGGAACAGGGAGGGGGGGTGGTAGCTGGGATCTCTGAGCTCTTACCTGGTGCATCTTTGACTTGGCGGCCTCCATCATGGCTGTGAACTCTGCCTTCTGGTTGGCTCCATCTTTGTTTGAACTCTGGAATCAAGCACAGCATTCAAACATTTAAGTATATCTTTATTTGCCTCACTCCCCTCACTACAGGACATATACAACACCCGCAAAGCACTCAGCATTGTGGGTGACTCCACCCACCCCTCCAAGAGCCTCTTCAGCCGCCTGCCTTCAGGAAGAAGGTTCCGCAGCCTCAGCTCGGGCACCGTCAGGCTGGGGAACAGCTTCCTCCACCAGGCGGTCAGGATGCTGAACTCTCTCCCCTCCCTCCCTCCCTCTGACATCTCTCCCCTGAACTCTCCACCCTGCCTCCGACCTTTCTCCCCTGCCCCAAATGTGTACACACACACACACACACACACACGTACACACACACACACACACACACCTTTTCTCCACTGCTACTGCACTGAAACTGTACTTTGAACACTTAAATATATTATTAACATTATAAACTGTATACCCCGGTTATCTAGGCCCTTTGTTTTGTTTAAAGTGGACCTATCATGCTATATTTAAATGATATATTGTAGGGCCATACCTATATAAGGTATATTTATACGTTTCTGTTTTCAAAATACCAAACAGATCATGCATTTTAGCCATGCCTCATTTCGCTCTATGTGCTGTTTGCTGTCTACGGGTCTGATTCTGTGAGCTGCAGCTGACCACGCCCCCCTGCAGGAGAGGGGAGCCGCTCTGATCAAGTCAAGAGGGGGAGAAAAACTCCGTCCTCCGTGTTTTATTATATTGTTATAGGCCTATAGTCGTTATTCATTTGTTTTAAAGCTCAATAAATAACAAAGAAGACCTTTGACCGGCACTTTTCTAATTTTGTCCGGAAGATTTCAACTTTAACCGACATCTTGACCGGCGAAAGAAACTGAAACTGAAACTGAAACTCTGCCGCACGGTCCCCTCGTTCCTTGGAAGAGGCGGAGAGGTGGGTGTTTGTCATCTGCTGGTGGACTAACCGGAGAGAATTACAGTGCTTGCCTCGACGGGGAGGGATTGCATTGAATTAAAGCAGCGGGAGCAAACGCTTGCTTCTCCCTGCCGGGAGGGCAGGGAGAAAAAAAGCCACAGCGGAGAATAAACAGAAGGGTAACCTAGGTAACTATGGGCGGGAAGTCTTCTTCGCTGCTTTTGTGGCAGACTACAGCGCCACTTACAGGCCTGGCATATGTACTACAGCGTCTCCAGCGCTTTCGAGCGGCAATGGCCGGCCGTGGCCCAACCCCACATTCCCCTGATAGGTGGAGAGTTGGCCCAATAGCCGTAGCGCCACTTCTGTGACGTCATTGAAGTGTTCAAATCTGGATCAGTTTTTATCAGATCCGTTGCAGCCCCGTTTTTAGAGATTTGGGTATGGAGGAAAATAGAGAGGGTTGTGTTTTCTGACACTTGGTGAGTTCCCTGGAACACCGGGGACACATATTCATGTATAAAAGACGTACAAAAGTGCATTTTGCATGATAGGTCCCCTTTAATGTATACCATGTTTATCTAGGCCCTTTTTGTTTTTTGTTTGATGTATATATATATGTCACACTGTAGGACTGCGGGAAACGATATTTCGAGATTTCTGGATGTACAAAATGTAGAATTCTTGACAATAAAGCTGAGTTTGACTTTGATTTAGTTAGTGGCTTCAGGCGCAACTGCATAACTAGATACAAGTGTTTACAGCTGTAGCCATACCTCTCCTTTGCCGTTCTTGCTGCTTCCTGTTGTGGACAGTTTGTCCAGCACAGCCAGCAGGTGGAGGGCCTTTTCTGGCTGGAAGGTGAGCAGGTACAGGTCCACCAGCAGGAAGCACACCGCCTGAGCAAACTTCTCTGCAAGGACAAATCAATAAAAGGACTGTGTGTCAAAACCTGGTTCCTTAGAAAATATATGTACAATACTTTCAGATTAACTGGGATGGGATGCCCCCTCCGTATATAAACCCTGTTAGTGGGACAGGTTTCAGACTCAAAGACTTGAAAACTGTGTTGAAAGGGTTAACCCTAACCCTTCATATACCTGTGTCTAGTCTATCAAATGGTAGACTTGTTCATTTTATCATAACGTTTTTTATTTAAAGGGACTGAGAGGTTTGCAAAAAATAAACACCATTAGTTTATTATTTTTGACCAAGAGATGGTGATTCTAAACCATGGTTACAAAAAGTTAAGACAGTTACTGTTTTTGACAGAGAGAGACTAGTTTGTCCCAAAGCTTGCTGCTGTATTCACACCTTACACATTAAAGAGTGCCTTATTCAGCTGTGAGTGTGACTCAAGACGAAGTTCACTCCATCATGGCGTGGTAGTGTAGTGGGTGGTTTGGAATTGGGCCTAGGTTAAAGGAAACGGTGGCTTACACATCCATGTCACGATATGATCAGCATTTTCTAATATTAAAGACACAATAAGCAGGGGTGCACATAACTTTTTTAGTGAGTTACTCAGATGAGTACCAAGAGACAGCGTTTGGTACTCACCCCACACGAAGCGTGGTCCTCCTCAGTGTCTCCTTCACTGTCCTCAATTTACACTTCTTGCATGCTAGATGATGAAGATGCACCTCCCTGTCTCTTTGTAAGCCTCCAATTTGCTTTCTCCAAAACTTGTTGCCAAAACTGTGAAGTCCTTGCATTTCCTGAGGCCAAGTTGAAGGATCAAATACTAAGAAATGATCACATGACTTGAAGTCATATCTGATTTCAAATGTGGGAAGTAACAAAGCACACTTATTCAAGTACAATTTTGAGATACTTGTAGTTGACTTGAGTATTTCTATTTTATGCTACTTTGTACTTCTACTTTTACTCCACTACATGTATTTAATCCCTTTAGTTACTTCACAGATGTGGATGAATGATGTGAAATCTAATCAAGTGTTAAATCAGACTTTAGTTCCACCTGGAGTAAATTCACAAGCTACCCTGCAGTATACAAAGTCATTCAAACTAGCTGCACCTTTACCAGCTTTGAGAACACTTTCATGATCAATCATTATAAAACATATCATATATATTATTCTGAAATGCACCAATCTGCACAATGAATACTTTTACTGTCGCTACTTTCACTATATTTTGATAATACTTTTCTAATTTTACTTGAGTAACATTTTGAATGCAGGACTTTTACTGTAACTGAGTATTCCTACACAAGATCTGAGTACTTCTTCCACCTCTGTCTGATTTCAAACTCTTCCATTAACACCCTGAGTAAGTTTGCAGCTGTGTGTTTCACTCCACTTTGGTGTAAATAAAACTGCAGCAGCTTGACCACAGAGCGTGAACGTTGTGATCAGATGATTTTGCGCAGTTCTCCAGTGTGTGCGCGGGGCACAGAATGCACAGGGGAGTCTCCCACTGCAGCCAGTTGGCGGACTTTTGGCACAATTCTGTTGTTTATACCGACGTTAACCCTGTCTGTGCACACGGCGACCAACTCTGTCGTCCAGTGATCTAAGCCTCTGCCTCCTGGAAAGCTTCACAGGTCCGTCGGTTATGTCCTGCGCGGCTCACCCAGCTCCAGTTCAATCAGTCATAGAAAGATTTTTTGCAGGGAGCGAAACGGCAACGTAGCTGCTTAATGTCTTTGGGTTTTTTGACATGCCTAGTAGTTTACTCCATTGAGTGTTGACAAGAAACATGTGTAGACGAAATATGTGTTTTGTTTTGATGTACGCAAAGGCGCGTAGTGACACAAGTGACGTTACGCAATTCAGATTTGTGCCGCGCATGCGTACCTGCGTACCAGTTATGTGCCCCCCTGACAATAAGTCAAGACTATGCAGCTTTTTGTCTACACTCATAAAAGTATCCAGTTTAAATGTCATGTCCTTAAATCCTTTAACATTTTGTCAAAAGTCATGAAAAATGCTTGTCACATGCTATCAAGGAACAATGTCCTCAAAAAGCTACAAACACCTAAAAGGTATTCACTTACATGATAATACATTTTTATAGAGTTTTATCAAATATTGAATGATTCTGTCCTTGAGATTGAATCGGGAGAACAGTGGATCGGCAGTTGGGTGATCAACCAGCTGTTGTATGGAATATTGTCAGTAGTAACAGCAGAACATACCAAACGGTTCCAGGAACTGGTAGAGCCTCTCTCCTATTGCGATGGCGTCAGAGTACTGTCGCATGTGATAGTGGATGATGGCTTGATTATAGTATAGCCAACTATTTTCTACATCATCCAACCCATCAATGTCCTCTGCCGATGTGTGAACCTGAGATATGAGTGATGTGAGAAGAAATGCGAGACATCAGGAAGAAGCACTGTTAGTCTACAACTTATACTGAAAACTGACCCAACGCGCCCTGTAAACATGACAGGGTTATGACCCAAGTTTCAGCAGTTACCTGGTTCTTCATTGCCATTAGTGTCTGCTTCAGAGTCCCTGTTGTAGTCTGACTGCTTTTGTAAAACTCTACGACGGCTTTGTTCATAGCGATCTTATAGTCCTCCTTGTTGAGCTCCTGCAGGGTTTCCAGGTGTTTGAGTGACTCGTCGTACTTCCCGCTCTGTGAAGAACAACATGACATCATTTCTTCTTGCGAAGTGTTTTTCTGACAGTTATCTCTGAGTAGCTCCATGTCTGTCCAACACAATAATAACGTGTTTGTGTAACAAGATGAGTCTCAAGCAAACTACATGTTGACCAGAGTAAAGGAATATTTCAGCCAATGCAACAGTATATATTTATAAACCATTTGTTTCTGATTTAAATTAAATGATCAGCAAACAAATACTGTAGTTTTATCTTACATTAAAAGGAGAAAATAGTGCATTTAGTGCAAATAATTCACATTAAGTGCTTTAGTGTTCTGCCACCTGCACTACGTGAATGGGATCAGTCTTATAAACTGAATTGTGTGAACATGTAAAGGAGATATTTGTCTGTCTACAGAGTTTTCACTGTCTCCCTTCAGTTAATGATCCTTTCCCGATTTAAAAAGCGCTTCCAGTGCCACCCCATCCTTCCAACAGGATAAGGGCTTAAATGATGTTATGGTAAGGTAGGTATTAGGGTTAGGTTAAGGTTGGGGTTAGAGATAAGATTAGGGTTAAGGTAAACAGAAACACACATTGTTACAACACCTAAACCAGACCACAGATGAGTTTATGTCTGTTCTGTCATCAACAGTGGCGAGCCGTGACTTTTATACCTAGGCCCTCTGACGATGTCATCACTATCACTGACATGAGCCATCATGAACGAACTTATGCTAATCATAAATCTATCGATTAGATTTATGATTAGAAAATTATAAAAGTAGGGCAGACATGTGGATATTATCCGGCTAAACAAAATGTGCATTTATCAAACAGGTTTGTTTTCCACAGACCTTATTTCGAGCTATTTTCCAAAACCCTATGGAGAAATCCCATTGCTTTTGTGTCGAGGGAACCCGAGCGCAGCTTACTTCCTGGTGTTAGGACGCGTCACTGCACCACTTTATACACATGCATCAACTTCACAGCGGGCGGAACTTGTCATAAAGTCTGCGAAAATAAAGCCCACCCATTTAGAGGGAAGATAAGATTGGTCAATTGTACTGTCATTTGACATTACTCTCTCATTGAGTTACTGTAGCGGGCCCTCTGTGAATTTACAGCAGGACCACCAATCAGCTCCTATCTTCACCTCGCAGAGACGAGCTTCTTTCATTTAACCCTTCACATTCCAACAGAAACTGAACAGGCAGATTCGAAGGATTTATTTCTTTGGAAATGTTATTTTAAATACAATTAAATCAAGTTATTTTGGTAAAACTAATGAAAAATATAACAAAAAAAATGTTTTAAAAACAAAATATTAAAAAAAAATGTTTTCAAATATTATTTTTTAGAATATCTTAGGCCCTCAGAGAGACGGCTCGCCACTGGTCATCAATTTTCTCACATTATTAGTGACAGCTGATATGACCTGCTGCTAGAAACAATTGTCACTTTAACCAATTACCATAACCCAGCAAGAAGCCACTATGGGTTTTTGTTGTACACTGCTACTCTTTGAAGAAAATTAACCTTTATTTATCCCCCTAGGGTGAAATTCAGTTTTCAGTTTCTGTGCCATGGAGAAAGACAGCATTAGGGTGTTTATGTGTGAAACTGTTATCCAATCCATCAGCTACAATCAGCTCGGATCTCTACTCTTGATGGAGGAATTATACAGAATGTATCGCAATCACTAAGAGAAGAAGTAAGCTAATTTACAAGGTGTATTACATTCGCATGAAGTCAGAAATGTGTGAATTTATATATGGAGACAAATGTGACCCTATGCTTATTGCTGACTGTCTTTCTGTAAGTGTTGCAAGTACAGTTTGTTGACACTGCAGAACAGTTTTGAAAGGTGACACAGTGTTACTGCAGAGAATAGCCAAAATATATGTACTGGATTTCGAAGTATGTTAGGAAAGGAAGACTTACCAAATATGCTTCATATGCACTGGCTGCCATTTCTTTCTCCTGGTCTGTCACGCCAGGGGACGATGAGCTGTCATGCTTTGCTTCGTTTTGTTCTGATCAAAATGAAAGAGAGAAACAAATGTCAAGGTTACATAACATCACACTTAAAAAGAGGCTTGACATTATCACTGAACACATTGTCATGTTGGTGGAACCGCTTTAATATGATGTGTGATTTGTGAATGGAGCATTTGCCTGCTGGAGGTAGATTTGTGGACTGTAGCCATAAGGGATGGGCACTGTTTGGCATTTAAACAGTGCAATTATATCTCACTGACAAGAGTTGGGAGGGAATTTGGCCACACTGCTTATACTGTGGTAGCTCTCTCTAAATGCTGCTGGCCCTACCGTCCGCATGTGACAGCAGAAATCAAGCTTGGTCCAGTTGAGGTGAGCCTGCACTACAGCCCCTGTAACCCCAGCTTCCTGTTCTGATCTGACACTGGAGCCTGCTGTCGGCGGTCCACTTCAAGGATGATGTTGTGCTTTCAGAGATGCTCTTCTGCATAACACTGTTGTCCCGCCTTGTTAAAAGAGTTACTGTTGCCTTCTTGCCAGCTTGAACCAGTCTGGCCAGTCTCATCTGATCACTCTCATTTTTGCTCACAGAACTTCCGATCAACAAAAGTCTGATGTTGTTCACACCATTCTCTGTAAACTGTGAAGACTGTTGTGGTAAAATCAGCAGATACTAAACTACCAACAACTAGACCATGCTCAAAGTATCTTAGATCACATATCCTCTCAATTATAATGTTTGGTCTGAACAACCACATCTCCACATGCTTTACGCATGATTGGCTGAGTAGATATTACACACTAAAGAGAAACATATACTTGTGTAGTAAATACAGTAGCAGAGAGTGCAACCCCACATGACGGTATGTGACAGTTGGCGGATTAATTGAGAATTAAAAGTGACATTTTAAGAAAAAGAACATTAACAGTTCATCACATCTTTAAATCCTCCTTTTTATTCAGAATGCATACATTTATTTGAATAAAATGAACGCCTCAGCCGTTGCCTTGGTTCACCCTGACAACGCTAACTGTTAGCATATCTGTTAGCCTGCTCACTGATGTGGGATTAAACGACATATTCTTATTATCGGTACTCGGTAGATTATACGACAGCCGTATTTACCAGGCTGGAGACATTAACGCTGGACGTCTGAAGACATGTTCATGTCCTTAATGTTTTCCACTGAGAAAAAAAACTTCAATGCGACATTTGTGAATGAAGTTCTGCCTGAACGTGTCTTTGGGCAACATGCATTCGGCTAGGCTAACGTTTACGTTCACGGGCGCTGTAGATAAATTAAGCCTTATTATACTACACAGCACGTCTCAAACTAAGGACAAACTGAGCATTGGGGTGAATATTATCTTCAAAGTATATTACCAGTAATTAATTTCAAAATGTGCGTTAAAAGTGCATTAGCTTAAATTGACCATATCTAGCTACGCAGCTAGCATTAGCTAACACACTCACCTGTATTTTCTGCCATATCTGTGGCCTTTTCGAGGATAGTTAGAAAACCTGTATGTGTCGGGTCCGTTTAGATTGGATTTAATTCCGTTGATTGGCACATGTAACGTTGAAATTATCCGTGAATACCTTATCATCAGTGTTTCACGCAGAAGATGGCTAGTGTCCGCTCTAAACAGATTCTTCTTCGGCGTTGCTGACAGTTTGCAACAAACTGGTTATACCGCAACAGCGCCCCTGCTGTTATGCACATGTCAGCACAGTTTGAAAGAGCATTCTTCATATCATTCCTATTTTCCTATTTGTCAATATAATATTTAATGCCCCATAAATAATAAAGAGAGGTGTGTTTCTGGCAAAAAGACAGTTCTCCAGCACACAGCCAAGATACAAATCATAATGTATCATATTCAATAAGATTACAATGTATCGTGTTTGCTGTTCTGTAACAACCAGGTATCTCTCTACTAATCTTTTCATGATTTTCTCAGAAAAAAGCCTTTTTTTTTTTTCGACAATGAGTTTCCAGCTTACTTTCTGTAGGCCTATTTAAATTCATGAGAATTGCATATATTCAGTGAACACATTGGCACCTGTAACCAGTGTTATCACGCCTTAGATGTTGATTTGTGTGTGATAGATAAATATGATTTATATATAAATACATCAATCTTTAAAATTATCAGGATTTACACAGAATGTATTTGATATTATTTACAATGAGATCAAACAATTAGATTAAAGGACACCTATCATGCTATATTTGAACAATATATTGTAGGGCCATACGTATATAAAGCATATAAATATAGTTTTTTTTTCAAAATACCAAACAGATCCTGCATTTTAGCCATGCCTCATTTCCCTCCATTTGCTCTTTTTCCAGCCCTGTTTTTGCAGGGGGCTGATTCTGTGAGCTGCAGCTGACCACGCCCCCCTGCAGGAGAGGGGAGCGTGCTCTGATCAGCTGCTGGGCTGTCAGAAGAGGGGGGAGATCTCCGTCCTCCGTGTTTTATTATATTATTATATAGAGTCGTTATTCATTTGTTTTAAAGCTCAATAAATAACAAAGAAGACCTTTGACCGGCACTTTTCTAATTTTGTCCGGAAGATTTAAACTTTAACGGACATCTTGACCGGCGAAAAAACTGAAACTGAAACTCTGCCGCACGGTCCCCTCGTTCCTTGGAAGAGGCGGAGAGGTGGGTGTTTGTCATCTGCTGGTGGACTAACCGGAGAGAATTACAGTGCTTGCCTCGACGGGGAGGGATTGCATTGAATTAAAGCAGCAGGAGCAAACGCTTGCCTCGAGGGGGGAGAAAAAGAGCCACAGCGGAGAATAAACAGAAGGGCAACCATGGCAGCCATGCGCGGGAAGTCTTCTTCGCTGCTTTTGTGGCAGACTACAGCGCCACGTACAGGCCTGGCATATGTACTACATCGTCTCCAGCGCTTTCGAGCGGCAATGGCCAGCCGTGGCCCAACCCCACATTCCCCTGATAGGTGGAGAGTTGGCCCAATAGCCGTAGCGCCACCGTCCTGACGTCAGTAACGTGTTCAAATCTGGATCAGTTTTTATCAGATCCGTTGCAGCCCCGTTTTTAGAGATTTGGGTATGGAGGAAAATAGAGAGGGTTGTGTTTTCTGACACTTGGTGAGTTCCCTGGAACACCGGGGACACATATGTTGTTCATTTATATCTTATTTAAAATTTATTTATTTATGCATATTCTTTTATCTCTCCAGTTTTAAACGATATTTTTGGTTTACTGTCCCATAGTATGTATTGGAATGATTTCAAACGTGTTTTTATGTATCCTAATTATAAAGGTGTGCCTTGGAAATATTTGTTTACATACATTGTGATCAAAACCATTGAGACCCAGTGAGATAATTTAGACTATAAAGTTAACTATTTAAACACTGACAGAGTCCTTTACCTCACTGAGCCTCTCAGTCTGACAGGAGAGAGCTCTCCTCCACCTTCTTATATCCGTTAGCGCAGCTAGCACCAGTCAGATGCTAACAACAACAATCCCCGGTACAGGTGCGCCCTCTTTCTCTCGCTCACTCGCACTTTGGCTGTGAGCTGCGGGCGCCTGATAAGCCAACATCCCCCACTTTCATCACTTACAGTGCCCATAGGGCAAATGAAAAGTATAACCGGGGTGAAAAGGGTGTTACCTTTACTTAATTATGAATGTTGTTACATCAAGGCATAGACTGTATATATGAAAATTAGGATGAGCGCCAACGGTCAAAACAAAATGTTTCCCTCCCAGAGCTACCAGCGCAGCGCCCGCCCAGATCTGGAGCTCTTGGAGACCGCCTATATATGGGAGGGAAACTATATGCAAAAAAACGGCCCTGGTTGCGCTGATAATAAATTGGGTAGAAAAATACAAACGTTTTGTTTCGACAGTATATTGTGTTTCTGCACATATTTCTGTAGTGCAGAATTCGGTACCACTTTACAATAAGACTACCCTTATGAAGGATTCACAAAGGGTTTATAGTTAGGTTATTAATTAGGTTGTAAACACTTTATTAATCATTAAGAACCATTTATAAACCAGTTCTCACATTCATCAACACAGGCTCACTATTTGGCAAGATGACTAAGCCTTATATTGGCTACCTAGCTTACTTCGTCTTCTTCATCAGCCAACATCCTTGGTCTCTGTTGTTCACTGAGTTGATTCCCCCCCCTTCCATCTTGATGTTTCTTGGCATCTCTTTATGACCATTTATTTATGAGTTACTAACATTTATAACTGCCAAAAGGGAGCCTTGTAAAGTGTAAAACACATTCCCATTTATTAATGAGTTACAACCATTTATAATTTGTTTAAGTTATATTAAGCCATACAGTTATGCATAAATTAGGGCGTGGTCACATTGAGTGACAGTTTTGTCCAGTGACTGCTGTTATTAGCTTCCTGTCTCTCTGCTAGTAGCTCCGTGATGCTACAGGGACTCTGCCTGCTCAGCTCATCCGGGGAACATAACTTGAACTATTTTTCATGCTTATATCGGACTATTGTGACTCGCTCCGCGTTTAAAACAGACGGTGCATGAATGCAGTTTTACGGTAAGTGAAATTCAAGTACTTTATTTATGTGTTGCATATGTTTTTAGTCAGCTAAGGTTAATGAATGTTAAAGCTTGGGTTAGCATGTAAGCAAGTGGTAGCTACATCTGTGCTAACGATGATAATCGTAGCCTCCAAGTTAAAACGTAATAGAGAAGTGTTAAGCATTAAGTGTGATAATACTGTAGAAAAAACGGCTTCTGTTTGAGGTTGGTAAAATAAGGTCATCCTTGTAAGTTAGAGAGATATTTTATTAGGTAGGTAACTTTATGCATTGATAAGGTACATTTAAATTTGCTATGATCGATTATGTAGACAAGCTAACGTCAAAGTAGTGTTGAAGAGCAGCGTAGTGTATGTGAAATTAACCTCACAATAAGATGTGTGTATATTACAAATATTAATGTCATATTTCAAGATGATTACCGGTACTTAGATATTACAATATGGTTGGTTGAGCTGGAGTTCATTATTGAGCTTAAACGTTAACGTCACAGTCATATCTGAAGAACAAACCCAAACCTTGTTCTTTTTATTAATTGTATTACCAAATTGGTATCAAATAAATAGTAAGCATTGGTAATACCAATGCTGATAAAGAAAACTATTTTATTTGAGTATTTGTGTCTGGGAGAAGGTACTGTACCCAGTTACTAGTTCTTGTACAAGAGAATACAAAAATAAAAATAAATCAATATGGACCATTACTGTATAATTATCCTTAAATTATGTTATACAATGCACCTAATAAACAAGTATGGCATTTTGAAACATGATGTGCAACCATTTTTACTGTAATTTGTGTGCATTTTGTTGTTAACTAAGATGATGTTATGAGTTATTTTTTGTCAGTATGCACGTGGACGCTTTGGACATACCTGGGGAAGGAAGAAATGGGTCTTCGGAATGGGAGTTAAAGACAAAAGCGGAGACTAGTGTTGAAACTAGTGGAGAAACGATCAAGATGCCACCTTGTCCCTCTGATTAGACGGCATGTTAAGTCAGGAAGTAGCATTATTAGTGATGAGTGGAGGGCATACAGGAGAGTGCTGAGTAACATGGGGTACAACCACTACACCATAAACCACAGCAGGTGGTTTGTGAACCCCCAGACCGGCAGTCATACCCAACATATAGAAAGAGCTTGGTGGACCGTCAAAGGACATGTCCGTAGACTGAGAGGAAACCGTACAGAGAGTTTGTTGGAGGAACACCTCAAGGTTCTTGAATGGTCATCTTGGCTTGGCTCTGGTCACCCTGATGGACTGCTTGGACGCTTGTGCAAGGATATACACAAAGCCTTCCAAGTATGAGTACCATTATTTCTTAGCAAGTCTTTAATTTATCTCTGAGAAAAGCTTTTATGTTTAAAAATGTGTATCAGTTATACTAAATAGTCATTACTTTGAGTCCTAATTTTCTTCACGTGTGAATAAAATGTTTTGCTTGGCTCTTTTGCATCTTACTTTGCATCTCCTCCTTGAGTCCAATATTGACTGTTTGGGAATATCTGAATCTTGGCTAAAACAGTCGTCACCATCCACTCTTGTATCTATGTCAGGATATAATGTGTTTAGGAAGGACAGACTGGAGGGAAAAGGAGGGGGTGTGTTGCTTTATGTGAGGAATACCATTACTTGTAGGGAGATTGCACTCCCAGCTAACATTGAGTTTGATTGTGTGTGGAAATCACACTATCTGAGGAAATGTCCCTCACCATGATTTGCCTGTATCTACAACCCACCGCTAAGGTGGATTTCTATGACCAGGTAAAACTCCTGCTGAATTCCTGTGACTCCAACAAAGAGCAAATTATTCTAGGAGACTTTAATATCAACTGGAATGACAAACAAAATAGAAAAAGCTTCAAACGGATCACGGATAAACACAACTTAATACAACGAATGGATCAACCGACTAGAATAACCAAAACCTCCAAGACTTAGATTTAGAATAGATTTATTATTTACAAACAAAGCTGACAGAATAGTTAAAACCTACAACTTCCTGACTGGTCTTTCTGACCATAATCTTGTTATTTTTGCCAGGAAACTCACAAAAAAAAGGTTCATGGCCACACCTAAAACCCCTGCCTTGGGTTCACGCTTCATCCCCAAAAACCTGCAACAACGTTTTATGGAGGCAGTGAAAATTATTAATTGGGGGGACACTCTGTCCTCTGAAGATATTGGTGAAAACAGTAATCTGTTTATATCTAAAATTAATGATGCAATGTCTTCCTTCTCAAGGAGAGGGTCAGTTAGGGACAGGAAGGAACATCATCTTCCCTGGCTGAATCTACAATGCAGGAATCTCATGAAATCTAGAGACCAACTACTAAAGCAGAGCTTGAAATCCGGACTATTCACTGACAGACATAAATGTACTCATGCTCGTAATAAGGTAACTCAAACAATAAGACAGGCCAAAGCAAACTTTTTCATCAATATAATTGAAGGTGCGAAAGGTAACAGTAAAAACGTTTGGCAAATCCTAAATAAACTATTAGGTAAACATAAGAAACAGGAAAATAATGCTCTAGAATTAAAAATCAATGATGCCCTGATAAAAGACCCTGCAGTGTTGGCCAGCTCTCTCAATGAGTATTTCATAAATAGTGCTCTGGACATTACAAAGCTCTTCCCGCCATCTGAGGTCTCACCTAGCCCGACTGGATACACATCCAGTTTTTGACCTAGAGGAAATCACAGAGGTGGAGTTAAAAAATATATTCTTAGGGTTAAAAGGTTTTAAGGCTATGGATGCAGATGATTTAGACACCAACTTTATAAAAACACATATTGACGGTCTAATAAAACCACTTACTATGCTAGTAATCTATCAGCACGAGGGAAGTTCCATCGTCCTGGAAGGTGGCCACGGTGACACCGATCTTTAAATCTGGGGATAAGGCAATAATGTCCAACTACAGACCAATCAGCATCCTCCCCTGTGTCTCTAAGATAGCTGAGAAATGGGTGTCAAAACTAATCACCAAACATTTAGATAAAGGTTTCGCTCCACTCCACCCAATGCAGTTTGGTTTTAGTGCTCACCACTCCACTGAGACAGCTAACTGTGTCTTTGTGGAAAAGGTTAAATGTATGTTGGACACGAGCCCATATGTAGGTGCTGTCTTCCTTGATCTCAGGAAGGCTTTTGACACTGTTGACCACCAAGTGCTCCTTACAAAGCTGACGTAAAACAGTGTGTTTTGGTCAACGGTACCAAATCCCCCTACCTTGTGAACCCTGTTGGGGTTCCACAAGGTTCCATTCTTGGACCATTACTGTTTTCTCTGTACATTAATGACTTGCCTAATGTATGTCCTGATTTGAATGTACAAATGTATGCCGATGATGCGGTCATCTTTGTACACAGGAAAAATACTGAAATAATCACATCCTGTCTCTCAAATAATTTGGACAAGGTTCAACACTGGCTGAACAACATTTGCTTACAGTTAAATGCAAAAAAAACAGTATGCATGATGTTCAGTAAACGACCAGTCAAAATCGAAGGATCCAATGTGTTTTTAAACGGAGCAGAATTAGAACAAGTCTCCCACTTCAAGTATCTTGGAGTCATACTGGACTCGAACTTGACTTTTAAGAAACATATCAAGAAAGTATCCAATACCGTTAAATTCAACTTGCAAAATTTTAAACAAATTAGACCTTTCTTAACTGTCAATGCTGCAAAGTCATACCTCCACTGTATGATTCTATCCCACATTGAATACTGTTTTACAAACTGGTCGTTTGCTTGTGCCACACACCTGAAACCCATAGAACAGCTGTACAAGAGAGCTATCAAGGTGTTTGACAGAAAGCCATATTCATACCACCACTGTACCATCCTTGAAAAACACAATTTCTTGAGTTTTGACAATTTTAAGTCTTTTAAAAGTATGTGTTTTATTTATAAATGTTTACATGGACTGCCCCCCCCCCTCCCTTAGGGGAATTCATCCACAAAAAACACACTGGACGCTGCACTAGGTCAGAAACCAGAGGAGACTGTGAGGTCCACCGTAGACGGACCACTTTCTGTCAAAATGTTCTATCAATTAAGGGCAGCTCTTTGTGGAATAGCCTCCCAACTGAGATACGGGATTGTCCCACTTTGAACAGTTTTAAAGGTCAACTCAAAGAATGGTTGAGAAACAAACAAACGTGCAATCACCGCTAAATGCACTTCAATACAGGGGCATCTCCTCTTGCACTTGATGTAGCCCTTTTATCTTCTCCTGCACTTTATATTTCGTAGCTGCTACATTGTACTGCCATGTGGTAAATGCTTATATGCTGCTCATGCTCTTTCTGCATATCATGTATTTATTTTGCTATGTATATAAATGTCATGTTCTCACTATTTGGCAAGCAACCGGTCACAGTTGCCCTGTTTATCTCATGTCTCATAAAAGCATTAATAATGATTTATAAAGTGTTCACAACCTAATTAATAAATGAATTACAAACTATTCATAAACCCTTTATAAGGGTAGTCTTATTGTAAAGTGGTACCCAGAATTCTGTACATATACAGAACAAAGCCCATCAAATATGTTTTTGGTTGAGCACATCAGTTGGGTGGACAGAACATCTGGTAGTATGAAAGAAGTGTTCAATTTGGTACAAAAGTTTGGTTTTGATAAATGTTTATGTCATTTTGGCTGCAGTTTTTCATCATGCAGGATATATGAGGTGATTTGCACTTTGAGTGTGTGGTTTTGTGAATTGTGTTATTAAGTGTTTTGGGAAAATAAGCCATGTATTGAAAAACATGCGTAAGCAATTGAAAAAAACTGTAATAGCCTACACAAAGTAGCATGACAGGCTGGGGGTGCTACTTCTGCTGCAGGGAGGTGCAGGGGATGTGGTAACGAGAGGGAAGTTAAAGTAAGTCAGTCACAGTCAGTGTGATAATATTTTCAGTGTCAGTTTGAGTCCCACAAATATCAGAGATGAAATGGTTTAAGACTGCTGTGGACATTGCCAATAAACAGACAAGCATGGGGTTAGGGCTGGTGGCCCTGACAGCTGGGGGGGAGCAGATCTTTTCCACAGTGGCCTTCAGCTGTCCCTGCAACCAACTCAACTTCCTCTACGGCTTAGTGTTCCTGCTTGTGCCCGCGCTGGCTCTGCTGCTGTTGGGGTTCATCCTCAGTGAGAGGACGTGGAAGGTACTGACGGGCATGTGTCGGGAGCCGCGCCGCTGGAGGAGGCTGGTCACCGCCGGCTCGGTCCTGTGCCGGGTCAGCTGGATCGCACTGGTGGCCCCCTGCAGCTGGATAGCCATGGCTCTGCTCAACGGGAAGTACTATGAGTGTGCGATGACCGGGACCAATGTGACCGCTTACAACAAGCACCTGTGTGGAGACAAGAGTTTGGACCAGTGTCAGCTGGAGCTGAGCAGCTTGCCCTGCTTGGGGCCGAAGGAGGACCGACAGCGGGTCCTGATCACTCTCAGAGCCGATTCCCAGGTCAGTGCACACCTCCACACATCGTATAGCAAGTATAGCCTACACTGTGATGAAGTGAAATCAAGTCTAAATCAAGTTGTCTGAAGAGTAGACAGCATCACTTGATTTAGAGTGCGTGTCATATAATAACGCGTGCCAAGGACAACTGCAATATAAAGTAAATAAAGTTACAATTTGAGAGGACCCGCATATGTCATATCGAACAGAACGGTGAGCTTGCTTTAGACCTTTTAGATAAAAAAAACTAACATTTGCCCTCGCTCAAACTTTCATAAGTCACAAAAAGAAGAATGGATGAAATGCCACCTGCAAAACAGTATTCTGATGCTGTGCTGGCAGATGTGTATCTGACCCTTCGAGATTTGACACAGAAAGACCTCTTTTCAGGCTTTTCTGTGTAAACATTTAAAGTTATTTTTAATGATTTTTTTTTTAAACTTTACATTAGGTTTACCTTCAAAAACGGTGCCCTTCCTATTGTGTGCAAAAGTCATGTTTTCAAATCACAAGCGTAGGTATACTGTGCAAGTGAAATCATATGGCTGACAGATGCTAACAGTCCCTCAGTATAACACGAAGACCAATCTTGCTGGGCCATTAACATACAAAGTTGCATAAAACATTGTTTTTGTTGTTGCTTTATTTTCTTTCAGCTTTTAATGGGTAAAAAGTGATTTTATAGCTATCTCTTATTCCATCCTGTTTGGCCATAGATTCTGGGATGGCTGCTCATCGCCTCCATCATGTTGTCCAACCTGCTAATGATCTGCATGGCTCGGTGCACCTCCCCCATCAGCTACCTGCAGCTCAAGTTCTGGAGAACGTATGTTCAAGAGGAGAGCAACCTGATGGATTCATACAGCTCTAAACACGCCAAAGAGCTCGCTGAGAGGAACCTGAAGAGCTTCTTCAACCATCAACCGCCTGAAAACATCAGCACACCTTCCAACAGGGCCTGGAAGAAGATCTCCTCACTCTACAAGTTCAGCACCAAAGACCATTACTACAGCACCATTCACCGATATGTGGAGGAAAGTTGTGACGATGACATGATGAGGATCGCTTCGGTCAAGTCCAACGGGACTGCTGACAACATCCCAGCTGCTCTTGATTTTGTAGACGATGTCAGGATGGCATAGTGACAAACACCTCTATCACCAAGATAGTCATCATCAACATCTCCATCATCACCACTATCATCATCATCATCAGCAGCAGCATCATCATCAGGGAACGTGAATGTTTCATCCACATTTATAAAAAACCCAAATTGTTGAGAACAATAAGGACACCTGGTTTTAAGTCAAACTCAATAAAGGAATATGCTATATATGTAGAAATATAGATACATGACACCAATTAAACATGAACAGCAGCACAGTCAGGCAGAGTGTAAAGTGAAGAGATTTGTGTGAGCTTTATATAACAGGAAATGTGTCAACCTCACCACCGGACCACTTCCTGTTCTTCGCTTGCAGAATAAGCACGTGGCTGGGAAGTGCATCTACCAATCATTATGTCGATGGCTCGATCCCTAGCCCCTGAAGTCCACGTAAGGCCCGCGGTGTGTGTGTGTGTATGGCAGCCTCTGCCTCTGTATGAATCTGAATGGGCTAAAGCTATGTAAAAGTGCTGAAATGGGTCACAAAGAGTGGAAAGTCTATTTAAATGCAGTCAATTTAAAGAGACCCATGTGGGTTTTTACCTTTCCTGTAGTGTGTTACATAGGTTTCTGTGCATGTTAATGGTAAAATCCCTGTGATCTAGAGGGAGTTTTTCTCCCAAACAGTCCCCCCTCGCCCCCCCTGCCTGAAATGCCTTCATTGGACTACTTTGTTTACTTCCGTTACATTATGACATCACTATGTAACATTTGTGCTTCTATTGGCAAGTGCTCCAACACATTGACCAATCACAACAGAGCTGGCCAGCTAACCAATCAGAGCAGACTGGGCTCTGGTTTCAGACAGAGGGTGAAAAGAGGTGCTGCAGCACAGGCTGTTTGAGACAAATAAAGAGCTTTTTGGACATTAAAGCATGGAGACATGTCACAGTAGAGACACACATATGAACCTAAAAATGAGCGTAATAGGGCCCCTTTAACACGAATGCATGTTATATACATACATGCACATGCACCCAATCAGCATATAAGCATCAGGCATTGTACAGACTAGTGTTGCTGTAATGGCAGCAGATAATGATGTGGAAGGGTTTTCCTGTGAAGCACTCAGGGATTTAGTCTCTCTAATGGAAATGGAACAGAAACCACCGAGAGGATGTGACCCCTTCCTCTGTGCACCGCTGCTGATGCTGACTGCTGCTCTGCCTCTGCAACGTATGGTATGTTCTAGATGGAAACATTCAAAAGCATGGATATGCTCTTATTCAGTATGACTTTCTGCATGTAGGCTATACTTTCCCCCTGTGCACATTTAGTTGATTTCATGCTTGTTGAATGCGCTCTGCTGTCAGTGGAACTGAGGCTGGTTTGTTTGTGTGTGCTTGAAGAGAAACAAATCAAGTTGCCCTTCATTTCCTTTTTATACGAATGATTGACTGCTTTGTATTAAAGTGAGTGGAAACAGTTCCTCTGGTGTGTGTTCATTTCTGTTTTGCTTCAGGCTGCATTCCCGTCCCTGTCACGCGACACAGACAGGTGGTTAAAAAACGAGAACAGCAGGGCTTTGGTCCATAGAGCTGTTGAGGGAAGCGTTTAAAGAGGAATGTATACATGAACAGAGAAGGAGAAGTAGAGTGAAGCTGTAACTGTACAACTGGGGCTGTGCCTTTGTTTTTAGTGACAGTAAAGCAGGGACTTCCCTTTGGAGGGATGTGGTGAGTGAAGTGAAATACTGTAGGAGGAGTCTGGAGAGAGGCAGCCAAAGGGAGGGGCAGGAACAGGCTTGTCTTCAGCTGAGAAAGGAAATAACAACTCTTTCACTCTGTCCACATCTCGTGGAGTGTGCCATTCCCGCTGACACCATGGATAACTTCCAGACCGTCCTGCGGTTCTTCATGAACCAGAAGGCCACCATTGGCTACAGCTTCATGGCTCTGCTGACTATAGGCGGGGAGCGTGTTTTCTCCATGATTTCCTTTCAGTGTCCGTGCAACCATGATCAGAACTTTGCCTATGGGCTGACTTTCCTGTTGGGCCCGGCTGGCGTGCTGCTGATTTTAGGTCTCTTCTTCAGCACCAGGCTGTGGAGGCTGTATACCGGCTGCTGCCTGAACCCCATGAAGCTGTGCCCCCGGGGGAACTGCTTTGGCTCACTCAGGGTTTTTATGAATATCTTCAGTGGAGCCTGTGTGGCTCCTATTATGTGGCTCTGTGTGGCCCTGCTCAATGGGACCTTTTATGAGTGTGCTGTCAGCGGTCTGGACGATAACCTGGTGGTGGATCTGTTCTGTAAAAACAAGACTCTGAAGTGTCGGGAGGAGCTGGCCCGGGTGCCCTGCGACCGCTCCAAACTTACTGCTGATGAGCGGATGGAGCTGCTGCTCATGTTCCGAGCCCAGTCACAGGTGAGACACACACACACACACACACACACACACACACACACACACACACACACACACACACACACACACACACCACACACACACACACACACACACACACACACACACACACACACACACACACACGTCTCATGTCTTGACTACTGCAACTCCCACCTGGCTGGTCTACCTGCAAGGACCATCAGACCTCTGCAGCTAATTCAGAGTACAGCAGCTCAACTCGTTTTCCCACAGTTCTCCCGAACTACACCGCTGCTCCGCTCCCTTCACTGGCTGCCAGTAGCTGCCTGAATCAAGCTCAATACACTGGATGTAGCCCCTACTGAGATCACCCTGATGATATTGCTATGACATCATAGGGGAGGCCGATAGGGGAAGCTGATGCGTGAGGCTCATACTGGAAGCAGATGTTGAGTGTTCATTACCAGGGCCGGTCCTAGACATTTTGGTGCCCTGTTCATTACCATCTAGCTCCTTTTTGCTCCAAAAGCAAACCAAAGCCTTTCTATTCAAATCTTAATAAACAATAGGCGCGTTCACACCAAGTACTTTGCCGTATTTAGTGCAGGCACTCAGTGCCCCGGCACTTATTACCCCAGGGCATTTAGTACAGATCGCGTTCACACCGGAGTACTTTTCCCTGAGGGAAGATTACGCAAATGAGCCGCTGACGTCACTTCGTCTTCTTCTGCTTTGGGTTTACTGGCAGGCCGCAAACAACTTCACGGCGTATACTGCCACCCGGCGTCCCCGGCCGGAAGTCCCCGGAGTTGGGGACTGGCTTCAGTAGAAGCTGCTGGGACTCCCAGCAGCGTCTACTGAAGCCTTCTGAGTAAATCGCCAGAACACCGACACCTCCTCATCTCCACCGCTCCCATGTTTTATTTTGTGTTGCCATAAGTTAGTCTCTCTGAGTTTGTGCGCTGGGCGAATGCTAATGCTAATAATGCTAATGCGAGGATAATAAAATGGCGGCTCTACAAAACATTTCAGAGTTGTACGTGGCGTGGTTTGCAATTCGCCCAGCCAATCAGAACTGGGGCACTTTTTTCCCCCAGGAAAGTACCATCTCTCAGCAGGCACTAAAAATGGGGGTAAAAGTTCCCGAGATTAAGTGCTCTTTTTGGTGTGAACACGACATAAGGGGTACTAACGGAACTAAACGCGAAAAGTACAGTGAAAAGTACTCCGGTGTGAACGCGGCTATAGACATCTGTTGGCAGCTTGTATGAAATAATGTCCTCCAGCCTTTAAAAGAGACTGCTTTTGTTGGATTTTCTCTTTCCTGCAGTGTGGTATATCATTTTTTGTGCATGTAAATGGTCTGCAAAGTCTAAAATCCCATGTTGCCTCCAGAGGGGGTTTCTCTCCCACATACCAGCCCCCCCCCCCCCCCCTCACTGAAACGCCTCCATTGGACTCCTTTGTTTACTTCCGTAACATAGTGACATCACTATGTTACATTCGTGCTTCCATTAGCTAGCGCTCCAACACATTGTATGTGAAAGGCTAAGGGACGGGACACCTTTAAGCAGTTGACCAATCACAACAGACCAATCACCAATCATAGCAGACCGGGCTCTGGTTTCAGACAGAGGGTGAAAAGAGGGGCTGCAGCACAGGCAGTATGAGAAAAATAAAGAGCTTTTTGAAAATTAAAGCATGGAAAATGGTCACAGTATAGAGGCACAATCTAAGGTGATGTGGAACTGTTTTGTTTTGTATTGATTTCATAGTGTTAAGTGTGCATTGTTTATCTCTGTCTACAGATCCTCGGTTGGTGCATCATCATAATTTCTGCATTCGTGGGCCTCCTGGGTACCTGCTACACAAACTGTCGCTCCAAAGTCAGCTACCTGCAGCTCACATTCTGGAAACGCTATGTGGAGAAAGAGAAGGAGTGCTTCGATACCTTTGCTGCGGATTACGCAAACAAACTGGCCGAAAGAAACCTGCAAAGCTTCTTCGAGAACAACGACCCTGTTCCGTTCCCTTTCCCCAATCACAGGGCATGGGAGGAGATCTCTGCACTGCACACCTTCTCCAGGAGCGAGCAGTATTACAGCACCCTGCAGCGCTACGTGGAGAGGACAGACAGGGACTTCACGCCAGAGAAGAGACCTGTGTTGGACGTTGAGCATGGAATAGAAATGCACTGACTGTGGGGACACTGTTAGCTAATAACCACTGTTTGTATTTAACTCTCAGTGTATTGTATGTGTGGTCTGACTCAGGAAAAGCTTCCTCCTCACTGACAATGCTGCCACTTACTTTGTTGCACAAAACAATGTGACCAAATTGCAATGCTACTATATCTTCCCTAAACACATGAAGGGCATAACCACTATCGTATAGGCCCTAGCTATTTCACACTGCATGCATTGTGAGGTGTTCTATTTCAATCTAATAAACACACTTACAGGAACATCGGAAAACACTGAGGTCATGTCCTGGCAGGGTTGGGAGTTTTTTATTTATTTATGTCTTCTGTTACAACTACTAGTTACCTGTATATATATAATCAGTAAGTAATCTGAGCATCACAATATAAAAGTAATGCAACTTTCTGTCACTTTTTTAATACCTCAATATCAAATGCAATGCAAATAAATACGTGAGAAAATATGTTTTTTGTAAGAAGTGTATGTAAGACAACAGAACAATGTAACCTTAGAAAAGAAGTAACCAAGATATTTAGTATAAAAAATGATTGTATTTACAGAAAAACCTGCCTTTCATTCAGCATATTCAGGCAGTAGCCTATATATCAACAATGAGCAGCACATACTACAGTTTCATTTCAGGGGTAAAAACTAGCGCTTACTCAGCCACCCCCCCTCAGATTTTATATGGGAAGTGCCCATGCAGTGGATGTGACTAGCAACACTTACAGTAATAAATACTGACAGCAGGGCAAGACTGTGTTATACACGCTGCACACACTCTACTGAACACACTCTGTTAGTTTGGTTCAGTTGAGGTCGATGAGGTCGTTTTGCAGCCAGTTGTTTACAAAGATTGTACAAGTTAATCCACCAAACATATTTATATAATTATTATACAACTGCAAAACTCTGTATAACAAGGATGGTACACTAACCTCGCTTTATCAGATCCTAACCTTTTGTAGCATTAATACGAACACGTATTTCCAACCATGAAACATTTGTAAAGTGTATTATTATATCCTGTATTTTTTACATTACTCAGCAATTTCCTCTTTTCTTGCCTATTAAAATCCTGGCATGTGTTGTCTCTGTAGCAGTTTACTATATGTCTCTGCATTTGTTTAAACATTCCAACCTGCTGTATGAACACGTTTCCTCTTATGACTGGTGCTGACTGTTTACTCTGTTAATGTGTAAACGATACGCTCCGATTCTAGTCTCATGTCAGATCTAGGACTCCATCTGTATTTCCAAATGAACCGATGAAGACTATTAGTAGAGCCAAACCCTGCTACAACCCAATAGTCTGTTGTCAACTGTTGGGACAGACGAGTTGAAACTTGAATAATCCCTGGAGCTCATCCTCTGCTGAAGGTAACATTGTTGCACCATGTAGGGTCTAATAGTATACCAAAAATAGGAGCATCTTTTTCAGAGTATTGGTTAGAGACGGACAGCTAATGAAAGACATAGGAATAGGGAAATAAAAATACGTTAATAAGCAATTCATATTTTGATGAATAAATGAAAAGTGAAATAACTAAATATAGACATTAAATAAATGAACCTGTGTCAAAAACAATTCAGTAAATAAACATACAATTCAAAGGTGGGGTAGGTAATTTTGGAGAAACCAGCTCGAGTGCGCTAGAATTTGAAAATACACAGCCGGAAAAAATCTGCCACTTCCTTACAGAGCCCCTCCTCCAACACACACAAACGCGCACATGACTAATGAGGGCACGAGATAAGTTTGTGCACAGATGGAAGGCTGACAGGCAGGTAGGCCATCCAGTTATTTTAGCCGGGCCGGCTAAAATGATTGGTCGTACTTTTTACAGTATTACGGCTTCCACAGATGACATTTTTTTTATGGATTTCTTGTCAAAGCACTTAAGATATTCATTGCTATCGGGATGTTAAGAGCATTCCATGGAATATAACAAAAAGTGTATCTCGAGCCGGTTTCTCAAACTTACCTACCCCACCTTTAAATTATTGTAATTATCAATATAAATGACATAATGTTACAAATGTAAGACTATAGAAAAAAATTGAGCATTTAAAATGGATTAATACCTTTTATCCCATTGTTTCCTCCAGAAGTGTATTCAAATTATTGGTGTAAACATTTTGTTCTGTTACCTGAAAAGGTTTTTAACTGATGTTTAGCTTAAAGGTGGGGTATGTAATTTATTTCAGAAACACGAAATGCTCTTAACATCCCGATAGCAATGAATATATTAAATGCTTTGACAATAAATACATTAAAAAATATCATCTGTGGAAGCCGTAGTACTGTAAAAAGCACGACCAATCATTTTAGCCGGCTCGGCTAAAATAACTGGATGGCCTACCTGCCTGTCAGCCTTCCATCTGTGCACAAACTTATCTTGTGCCCTCATTGGTCATGTGCGCTTTCGTGTGTGTTTGAGGAGGGGCTCTACTGTAAGGAAGGAAGTCTGAAGGAAGAGGCAGATTTTTTCCGGTTGTGTACTTTCAAATTCTAGCGCACTCGAGCTGGTTTCTCCAAAATTACATACCCCACCTTTAATGGTTGGCTCCAGTTGTGATTGTCTGTCTCTTGTGTCAGACCTATGATTGGCTGGAATCTCAACTATGAGCTGCTCAGTATAATTAATAAATAGATTCACTCGTAAAGTTCAAACATACATCAAGGCCTCAATCTTAAAGTTGTATGCCTAAGTGTCATACGTCATTCTCTTTCTTCTATTTTGGTGAATTGCACTTGTAGAACTCAATAAAGTTTGTTGAAAAAAAATCCATGGATTCCGCCTGTGGGCTGCAGACCAGAACAATGGATACGATCAGTGTGTGATATGAAACTGGTGAATAATTCCTAAATAAAGCAGAAATACGTACAGCTATAGCGCCAACGTGTATTGTGGGCACGTTTTTAAAAGTTAAACGATGTTTGACGGGTTTGAAACAGCTAAAGAAGTGTTAGATATATTGTCAGACCAAAGAGTCCGAATCCCGATATGATCGATGAGCAACACGCAGCAGCAGTTAGCCTGTTAGCCTCCATGGTTAGCCTCAGATGAGCAAAGCGGGATGTTCTGTCTAACCTCTAGATAACGTGAAAATGACGGACTACGCAGAAGAGCAAAGGAATGAACTGGAAGCTATAGAGTCTATATACCCAGACTCTTACACAGGTTTGACTTTAATTCATGAAACATTAAACAGAGAAGCGATAGACAGCCGAGTTAGCTCCTAGTCTAGCAATGACTCACGACATAATTGACTGAAACATACATCCAACAAATGTAGCTAACTATTTCTGGGGCACAAAGTGGTATAACGTTATATGTATTGTTGTTGTAACAGTACTGCAGCTATATGCCAGACATGCAGCAGTGAATGACAAGCTGAGAGCATGACTATGGACAGTGAGGTGGCGTTTCTCCGAACTACATTCAGTTGTAGTAACTCTAACCTGTTTAATGCATATATGTATAGATATGTTGGTCACTGCTTCAACATTTTAGATAACGACCTATATAACCCTATACATTCCTTATTTAGTTTTTGCTATTTTCTAATACCTGAAATGGTTACTAATTAGTGCAATTGATTAAACGGGATCAACACTTCACATCAAATATATAAATATGATAAGATTATAAAATAGCATTGTTAAATATTAAACCAGTAGACCTCTTTGTTAGAACATTACATTTCCTATTCAAGTGATACAATGATAATACTAACATATTTTGTCATATTATACTTTTTGGTATATCTATTTTTTCATGTAAATCTAATCTATATTTTAATGTTATAATAGTTTGGGTTTTTATTAATAGTTTTATTTTGTGGTCATTGTCTTACAATCTATCTTTAAGTGTTTATGTATGCACCATATACACCAAGGCAAATTCCTCGTATGTGAAAATCTACTTGGCAAGAAACCTGTTTCTGATTAATTTACTGCTCAGATGGTTCAATTTCATTGTTTCTTAATGCTCAAAGATGTATAATTATCCAATATTTACCCGTAAAAAATAACATTAGAAAAATCAAAAAAATTAAAACGCATTCAGAATTCAGATTTGGTTGTACTTTTTCCCAGTGACCATCTTACTACCACTATGATTCTCTGTATCTTCGGACTCCTTTAAGTGGCTCCAAGGTTTGGAACAATGAATAGACTGAATACATTGAAAACTACCCCCTCCACCAGCTGCACAAGCATAATGCCACTCTGTAAAACTGATGCAGCAGTATGACACTCCTTCAAGCATTACGTTTTAAGACAGATTGCTCTCTGCTGTCAGATTAGGAATTGTCACATGGTGTGTTAAATTAAACCTCTTTATTGAATAGCATCTGATACTAATACATGTGTGTTTGTAGTTCTTTCAGAGAAGCCTATCAGCTTCACCATCAATGTAACGTCAGATGCAGCGGAAAACGGTGAAAGTGAGTAAATGTCTTCGTCTATGGTTGCAAATTGTTATCCATTCCACACATGTGTTTAACACTGTTAGGAAATCTCACCTTGTGCACAATGAAATTAAGCGATATTGAATGAAATAGCATATCAAAGTTGACTTGAGTTGTGCAAGCTATATCGTAAACACCCTATTAAAAGTGAGTTTGAAAGTTGAAATGAAGCAAACTTTAATAAAATGAGCCGTCTGTTTTGTTCTTGCAGCCGTGGAAGCAACATTAAAGTTCACATATGTAGAGAAATATCCAGATGAGCCCCCGTTGTGGGAGATCCACGACCAGGAGAACCTGGAGGACAGCGACATGGGAGAGATCTTCACCTTACTGCAGCAGCAGGTCGGTCCATATCTACTTCATTTATATCAGTTTGTTCCATATAATTAAAGGATCCATACCTCAAATATAGTAGTTGATGACAATACCAGTAAAACAAATTCATTACCATGGTAAACTAAAAGAAACACTCTGCTGCTGTCAATCAAACACCAACACGCCCACCAGCTGAAAAAGAAAATTGGAATTTGTCATATTTCAAGGGCTGCAACGATGACTTTATCGATTAGATCCATGACATAACCTCATAGATCTTAAATCCAGGTGCATTTTTTACATTTATGTTCCGTTCCGGAGATGGATGCAGCCGGGCGCCAGGAGGATTTCACTGCGAGGGCTGTTAAATCTATTTCAGAAAATAAATTAAATTGATTTAACTGTGGAATAGCCTCAGACATGCTAAATAATAACAACAGATGCTACACTCAGATAGCATGACTAAAACACATTTTAACCATCTCGGGCTGGACTGCACATTCATAAAGCCTGCATTAAGCAACACCATAAGAGCACGGTGCAAAGTATATAGATGCTCTTACAGTAGTCCTCTGTACAGAAAACTGTAGTTTCCCCACAGCAGACACACATTAATAACAACCGCTGGCTAGTCGTAAATACTTTGGATAGTGTAAGTGCAGTCGGATTCTCTTGAAACCCGGTCGCCTTTTCCTAAGTCCTTTTGAATTCTCCTATCCACTATTCCTTAACCCCTTGAACTTCACACAGAGGTCCAGGAATCGTGGTTAGGAAAAGACGATAGGAGCTGATTTTTGGACAATTCTACCGCAACCTTAGTCAACACCATTCAATTTACATGCAAATTACAATGTGTGGTCTACACATGTTTGTTGAGCGCGTGTTCTCTTGCGCCACATGGTGGACACGAGAGAGGGTTCAAGATGTGTAATTTGTCAAATTCTGCGTATCACACTCCATGCAAAAATAATGTCCAGGGTTGCAGTCGAATAGTCCAAAATCAGCTCCTATCGTCTATCCCTTGACCTCTGAGTGAAACGTCACAGGGTTAAGGGATAGTGGATAGGAGAATTCAAAAGGACTTAGGAGAAGAGACTGCGGTGCTTTGAGAATCCGACTGCACTTTCACTATCCGACGTGTTTATGATGCGCCAGCGGACTTCATAAATGTGCGTCTGCTGCTGTGGGGAAACTATGGAAACTACAGTTTTCTATACAGCGGACTACAACATGGATGTTTAATAAGAACGACGGACTACTGTAAACTCACCTAGAGACTCTGCACCGTGCTCTGATGCTGTTGTTTTATATATATATATGCTTTATGAACGTGGACAACAGAGAAACATATTCTTCATGACCAAGGGTGGAATTTAAATAAAAAAGTTAAGTGAAACTTAGGCTTCACAGAATGAATTCACATGAATCCCAATACGTATGATTGTATGAAAAGATTTTAAAAATAAATACAGTTGTATTTATTATAAACGTTAGTCCTTAACATCTATCACTGTGTATATCACCATTCAAACATCTTTTTGAAGTTGAACAACCCCCACACAGCTCAGTAAAGACTGTGAAATGTTGACTTTATTTGATCATTTCAGTAAAAACTAACGTTCATATTTCTCTTTTTGATTATAATACTGCTGAACGTTCAAAACAAAGCACTTTGGCAAGTTAACACATACGTTTTAAAATGCTTAATAAGCACCGTAACTTTCATGATATCATTTCTCGGTCATAATCGGTTGTTTCCGTGAACGGCCGACTGTTGTGTCACGGTAAATGTTGCAGCTGCAAGGCATTGTGGGACAGCACTTTCTCCTCTCCTTTCGTAAAGGGAGGTCCAGTGGTTCCTAAGCTAAAGGAGGTTATAAAGGAAGTTTGAAAGCTCCTTTCCTTTCATTTAGAGCATTTGAACGGCTCTTATCATGGCTGCCACTGAGGGACTTCCGGGTCATTTCACTCCGTTAGGAAGGTTCCTAACCCTAAACTGACTATTCGACTGCAGCCCAGGGGCCTCATTTATAAAGGGATATACGCTCAAAAAATGGCGTACGCCAGTTTCTACGCAATGTTTGCGATTTATAAAATACTAACTTGACGGGAAAATGTGCGGTCCTCCACGCAAACTCTAACCCATGCGTACGCACTAAGCACACAAACGGGAGAGACGAGAAACTGCGACACCGTTGGCAGAAGGAAGAATGGAGAGAAATATGTGGAAATAATACCATAAATAAAATGTTACCTCTCATTTATCAAATATGAAGAATTCATTTTCAAACATTGATTAAAGCCAATCTTTAAATGATTAAACAAACGCCTGTTTGAGACTCCTCAGTGCACACAAAAACATAACTTGGAGAAATAAATAAATACGGATATGCTATTTAAAACCACCTCGAATATGTTGTGTTAATGTTATGAAATGTTTTCTCATAAATGATGCGGTAAGCAGGAGGACAGAATTACGTCTAAACTGGCGCCGTTTTGCATTTCTATAGGTTGTAGATACGAGCATGGTTTTATATACTATCACGTTTAATCGTGTTTTATGCCGTTCACCAAGACTTGATAAGTCGCTCGTAAAACACAGGAGGTATGGAAACTAAGAACACCATATGTGGTAAATTGTACAGCTAATATAACACAACACATTGTATTTCCTTTAACTGGTGGATTATGGATATATAGTTGCTGATCGACAGCTGGAACACAAACCACCAAATACAACAAAATAATTCAGATCCAGTCGTCATGACTCCACTCCGGAGGGATTCCCCGATCATTTCTTACAGTTTCTCATCAAGGGGGGGGTCTCCTGTCCCCGGGACAAACACACTGCCTGAGGAAGGTTATGTGTATTTATTTTGTCATTAACTTTTTTCGGACCACTTATTTATTTATTTTGGTGACGATCCGACCTCCATGCTGCTACTCTGGTTCAAACTGCATCCACCAAACAATATGATTTATCTCGACCTCCCCAAAATAACCAAAATCTGACACGGTGTGAGATGTCTTTTTTAGCTGTTCTGTCCTCTTTCCTGCGATCTTCTTCATGCAGTCAGTCAAAATGAATGAATGGGCGTTTCTTTTACTATTTATAGGCAAATATGGGCGTTACGAGTCGATTGTGATTTATAAAGGGAAACAGGCGTAGGGAGTGCCGTACGCACTTCCCTCGCTGGTACGCAATGTTTTGTGAATCGGAAAATGGCGGAAAATGTATGTACCTATTTTTGTGCTTTGTACTACGTAAGCAACCTTCCTACGTCAATCCTACGCAAGGCGTTATAAATGAGGCCCCAGGTCTCCAACGGTCAGGGCAAAGCACGGCTGCATCAAGCAGCATTCTGCTACTACCCCCATTGTGTTTGGAGTGCCAGGACCTGTTCATTGCTGCTTGCAGCTTTGATTTATTATTTTATATTTATTAAATTATCTTTTGAATAAAGCCAAGATATCTGTTTAAAACGAATAGAGTTATTTTGGATTCTTTGGACAATAAATAAACTTTAATGTCACAAACTAGCGGCGCTCTGATGATAAAAATCATAAACAGTTAACAAGGTTTCCCATCATTTGTTTTTTGGCTCTGTCTGTTACCATGGACACGAGGACTAACAGTGTGTGTGGTTGCTCTACAGGCAGATGAAAACCTGGGCATGGTGATGATCTTCACGCTGGTCACAGCCGTTCAGGACAAACTCAACGAAATAGTGGATTTGATGAAAAACAGACGTGAGGAGGAGAAGCGACGGATAGATGAAGAGGAAGAGGAGGCAGAGAAGGTGGGAACATTTCACATACACGTGATAAGTTTTACAGTACATATACTTTATTGATCCCAAATTGGGAAATTGTTTAGTTATGGCAGCATGTTTACGAGGCATTTCACATGTGTAAGAATAGGGAAAAAAATATATAAACTGTAAATATATACAAATCAACAGTAGTAATATAAGTATCTGAGGAATGCACAAAACTAAAATAAATAGAATAAGTTTGAAAACCCTGTAATATTCCAAATCACTACCAAAATATATACACATAGGATACTATATACATTATAGAAGGATGCAATACGATCATTATTAAATATTGTGAGTCAAGTCGTTCAGTAAGATATTCAGATCTGGTCTAAAGCCAGAGACTTTGCTGAGCTCTGAATCCACACTTTGGTTATTTTCCCCTCTTTGAGCCCGCAGCACTATTAAGAAGTTAAAGGTAGGGTAGGTAATTTTGGAGAAACCAGCTCGAGTGCGCTAGAATTTGAAAATACACAACCGGAGAAAATCTGCCACTTCCTTATAGAGCCCCTCCTCCAACACACACGAACGCGCACATGACCAATGAGGGCACGAGATAAGTCTGTGCACAGATGGAAGGCTGACAGGCAGGTAGGCCATCCAGTTATTTTAGCGGGGCTGGCTAAAATGATTGGTCGTACTTTTTACAGTATTACGGCTTCCACAGATGATATTTTTTTATGGATTTTTTGTCAAAGCACTTAAGATATTCATTGCTATCGGGATGTTAAGAGCATTCCATGGAATATAACAAAAAGTGTATCTCGAGCCGGTTTCTCAAACTTACCTACCCCACCTTTAAGTCTAGCATTTGAAGTTGAATATAATGATGAATGTGTGTTTATCAGGTGGCCTTCCAGGGCACCGTAGTAACAATCGAGAACTTCCTGGCGTGGAGAGGCAGGTTTGAGCTGGAGATGGCCGAGCTGAGGAGTAAAAGACAGAAAGAAGAGGAGCAGGCGGGAAAAATCAAACTCTCTGGTAAACACTGAGTCTTTTACTCAACATTTCTCCGTCAAGGCTCTATGAAATACTAAAGAAAATGTGTCCCTCCCCAGGTAAACAGCTGTTTGAGACAGACCACAACCTGGACACATCGGACATTCAGTTCCTTGAAGACAGTGAGTGTTTAAACTGATGTTTTCATTGTTGTTCAATTGAATCAGATGTGATTATATGGTAAAAACATGTTGGAGACTTGTGGGGCTATAGAGCACTGAAACAACGTCAAGAATATGATAAAGGGCCCTATCATACTTTTTGGAGTTTTCCCTTTCCTGTAGTGTGTTCTATAGGTTTTTGTGCATGTAAATGGTCTGCAAAGGCTCAAATCCCAAAGTTTCCTTCAGAGGGAGTTTCTCTCCCACAAACTGTGACCTGAACTTTTGGAACATTTAAGCATGTACACATGTCACAGTAGAGGCACAAATATGAACATGAACATTAGCATTATAGGGCCCCTTTAATAACTCTAATCTTTAATGTTCTATTCAAACTCAAACCTGCTTCCTCCCTCTGCAGCCGGAAACAACGTGGAGGTGGATGAGTCCCTATTCCAGGACATCGAGGACTTGGACCTGGATGAGGACGACCCGGACTTTGACCCTTTAGCCATGGGGAGTGACGAGGACTAAAGCAGGAGAGGACAGACTGATGGTCAGAACAGACTGCTCCTCGGGAATATGATCTGACAGGAATATGATCTGATGTGTCTAACATCACAATTACCTTTCAAAGACTCTAACAGCAGCTGCAGAGGAATTCCTCAGAAACAGAAACACATACATTTTTCATTTCTATGCCCCAACAATAAAATTGACAAAATAAACCTGTGTCCTGGCTCTGTTTGACCCTGCCATGGCACTAAAGCATTCCGTCTGTCCTGGGGAGGCAAGAATATATCAGTATACTTCATTAGCATGATCATTTAAAAGAGAGGTGGATAAATACAGATACAATGTTTCCCTCTTTAATGGGGAAGCAGCAAACCATTAAAATACTCAAGGAAATACTTCAAAACAGTACACTACGTTTTTCCATAAAAGACTTTAGTTAATATATGTACTCAACATTAGAGTACAACTACTGATCATCGTTTTAACTCTAAATACTTGAGTCAAGGATAATAGTATTGCTTACATGTAACAAATACACAAATGATCAATAACCTGTACATGTGGGCATCTCACAGTGGAACTTACTCGTGCTGTCCGTCACATAGACACTGTTTAGCTGAAACTCACACAATGCTTCACTTCAGACACACTGTTATACGACGCATAAGCACTCAGTGATGGAGCAGCATGATGAGGATCCACAGTGGAGGGTGTTGTAGCAATTTTGCACTCACAACAGGAAGGAATGAAACAGAGAGGAATCAATAAAACACAAACACAGGTATAGTTGATCAATTATTATTTCGTTGTACAACAATCAATAATAATGAGGAAAACATTACCTCTGCTCTCAAGCAGTCCTACAGCAATGCTTCATAGAACAGAAAGATCTCATGTGCTTTATGCATGCAAAACACACACGAACATACACTTGAAACAGCATACGTGGCAGAGATGTTCCAACCTTATACAGTCATACATGTTGCAACCTCTGAGTTCTACATGATCCCAGAGTTCATGACCTTATTTAGCAGCTACCACACATCCCCATGTATACAACTGCTGGTGAAGAGTTTCAGCTGGTTGCCTATAGATGGGCCATCTTCTAGCAAACCAAATGAACAACACACATTCCACTATACTATAGCTTATTATAACCATGTGACATTAATGAATATATCAGAAATACGCTGTAAGAAACATTCTGCTATAACACTCCCTCCTTTTATTAATTAAGGTCACACAATCAAAAATAATATGTATTACAAGTAACCTACTGAGTTCCGCCCTAAAAAGCCCAAAATGACTTTCTGAAAAACATTTATCAATGGGTAATCATTTTACTCAAAGCAGAAGTCACAGGTCACTGTACTGTACCTACTCACAAATAGCCAAAAAACCACCTTTTTGATTATACATAAAAGTGGAAGAAAAGACTATTGCGCTAATCTATTTTTACTTAAAATGGGACATCGTTTTAGGAATATATATATAAAAAAAATCTCTATAATTAAGAGGAAAAAATGTACTTTGTCCATTCAAATTTAACACACGAGTACATAAAAAAAAACACACGTATATTAGTGATAACATGTTTCAACACACTTCTTATTACTTATTGTAACAAGGAAAAACCCAAAACACAATGTTATATTGATTCAAATATAATGAAATCCTAAACTAACCTAATCATAAATGTTATCACTTCCTATATGAGATCTGCGCTGAGATCAGATAAGCTTATCATCCAGGTAGTCTTGTAAATCCTGAAAACAGTTATTTTCATCCATGTCTTTACATTCCTCATAAAACATTGCAGGAACTTGTACATCAGATTCAATAGCTACAGCAGTCAAAGAGGTAGTAACACATCTATTAATCATTGCCTTGATACAACTTACAAAACAAACAGCTAACAAACAAATCATCAGAAGTGTTACAATCACAGGAAATACAACCTGCAATATTCTTGTTCCCCAAGACCCAAAAATACTAGCAAGCCAATCCTGGTCTGCTGCATCGAGTAAGCCAGACTTTTTACCTAGAGCAGATCTAAAATAGTCCAAGGCTGTAATAACATCAGTTAAATTATCTGTATTATCAGGAATCAATGTCAAACAAGAACCATCAGTCAAATTTAAAGTTACACACAATCCCCCCGTTTTTGCCAACAAATAGTCTAAGGCTAATTGGTGTTTCAACAAAGTTAACCTGTGGGACTTTAAAGTGTCCTTAATGAGAGTGAAACCTTTTGTAGTTGCATTTGCAAAACCCCACATAGTATAAGATAGACTGTCGACATGGAGAGATAAGGTGAGTGTTCCTAATTGTGGGTAGAAGAAACCAAGTACTTTCTCATACCAGGGAACCTTATGACCAAATGAACCTGCCGAGAACTCAGAGAGTGACCTCTTTGTTCTGATATGAGTATCAGTCAATCCAAATGTGTCAGGTGATGATATGTTTAGCACTGAATCTGACATATGAATTATATTAACCGGCATTGTCAAATGAGCATAATAACAGCATCCTGATCAATATCTAGGCAAATAATAATAATAATTTGTCCCCCCACACATAAAAACAAGATCCTCCACAATACTCGTAGCCATATGTCCTAAACCCAGTCCCTCATCGTCAACAATGTCTATAACACGTCCCTTTCCTTGAAATGTATGTTTACTAGGATAACGGCCTACGTATACTGTACAATCAGCAACTCCCATGAATACAGTTTCAATTTTATGCACACCTATTTGATATGGAGGTACTCCATCTTGATAGCAAATACAATTGGATGGCTTCTCTGTCACTTGTACTTGACCAACAGGCTCCGGTTCAACCCTAAGGTCAGTTAATCTGTGAAGCCGGATAAGAGGACCATATTTATTAGGACCACATCCAGCGTCAAGGGGTTTTCCTACGTGCTGTGATGCAACTCGTTCCTCATATTTGCAAAGAACAGGAAACAATTCATTTTGTCTAAGAGGCCTTGCTACTGGACTCATACAAGTACCCATGCTATTACAAGGTGGCATGACCACTGCTGTCATACCATTTTGTCCTGGAAAGGTGTGTTTTACCATATAAGACATCATCTCATACCAAACATTGCCTTTCGAACTTATGGGTAGCAGGTAGTCCTCCTCTTTGTCTTCCTTGTCTTCACGGTTGATGATTGGCTCAATCAACACAGCTCTCTTAGTTCTTTCTGAAAGTTTTGTCAGTGAGTTATGTCTTTCCAGTCCTGACCCCTCAGGGTCTGCTGGCAATTGCTCCCGGGCAATACTGGAATTTGACCCCAAGTAAGTGCTAGCATCCATACTAGCATGGTCATCATGGCGAACCTATGGTCAGCCATCCCTTTCTCAAGGTATCGGTGCTTTCTTGCAATGGGACGCGTGTACCCAAGTGGTTCTCTCCTTCACTTTTACCGCAGTCGGTGTAGTAAGCAGAACCTGAAATGGGCCTCTCCAGCGTGGAGAATGCCAGTGACGTCTCCTCAAGTCCTTCACCAGAATCCAGTCAGCTGGATGGTAGGGGTGATTTATCTTTCCGTCTTCCAAGGGTGTAGGGAGAGCTGCTTTGACCTGAATGGAGATAGAACTCAAAATCTGGGTTAGCTTCCTACAGTAGGCCACTATGGCCTCATCCACAAGTATCTGATCAGTACTCCTACCTTTGTACAGATCTTGACCCATAGGCATAGTTCTACCTGTCAAAACCTCATGTGGAGATAAACCTATGGTAGAGTGGTATCTTCCCCTCATATACATTAACACCAGGGGAAGACAGGAAACCCAATCCATTTGTGTCTCAGCTATCATCTTTGTCAGTTTGTTCTTTAACACCCCATTAGCTCTTTCAACAGCACCCCCACTCTCTGGATGGTAAGCACAATGGCGTTTTAAATCAATGCCTGTCTTTTCTGCCAAAAATGATATTGTATTGTTTACAAAATGAGGGCCATTGTCTGATGATAATTTTGTAGGGATTCCCCACCTGGGAATGAAATCCTGAAGTAAATGTTTAGCAGTTGATATTGCATCTGCATGTTTACAAGGAAAAGCTTCCACCCACTTAGAGAACATATCTACTACAACTAGACAATACTTATATCCTCTAGCTGGAGATAACTCAATGAAATCCATCATTAGATGTTGAAAAGGGCCACTTGGCACTGGAAATGCAGCTTGTGTTATGTGTTGTGACTTACCCACATTGTTTTGAGCACACACCAGACATCTCCTGCAAAAGTTTTCAGCTGTAGTGCTGAAACCAATTGAGTCCCAACTCTGTGCAATGAATTTAATCATTCCTGTCTTGGAGACATGATCTAAACCATGGGAGAGCTTGGCCATGTAGGGAAAAAGTTGTTTAGGCAAACAAGGTTTGTCATTTGGACCTTTCCATACTCCTTCTGAATCATACTTACCTTGTTCCTCCATGACGTTTTTTCCGCAGCACTAGCCATTGATTGAATGTCTTTCAGGGACATATGGGGATCGAAAACCGTCTGTGACTCAGCAGAGTCAAGAGGCATCTGAAGTGAATAAGTCTCACATGAAACAGCGGCAGACTTTGCTGCAGAATCAGCAAAATAATTTCCTTTAGAAACATCATCGGTAACCCGAACATGGGCTTGACATTTACATACAGCCACCTGAGATGGGAGCAAAATGGCATCAAGAAGATTATTGACAAGAAGGTGATGCTGTATAGGTGTGCCTTGTGATGTAAGAAAACCCCTGTTTTTCCACAGAGTTCCATAGTCATGCACAACACCAAAAGCATATCTGCTGTCAGTGTAGATGGTGACTGACTTTCCTTCTGAAAGAATACACGCTCGTGTTAAAGCAAAAAGTTCAGCAGCCTGAGCAGATAGGTGAGAAGGAAGTCTCGCAGACTCCACTACATCATGATCACTTACAACTGCATAGCCAACAGCTCCAACACCATCAACCCTACTAGCTGATCCATCAACATAATAAATAAGATCAGAGTTAGAGAGCGGTATAGTAGCAAGATCTTGTCTCGGAGTTACTGCTTCAGTAATTGCTGCCAAACAGTCATGAGGTTCACCATCTTCCTCCGTGGGAAGGAGAGTAGCTGGGTTTAACCACATCACATCTTCTCAAAGGACATGTGGCAAGTTCAAGATTGTTGTAATAGTGAAGAGTAGACGCAGGAGTAAATGGGCCATTGTTGGCTTGTAGAAGAATGGCAGCTACAGCATGTGGAACAAAAACAGTAATGGGGCGTTTCCACTACAACTGCCTCGCTCGGGCCCCGCTCGGTATTGGCTGGGCCTCGTTAGGACTGGGCTCACTTTATGGCGCATTTCCATTACAGTTTAGGAACTGGGTAGTATCTATAGTAACGCAGTGTAGGCGAGCCGTGACGTGATCTTCAGAGAACCCCAGAAAAACAACACAGCCGTTAGCTGTTAGCACTCAGAGCTCACAGCTCCTCATAGATGTTCAGAACTAGACAAAGTTAAACAAGTACAAACCACAGACTGCCTGTGTCATGGTGAATACAGTCGCTGCTTTATTTATGTCTGTATAGGCCGTTGTTGTGAGTGTGGACGGTCGGGGCATATACTGCGTTAGCTTAGCCAATCTCCATTTAGAACACACGCATTTTAAAAGGTTTTTCGCCTGCCGTCTGTCTGCAGACTTGTCAAAGCATTAATTCATGGTTTTTACTAACCGGTATCAGTATGTTGTTACTTCGGCATCATTTTGAAACGTGTATTACAATTAAATCACAGTCAAATATGTCCATCTTGTTGTAGTTGTAGCCCCCTTGCCAGCGATGCTCTCTCTAGTTTAGCATACTCAGCCCGACTCAGCCTCGTTGTCTCTGGCCCTAGACCCGCGATTTTATGAGGCCAGAAAAACTGTGAATTAGGACCCGCCGGCCGGTACTAGGCCAAGTGGAAACGCAACCAAAGACGGGCCGCTGACGTCACAGCCCTCTTAAACCGTGCTCCGCGCTGTAGTGGAAACGCGCCATAAGAGGTCTGTAGGCTACCAAGGAGGCAGAAGCTGTGACAGCCGATGCTGCTGCAGCCACTGCTCTAGAACAAGTAGGAAGACCTCTCACAACTGCTGAAAGTCTCTGCGAATAGTATGCAACTGGTTTAAGTTTGTCGCCATGTTTCTGAAGCAGGACAGCATTATAGTACCTATTCTTCTCATCCACTGCTAAGCTAAAATCTTTAGACAGGTCAGGTATGCCTAAGGCAGGAACAGAAGCTAACGCTTCCTTCAGTTTTTCAAACGAGTCAGTAGCGTCAGAAGTCCAAGTCACTGAGTCGTTTGCAGTCAGTGTCGTCGCATGCGCAATGTCTGACAATGGTTGAGATAACTTTGCGTAATTACAAATCCATTGTCGACAATAGCCTGTGCATCCCAAAAAAGATAGCATTTGCTTTTTTGTCAGTGGTTTAGGTATTGACAATACCGCTTTAATTCGGTCTTTTCCAATTGTTCGTCTGTTTTGAGATATCTCATGTCCTATATAGTGCACTTCTTTTTTCACCAATTGGAGTTTTCGTAAGGAAGCTTTGTGCCCCTGTGAAGCCAAATAATGTAACAAAGCATTTGTGTCAACAGTACAATTCTCCTCAGATGTTGAGCATACCAACAAATCATCAATGTACTGAATTAAGGTACTATTCCTCGGAAACACAAAACCAGCCAAAGTCTCTTGCAAGGAAGTTGAATATACTGTTGGCGATTCTGAATAGCCCTGTGGACATCGAGTCCACTTGTACTTTTTGTTCTTGAATGTGAATGCAAACCAATTTTGAGATTCAGGATCAACTGGAACACTGAAAAATGTATTAGCCAAATCTATCACAGAGAACCAATCTGCATTACCAGGTACTGAAGACAAAATTGTTGCTGGGTTAGGTACAACAGGTGCTCGAGCAAATACAGCTTCATTTACAGCACGCAAATCATGAACAGGTCGCCAAGTTTCACCATCAGCCTTTTTTACTGGGAAAAGTGGAGTATTACATGGAGATGTTGGCGCTGGAACAATTATTCCGTCTTTCAGGAGTTGCTCAATAATGGGAGCCATGCCTTCCTCTGCATCAGGTCTCAAAGGGTACTGCCGTTTATTAGGTCGGTAATCAGATTTAGGAACCACAACCATTGGTGTTGCATCCTTAATTAGACCCACATCATACTTGTGAGTAGACCATAACTGTTCTGGGACCCCGTTCAATGCCGGGTGGTTTTTAATAGACTCAGGAGTGATTGGGGAGTGGCATGCCATAAGATCAAAAAGCCCGTCAACAACCTCAGATTTCCTCAACTCTAAACCATTGTCATTGCATACAATAGTCAGGCCTAGCGCACACAGCAGATGTCTTTCTGCCAGATTTACTGGACAATCTGGCACAATCACGAATTGGTGACGTATATTTGAAACATCAAAGTCTTTGCATTCAACTGGACATAGCTTAGTCACTCCACATTTTATAGGTGTGCCTGTAACTCCAATACAGGTCTTTATGTCCTTAGTCATCTCAAAATCCTCTGTTATTGATCTCAATGAAGATTCAGTTGCTCCTGTATCAGCCAACATCTCGTAGGTTTTGCTGTGAATTGTTAATTTGAACATTGGAAGTTCTTCAGTTTGTAGCGAAGAGAAAGGTAGAACTGATTAGTTATTTCAGAAACATTTGTTGGGGACTTTTACTATCTTCCTTCCTGTAGAATGGCAGTAGAATCTGAGGCTTGCTCGGGAAGTCATGATCTTTGAAATGGGTGGTTCTTGTTGGCAAATGGTCTATTTACTGACACATCCCCATTTGGTGGGTATGATTTTCCTTGATCATTATCCCATTCCTGTGGTTATTTCAGTGCAATCCTGGGCCCAATGGCCTTTTATGACACCTGCGACAGGTATCTTGTCTTTAAAGAAAGGTTTCCTTTCTGTCCCCTCCCTTATTATCACCTCTTCCTCTGCCTTCACCTCTTCCTCTTCCTTCCTCTGTTTGCTGCTGTTGAATAATAAGCAAGTTGAACCATCTGAAGTTTCTCAATGTTGACTTTGGTCTTTCTTTTCATTGTGATTTTTATCATCCTGAACAATAGTTTCAGCATGTGAGCAGTATTTCTTTACATCAGTCAACCTAGCACTCTGCCATGCAAACGCAATGCCTGACAAAAAGAGCTCTTATCTCTGGTAATAATCCATCCACCAAAGTCTGGACCAATTGTCTTTCCCATACTGAATCATCAACAGTAAGTGGATGTTGTTCATTTCCACTGTGTGCGTTGAACACTTTAAGCTTTCTTGAGAATAATCATCAAACATTTCCCCTGATTTTTGTGTACATGTGTTCACAGTTTGTCATATTTATCATTGGCTTGTATTTCATCTCTAGTGACTGGCGTAAAGCTGCAAGCTGAGTCTGATAGGTGGAAGTATTATCAGTACTCCATGCAGCAGTTGTATTCCAATTAGCAGGCCGGACTTCGCCCCAACCAAGACCCATCTTAGTTGAGCAGACATGGTCCATTTCAGCTGAAGTAGGTCTGCACTGTGTCACAATCTTTTCCAGAGCGTTGGCAAATACTTTCCCATTATTCTTTGGTTCTGGAAGTTTTTCAATAATGGCTTGTAATTCTGCAACTTTCCATGGTCTGTAAACATGCTGTACGCCTCCCGTACCGTTTGGACATTCTATCATTGGTCCAAGCATCAAGTTGTTTACTTCAGACTGTTCTTCAGGCACAGATGAAAAATGTGGCTGTGGTGGTGCAGTTGACTGATAAACAGTTCCTTTTCTTGTCTTTCCATTGTCTGGAGTCCAGAAAGGGAAAGGGGATTTTACTGTGTTTGGAGAAGCAGGCTGCTTCATAGCTTGTTCTAGCAGACCCCTGTATGGTGGGGGTGATAAAGCCCCAAGGTTATTCGCAGCAGCCTCAGCTTTGTTTACATTATCTCCTCCTTCAGCTCCTATGTCTATCAGCAGATGAGGTTGCTGTGCAGCAGGCTGAGCTCTGCTAATTTGTTGTGGAGGCTGTATTGGACAGTCCAGATCAAAGTCAACATTGTGAACACTGATCATCGTTGTTTTTGGTCGGCTATGAATCATCTGATTCGTGTGGCTGACCTTTCGACCCATGGCGCTCCAGACCCCAAGGCACTCTGTCATGTACTCAAAATCCCAATCAGGGGGGGCAACCGGGCGAGGCTGATCAATGAGGTCTTTCAACATTGCTATGTCAGATTTTTCAAAAGAGCCATCTTGAGACCATTTTGGCTCAAAATCTGCAACAACACTACAAAATGGCGTTGTGTAATACGTTGAGCCTGTCACCTCTTCAATCAGGCCTCGAGGAGTCATTTTTATCATCTTTTCACTTGCATCATCAGTACTCAATGAGACAAACATTCTAACGCTCTTACAAACTTGCTCAACCCTCTTCCTGTTTTCAGCTTCCTTTTCCCAAAGTTTCAAACTCTCAAGCTGTTTAGACCATTTCTTGTTAACTTTTTTGCAGGGCCTTACTTTTGCTTTTTTAATCTTTTCTTCAAATCTTTTCGACATTCTTTTTCGCAGTGATATCAAGGAGGCATGGTGAAAACTCCCACTTTGAGGAAATCCCAAATTGCCATGCCATTTTGGCAAAAATGTTATGGCTGATTTACCATATCTTTCATACATGCATTTGGCAGGACCCTGAAGGTCCTTCTGATGACTGCTATTAGTGCCCATAGCGACCCCCTAATGATTTGTAACCCTATTGATTTAGTTTTTCTTATTTTTACTTATATATCATATATGTATATAACAAAAATGTGTTGTACTCTTCTTCTATATCTATTTCTAGGTCAAAATAAAAACTAAATCTTTTTATTTCAATATAGCTATTTCATATACTCAGTAAAGCTCTTTTACTTTCCCTTAATAATACTGTATGTAATATCACTTTTTCCTTTGAAATATAATTAAGTACAATTTTTTGTTAAATGACAAATACCATGAAATTCACAATGCAATGCAATGGTAACAATCAGTTCTCAACAGACTATGTTTTAAATAGCAACAACAAATCATTGTCTCGTATTATTTCAATATATCTACTACTTCAAATCACACCATTAATCTATTAATTTCAATGTATTCACTCCAACTTCAGATCACTCATTGATCTTTCTACACTCCTTATTTTAAACAGGAGCATCAGAGAAAAAAAACAAAACAGACACACTGCTGCTCTCACGGCTGATAAAAAACAAAAGGGTCTCCTCTTTTACAGGATCGGAAAAAGGGGGGTAAATACTTTCCACAGACAAATACAGACACACCCCGGCCTGGAGCTCTCAGCCTTTTCAGGAGAAGGGGGGCTTCTTTGACCAACAAACTATGGTATACCAAAACATTTAGCGCTTTATACAGACTACATTTCGGCCTGACAAAACATGGAAAAACTCAATTTTTGTATATAGTGAATTCACAGAGTCGCCAGGCAAGTTTTATCTTTTTAACTCCCTGAACTCAGATCGGGCTTATTAATCTCTTAATTACCGAACGGACCGGATGTGCACTTGGCTCGAAGCAAATCATATCCCCTCAGCCAAATGAATATCTGAACCTTAAGACAATCATTAGGATGTTCCTAGGCAGAATTCACGACTACGAGGTCAGATACAGTGATTCCTCCAGCATTACATGTATATCAGCTAGCAAAGATCATATCCCCTCAGTCAAACCTTTAGCTTCTCAGGCAGACTACGAGGTCAGATACAGTGATCCCTCCAGCATAACATTTATCGGCTAGCAAAGATCATATCCCCTCAGTCAAACCTTTAGCTTCTCAGGCAGACTACGAGGTCAGATACAGTGATCTCTCCAACAAACAAAACAAACAACCATCAAACAGAACAAACAACCAACAAACGACAATCAACAGATTTCAACCATAACTATGCCTTAAATCCACTCCTCTGCTCTTTCCTCTTAACCAATACAACTTCAAAAGTCATTTCATTCCAAATACGTTTTGCTTACTGTGAGTTGGTATTTCTTCTGTGGAAATCCCAAGTCTGGTTTCTCAATTCTTTGAGTTTACCACAGCCATCTCAGGGCTGCCTGGCCAAGGGGAGTTGAGACCCCCAGAGAAGGAACACAGCAACCTCCAGCATCGGCAATCTCGGTGGGACCTCCAAAATGTTGTAGCAATTTTGCACTCACAACAGGAAGGAATGAAACAGAGAGGAATCAATAAAACACAAACACAGGTATAGTTGATCAATTATTATTTCGTTGTACAACAATCAATAATAATGAGGAAAACATTACTTCTGCTCTCAAGCAGTCCTACAGCAATGCTTCATAGAACAGAAAGATCTCATGTGCTTTATGCATGCAAAACACACACGAACATACACTTGAAACAGCATACGTGGCAGAGATGTTCCAACCTTATACAGTCATACATGTTGCAACCTCTGAGTTCTACATGATCCCAGAGTTCATGACCTTATTTAGCAGCTACCACACATCCCAATGTATACAACTGCTGGTGAAGAGTTTCAGCTGGTTGCCTATAGATGGGCCATCTTCTAGCAAACCAAATGAACAACACACATTCCACTATACTATAGCTTATTATAACCATGTGACATTAATGAATATATCAGAAATACGCTGTAAGAAACATTCTGCTATAACAAGGGTTATTAGAGTCCATACACAAAAGACGGAAAATAAGACACACTTTTCAAAAGCATCTGTGTTTATTGAGTGAACACAAACAGTGATACAGGTTTCCTTAATAAAGTACAATAATTAAAAAAATATAAACTGTATATAGTCTAGTGCTGGAACTGTTTATATATATTTGTATATATATATATCTACATGCGTATGTATATGTGTTAATAACTATATATGTAAATATGTATAAAATATTATTGCAAGTATGCCTAAATCAATGTGAATCATTAGAAAGGAAATGGACGTATACTTTATGTAATCCACCTGGTAGTTCTTCCATGTTCATACATTGCACAAATATGACAACCGTCAAACAATGATTTATGTGACGAAAGACTTCACAACATCTACTGGATGATCAGAAGAAAATTAAGTCCACTAATATATTATATAGTATACAGTAGTATATTTTTTGATATAGTGGACCACTGTATTAAAATGAATCTTTGCATAGATTTAAAAATCGTTCTAAAATGCATGTAAACTAAAAGCTGCCTGGATGAGTATGCTTTGGAAACTGTAGTAGAGTAAAGTGTTATCCCAGGCTAACATGTACAGAGACTGAAGGAATGATATAGCTAACATAGTGTTCATCAAGCTGCAACTTGATCACTCAATGTCCCGGATAGCCCAGATAAAACGTAGAGGGGTGTCCTTCATCTCTCTTTGGAAGACCTGGTCGAACCTCTCGCTCTGGGCCACAGTGAAGTGATGCTTCCAGTCACCGATGGTGCCTAATGTTTACAACATGAAGGAGAAGGTTGTAGTCATACACACTCACTGCCATGGATATTTAGTCTCGATAGTCAGGCTTTTTTTGTTTTGTGTTGTCTCTACTTCAACCCAACTTGTCTACAGTTGCTAAAGAACAGGGGTCGACAACCCTTTCTATTAGAAAAGCCATTTTGCCACAAAATAACATTTGTCTGGAGCCACAAAACATATTTGATAACAAAGTTTTTTTTGTACAGTTATGATGTATAATATAATATATACAACTATAGTTTGTTGTATTTATGGATTTATAGATAATAATAAAATAATCGAAAAAGGAACAGCAAAAAGTTATAACATAAGAAGCAGCAAATGCTGTGTCCTTGTTCTGGTATGTTTAAAATATTTCATTTTTTGTGGTTTGCTAATCTCTCACATTCTCTTTAAATTGTTATTGCTGGCAGTTAGGGCAAAGGATTCTAAACACACACATTTTGTTTTGGGGGGATTTATCTATGGTTAGCCAGGGGTCAGTAACTCAGGATTAGCCACCCTAAGGGAAAAGCACCAGGACATAGAAGGATGCAAATATATAAATATAAGTTGACAAAACATTTAGAAAAATGTATTTCAATGTCACAGTATCTCCTCATACTCCAAGATAAAATATGTTCCTTTCAAAATATTGTCCACTGTACAAAAAAGTTAAATAAAATGGCCCTTATTTATTTCCATGTTATTTTTGTCAAAGCTTCAGGAAGCCACAAGAGGCTCAAGAGCTGCGGGTTGCCAACCCTGCAAAGAAAATGCCACAGCTGCTTTAGGTGGTGCTACAGCTGCTATAGTTGTTGCTATAGAAAGTACTATAGCTGCTATAGTTAGGGCTACATCTGCTTTAGCTAATGCTACAGCTGCTATAGTGCCTTAGCTGCTTTAGCTAATGCTACAACTGCTATTGTTAGTGCTACAGCTGCTTTAGCTGGTGCTGCAGCTGCTATAGTTAGTGCCTCAACTGCTGAAGCTAGTGCTACAACTGCTTCAGTTAGCTTTAGTTTACTTAACAATTGAGTTGTTTCCTGCATTTCAAGGTAGACAAGTCACATTTCCCCTAACATAATAAGCCAACAGCAAGGGAAAAAGGTCAGCTTCAGAATATTTGCACGGTGTGTGGGTGGTGCAGTGGGTGAACTCTATGTTGAACCTCCCACACATTATGGTGGCAATTAACTTAGCGTGTGCCACAGAGGATGGGGATGATACAATTGGATGCTGATCATCTGTAGACACCAGGAATTCTCATGGACCCCTTGCTGACTCAAGTACTGTTCTTAGCTACACTTTTAACATTCTAATATTTTACTTGAGTATTTCCATTTTATGCTACTTTGTACTTCTACTCCACTAAATTAAGTTAGTACCTTTAGTTACTTTACAGATTTTGATTAATGATGTGAAATATAATCAACACTTAAATAAGACTTCTGTTACACCTGGAGTAAATCCACAATCTATACCTGCGGGATACAAAGGTTAAGTATCAGAGATTGACACCTAACAAAAGAAATCAGTAATCTACGTATCGAATCATCTACATCTTCCAAATCTTAAAGCTCAAGTCACCTGTCCAGTGTGCCCTAAACTCTTTGCTGCTCAGGTCATCTGCTACCTGCACCTTCCGCCGTACACACTCTTACCTTTCCTCATGAATCTTCCCTCGTGGTGGCTGAACAGGTCATCTGGAACCTGCTCGTAGTTGGCCTTAGGGATCTTCTTCATGTTGTTGAAGGTACTGTGTTTCACCACGTTGGCCAGCTGCTCAGGATTCAGCTCTTTCTCCAGGAACACAGAGATCCTCTGCACTGCTGAATGCAGGTCCTGGACCAACATGAAAGGAAATGCACTTTTTTGTATCTGATCCTTCTAAACAAAAGCCTACAACATGTGTAATGATTGTTGCTTATAACGATTGATGCTTATGGACATGATTCAATGATCTCAGGTCCTACTTGAATCATTTCTTCATAAGTGATGAACAACATGTTCATATCATCCATATGCGAGTACCAAGTCTTAACGTGCTCAAACCAGCTGCACCCAAACACTGCAATGAATAATGCACACAGTTACCACCACAATGCAGACATGCATCATGAGCTGCTCACAAAATACCACAGGCAACATTCTCTGACATTATTTTGCAACTGAAGACAACTCACCATCTCCTCTCATGAATTTCTCGAAGAAGTCATCGAAATCCTTCGGGGTTTCCAACATGTTTGCGAGCTTATGGAAGTAGAAGTAAGACACAAGGACGTCTTTGGGATTTCTTGCCACGTAGATCACCTTCAACAGGAACAATTACTTAAATAATAAAAATAACTGTAATAAAAAAGAGTGTCCCATACCACATTGTAGTGTGTCAGTACATATTTGTATAGTGTATAAACAGGGGTTAAATATCCGAGATGCAAGATTCAAGGCTTTATTTTCATGTGCAAAGTAGCTACAGTGTATTGGCAATGAACAACTTAAGTCACAGGCTCCTCCTACATTGCAACATGAATATATATAGGACATAAAATAAATTAAACCAATAAAAATAATGAAATAAATAACAGAATATAAATTGTTGCAAGATGTGCAAGTAAATAAAATAAAAAATAAATAATGCAAGAAGAGTCTATATACACGTAAATGGAACATGATATATATATATAAATAAATAGCAAGATGCAAACAGATGAATGTTTATGGAGGCACTTGTTTAATGGTCTTATGGCCTGTGGAATGAAACTGTCTCAGTTGCGTCTTGTTATGTCGGGGAACATAAAAAAGACAGTTTTCTAATAGTTACATTAAATTGTACATTTACATCTTATTTTGCAACATACACACACCTATTCAAATATCTAAATATTTCCGTTACTTTAAAAATAAATGTTAAATTACCCGTCCCTTGCAATCATTCCAAAGAAAAGTGAGAAGAAACGATATGTGTGAGAACACATTATCCTGCACGATGATGGCTAAAATGATATTAATGTTTTACCTTAATTAATATTGAGATCATGATCATATATCATGATTATTAACCGGTGTAAGTGCAAGGTTAGTTGAAAGCAATAATATTAAGTTGCATCTAATATTTCTTATTTAAACTTAATATTATTGCTTCTAACTAACCTTATACAGTTATGTAAAATCCGTCGACATAATACATTCAATTTAAGTTGGCTTGGCAACTGGAAGGTCACCAGTTCAAGTCCCGGCAAGACCAAGTGCTACCGAGGTGTCCCTGAGCAAGGCACCGTTCCCTACAATGCTCCCCGGGCTGATGGGGCTCATAGCCATGGGAAGGCAACCCATCTAGGAGAAGGACACTCTGAACTAAAAACCAGGACTGAGAGGAGTTGCGCCCCCCAGTCCTTAATCAGCATAGTAAAGCCAACCATGAATAACAAAGTCATCCCAAATCCTATACGGAGAACCGGGATGACTGGAAGCGACGATGGAGGGCTCGTCTGAGGACGACCTAGAGAGCACGTATTTGAATTGCATTTGTTTGTAACCATATACATTGTTTAAGGTATTAGAGGCTGATGGGGTACGAGCGTTGGCCTATGTGAACCCCGGACAGCCCAGGCCCAATTGACCCCCTGCTTATAAATACTAAATATGGGGACATAAAGATTTGTGTAACACATGTGAGAGAGCTGACCTTGCCCTTCTTCTGGCTCAGAGCGGAAGGCATGAACTGGTACTGCAGGTGGGTGACCCTCATCCTGGGGGAGGGCGCCGTGATGAACGTCTGCCTGCTGCCATTCACCTCAATCCAGGGGATGAGATCAGCGTTGGAGGAGCTGCTGAGCCCGCTGATGGCTGCCAGGTCTCCCTTTGCTTCGAGGAGCAGCAAGATCTGCTGCATCCAGATGGTCCCTGACACACACATCGCACAGAGAGTGTGAGCTCTGTCCAGGGACTGTTTTCAGAGTACACTCTGCTCTAACTGATCATTTGACACCCAAATCTATTCGCAGCACACAAAAAGACGGAGATTCATGTGTACATACCAGTGGTGTAAAGTAACTAAGTAGATTTACTCAAGGACTGCACATTAGTACAATTTTGAGGGACTTGTACTTAACTTGACTTTTTAGATTTTATGCTACTGTGTACATCTACTCCAATACAATTCAGAGGGAAATGGTGTACTTTTACTCCACTACATTTATGTAATACCTTTAGTTACTTTGCTGATTTGGATTAATGATGTGAAATATAATCAACTCTTAAATCAAATTAAAGTAAAACAAAAATGAAAAGCACTGATAGAAAACTATTTTAAGAAAACTATAATAACATAAAAAAATATTAAAAAATATAGCAGTATTTACATTGAATAATAATGAAATCAGACTTTAGTTAGACCTGGAGTAAATTCACAAGCTACCCTGCAGTATACAAAGTCATTACAACTAGCTGCACCCTTACCAGCTTTGAGAACACTTTAATGATCAATCATTATAAAACATATATATTATTCTGAAATCTGCATAATGAGTAATTTTACTTTTGGTACTTTAAGTATATTTTAATGCTAATACTTCTCTAATTTCACTAAGCACACTGACTTGAGGTGACCCCCTCTCTTCAGGACACACACCCCTCTCACCTGACTTTGGGTATGTGACCACAAACACATCGGAGTCTCTGATCTCCAGGTCTTGGATCTGGTCCACATCATCTGGATCATGAGTGCCGTTGATCAGAGTGAAGCCTCTGTGTGGCACTAGCTCATACTCACAAGTCTCTACTGCCATCATAGCTATAAAGCAAGACAAAAAATACGTGTTCAGCTCCCTTTCTTATTTGAAATGTCTAAAAACAGCAGTTCTTTTTGATTTGATGCTCCATGGATACATATTAACTCTTTCATTTATACTCTCCTATTTAGCTTTGATTTGATCATTCCTGACTTTGATTACATCTGCAGAAGAAGATGCTCTACCAATAAAAAAATACTGTTGAGAAAATCTATATTTTAAAGTGGCTCCCAAGGGCCCCATAGAATCAGTGAAAGGCTAAGAAGCAATGCACAGAAAGTGATCCACATGTAGCATACCTGCTCTGCTGCCGATGCTCCAGTGTCTGCAAACACCAGGAAATGCGTCTCATTAACAAGCTGTCCTGAAACCTGACCCGATGCAACCCCCTCCTTCACACTGGGAGGAACAGAGAGCTTCCCCTTCTCCTTCTCCCCCCCTGTGTGGGGAACAGCACATTCTAGAGCCGTCCCACAGCAATAAACAGAAACAGAACAATCCTCAAGCAGCTTGCGCAACGTCAAAACAAGGTTCTGTTGTTACAGCACTGGTGATCCAAGTGACACTAAATCAAACAGTGTGGAGGCTGTACCTTCAGTAAGGGGGAGGGACGGGAAGTGATACCTAACCAGAAAATAACTCTATCAACTGTTCTGTTGAGTCCACTGGTTTAATGACCAATGCATACTGTAAGATCACAGAAGCTGAGGTGTCCTGTATCCTAGTTACCTGTACAAAATGTAATTAGTAACCTAATCAGAGGGTCAAAATATAAAGGTATTGTCACCAGATTACTTTTCATTACCTCAGTATCAAATGCAATGCAAACAATAGAAAATAAATATCAATAAGATGTTTTTACGTAAGTAAAGTTTTTATGTAAGACAACAGAACAATATGACCTTAGAAAAGAAAAAAACAAGATATTTAGTATGTAAAATGTGTCCTCTGTGTGGACACACACACAACTAAGGGCTAAGTGCCTTACTCAAGGGCACACTAGTGGTGGTGTTCCTGGTGGGATTTGAACTCACAACCTTCCGATCTTCAGCCCACCTCACTATCCATTAGACCACCACTACTACTCAATATGCATTTTTTAAAATCTTTTACTAACATTGTAATCTTGCTTTTCATTTTTAGAAATATAATAGTGATCTGATAACACCTTTAATTTAATGCAACTGTAAGAGAATTCGGTTCCCTTGTTTTTATATCCTGGTTTCATTACATCTAATCTGTTACTCTCCAAGCCTGTGTCCTTAGTACCAATGTAATCCTGCTAATAATCCCCAATTTTCGGAAATATAATTAATCTGATTACGTATTTTTTATATAACTGTAAGGGAATACAGTTACCTTTTTTTGTATCCTGTCCTCGGTGGAGTGGATTGGTCGTTACACTTTTTACTTTCATTCGATGTGTGTAAGTGTAATCTAAGAATGGAGTGACAAGACTCATTAAACGTATCAGCTTCCCCTCGAGGTTAACCTTTGACCTTATTAAACTGTGATCATTTCCTAGAAGTGCTTTCGATTTGGGATGTGTCAGCTGCTACTCGATAAACAGGACAGTAAGCCTCTCACACGTTCACTGTGAATAACTGAACAGCATGGAGAACAGAGTTTTTTCAAAACAAGGTTTATTAGAAAAACAACCACAATAAATAGTTCCTGAAGTGAGAAATCACATGTTTATTCACAGTAAAAACAAAAACAAGAGATAAAGTGTCTTCCTGTCATGGGATCCTTTCTGCACATAATGTTCTGGAGCTCACGATGCGCCTCTGCGAAGAGATCAACAGACAGAGATCAACACACTGAGATACACACACACACACACACACACTTGTTTAGATTCAAATGCCAATTCTTGTTGACAGCAGCAATCATGATTGTTGGATTACCAAAAGACAATGGCCTGGGGGACTGGGGCAGTTTACTAAACATCCTTATGTGTATACAGCGTGTAGTTATAAAGTCTTAGTCTCAAGGCGATGTGATCACACACACTCTCTCACGTACACAGAGGCCCTTTCTCATGTCCCAGTTTGAACTTCCTCGACTCCTCCCCTCACATCTCAGACGGCCATGAGAAGGAAGGGGAGTTGGGGAATGAAATTACGGGCCAAAAGACACACACACACACACACACACACACACACACACACACACACACACACACACACACACACACACACACACACACACACACACACACACACACACACACACACACACACACACACACACACACACACACACACACACACACACACACACACACACACACACACACACCACACACACACACACACACACACACACCACACACACACACACACACACACACACACACACACACACACACACACACACACACACACACACACACACACACACACACACACACACACACACACACACACACACACACACGTCCCAGTTTGAACCTCCTCGACCCCTCCCCTCACATCTCAGATGGCCATGAGAAGGAAGGGGAGTTGGGGAAGTAACTCGAGGAGTCGAGGCCACGGGTTGATATGAGAATTCCTTTCCTCCGAGTGGTCATTTAAAAAGTATGACGGGAGGCACAGCTGCAACAGCTTTCCATTGTTTTAATACCGCTTTATTTCCAACTTACTTTTAATTTAATTCACAACGTGGCTTTTTTAGCAATATCAGGCTACAGGAGCAGGCAGGCATCATGATGTGACTGATTCAACTTTGGAATATTTATACAAACTATTTCATTATCAAACAATTAATAAGAGCTGTCATATAAAGTAGCACTATCGTATCGAATTTCCCTCACCTCTCTCTAGGGATCGCTACCATGGGTAATTGAATTATGGGGCAAAAGTTGTATTTAGAATCATAAAAAGCAAGCAGGGAAAACTGTACACATATATACACACACACCCCCCCCCCCCCCCCCCCATCAACGCCCCAACATCAGACCCGAATCAGAAATTATAGCTAAAATATAGAATATATTATATAGTCTAACATTTTATTATGCAAGGCACCACACATATTTGTATAAAATACAAAATAGCACATTATGATGCGCTACACATATGGTGAAATAGAGAATATACACTCATATCTCCTCCCTTGAGCCTCCTCTATGAGCATTTAGAGAGTTGGGGTTTTACTTAAAGATGATGCACTGAGATAGATTTCACAAGCGGAGGAACGAGAAGTGGAAACATTTAGAATTTAGCTAATGACAGAAACACACACACACCTGTTTCTCCTCTGCAGACAGCCCCCCCTGCACTGCCACCAGCTGGTACTGTGTGTGCTTCAGGCTGCGGGGGGGCTTCCGGAGTTGTTTCAGGGCTGTGGGCAGGGTGTCTCTGCTCAGTAGCCTCCTGGTGTCTGATGCTGGGGAGGCGGGGTCCAGGAGCAGCAGGCTCAGGCTGCCGTTCCTCCTCTGCTCCAGACCCACGATGGAGCGGCTGTGGCCTGCAGGGGGAGACAGGTCACAGCTGTGAGGGACAGCCTCAGACCGGTGTCACAGATACCCCATTCACACCAACGGTGTTTCGGGGCCGGTTCGGTGCTGGTGCTTGAAAAGCACCGGGTTTTCCTGTTCACACCGCAGCGGAGCAGCCTCTAATACCCCTTTCACACCAACGGTGTTTCAGGGCCGGTTCGGTGCTGGTGCTTGAAAAGCACCGGGTTTTCCTGTTCACACCGCAGCGGAGCAGCGTCATAGCTCCGGAATCCGGTTCGTTTCGAGCACCAAAAAGTTGTCCGTCTAGAAGCAAGAACCGCATACGTCACGCTTACGTCGGAGGGGGGCGAGATTAACCTGAGCTAACACTTAAGGCGAGTACGGCAAAATACAAGTTGTAACAAGCAGTAGTGCTGAGCAAAGTGACTAGAACGCAACCACACACTTGTTAAAAAAAACACACTTTATAAAGTCAGGCAACACTAACCAGGCTTCGTGTGATTCTGTTTACTTTGACCATCCGTTCGCTGTTATTGATCATTGTGGAGAGCAGGCAGACGTTTTGTTTGTTATTATAGCAGCTATCGGATGGAATCAATACATGGGCTGCACAGGTTGTCATGTCCGACTATCACAAGTAGAATCATAATGAAAAATACGTCGGTAAAAAGTGCCTGTAGAAAACTGCTTAGCAAGTAGTCAGTTTAGCTTCGGTTGCTATGCTAACATCACCCATGTTATACCAGAGAAACTTTCATAACAGCGTTGTGATGCCAAACAGCGTCAATTCAGACTGACACCAAACAGCGTCAATTCAGACTGACACACATTCACTTAAGGGGAACTGGGGATATGTATCAGCTGCTTGTGTGACAGTCAGACAGTGAATACTTTAGAGCCGTGTGAGCTAACCCGGAGCTAACGGGAGAATACACTCCCGTTGAAGAGCAGCCGGCCAGCACTGCAGCGGTCGGTAAATGCCGCTGAAACACATTAATAAACAATGAACCACGGCACTCTGGAGAAAAGTATAAGGTTGGAGAAGTCGTTATTTAATTTAATCTGGCTTCGTATGATTAAAAGCAACGCAGTCCCCGGCCCGTTGTTGTGAGGTGAGCTCCGGCGTTGGGGAGAAACTCAGCGACGTAAACTGTGACGTCATGACGCAGCAGCGGCAGCACCAGTCGGGCTCTGAGCGGTGTGAAAAGAGCCGGCGCTAAACCGAAGAACCGGTTCTGAACCAGAAAAGCTCTAGCACGGAGCTTGAACCGGAGTTGCGTTGGTGTGAAAGGGGCATAAGCTCCGGAATCCGGTTCGTTTCGAGCACCAAAAAGTTGTCCGTCTAGAAGCAAGAACCGCATACGTCACGCTTACGTCGGAGGGGGGCGAGATTAACCTGAGCTAACAGTTAAGGCGAGTACGGCAAATAAAAGTTGTAACAAGCAGTAGTGCTGAGCAAAGTGACTAGAACGCAACCACACACTTGTAAAAAAAAAACACGCTTTATAAAGTCAGGCAACACTAACCAGGCTTCGTGTGATTCTGTTTATTTGTACCTTACTTTGACCATCCGTTCGCTGTTATTGGTCATTGTGGAGAGCAGGCAGACGTTTTGTTTGTTATTATAGCAGCTATCGGATGGAATTAATACATGGGCTGCACAGGTTGTCATGTCCGACTATCACAAGTAGAATCATAATGAAAAATACGTCGGTAAAATGTGCCTGTAGAAAACGGCTTAGCAAGTAGTCAGTTTAGCTTCGGTTGCTATGCTAACATCACCCATGTTATACCAGAGAAACTTTCATAACAGCGTTGTGATGCCAAACAGCGTCAATTCAGACTGACACCAAACAGCGTCAATTCAGACTGACACACATTCACTTAAGGGGAACTGGGGATATGTATCAGCTGCTTGTGTGACAGTCAGACAGTGAATACTTTAGAGCCGTGTGAGCTAACCCGGAGCTAACGGGAGAATACACTCGTGGAAGAGCAGCCGGCACTGCAGCGGTCGGTAAATGCCGCTGAAACACATTAATAAACAATGAACCACGGCACTCTGGAGAAAAGTATAAGGTTGGAGAAGTCGTTATTTAATTTAATCTGGCTTCGTATGATTAAAAGCAACGCAGTCCCCGGCCCGTTGTTGTGAGGTGAGCTCCGTTGGGGAGAAAATCAGCGACGTAAACTGTGACGTCATGACGCAGCAGCGGCAGCACCAGTCGGTCTCTGAGCGGTGTGAAAAGAGCCGGAGCTAAACCGAAGTACCGGTTCCGAACCTGAAAAGCTCTAGCACGGAGCTTGAACCGGAGTTGCGTTGGTGTGAAAGGGGTATCGAGGGGGGAGGGGCACAGTATTGTTTACATTTGGTATAAAGCCTCTTCTGGCTCTGCAGCTTAGGTGCTTGCAAAACGCATAGGATTAACGCAATCGCAAAAAAGCTTCCGTCCACACGCAATATACACCGGATAGTGTCTGTTCACACGAGACAGCTCTGTTTAGCTCCAACTGCTGGAAAAAGCTGCAGTACATATGCCAGCCTGTACGTGGCGCTGTAACTTCCTCCACAAAAGCAGCGAAGAAGAATGGTTGTCATGGTTGCCCTTCTGTTTATTCACCGTGGTGGGGGCCGAGGGAACCGGGCAGAGTTTTCCGCCGGTCAACGTGTGTTAAAGTTTAAATCTTCTGGACAAAATTATAAAAGTGCCGGTCAAAGGTCTTATTTGTTATTTATTGAGCTTTAAAACAAATGAATAACGACTCTATATAATAATAAAATACACGGAGCCTGGCCTCTCTTTTTCCTCTCTTCTGACAGCGTCAGTGTCTGTCTCATGCAGCAGCTGATCCAGTAATGAGTGACCCGACAGTAAAAATACACATATTTATAACTAGTTTAGGTAGTTTGAGAAGTAATTAAAATAGCTAAGGGTGATGATCTGACTTGAAGTGTGTGTTTTGCTCCTCCCGCTGCATCACAGCCGGAGGAGCTGCGTGTCTCCGTCCTGTCAGATTAGACTTCACTCGCGTTTATGTCCATATCGAGATAAAGATAAATAATCTGAATTCAGTGTGCAGTGTACTTTGACGCGGGGGTGAGCAGCAGAGGTGGGGAGAGGCGGGGCTATTGCGTCATCATTATCACAAAATGATCGTATAGAGGCGATTAGGGCCGTGCGATTATGGCAAAAATCATAATCACGATTATTTGGGTCAATAATTGATAATACGATTATTCATTGATTTTGAAAAAATCAATTTATTGAACATTAAAACAAATACAAATAATAATTTGAACAGTATCTTTTTAACTGAACGTATAATTCAACTGAAAAACCAATACAAAAATAAATAAAATGATACATTAAAATAAATAATATCAAAATAATAAATACCAATAAACAAGATCAACAAATATTTTGGAGCGCACTTCCACAAGCTACTAAACATATATAAATATGATAAATACAAATAAATGAGACCAAAATGAATGAGATCAAATATGTTGCAGTGCACTGTCACAACCTAGCAAAGCTAAATAATTGTTTTTTTCGATTATGTTGTTTTCGTAATTGTGGCAGGCCAAAATCGTAATTGCGATTAAAATACGATTAATTGCACAGCCCTAGAGGCGATCACACGGAGCCGTATGACCCCCCAGAGCGCTCCGTTCCCAGATCTATCCACCTTTGGACCCGTTATTGTTTGCGGGGTCCGTTTCTATCGTTTAGTTACGGCCTCGTGTGGCAAAAAGGGCTATACGCAAGAGAAATATGCGGATACAACCCGTTTTCGTTCCCGTGGGGCACCAGCCGGCATCAGGCAGCATCACACAGGTTTACCCCAAGGATGTTTGTGTGAAGCAAGTGATTCGGAAGAATTTTGAGCAGATTATTTCCTGAGAATTCAGCATCCAAAATATTTTATTTTAGGAACTTTTGATAAAATGTTCACTGTATTATATATATATGTTTAGTCAACCGTACAGTAGAGCGGTGCAGTGATGATGCATTTCTGTAGGTCGACCTGTTAGCATTGCAAGGGCTCCCTCCACAAAAGTTGATAACATGTTTATGATACTCAACACGTTACAGTACACCATTCTGTGATTTTTAAATCTTAACTGCTATTGCAGAAGTAAAAAGCTACTGCCATAAACAAACTACATCACGGTCACATGGGTGCACATCACCACGGTTAAGCTAAAGGCGGATAATGTTCGACATGGTGACGTTTGGAAGGGTCAAATGGTCGCAACCGCTGTTTTTAAAGACACATATAAGCTTCGGAAATTCACGAGTGGGGTATTAACAGACGTATTTTATGTTGTACAATAAACGTGAAAAACGTGCTTCTGACCACACGCACGTTAATATATACAGTGCATCCGGAAAGTATTCATACCCCTTCACTTTTTCCACATTTTGTTATGTTACAGCCATATTTCAAAATGGATTAAATGAATTTGTTTTCTCAACATTCGAGACACAATACCCCATAATGACAAAGTGGAAACAGTTTTAAAATAATTGTTGCTAATGAATAAAAAATAAAACACTCAAATATCACATACACATATGTATTCACACCCTTTACTCCAGGGGTTCCCAAAGTGGGGGTCGCGAGATGATTACAAAATGTAAATTTAAAAAAGAAAAATTATCAATTTTTTTGAGGACCACTTAACCAATAAAAAAACACTCACGGACCACCTAACTCCACAAATATCCAAAAACAATAGGCCTGCTCACCACTCCAACAGTACATAACAGCCTAATAACTACAGCTTAACCTTCTCTATATCGCCTCGTTCACACATTAAATCAACAATACAAATACAACTACAGATTATATAAGCATTTAGTTCAAATGAGATTTAAAATGCTCTCAGGTTTTACACCTCTTATGAAATGTAGACTACATTTATTACGGAGTTTATGTCCGAGCCAACAGACTCACAGATCGTTGGCTACTGAGAGAAATGCAAAATACACCGCATGTAGTACGACACAAACCTCCGCTGTGGATTTTCAAAACAAAATACAGTAAAACTTTGGTCGCAGGCCCAAGTTTAACTCTCTGAGGTCTAAGCCCTTTTTTCACATGTTAGGCTCGTCTGGGCTTTTTTTGTAAAAATGCTATTAAAACATGATCCTTGGTGACCATCGGGCTGGCCTGCATGGTCTGCCTACACAACAACAATAAAAAAATGTTTATGCAGCCCCAACAACAGCCTCTGATCATCAACAGACTTCATGCAATGCTTCATTGGATGCATATATTAGATAATAATCTCTCTCTCACTCCTAAAACATCTAAATCTACTTCCAGCATGGATAAATGTTCATAAAATACATCCATTGTTTGTTTTATACGCTTCTCGAAATCCTAAAAAACACATCGTTTTTCTAAAACAGATTACAAATCGCCAGAAAATGGTACAAACAAGTGGCAACATGTGTGACGAAGGTGTTGTGCTGGGCTATATCATGCAATCGAAAGTGAAACTTAAGCTCGCTCCATTGCGGAGATATCCCCTCTGGCTGGGTCACTCGAGGACATTCACAGACTTGTCCTGAAACCACTCCTTTGTTATCGTGGCTGTGTGCTTAGGGTCGTTGTCCTGTTGAAAGGTGAACCTTCTCCCCAGTCTGAGGTCCAGAGCACTCTGGAGCAGGTTTTCATCAAGGATCTCTCTGTACATTGCTGCCTTCATCTTTCCCTTGATCCTGACTAGTCTCCCAGTTCCTGCTGCTGAAAAACCTCCCCACAGCATGAAGCTGCCACCACCATGCTTCACTGTAGGGATGGTGTTGGCCAGGTGATGAGCGGTGCCTGGGTTCCTCCAGACATGATGCTTGGCATTCAGGCCAAAGAGATCCATTTTGGTTTCATCAAACCAGACCATTTGGTTTCTCATGGTCTGAGAGTACTCTAGGTGCTCCATGGGGGCTTTCATGTGCCTTTGGCTTCCTTCTGGCCACTCTACCATAAAGGCCTGATTGGTGGAGTGCTGCACAGATGGTTGTCCTTCTAGAAGGTTCTCCCATCTCCACAGAGGAACACTGGAGCTCTGTCAGAGTGATCATCAGGTTATTGGTCACCTCTCTAACTAAGGCCCTTCTCCCCCATTGTTTGGTTTGGGCAGCAAGCTTTAGGAAGAGCCCTGGTGGTTTCAAACATCTTCCATTTGCAAATAATAATAATTCTGTGCTCGTTGGGACGTTCAATGCTGCAGACATTTTTCTGTACCCTTCCCCAGATCTGTGCCTTGATACAATCCTGTCTCTGAGGTCTACAGACAATTCCTTGGACCTCATGACTTTGTTTGTGATCTGATATGCACTGTCAACTGTGGGACCTCATATAGACAGGTGTGTTCCTTTCCAAGTCATGTCCAATCAATTGAATTTACCACAGGTGGACTCCAGTCAAGTAATAGAAACATCTCAAGGATGATCAGTGGAAACGGGATGCACTTGAGATCAATGTTCAGTGTCAAAGCAAAGGGTGTGAATACTTATGCACATGTGATATTTCATTTTATTATTTTTAACACATTTGCGAAAAAATTTTTAAAAACGTTTTTTATTTGTCATTATGGGGTATTGTGTGGAATGTTGAGAAAAAATAAATAATTTAATCCATTTTGAAATAAGGCTGTAACATAACAAAATGTGAAAAAAGTGAAGGGGTATGAATACTTTCCGGATGCACTGTATAATATAACTAATATCAACTCATTCCTGCACCACTCTATATTGTCGTAATATTGAAATTAGTATTTGATCAGAAATATTGTGATTTGATTTTCTCCACATCGCCAAACCTTATTTATTAGGCTTCTGTTTGACACATTCAGTGATCTCTTTCCCTGAATAGGGAATATGGTGGTGATGGCAGGTGTTTCTGTGTACCTTGGTGCTGCAGGTAGAGCGGGGGCATGGAGGTTTGGATGAGTCGGGGGGGCAGTCTGCCGCTCCTGCTGGACTGGAAATACTGCTTCACCCAGTCAAACAGCCGGGGGTGGCTGTTATCAGGGCCTGTGGGCCGGTGGAAGTCGATGATGCGAGCACTGAAAACACAAACAGTACAAAGTCTTACTGAGTGTGACATTTAGTTTGACTGACCAGCTTAAAAAAGGCTTTGTGTCTGCTTTTCTTGAATTTCACCAATATTCCAGTCACTTGTACCCCTACATACCCCATGCATCCCTTCAAGTACCCCAAGGGGTCCCCGTACCCCCGGTTAGGAACCACTGCTATAATGCATGTTTTTGTGCATACCAATATACCAATGCATGTGTGTATGTGTATTGTGTACTGTACAGTGCGTGATTCATCTTGAAAGGTTCTATTCTTGGTCCTTTTCTTACAATGTAATGTCTCTTACTGTGTCTATGTATGCATCATACGCACCAATGAAAATTCCTTGTATGTGTTAACCTACATGGTAATAAACCTGATTCTGATTGGTACATAGGTGACAGGTGTGGCTACATCATTGTTAGGCTTAAAAGCTAAAAGCATTGAAACAAATAGAGCTGCACTCCAAATAGGGTTTGTTTCCCTAATTTTGACTCATAATTCTGTGTGACTGGCGGAGCCACACACAGTCTAGTATTCAACATACTTATTAGTGCGAATGCTGTTTTGCTGAGATAAGTCCGGCCGTGCGTCACGACTCTTTAAACATCACTGTTGCCGGAAATGCATCCGCGGAGGAGCCGTGGAGGAACCATCAGTGTCTCCTCGATTATAGCTCCTCCAGGAGTTACAGTATTTTACTTAGAAACAATAATGCAGCACAATATTGTCAATACATTCTCTGACAGGCTGTCTCTCGTTCACTGGCAGGGCGTTGCCGTGGAAATGCTTTGATCTTTGAACACACCTGTCGGTCGTTAACTAAATCCAGTGGTAATCTAAAGATGTTCAGAAACGGTGCAGGAATGTGTTACAAGAATCCAAACATGTAATAGATAAACAGTTCAAATAGTCATCTAAAGGTGAGCTAAAATGAATGGATATTCTTTACCTTTACAATGAAACTAATACTATTAATACTTACTCAGCGGTGGTAATGTTAGCATCGGGACACGCACCCAAGTTTCAGTCACACAGTCAACATTTCTCGGAATTGTCTAGTGTTAAGGCCCTGACACACCAAGCAGTCACCAGAGAACTCGCCGACGCCGACTGTTGCGTCGCCGTGTTCTCCTGCGTCTTGGCCGTGTGTCGCACTGGAACACACCGCAAAGACTTCAGCCGAGCACGTACGAACTGCGCATGCGTGAGTGGCAATAACTCTCCTTACCAGCAGACGGCGGTAGTGTGTATTCGTCATTCAAAAGAGGCAACAACCGGAAGACAGAGAAGAAGAACAGACTGCGTGATCTAAACAAACAACAAATAGCGTGTGCGTTCCATTTTCACTCTTGTCCATGGAAAACATGTTTCGTTTCGTGAAAACGGCCGATTTCGGCCTGGTGTGTCAGGGCCTTTACATGTTGCAGCCTGATGTTTTGTGATGTTACACCCTGATTAGACAGCGTGGGGCTCACCTGACTCCTAGAGAGGTGAGGAGGGCGTAGATCTCCGTGGCTCCGATCCAGGCTCGTGTTCCCTGCAGCCGCTGGTTGAAGTGGGACGCGCCGTGCGGATCCAGCCCTTCTTTCCAAGCCTCCTCGATCATACTCTGCACTCGAGGGATACTAGGCACCGCCTTCTCTGGAGGAGAAGGAGAGCGTCAAGTACAAAGTACTAACTGACATGTACAGGCAGCAAACAACCCTGATGAAAGTGTTTTAAAAGGTCCCCTATTATATGGTGTTTCATCAATATATTATAGGTCTCAGATATATACAAACATGTCTCTGAAGTGTTTGGCTCCAAATACCAAACAGATCATTGCAGCATCCCATAATCCCCTCTGTTTCAAAAGTGCTCATTCTCTGTGTGTTACTTTAGATGAAATAAGGAGCCACTCCCCACGCCCCTCTCAGAGATATTTGGTTAAAAATAACACAATTATTACAATAATTAGAGGAATAGCAGGAATGCTTCTTTCACAACTTCGCCGTCTTTGAAATACTTCATGTGTTTCGCAAGAACGTGACTGACACGATAAGATGCTATGGTAGCAGCCTTGCTCTTGTTGTTGGGCCTGGTGAAAATGGACTGCTGTGCATTTAGCTGTCCTTTCAGGTCCCTCACCTTTTGGGAGCGTAGGGCAGAATTAGGAGGGAATCCCGTCTCGTAGCGTTTGTGCACTGTTTTGAAATGCCGCTCCTAAATTACCCTTCTTCGATAAAGCCACGCTCGCATTGCAGATGAGACAGATGGACTTTGAATTGGAATAGATACAAAATTAATCATCCTCCCACTCGGAGTGAAAATTATATATTTTGGGCTTTTTTTGCTTCTGCCATAATTGCGGTCTTGTGTGTGTGCGGACTGTCACTCCTGTTGACACGGACAACGTCAGCGAAATAGTGCCCACTGCCCACCAGCCACGCCCCGACACATGGGGTCACGCCGGCCAATCACAAAGCTTTGATGCGTTCAAGTGCATTATTCTGGCACAGGAAGATTATGTTATAGGACATTAACGATAAAACAGAATATTGTTTTTAGACACATCTCGCGATCGACTGGGAATCTCCCCGCGATCGACCGGTCGATCGCGATCGACTGGTTGGGCACCCCTGCAGGGAACATTCACAACATCATGACTTGCAAAACAAAGAAGTTCTGATGTCTGGTCAGATATTGAGCAGAGTGAGTGTGCACCTTGCAGGAGGGGAGCATATGCATCGATGGTGTGCAGAGAGGAGAGGAGCATCTGGATGTTCCTGTAGCCGCAGCCCCAGCCCGTGTCCCCCGCTGAGGAGCAGAAGTGGTCCGTGTCAGCACTCAGCCACACATGGACACAGTCTCTGGCTTCAGTCTGGTAATATTCAGATAACGCTCTGAGCACACCTAGGCAGACCGAGAAGAAGAAGAAGAAGAAAGTTGAGATCATACTCTGACCAAGCGTAGCATTAATACAGCTGAAAATACACAAAATGAGTAAAAAAGAAGCCCTGATTCTCACTTGATACAGCTGAAAACAGATAAACCAGTGTTTTTCATGTTTTTTCAATGTTAATTGTTGATATAACTAATCAAAAAGACACAGTTCAATGCAAATACAATGCTGTTTTAGTGTTTTTGCGTGAAAGCAACACATTTGTATCATGAATTAAGTAAATAAGACACTGTTGTTGCAGAACAGTTTTGTACCTCTTTAGAAAAGGCTTTTCCCTAAACACAATTTTCGCAAATCTTAAGAATAATTTCAGACTAACTGGACTGGAAACCCTACTTCCATTCACAGCCAGGAAAACTATTTAACTGAAGAGCTGACGAGATTAAGGCTTTTCTGTCTGCAAGAAATCTTTAGACAAATTCAAGGAATGGCAAGAGAAGCAGTGGTTTATATCCAAATGAAGAGCCGACAGGTCTCCCTCACGTCCATGCAACACCCTCACCTTAACCCTAAATAAGTATTTCCAATAAGGGAGAATGCTACTTACAGAGACATTATCTTGAGTTTATATAAAACCAACAGACAGAGTCAAACATGCACACACATACTGTCGAGACGAAAGTCAATATTGAAAGAAAAATAATAATATCTGAGAAAAACGGACGGATAAATAATTATTTGGTAACACTTTATATTAAGGTACACAAATTAACCATCAACTAGTTGTTAATTAACATGCATATTAGCAGTATATTGGCTCTTTATTAGTCATTATAAAACACTTATTAATGCCTTATTCTACATGACCATATTCTACAAGTAATAGGCCATTAGTTGAGAGTTTTTCCTCAATAACGCTCTAATTAGTGCTTATTTATTGCAAGTAAGGACGTTCTTGTTCATGAGTTTTGGTCTTAATATGCTCTGCTCAATATGGGCCTAATAAGGCAGTATTACCACAAGAATAGGGTTTTCTGGGTTGCTTGGTTTCAAGTAGAGAAAGAGTTGTCCAAGCGTCCTCTGTTGCCCTCCAGCCTCTCAAGTTTGGGCAAAACACTGAATACAGGCGAAAACCCGGAAGAACTTGATACATACCCTGAGTTCTGGTCCTGCCATCATCCAGCCCTGAGGCCAGAGACTCCATCATCTCAGCTCTCTTGCAGTGGAACTCTGCGGGGGCCAGAAGCCCCCTGGCCACAGCCTTCTCCATGCTCCTCTCCATCTGTCGGCTGTAGCCCCCTCCTCCGTCCAGACCAAACTGCTTCTGCACCACAAGCACCAGAACACAAGCGTCAGATATACACACAACACAAGGACATCAAGAGAGGGAAAATATGAAGCTGGCTGTGGAAGCAGAGCTATTGATCATCCAATGACTAGCAGGAGGTGCTTTCATTATGAAAGGTATACCTCAGCTCCAGTAAGTTCTTACTAAATTGTTAGTGTGTGTGTTTGAAAGTAAATGGTCAACGATGCCATATAGAGTGGGTCAGGAATGAGTCCTAAAACCCGGAAATGAGTTAGCATTTTACAACCTTCGGATCAACCTTTGCTAGTTGGCATTTTTTAAAACATATTTTAGCCTGAAATAAGGTCTGTGATTAGCACAAACATAAGAGATTTTCACTTTTTGATCTACTGCATAAAATAAAGTCAGTACCTCACTGGTGAATATCCGAAGCTTCTATGTGTCATAAAGACAAATGTGTTAAGTATCATAAACATGTGTTGGCTCAGCTTATTTTTTACATTATACCGAAATCCAATGGAAAAATCCAATTGCCTTTGTCAAGGGAGCCCTTGTGATGCTAACGTACAGGTCAGCCTACAGAACTAGCTCATTACTGCACCACTCCTTGGGTTGTTCAAAAGTATTACAATTATAAACTTCACATCGAGTGTTTGACAAGGCAGTAAACCACAGCCGTAAAATAAAACGTAAACCTCAGAGTGGAAAGTGAAAGCTCCGACATAACTGTGTTATGGACAGGGGCTGAAACTCTTGTGTGCATTACCTTCTAGTATCAATGGGGTGAGGTATGCTGCCTGGAGTTTTCATCTCAACTTGGTATATCATTTCTTAGAAATCCTAAATCCTTATCCTAACATACATAGAGAACCAACTCCGATTAAAACAAGTATTTGTTTTTGTTCTCATTAAATCTGAATCGCACCACACTCACATGGAAGGATTTAGCTGAAATGACTATCACATGCTGTCAAAATAAAATGTATTGACTCTGAATCAAAAGCTGGGAGCAATTTGGAATTTAAGATATAGATGACGTAATGTGCTGTGGGTCGAGTGTTTTGTGCTTCCCGTCCAACAACAACTAATTATTATTCCTCCAGCTCATCGAGGTGCTTAAAGTGTACTTATGGCTTTTAAACAAAAATTATTCTAGCATCCAAAGACAGATGGTATTTCGACTCCAAAAGACTTCTCACCAACAGTAACAAAGTATTCTCCCCGTTTGGATCATTTGACCACTGTATTCTTGTCCTCCTGTGCACATTGAAGTGCTGGAGTTTCAACTTGTGAAAATATATATTAAAACATTCTTAAATTGGAATTAGAGATGTCTGTGGGTGTTTATACAATTCTAAAGATAAACTGACACACAAACACTGAGCAGGGATCATTAGTCCATCTATAGTTTAAAGAAGAAATATCCTGCTCATTTGTATGTAGTGTCTCTACTATGACATGTCTCTATGCTTTAATGTTCAAAAAGCTCTTTATTTACACCCAATATAAATGTTGACTATCAAATTGATGCTGGAAGTTTCTAATGTACATTTGAAAGTCAGAAATGTACTAAATGCACAAATGCAGCAGTGATTTGCTGAAGCACAGTATCCAGACCTGCAGCTTCTTGAAGTCCTCTCTCTCCTGCCGGGCCTCGTCCTCCCGCTGCAGCTCCCGGGCCAGCCTCAGGTCCGAGCCAGGGCTGTGAGCAGCGGCTGAGAGAAGAAGAAGAAGAAGAGGAGTGGGCATCACATCAGACAGGACCGAGGAAGACAATGACTTTTAAAGTGCAATAGAGAGAAGTGTGGGACTGGTGTAGCAGGGAGAGATGAACGCCCACCTGCTGAGTTCACAGCAGCGCCATGCTCTAAATGTAGCTCCACATGTTCCTGCAGTGAGGAGCTGTCCATGCAGACCACAGAGCACAGAGGGCACTCAAATCTCTTCTCTCCTGCCAAAACAATGGCACACCATGTAAGCCCAGATATCAAAAACTTTATTTATACAACCGAGACATCCATTATAAAATTAAAGAAGCCCAATTTTGCTTTTCTCTTCTCCTCTTTCCCTTTCCTGTAGTGTTTCTCTCAGTGAATTGTAAACAACTACGTGGGTTAAATGATTAGCAAATTAAATGTGCATTGTAACTTGGCTGTCCATGAGAGTCATGCACAGGCTTGGGGAGTAACAGATTACATGTAACGGAATTAGGTAATAAGGATACATAAAAAGGTAACTGTAAACCCTTAGTTCCATAAAAAAAAGACAATCAGATTACTGTTACATTTTTTTTTTAAATGTTGATTACTAGCAGGATTACAATGTTACTCAAAACCTAAAAAGATCATATAGTGTTTGTTGTAAAGGATCAGATGTTATCTCTTCTCTGTAAACTGTACTGTAGGCTAATATTTTTTTTTTACAGGTAACTAGTAATTGTAATGGCATACATTTTGTAAGTAACGATCCCAACTCTGCCCTTACTCCAACTCAGCCTTCGTCATGATCTCAGCTACACACCAGCAAAGTTTTGTGACGCCAAATCTTGGAAATTGCTTAACATTTTGTGACTGGATCTAATAAGGTTTTAGTGGTAGGCAAAAAAACTCTCCACAGTCACACACACTCACAAGGAGAAATCTAAACCAGCGTCACTGTTGCAGCTGGTAGAAATACTGTGCCATGTGAGCTGAAAACAGTCAGAGGGGAGGACACACACCTGAGAGACGGAGGGCTGATGGTGACGTCATGGCTGGTGAACACGCCTCCTGTGCTGACCCTGCACAAACAAGCAGTCATGAGTAAAAGATACATCATGTACAATCATAGGATGTCTTCGAACTGAAGGTATTTAATGAATATTAACTGTTTATCGTCCGTCACATTGTTTAGTTATACAACAGCAAATGCAATTTTTTTGGATTACAGCTCTTACTTAATTACGTTTAGCTTTACTATTATTACTACCAAATGTCCTGTTGTTCTGATTCTGGCTGGAGAGAGTTAATCCACAGCGGTTACATATCCTTCAAAACGAGCCACAGCGAGTGTGTCACAGGTGCACTTCGAGACATAGCACTACACCCCTGACAGCGCTCCGTGGTTATGTAGGCTTGAATTTCGAAATAAGGATTTTGATAAAATATAAATCTACATGCTTGCTAATGTCTTCCTTAATCAATTGTTTTTAAGCTCAATAATAAATTCAGCTAATATTTGACGTATTTCCCATTTGTCCGGTAAATTGAATTTTACATTTCTTTCTGAATGTAAAACTGGTCTCTTCCCAGTGAGCTCTCAAGAGTTTCAGAGTGATCTATATGGCAGCACAGAGCCTGAATCACACTAAGTCTGGTTAGTGTTGCCTGACTTTATAAAGTGTGTTTTTTTAAATAAAAATGAACTGTTCAGGTTAATCTCGCCCCCCTCCGACGTAAGCGTGACGTATTGGTTCTTGGCCGAGTGGGGCCGGCCCTGGAACCGGTTTGGTGGAAAAGGGCACTAGTCTAAAGTTACCTCCAGCTGAGTGCTGCTCCTGCAGGTGGAGCTCTACATGCTCCTGCAGCATCTCACAGCTGTTGCACACCTGAGGACACATGGGGCACGAGAACAGCTCCTCTGAAACAAAGACAGGACAATTCAAGTTGATTTGTGACTTTAAAGTTTAGCAAATAAAGTTTCGAAAAGTTGAATCACCCTCTCTCTTTGAAGACAGCCGCTTCTGTTTGGCTTTGCTGTGCTCAGATTTAAATCCCTTATTGTCCTTATTAGAGAGCGCCACAGCCTTTTGCCTTCTTCTAGGGCTCTGAATTGTTGCGGTCTCCCCAGTTGATGAAGCCCGACTCTTGGATGTAATGTCTTGTTTATGGCAGTCTATAGTGTCACTACAGTGTGTTGCCTCAGCATCTGTATCACAGCTGTCCTGAGCCCAGCAGGAGGGAGGGGTTTTGTGGCTCTGAGTGTTAGCTGCAGCAGAGCGGCCTGCAGGGGGTGTGATGTGAGGGGGGTCCTGCGCTCCGAGCTGCGTCTCTGGATGTGCAGAGCTGATGTGGAACCTCAGCTCGTCGTAGGACACTCCTGACAGGGAGCAGAGCGGGCAGCGAGAGGCATTCTCCATGTGGCTGAGAAGGAGATGTGTCTTCATGTCCTCCTCTAACATCATCTCTTCCCCACAGAAGGCACAGGTCAGCATGGCTGCGGACTACACACGAACACACATTACTTTTATTTTCATTTGGAATGGCTTGTAATTACACCTCTACATAATTGTTTCAGAAGTATAGAAAAGTGCCAAGAACTGAAAACAAATACTTTTTGAGCCTTATCTGAATTAAAATGTCATAAACCTCCTTAAAATATTATGAATGTTTTGAGTGTGTATATTATTAAGTCAAAGCTGCTGTACTGCTGTTTACTTTAGGAGAGCATGAAGCACTGTGAACTTGTGGAACCATATAGAAAAAGGAGAAGTTGGTCAGGATTCCTGTCATTGTAAGGAGTGAATATTATCGGTTGGTCTTTGAAGCTGCTGCTGGTCAGGGGAAAACCAGAGTCTGAAACTTGTCAGAGGAGACATGTCTGCAGTCCTCCAGCACTATATTAGTATCTGCTATACAAAGCCATTAAAACTAGCTGCACCTTTACCAGCTTTGATAACACTTTAATGCATCGATAATTATAATCAAAACATATAATTATTATTATTATAAGATTTTTATTCTGAAATGGACCAATCTGCACAATGACTACTTTGACTTTGGGTACTTTAAGTATATTTTGACGCTAATAGTTTTGTACTTTTACTTGAGTGACAACAGAGTATCTATTCCTACACTCAATATACACAATTATAAGATCTGAGTACTTCTCCCATCTCTGGAGGAACATTATCAGAGCTTTTAAACACATATGGACGCTTTGTGATAACGGTGTCACAGCTATTTATAGCCTATACACAGACGCTGGGTCTCATGTAAGTTGATGTTGATTGATTGATTGATTGAAAAGTTTATTAACAGCTTGTATATTGGGTACAGTACAGTACAGCTCAAAACATACAATTGTTAAGGGGATGCAGACCAGAGAAAGACTTTCGTCTTGTTTACATCAGGGTCCCCCATTTCCAATTCATCATAAACATGTGACAGTGTCACACGGTGAATACTGACATTTCAACGCCTTAACTTGTAGTGCTTTTCGCTAAACTGAACATCTACTCACGGTCGCTGCAGTGAGCTCAATATTCAGAGTTAGAAATAGCTCTCCTCTCTTCTGTTTCAAAAGCAGCTCAAGGCGCCATCTTTTAACGTCCTTCTTTGAAGTGTATTGGCGGTTGGCAACCAACGATAGGAGCATTACTGCCACCGTGTGGACTGGGGTGTGGAGTGGTACATTGCCCGGGAAGAAAACAATTAAAAACAATACTAAATTCTCTTTATACTTGTAGTTGCTCACTTGCACTTAAACACATGTTTTACCGACTGAATGCTTGCTCTGATGATCTCCCTAGCGAATTTCTCAAAGTCAAGCTGAGTTTTTCATCAGTTTAACCTTAACCTTCTTCTCTTGTCATCAGTTGCAATATTAAAACACGTTTGACAGTTTCTGGTTTAATGCAGTGTGTAGGCCTACATAGTCCAGTGCCTATTCTGTGGAGTGTTTGATTTAGTCCTGATTGTCCTATTCTTAAATGTTTAATGCCCTTCTCTTTCCTTGGGCTCCTGTAAACATGTCTTCCTGTGTCAGTGATGTCCCAGTATTCTTGCCAAGTTGCGTATATATAATCTTTTATAATAGGCCTAGTTTTAACCATCGCTTTACTTAAAGTGGACCTATCATGCTATATTTGAATAATATAGTGTAGGACCATACCTATATAAGGCACATTTATACTTTTTTCTTTTCAAAATACCAAACAGATCATGCATTTTAGCCATGCCTCATTTCGCTCAATTTGCACTTTTTTTTAGCTCTGCTCTGCAAGGGCAGATTCAGTGAGAACAGCACCATCTACTGGCCTGGCATATGTACTACAGCGTCTCCAGCGCTTTCGAACGGCAATGGCCGTGGCTGTCTCCTCCTGATTGGTGGAGTTGGCCCAATAGCCGTAGCGCCACTGTCCTGACGTCAGGACAGTGTTCAAATCTGGATCAGTTTTTATCAGATCCATTGCAGCCCCTTTTTTAGAGATTTGGGTATGGAGGAAAATAGAGAGGGTTGTGTTTTCTGACACTTGGTGAGTTCCCTGGAACACCGGGGACACATATTCATGATGATGCAATACAAGTGGTTAGTGCAAGATGTATGGGCTTAGATTTGTCTCATAAATATTTGTGTGAACATAACAATATTTTGTGTGTAAATATGTGATTTGTAAATGTAAAACACCATCCACAAATGCATTTAAAAGATTTGCAAACTCACAAATAAATTTGCAAATGTAAAACGGATCTGCAAATAGGCTACGCTAAATATTTTCACAAATAAAAAAAAGTTCTGTGAATATCTCTTTAACATTGACAACTTTCGATCAGGCATTTGTAAATCCATTTTGTATTTTTCAACCAAAAATGCGCTTGTGGATCTCAAATCTCTGCTTGTGGATCTCAAATCTCTGCTTGTGGATCGTCTTTTTTCACACATGGAGTTTTGAGACAAACTTCCCGCCGGTCTCGGCTAAAATCTGCTAGTGTCACTCGGTTATTTTAGGAAACCACGTGATGGCCTGCTGATGACGACATTTCCGCATGGTTTCAAAGTAAGACCATGATGATTTGTTTAATGCACTGTTTTTGTATTATAATGAACAGCGGAACGTTAGATGCATTCTTTATCACCATCATCATCATGTTATAGTGATACAGTTAGTTTGTGTTAGTTTATTTGTTCAATACAGCATCGAGCACATCCGTATGCATTGATGTTGAAGTAGGCTACTTAGGCTACGCCACTTTCGGGTCCCGGGGAGCTACAGAGATAACTCTTTCTTTCTTCATTGTTTTTTGTGTATTCATTCAAGCGGGTCAAAGTTACAAAGAACTTCACATTTTATTAATCGGCCTAGTTTTACCTTACCAGTGCAGTGGTAACTATCTGTCTATCTATCTATCTGTCTATCTGTCTGAAAAAAGTATAAACATAATAACATTAAATACAAATAAAAGCAATAGACAGGAATAAATGCATATACAGTAGAAAGGACACGATGAATATTATAGCATTTAATGTAGCCTTACCCGCACTCTCTTTTTTTAGAGATGTGGGTATGGAGGAAAAGAGAGAGGGTTTTGTTTTCTGACACTTTGTGAGTTCCCTGACCCACCGGGGACACATATTCATGTATAAAAGACATACAAAAGTGCATTTTGCATGATAGGTCCCCTTTAAATATCCAAGTTTGTCCTTGCCTTGAAAGTAGCATTACCTGCTACATCTAGCAAATATTCCTGAGGTTAAAGCTAACATTAGCATTGATTTGCAACCCTGTTACTTTAAAGAGTAACAGGGTTGCATTACAATAACATTAATTAACTTTGTATGTATTGCCACTGGATAGCCTAAGCATGTTTAGGTTGAGTTAGGGTTAGGCGTTAACCCTAACTACTAACCATTTAGTAGTTGGAATTATTAACTCAAAATTAACTTAAATGTGTTTAAATCATGGTTAGATCAAGAGGTTAATAGACATTTTTTTTATTGATTTCGACAGAGTTCTAGCACACCATTGAGTGCTGCTGAAAAGCAAAGGTGCTATCGTGCCAGGCGTGATGCTAATGATCAGCAGAGACAGGAATACTTAGGAAAAGAGAGAGAGAAGTGGAGGAAAGATGTAGAGACAGGAAAGAAGAAAAGGCAAAAAGACAGAAGTGAGAGAGAGCAGCGTGCCCAGCGAAATAAATGGAGAGAGCAGAGGAGTAATGCCATGGAAAAGGTACTTTCCATGGCATAATAATAAATAAACCCCCCCCCCAGTCAGCCCTGATCCTCCAGTTGACCCTCAACCTGGGACCTTAAAGTCAGGACATTTATAAGTTGAGGTTATTGAGGAATGCAAGTTTAACTGTGAAAAGGTCCATGCAGGTGAAATGGTCAAGTGACAATACACTTATGTTTATGTTTTATGTTTCTTTTAGGCAACGTGATCTTGGAAGAAGGAATAGGAAGGCTACCAAAGCAAAAATAAACAGAGAATTTCAGAAACTACAGGACAAGTTGAAAAAAGCCGAACAGAAGACAGAAAAATACAAGAAACGCCTCCAAAGACTGAAAATGATATATATATATTAGGGCTGTCAAGTTAACGCGTTAATAACGCGTTAACGCAAAAAAAAAATTAACGCCACTAATTATTTTAACGCGATTAACGCATGTGTATTTTTTGTCCTCGGCCGCCGTAGTTTCAGAGCGCATCGAGTTTAAAATACCATCTACAAGCTGATGCTGACAGCCCCCGCTCCTGCTGCCCGCTTGTGGCAGACCACACTTCCACGCTCACCGGCAGGCCCGGACTGGCCATCGGGAGGACCGGGAGGGTGTGTGTATGTGTGGCGCGAGCGAAACACACCTTACGTGTTGTTGTTAGCATCTGGTGCTAGCTAGCTGAGCTAACGGATATAAGGAGCTGTTTCAATGAAAACAGAGGAGCGACATTTCGCCGACAACTGCGCCGAGCACTTGACTTTATGCAGGTAGCCAGACAGCACACTCAGCACGGATAGTGTGCGCAACACAGCTCATACACACAGGCATATATGCCTTGAGCTGCACATAGCTTCAACGATCCATCACAGTGTCTCCACATTCTCACACACACACACACACACACACACACACACACACACACACACACACACACACACACACACACACACACACACACACACACACACACACACACACACACACAGTATTGTATTATTGTATGAGAGAGGTTCTAGGTTGAATTGAGGCGAATATTTGTAATGTTCAGAGGTTGTTGTGTTTAATATTCATGAGAATATTTGTCATTGTTCAAATGATAATAAACAAACATATAAAGCATATTTGTCCACTCATATGTTGATAAGAGTATTAAAAACACATTTAGAACAGATAAAAAATGTGCGATTAATTTGCGATTAATCGCGATTAACTATGGACAATCATGCGATTAATCGCGATTAAATATTTTAATCGACTGACAGCCCTAATATATATATATATATAGCTCCGGAAAATATTAAGAGAACACTCCACATTTTTCTTGAATCTCAATCTCTACACGTATGGCAGCCATTAAATTCCAGTATCTGTTGAATCAAATAAAAACATGTTAAGTTTACTCAAACACATACCTATAAATAGTAAAACCAGAAAATCTCTGATGGATCAATGACATTTTATGAATCTTTTTTTTTGTCAGTGAATCAGACGGTGTACGTTGAGTTCAGGATGGTGATGTAGAGAAAGATACTAGAAAGATTTTAAGAGGACAACACTTTTGCTTACATACCGCAGGCTGGTATCTGTTCAGTCTGTTCACGGAGGCAAACTGTCTTTCATGAATGAATGAAACATTGTCTCCAGGTGATACTTCATAGACATTTTGCTGCACACTATAAATTAATCGTTCAACATTTTGATGAAGCAAACGTATTTGTCTTTAGTAGAGAGGATTGATATCACTCCCATGTCTGTATGATCAATATGAGAGCTACTTTCAGAAGATGGTTAGCTTAGCTTAGCAAAAGGATTGTAAACACGTCAAAAAACGTGATGTTTTTTTGTTGAAGTATGTCATTTATTGGCCCCCTGGACTCATAAGCACAGAAATAGACCAGTGCTGGAGTGGTGAAATATCCCTCAGACATAAACATAACATGCAGGGCAACCATAATGCTAATGCGGCCCAAGATGAAATTGAGTTTGACACCCCTGCATAGGTCCATTTCATTTATCCTAACTTGCATCCATGTTTCTCTCTCTTGAGGAATCCAAGCAGAGAGAGATGAAGCAAGAACATGTGTTTTAAGCCCAATGAGACGTCCTTTCCTCGAAGCGTCACTTTAACCGTCTTCCGTTGGTGATGACAGCGGCAGAGACTTCTGATGGAGTTTGTGTTTGCAGACATGTTCACTGTTCTATTACCGATAAAAGGCACACAGTTATCACTGCCAGAGCAGCAGCAGTGTGTTACCTGTTTCACACACACCTGCACATTAATAACACCCTGCTCTCTTAGTTATTCTCTGTACCGTGTCCTGCTGAGCGGCACAGGACCTTTCCACCGGCAGAATGCCTTTTATCATTAGTTATTTACGTGTATATTTATTAATAGCCTGAATTTTTTGAAATCATATGCTTTTTATGTCTACCGATTGCATTTACGCTTAAGAAAATCTCAAAGTGGTGTTGATATGTGGAGATTATTGTATTGGAAATGTTATTCTTAGATGTAATAGAAATGTCCATTTAGCTGTGTTTTGCTTATTCAAGTCTGTTTAACATGAGAGTGGGAAAGTACTGACTCCTTCTTTCCCATTGATATGTTTAAATTTACAACTAACAGTGTTATCAGATAGGGAGTTGTTTTTGCTCTGCACTGGAAGTCTCAAGGACGCAGGTGTTTCAACTGCTCCAAGTTGACCAGAAACAAAACAGGCAATCTTCATTTAGACTTTGCAGACTCTGGCCGTTAACATATGACTGTAATGTTTGAATCCTTTTCTGCACAGAAAAGCTTATTAAATACTCAAAGATAATCTCTTGACTTGAATCTTTATTTCTATGAGATAGTTCCACCACAATTATCCTGCTGAACACCGAACACAGCACTGCTTGTGTCACGATCTGTCTGTGTTGTGTTTTGTCATGTCTAGATCTGTCTTTGGTTTCCTGTTTTATTTTGAAAAGTGTTCATCCCCCGTCTTGCCTGTTGCTTCCTGTCTCTGTGTTCCCTCCTACCTGTTCCCACCTGATTACCTGATTGTGTTCACTTGTGCCCCTGTGTTTTCTCCCTCCTCACCTGTGTCTTGTTTGTGTGATTAGTCTTGTGTGCATTTAAGTTCTGGTTTTTCTGTCTGTCGTTATGAGATTATTGTTTGTTGTTGACTGTGTTCACGGGGGAGAGAGTTCTGCTCTGTATGTTCTTGTAGCCTTGAAATAAAGGTATTTTCTGTTTAATCTGCATTTGGGTCCTGCCTGCTTCACTCAACCCTGACAGCTTGGCTGTCAACCTTTTCCCCATTTCTAAATGCTTGGAGTCCTGAAACCATTCCTACTTGAATCACCATCAAGTCTTCAGAGGAATTCCATATGTCAAGCTTTGGACATTGACATTCCCCCAAACTGTTTTCTTTCTGCACTTTCCTGACTTATAAGTCAGCAGGAGGAAGATTTCAGGTGCTCTATAATGGCTTTGATTTTATGATTAATTGGATGAAATTAGGACATTGTATTTAAATTGATTGGAAGGGGACATGAGAACTGTTGAATGATTAAAAGTAAAACTTTATTGTTATTTGAAGTTTAAAGTCTTCAGTAATCACACTGAACAAATTAAACTGTGACTTGAATTAAATGTATTCTGTCAACAGGTTCCAAATAATTGTATTAGGTTAGTTCAGGGGTCTGCAACCTTTTTGACCAAAAGAGCCATTTTGCCCCCTTTTCCAACAATTTGTTTTGTCTGGAGACGCAAAACATATTTGATAGCTTATAAAGTTGTATATATTGTTACATCATAGACAAAAACTACAGTTTTTTTGCATGTATTATGTATTACATTATAAAACTGTTAACCTCTAATAAGAAACAAAGAACTCTTATGATGAGAATTAAAAATAATACACAGGCCTACTTTAAAATAAATTAAACACAGCACTTGGGTAGTCCTCTGCACATTTGAAGGAAAAAAAATACAATTAAAATTGACCCACTTTGAAATAAATAAAACATATAGCTGCACCCTAACAAGAGTTAACTGATTGAATTATGACTGAAGATCGTCAGCTGTCTTCCTCTTCCGTGCAGCCTCCAATACGTAAAGGCTGCAGCACCTTTGACAACTTCTCTCTACAGTACATACCAAACATACCGGTAAACCAGCATCGTTTGCTGTGAAAGCATATAACTCTGTCCACGCAGAATTAAATCCTGTGTTCCTCCGATACTTTTATTTTCTTTGATTTATCCATAGTTCGCTCATCGAGCCGGGGGTCAGGTTATTCACCTGCAAGAAAAGGTGCTGGCGCGGGACAGCAGGATATGACGCATATTTTAGTTGACCTAATTAAAACCGTTTTTGTTTTTTATTTATGTGTCACAGTATCACCTCAAAATACAAGATACGAAACATTTTCAACCATGCAACAAAATATAAATAGTCCTACAAATACTTCTATTTAATTTCCTTCTTATTTTTGTCTAAGCTCAAGGGAGCCAGAGCAGAGGGCTTAAATGGCGCATTTCCACCATGGCGCGGAGCGCGCTTTAAGCGTGCCGTGTCGTGCCGTGCCCGTTTTTGGTTGCGCTTCCACTAGGCCTAGTTACGGCCCGGCCCGGCCCGGGGCCACTTTTTCACCTCTTTTCTGGCCCGACAAAATTGTGGTTCTATCGGGGCCAACAAACAGGGCTGAGTCGGGCTGAGTATGCTAAACTAGAGAGAGGATCACTGGCAAGGGGGCTACAACTACAACAAGATGGACATATTTGACCGTGATTTAATTGTAATACACGTTTCAAAATGATGCCGAAGTAACAACATACTGATACCGGTTAGTAAAAACCATGAATTAATGCTTTGGCAAGTTTGCAGACAGACGGCAGGCGAAAAACCTTTTAAAATGTGTGTTTTCTAGATGGAGATTGGCTAAGCTAACGCAGTATATGCTCCGACCGTCCACACTCACAACAACGGCCTATACAGACATAAATAAAGCAGCGACTGTATTCACCATGACACAGACAGTCTGTGGTGTGTACTTGTTTAACTTTTGTCGAGTTTCTGAACATATATAAGGAGCTGTGAGCTCTGAGTGCTAACAGCTAACGGCTGTGTTGTTTTTCTGGGGTTCTCGTTGAAGATGACGTTACGGCTCCGCCTACACTGCGTTACTATAGTAACTACCCCAGTTCCTAAACTGTAATGGAAGCGCAGCATGAAGTGAGTCGGCCCTGTTAAGGCCCAACGCGGCCAAGCCGTACCGTGCCGTACCGAGCGTGGCCGAGGCCGACCGTGTGGTGGAAATGCGCCAAAAGAGCAGCATGCGGCTCGAGAGCCGCGGGTTGCCGACCCCTGGGTTAGTTGAAAGCAATAATATTAAAGGTAGGGTAGGTAAGTTTGAGAAACCGGCTCGAGATACACTTTTTGTTATATTCCATGGAATGCTCTTAACATCCCGATAGCAATGAATATCTTAAGTGCTTTGACAAAAAATCCATAAAAAAATGTCATCTGTGTAAAAAGCACGACCAATCATTTTAGCCGGCCCGGCTAAAATAACTGGATGGCCTACCTGCCTGTCAGCCTTTCATCTGTGCACAAACTTATCTCGTGCCCTCATTGGTCATGTGCGCGTTCGTGTGTGTTGGAGGAGGGGCTCTGTAAGGAAGTGGCAGATTTTCTCCGGTTGTGTATTTTCAAATTCTAGCGATCTCGAGTCGGTTTCTCAAACGTACCTACCCTACCTTTAAGTTGAACCTACATTTTCTACTTAAACTTAAGTTAATAGTATTGCTTTCAACTAACCCAATACAATTATGTGTTATCTGTTTACATAAAACATTTATTTAAGTCAACGTTTCACTTTTGAGTGTAGTATGAAGTGTTTTCTTCTTTTAAAGTTTCCAGTGTTTTTTCCAGTGAAATTATATTGCCATTGTCAAGAGAAATATATATTTATTTGGTGACCCCTTCTTTCTGTTTACAATACAAGATTTTTAATCTATTAAGGATGCATGATTATAGTAGATGCTGTTTTTTACCTAACAAGGAAAGATAGGAAGTATCTGTGCAAGATATGATGTGAAGTTATATATAAAAGGAGTGCGTACATCTACTGGGTTAGAGTCTAAGCATAAAATAATAAACACAAAACTGCAAAGAAATGGGTGACATGCTGAGTGCTCTTCTGCCCAAGAGCCACTGCCACAGAAAAAACTAATATAGGAAAAAGGGAAAATAAATAAACATATTTAAGCTAAACATTTTAACTTCTTATCTCGAATAACTAGCCTACTAATATCATTGCTCAAGACTCTGAGAGGATAGAAAGCCTCCTTAGCAGCCCCTGCACTTCCTCTCCACTAACTCCCACAATGTTCAGAAACCTTCTCGCCGCCTCAACAACTTTTTTCGATTCCTTCAGATCTTCTTTCTGCCTCAGCAGCATAGATGATCACCATGGCCAGAACTTAGTCTTGTCCTTACTCAAACAATAATCCTCATGACTCCTATACACTCTCTGGTTTCTAGAATCTTCCCTTTCTTTGGTTCTTCTTCGTCTTGCATTATTCTCTTGGAACTATTCTTGATTATTTTAATATCACTTTCTCTCTTTGGACAATCGGATCTCGATGCTTCGTGATTTCCCCCCACACTGACTACACTTTGGCTCATTCTCACAGTTTCTACCGCTGCAAAGCTTATCCCCACATTTTCCACAAATCCCCAAAGAGTGTCTGCAGACCAAAGAGCTGTGACCGTCTGCACTGTATTGGCAGCAGCAGGATCACGATTTGAATCTACTGCCATAAAGTGAGTCCGGTACTCCGTCGACGACATCTTTTGCTGGAGCTCTATTAAATAATTTGAAGCTCGACACTTGGTATTCCTCCAATGTTATTAATCTTAACGCTTTCTTTTGCTGTGCTTATGACACACACTCCACAATGATCAATCCACTTCTCAACTAAATGTACATCGCCCAGTTTGTCCATGATCCAACCTCCACATCGTGCTTGTCAGACAGAAGTCCAGCCATATTGCTCCCAGTCAGTTTTATACCAGCCAAGTATGTTTTTTCTTTGTTGTCTTTATTATCACTATTACTTGACAAATGTTCTCTTTCCTTCTTTTTACTTCCTGGTTTAGACCCCTGCTCCTTTCCACACTGCAGGAATTTATAGCAATGCTGGCCAGTCCATAGTTAAGGTCAGGGGAGAGAAGACTCTAAAGATGGGTGGCTTAGGTGAAGTGGCTTCTTTAAACACCCCTCAAGTTTAAAGGGAATGGCACAGTCCAATGAACCAGGCACATCTACACGGGCAGGTGATCTGCAAGATACTGACAAAACTTGGGTTAACACAACACACAATTAACAATCACTAAATTCAAACAGATTGCGTGCACTCAATCTAGTCAATTAAAGTTGGTTAAAAATGTGTCTGTGTATGATGTTAAACAAATAAACAGCATTACCCTTAGGATGTGTGGTTGGTTGTGAGGCTTGTAGTTACAGGGTTATATCACATCTAACTACACTGCCCGTCCCAAAAAAAAAGTTGCACACTGATGTTTTGTTGGACGGCCTTTAGCTTTGAGACCGGCACGCAGTCACCGTGGCATCGTTTCGATAAGCTTCTGAAATGTCACAACATTTATTTCCGTCAAGAGTTGCATGAATTCTCCGCCAAGATCTTGTATTGATGATGGGAGAGTCGCACAGAGTCTTCTCCAGCACATCCCAAAGATTCTCAATGGGGCTGAGGGCTGGACTCTGTGGGGGCCAGTCCATGTGTGTGAAGCAAATCTCATGCTTACTGAAGCACTCATTCACAATGTGAGCCAGATGAATCCTGGCATTGCCATTTGGAATATGTCCGTGCCATCAGGGAAGAAAAACTCCATTCATGGAAAGACCTGGGGCCTCATTTATAAACGGTGCGTACGCACAAAAGATGGCATACGCCAGTTTCTACGCACTGTTTGCGATTTATAAAAAACTAACTTTACGGGAAAATGTGCGGTCCTCCACGCAAACTCTGACCCATGCGTACGCACTAAGCACAAAAACGGGAGAGACGAGAAACTGCGACACCGTTGGCAGAAGGAAGAATGGAGAGAAATATGTGGAAATAATACCATAAATAGAATTTGACCTCTCATTTATCAAATATGAAGAATTCATTTTCACAAATTGATTAAAGTCAATCTTAAAATGATTAAACAAACGCCTGTTTGAGACTCCTCAGTGCACACAAAAACATAACTTGGAGAAAGAAAGAAATACGGAAATGTTATTGATCACCCCTCGATTATGTTCTCTTGTTAAGAAATGTATTCTCATAAATGATGCGGTAAGCAGGAGGACAGAATTACTTTAAACTGATGCCGTTTTGCATTTCTATAGGTTGTAGATACGAGCACGGTTTTATATACTATCACGTTTAATCGTGTTTTATGCCGTTTGCCAAGACTTGATAAGTCGCTCGTAAAACACAGGAGGTATGGAAACTAAGAACACCATATGTGGTAAATTGTACAGCTAATATAACACAACACATTGTATTTCCTTTAACTGGTGGATTATGGATATATAGTTGCTGATCGACAGCTGGAACACAAACCACCAAATACAACAAAATAATTCAGATCCAGTCGTCATGACTCCACTCCGGAGGGATTCCCCGATCATTTCTTACAGTTTCTCATCAAGGGGGTGTCTCCTGTCCCCGGTACAAAACACTGCCTGAGGAAGGCTATGTGTATTTATTTTGTCATCAACCTTTTTCGGACCACTTATTTATTTATTTTGGTGACGATCCGACCTCCATGCTGCTACTCTGGTTCAAACTGCATCCACCAAACAATATGATTTATCTCGACCTCCCCAAAATAACCAAAATCTGACACGGTGTGAGATGTCTTTTTTAGCTGTTCTGTCCTCATTTCCTGCGATCTTCTTCATGCAGTCAGTCAAAATGAATGAATCGGCGTTTCTTTGACTATTTATAGGTAAATATGGGCGTTACGTGAAGCCCGCAAAAGCTGCACCGCATTTCGAGTTGATTGTGATTTATAAAGGGAAACCAGCGTAGGATGTGCCGTACGCAAGTCCTGCGCCGGTACGCAGTCTTTTATGAATCGGAAAATGTCTGTGCGTATTTATTTGCTTTGTCCTACGTAAGCAACCTTCCCACGCCAATCCTACGCAAGGCTTTATAAATGAGGCCCCAGGTCATTCAGTATATTTAGGTGGTCAGCTGACCTCATTCTTTGGGAACATAACGTTGCTGAACCTAGACCTGACCAACTGCAGCACCCCCAGATCATAACACTGCCCCCCCAGGCTTGTATAGGCACTAGGCATGATGGGTGCATCACTTCATCCGCCTCTCTTCTTACCCTTAGGTGCCCATCACTCTGGAATAGGGTAAATCTGGATTCATTGATTTGGTTTTAATAACGCGTTGGACAGTTCTTAACCCAATCTCCTTAGTTGTTTCTTTGTTGATGTAGGCCAATCATTTGACCCTTCTGAAACATCCTTTCCACGACCACAGGATATGTCTTCCGACATGGTTGTTTAAGAAATGAGAAGCTACTCACCACATCAGCTGGGGTTAAATAACTTGTTGCCAGCTGAAACACATTAATCACTGCAGTAATTATCCAATGGAAGGCTCTTACAGATTTGCTTAATTAAATCCAGTTGGTGACAATTTTTTTGGAAGGGCAGTGTAAATAAATAATACAGACCTACATAAATCTTGAAATGTTGCGAGGCTGACCTGATAACGCTGGCGCTGGATTATAGCCGTTTGCAGTTTATGTTTCCTATTTCTCTAATAAATGCAACAGGCCAAACAAATATAAGAGATTCAAAATGCTTCGAAGTACATTTTTATTATTTATACCTTATTTCTTATTTGTTTTGAATCCAGGCACATGCACACACAAACCAAAAAACAAAACATACTCAAAAGCAAACATGCCCACAGAGTAATTCAGTTCTAGCTAAGGGCTTACTTTGTTTTGATCCCGTCAGTTTTATTTGAATGTGAGTGTGACAAATCCCTATGCTCAGGTCCTGTCTCACACTGGGACACACAGAAAGAGACCGGACGTTTTTACCAAGGACAATTTATCCAATGAACATAAAGGTGATGGGATTAAACATGTTCAGTCAAACCTGTTTAGGGGTTTGAATCTAATGGAGCTGCATGTCAACTAGGAATGCTTACAAGTGGGTTAACCTGAGGCCCAGCACAATGGGACACCTGCTTAATAAGGAAACATGAAAAGCTGCTTTACTTTGGTGTAAAGGGGATTTACTTTGAGATTCCAAAACACAAGCAGCAGGAGCTCGCTGCCTTTGTTCCTGTTGAACCCTGGGCATTCTTTGAGCAGGATCAATATTTGATTCTTGCGCGTGTCAGCAAATACAATTAATTTGTCAGCTGTCTTGGCGCTATATCAGGAAATGTTTGACTGTGACCCCCAGGCTCAGTGGGAGTGTGGTATGAAGGAGGGTATATAAATGTCCAGGCAACAAAAAGGGGCCACAGTCCGCCTGCCTGAGAGACTGTCACACACACACACACACACACACACACACACACACCAGCAGAGACAAGGTAAGACAGAAGACTCACTCTGAACATATTCACCATGGAGTGTGTTACAATGTACTGTAAGTCGTTGTTTTGATGTGTGTTTTTGGGAAACAAGGTATTTTTAAAGACTTGTTTTTTAAATTACAAATGGTTAACTAATGCTTGATTTTTTTTTTAAGACTAAATATCCCAAATGTGACACTTGAGCCCGTCGTCACACAGAGAAAAATGTCAAACGTTTAACTGCAATGATTGATTTTTCTTTGTTGACTAAATATCCCTACATTTCTTCATAATTTAAAGATATTTAAGGACAGATACAGCAATACTACTGGCTGGCCGAGAACTCAATGCTCCATAGTTTCTCTTTTTTATCTGGACTTATAACTTCTCACTGTACATTTTATATGTAACTTTAATTGAATATGTCATTCTTGCACACTAAATGTAAATAATATCCCAATTTGATATGGTGTTAGCTGTTATTTAGCCCGTCAATAGTGTTCTATTCATCAGATAGTTTACATATTTCTAGAGTCAACTTTTACATTTTCACTCTTTTAGTTCTGCTTTATCTTCTAATTTGAGATGTTTATATTGTATAATTGTTTATTTTCTATTCTTTTTTATTTCTAATTATGTGCGATACTTGTTTTACATGCTGATGCAATTTGAAAACATTTCCTTCTTCCTCTGCTGTGATAGGCCTTTTTTATTTATGAATTTTTTTTGGTTAACTGTTATTTAAAGTGTAGTGCCTGTGCCCTGCTGCTGCACAGTGCAATGTTTGTATTTCTATTTTATATTAAAAGTTTACTAACATGTCTAAATTGTACATCTTGACACAAAATCACTGTTCTTGTTTATTACATTTCTTTGTGCACGCTATTTTTCAGAACATGTATTAGTTATACTTTTAAAAGATGGTGGGGACACAATTGGCAGTATTCTGTTTGTGAAGTTATATTCAAACAAAGTCAAGATCTTTTATAGAGTCCTCTGCAGTATCAATAATGTCTTTTCTGATTGTCCAACAGATGCATCTCCCCGCTGTTCTCTCCTTACTGCTGGTCGTCTCCACTGCCCAGGCCTTCCAGTATACGGAGCTCGCTCAGTTCATTGACAGCCATCAGGAAGAATATGTGGAGGTACAGTATGATACTGTCAGTATCATTCTCCTTCTTTGAGCAATACCTAAAGACTCAATTCAGATTATTTGTTATAAATGTGCTTCCTCATTTATGCTTAAATGCTCTCTATACCTTTGTCTTACTGATTGTCAACACTGTAGTTTTGCTATATAGCATCCGTCATGAGAGGGTCACTCTCGCTGAGCTTTTTCCTGATGGAGATTTTGTTTTATGGTTGGGGGTAAAGCCAAGCCACTTCAGGCAAATATGTGATCTGTGGTATCGGGCTATATCAAAAACAGCCTAAACTATGAGTTTATTGTAGCTTTAACTATAGCTTTTTGAATTGAACTCAAGGAATCTAGGTCAATGTAGGTTTAAAAAGAATAACGTGGTTATCATTTCTTTTTTTAAAGATATTTATTCATGTTTTTGGTCAGACATTTACTTTAAAATAATAGTTAATTGAAAACAATTACAAGACGGCATATGATTCAATGCTGTCATCAGTCATTTTGGTAAACTTCTCAAATAAAAAACAACAGAAAACAGAAAAAAAACAAAAAACAACCCTAACAGCATAACGAACATCAGGTACCTGTTCCTATATACTCATTTAATCCAGCTACTGTAGTTACAATAACTATTCTCTAAGTGAGACCTTTTTCAGTGTTTTCCTTACTAAGTCAAAAGAAATAAAAATTAGAAACAGGAACAGAATCTGATCATCTTTGCTCATGTTCTGAATGTGTGTGTCTGTATGTTTGTGTTTTAGACTCTGCGGGACTGGGTTGCAATTGAAAGCGACTCCAGCAACGTGATGAGGAGGAAAGACCTGCATCGCATGATGGAGCTGGTGGCTCAGAAGCTGAGGCTGATGGGAGGGACAGTGGAACTGGTTGATATCGGGGAACAAGAGGTCAGTGACAGGCCTTCTCTCTTGGCCCCTAGAAGTTTATTTTAATAAATGCTGTGATACTGAGACATAAGAGCATAGCATATAATAATCACCCTAATTGGCTAAAAGATATTCAGTATTTCATACAGACTTGAGTCAGAGGCAAATGATCTGCTGGGTCCGAAAGGCAGTGGACTAAATCCACCTCCTAATTACTGACTGAGACACATGACAGGAAAAAACATCCCATACTTGGAATACTTTTTGAATATTCCTTTTTATATTTGTGAAGACCACAAAACGTTTCATTCATGAGAGCTAAACGGTCCCCAGTAAAGAGAAAAAAGAGAGCAAGAACAAGAAAACGTATTTTCTCATTTATGACCTGCTCGCTGCACATTATCCCTTGATTATACATGACACACTCTGCAGATCATTGAAATGTCTTTGATATTTAACCCTCCTATTGTCTTCGTTTCCCCCCCTTACTTTGGTGTTCGCGGTCAAATTTGACCGGTCCTGTTGTAACTGCTATTACATTAACACAAAAACCATTAATCATCACCAAATTTAATTTAACACCCTTTCAAACTGTAAATATTGTATCAGACTACTGGTATACATGAACAACTGCAGTAAATATGCAAAGAATAGACACTGAACATGTATTGCGTGTGCCAGGTGTGATCCATGTGGGGGGATGGGCACAAAAGAGCGGGACATGTGTCAAATTGTTCTGTGTGTGTGTGTATGTGTGTGCCAGGTGTGATTGACATGGGGGGATTGGGCACATAAGGGGGGGGGGACACATCTAGAGTGTATGTGTGTGTGTGTGGGTGTTTGTGTGTGTTTGATCTGATCCGGATGGTTATTAATTCCTTTTCTTTATGGCGGTCATTTTTCACCGGGAACACCATGGGTGTTACAAAGTTGACTAAATCATCCAAAATTCAATGAAAGTGGTGATCAGCTATTGTATATGTTCAAATGTCTACTGTGAAGGATATCATAAAGCCTTAATGCAATCGAATGTAAAACAAAAAAGTTATGATTGATGAAAGTAGTAAATCGGTCAGATTTGACCCGAAGACAACAGGAGGGTTAATAAATGTATAAACAGGTTGACATTGTGCATTGTGTGTACATCAGTACTGGTCAGGTGGTAGACGTTACTGTTGCAACGTGTGGAAGCAAAGCTCCTGAGAAGAGAGAACAAGATGAGGGGCTATCAGTAACTCTCCCTCCTGTGTGCAGCTTCCTGACGGACAGACGCTGCTGCTGCCTAAAGTGGTGACTGCCCAGTTTGGCACTGACGTAAACAAACACACAGTGTGTGTGTATGGTCATGTGGACGTCCAGCCAGCCAAGCTAGAGGACGGCTGGGCAACGGATCCCTACAACCTGACTGACATCAACGGTAACAGCCTTTAAGCCGTTTTGTCCCCAATGAATGCAGTGATAGCAAACTTCATTTTAAATCCAATAGGTCTTCAACGTTTACAAAGTTACGAAACACTTCAGCTTAGGCTAGTATAAAACAATGCTCAAAACATCTCAAATATTCATCCTGATGGAATGGCGGTGCATTGCGTTTGAATATTTGTATTCAGTATAGACACAGCCTATAATATAGATTAATTAGGAACTGAAACAAGCTGACACACACACGTAATACTGAGAAGATTAAATAATAATAATGTGCCAAACTTAACACCAGTTAAGGGGAAATTAAAGTAAAGTAGATCTTAACTTTCTTTTCAGTTTTTATTTCATATCACAATCATAATAACTAAACCTGATAGCTCAGTGAGGATCAGTACAAATGAGGGTTTGACTGACGTAGTTATTTAGAGACGAATAAGGACTTTTTGTACCAGTGTTAAAAATGAATAAACTGGAAAGCGTCACAATGTCCAGAATAATCCAAATGACTGATCGAATATATTAATCGATGTATATAATGACTCTTTTCCCTTTCAGGTCATCTTTATGGAAGAGGAGCATCAGACAACAAGGCCCCAGTGTTAGCCTGGATCCATGCAGTGGGGGCTTATCAGGCCCTCAATATGGTGAGACAGTCTGCAAACACTGTTATAGTTTTGAATGCTTCAGATAAAAGAATCCAATGTGGGCGCTGCAGAGGCAATGTGACCTTAAAGGACAAAGATCTAAAAGATATCTCTTTCTTGAAATCCTTCTGTGAGCAGACTCTTTGACTCGAGTAAAACACCGTCCTCCTTTCTGTCCACCAGGAGCTGCCAGTGAATGTGAAGTTTGTCATCGAGGGTATGGAGGAGACGGGGTCTAACGGCCTGGACGCCATGATCCTGGCTCAGAGAGACACCTTCTTCTCTGACGTGGATTACATCATCATCTCAGACTGCGGCTGGCTCAGCCGGCGGCCCGCCCTCACCTACGGCACCAGAGGGAACTGCTACTTCTTTGCTGAGGTTTTTTATGCATACACTCAAAACACAAAGACAAACTGAAACATCAAATTCTTAAACAACAATTTATTGTTTTAAAAAAACGTTGATTCTAATTCTCCAGTCATACACACACTCTAAACCTGAGTGTCACTGAGCTCTTTCATGTGTGCAGGTTGAAGGACCTAAACAGGACTTACATTCGGGTGTTTATGGAGGCACTGTGATTGAACCAATGACTGACCTCATTGGCATTCTTGGTAAGTGTTACACATTCATCTATTCATTCACTTATTCATTCATTCGCTGACAGGAAGATAAGACACTTACCTGCATCAGTAGGGCCTTAGCAATATGCCAGTTACCCAAACTCTAGAGACTAAGAAGAGGTGTATAAATAATAGCTATCGCTTTTCAGTTAACCTGTATATCATTAATGCTAATTGATAGCATCCTGCGCTAATATAATGCTAATAGCTATTCGCAATTCAGAGGCTGGTTGATTTTAACTGTAATTTTAAATCAATAAAATCTGGCACAATGGCACCAATGAGAACCCCTTGGAGTTGTGCACTCTATTATTCAGGCTTCTTTACTTACTCCTTCCTCTTTTGAGAGCCATTCCTAACTTGTGTTGTGTGAAAACCTAAGGCTTTGCAACAAGAGTTTATTAGAACGTCTGTACAGCAAAGTGATGCGTATCATTAAAAGTCCTAATGATGTTGTACAGCACTCACGGAATGCCTCATGTCCAATCAAATTCCCTCGTCAGAACTACCTGTTTTATAAAACACAATATTCAACACAAGTATTATCAGCACTTAGCCCCTTATTCACGATGTAACATTACATTATTAGAAGATCAAATACATTTTTCAGAAATATGTTCAATTGTTTAGTGTGTAGTTTAGGAGATGTTATAGTAAATCCATCCCAGCTCCCTTCTCTAAACTCCATACAGTGTGAGATTATTTAAAACCACAACAAATGTATTTTGTAATTCCTGGTTTCAGACACACTGATCAGTCCCAGTGGAAAGATCCTGATTCCTGGGATCAGGGAGGCTGTGGCTCCCCTTTCTGATGAGGAATGGAAAAGGTATCAGGACATCCAGTTTGACGTTGAGGACTACAAGAACAAGATCGGTGTCAGCCAGCTCATGTACAGCAATAAGGTAAGAGCTCAATCTTGAACATTGTTAAATTATACTACTTTAAAGGGCCTAATTTGACATTTAGAGCATATGAATGTGTCTGGGTCTGATTGGCTCCACAGCTCATAACACGGACATAGCTGGGCCAGCGGCTAGCAGCTAACAATGTAAACCTGAAAACAGCAGGATTACTTTCGAAATGTATTCTGTTACAAATACACCTTGTGTTTTACTATTACTTACAATTACTATTCCTATTCTTTATGTAACTAATGAAATACAGTTTTTTTTCTGTATTCTGATAACGTTACATGTAATCCGTTAATCCCCAAGCCTGCATAGCAGATCGTTGATTGCTGCTATAATTATGCACTGTTACAGGATGTGTATTTTGTAAATTGTGTTATTTTCTTTAATGTTTTTTTATGCATGCTTATTAGTTCATATTAAGGTGTCTTTGGCTCTTTTCTGCTGTAACAAATGTACATTTCCCCTCTATGGGTCGAATCAAGGTAGTCTGATTCTGATTCTGAATGTCGTTATAAAATCCTAAAAGCAAGCTGGACACAACAAGAAAAGGGATTATCATGGTATGTCTCCTGCAGGTTGACCTGCTGGCACACAGGTGGCGCTACCCCACTGTCACCATCCACGGCATAGAGGGGGCCTTCTCGGACCCCGGCACAAAGACTGTCATCCCGGCTAAAGTTACTGCTAAGTTCTCCATCAGACAAGTCCCAGACATGGACCCTGCTATGGTGAAAAAACAGGTACATGCCTAATGATGCCTAATGTCTAATGATGTCTTTTTTGAGAGAAAACGTATACTTTCTTTTCATAAAATATCTCTGCTGTTATCTTGTTGATTGGATACTTTAGGTAACAGACTACCTTCACTCAGTGTTTGCCAAGAGGAAGAGTCCCAATAAGCTGAAGGTCACCATGGTGATCGGGGCCAAGCCCTGGCTGGCTGACACTCAGCATCCTCTTTATGAGGCGGGGAAGATCGCTATCAAGAGAGGTACAGAACACCCCCCCACGACCACCTGACATTCACACCTCACACCGCACCAGAATCCTCTAAATGTGATTCTTTACAGACCCAAGATTTCTCACCAGATATATATTCTATAAACTCAATCTTGTTAGTTGTTCTTAGTTATTTGTAAGACTTTCCCCTTACAAATAAAACTAGATCATGGTAAGGATAAGTAATTCAGAAAGCATCTTAGCCCTGCAAGGAGTAGAGAGGACTTAAGGGTTAAAAGTTTCTTAAGCAGAGGAGAAAGAGAAAATGATATCCAAACACTGAATGTATCAAATGAGCTAATAAAACAAATAGGGTGTTATTGCTTTTGGCTTGTCTTTTATTCATTTTGGATTACCTTTATTGTTGATACCTGATAAATAACACTGTGATTTAAAATATACATCTCCTCCAGTTTTGACATGGATGCTGACCTGATACGAGAAGGGGGGACCATCCCCATCGCCAGGACCTTCCAGGACGTTTTGGGGAAAAGCATCATCATGATGCCCATCGGAGGCTTCGATGATGGGATGCACTCCCAGAATGAGAAAATGAGCAGGTTTGACTCCATTGGTTTACCACAATTTATTTTATTTCCAATTCATTCACAGTAAGCTCTAAATCAGTCTATTGGAGGGTTACTGTAAAACAACACCAGCTGCAGGGATTTATTCAGAAGGCAATCGGCAGGAGTATAACCCAGGGCTCACGCAGTCTTATCATCTCTTACATAATCCTTAAACCTTATATTATATTCCAGGATATGTTCAACACATTCATAAGGATAACATGAATCTAATGTCAATACAAATACGACAAAAGATCACAAAAGAGGGCTGAAATGCTTTCACAATGTCAGGGTGAATGTTTCAGCTCTAAAGTGTTGGTATTAGGGTGTTGCTGTAGATAGTGGTGGATGTTTCTAGAACTTGAGCTAAATGGAACTTGAATGTGGTTCAAAATGTAATCGATTTCCTTTCCAACTGTCTGATTCACAGCTGAAACAATTCAGGTGTTTAACCATTTCCTTCCTTTCTTCTCTCAGGTACAACTATATTGAAGGAACCAAGTTATTCATCTCCTACTTGAATGAAGTATCCCAGATTCAGAAGACCAGTGTGTGATGCTTCATTGAATTAAAAGCCTCCTAATACATTCCAGCTAACCATGAATCCACCTCCCTGACACAAGCCTGGGTTTATGTGCCAAAGTACCCATTATATTTCTATCATACATTTGTCTGTGTGTTGCCAAACTCTTATTTATCTCCATCTATCTATCTATCTATCTATCTATCTATCTATCTATCTATCTATCTATCTATCTATCTATCAGACTGTACTGTACATGTGTGTATGATGTAGTAAAAGCTGTACAATGCAACATCTGTGTATCATTTTTTTATTATAGAGAAGAGTGTGAAAATGTCCCTTGATGAGTGTCACAATAATGAGACAAAGTCACCAACGTTGTTCCTTTCGTTATGAGACATGTATTAACCACTCAAACATTTGTCGAGACCCGGCACATGAGCAATTGCAAAAAATGAGAGATAGAAGAAGAAAAGTGCATATGTATTGACCCTTCCTGTAAATACAGCAGCAAACTACGGGACACAGTTCCCTCTCTCCAGTAGAAACAAGAACAGTCGTACCTTTTCAATAAACATGGTGTCACATTTAATAAAGAATCAGTGCAAAAACTGAATTTCGATATGTACAGGATCTGTACTGAAGGACGTCCACAACCATTGTCAGAGTTTACTCTACCAAAGACAAAGTACTGTTCTGACAAATACATTGGCTTGAATTTGGCTATCAACATTTTTTAATCGCCCATAGAAGATGTGCTTACTTGTTTTCCATTTGTTTCTAGAATCAAAAATATTGTCTTATATTCTCGATACTAAAAAAATATACATTTCTGAAATGTACTCTAATGATGGCACATCAATCTGTAGGGAAACAGCTTTGAACACAATTTGGATCGTCGGTATAGATCATTATAACTCCATTCTCCCTGATTGTAGACATGTTGGCTATCTTCTGATCTTCAGACATCCCAGCAGGAAGTAGTAGGGAGGGTCCCTGGGGTTGTGAAGAAGCCGTGTGTGACGCTTCAGCGGCCTGATTCACAACACCAGCTGACCCTCCCCACCAGAGATCACAGTTACTGCCTTCATCTGTGAGCGGCAGACACTGTGGAGCCTCAGATGCAGATGAGGTTCATCCACCTTTATTCAATCATTTATATAGAGACCATCCATCGTCTTTATTGGCCTTCAAATACTCACCTCCTCTGTATACTCCTCTGCTACCACTGTATGACTGACTGTAGTCCTCATGTGGTTCAAAGAGAGACACACACTGGACACGGAGGGTGCAGTACACAGAGTGTCCACTGGAGGGAGCTCTCTGCTTCACAGGCTGATCAACTGATGACAGGCGGCCTCACACCTGACTAAACCTGCGGGAAATAACACAAGCATAGAAAAATTTGTGTTGACTTTTAGTTTGATATCGGACACAAAATCGCGTATCCTGGGTGAAAGTCCTTTGATTTAGTTTGAACCTTCCCAGTAGCGGTTCAATACAAATGTTACTGGGGGGGGCCGCTCTGGGGCCAGTTATTAGAGGAGCACATTTAATGCGCAACAAAACACAGAGACTGTGTTACAATACGAAACGTGCTCGAGATTTATAACATTTTAATTCAGTATAGTCACAGCCCACAAAAAAATATGAATATGATTATTGGTGTTTGTTTTAGTAACATAATATTACTCAATGTCTAAGTTACAATTTTATTTTATTATATTATTCAAATTAAACAAAGAAATCCAGTTTTTTCCACAACACAGTCTTTACTGCATCTCTATCATTTTTTCTTTTGGAGGGGGGCCACAGGGGGGTCCAAGCTCAGTTACAGGGGCACTGCCCCCTGTTGCCCCCCCTAGAACCGCCCATGAACCTTCCACCACAAAACGTAGTCTTTTGCACTGTTAACATAATGGCATTGGCGTTGTCTAATAATGACACAGTGTGTCAACTTTGGAGTTATTTGAAAGCCCAATTATATTGTAATGGATATTGTATTCTTTGGAAGTGATAACAGTTCATATGAGTCATGTCAGTCCAGGCTCTCGCAATATTACTATTTTTTTATCTTACTGAATAAAGCTGCATTAATAGATTTGAAACACTGACATTTGATCACCTGATGAAGGAGATGTGGCAGCACACATTATCATTCATTAGTAAATACCTGGCTCACTAAAGGCTCCACGATGTTCAGCAGTTAGGTTTTACAATTGATCATTTATTAATATGAAGGACCACAGCACCATGCAGGACTGGGTGAATCAAACCAGATCGGTCACTGAATACTGTTTTCACTTTTTGGCTTATGCTGTTTTTTTATCTGAGGATTCGCCCAGTTTTTGAAATAGGGACTTCTGTTATTATGCCTGCACCAAATATGATTCCATTACAAACATTTGAGTTCACCCACCCTAAAAAAAATGAAATGTTCAGCAGGTAGTTTGGTGCAGAGCAGTTAGTGTACGGCTGTGTTCCACTATTGGCATTTATTATTCAGCAAATTGCATTTTCTGGACAGATGCAAAAATAATCCTATAAAGACGAACCACCCCAACCGTTACATTAAAGTGTTTTCCTTCTGTCTGACCATCCTCCATTGGTCAGGCCTTTACTAATTCCTCCACAAGCTGCAGTGAAACACTCAACAGAATATCCCAGCAGTACATTTCTCCTAAGCCATTTTGATCTGGTTCAGCATTTGAGCCAAAAGAAAATTACAATTTTGCGGTTTCAATTAAACCATGGGACGGCCCATCAGAGGCTCTTGGCCCTGAGGGCTGGTGTCCTGCAAGCAGATAATGTCACCGTGCATGATGGATCGAAACCTCTTATTACAACCAGGATTGAAACACCTCGGCAAGGAAGAGCAACAAGATGTCCAGAATGTACGGTGGCCCTGAAGAGAAGAACTCAACGGCAGCAGAGAAAACTCAAATCCTAAAAGCAAATCACAATCCCTTCAGCCGTTGTGTTTCTGTTTTGACAGTTGTGTTTTCAGTGTGTGTTCTGCATTGGCAGTCTGCATTTTGTCCCCATCCCCTCTCAGTGCACAGCCCCCCCCCCCCTCCCCTTGGTGCGGCTGTCCATCCTTGGCTGCTTTCAGACAGCTGTTTTCACACTGCACTTCACAGAGAGGCTGGGGAGGAAAGTGTCCGCCTGCTGCCGGGAAATAAAGCAAGCTTTGTTTATCCTAATGGTGTCGTGACCATTGTGTTTGAGTCAGTCATTTAGACGCTGCCTGACACTGATTCATTTGAAATGAGGAGGACGAGGCAAATAAGAATATGAAGGTGGCTATAACACTTCTGGGAAATTAGGAAACAGGATTGCTGCATTCAGTCAGGTTGTTCATTAAGTCCTTTGTGATTATTTAAATACTAAATGTATTTTCTGAGTATATTATCAGTCTTTTAATTGTTTGAAGTTTACCACCATTCTTCAGTAACTTTCATTGCTTAAGCAGATGTTTTCCTATTTTGAGGTTTCTTTGTTGTCCAATTCTGACTGAGGTTTCCAATCACATACAGCTTTACTCTGTAACTCTAATAGAGCCTTGTCTGCCTGATTGACAGCGAGGCATCGGGGGTGCAGTCTGTGAGCAGACACAGCGAGGCTGAGCCAGATTGAGGCAAGAATTTCCATCCCAAAATAAACGGTAGCCTTATCACAGGAGGAGCAGCTGGCTGCTGGACAGGTGACGGAGCTGATGCTGACAGCATGGCTCGGTTCTGCTGATAGACGTTTGAATTGCGGTCAGCGTAAAGTCAAGAACTGTATGGGAGGGGAGGACTCAGCTTATTTGGAGTTGGGGTGACATGCATTTTGCCTGATGAAGTTCAAAATATTGAAAATAAATGTATTTTTGTGTGCAGAAAAGTATTTGAGACTGTCAAGCTGCATTCACATGATACGTGGTAAAACGGCTCTGCACTGACACGCATGGTTCCATACTAGGCAAGAAAAATGAATGATCACTACTTCCATTGAATTATGCGTGTTTTACTTAAATATAGCATCTAGTGTCAATATGTGCTGCCCTTAAAACAGTTCAAATTGTTTGAAAACATAAAACTACATTTGACACTTCTGTGGTAAATCATCAAGTTGGATCCGTCTTATCTGAAAAAAGGCGACATTTCTGAATTCATTTGATTTAACTATGATGCCTAATTTTGTGTAAATAAGGGTCAATTGACGAGAAATTCAAAAAACGAAAGTAAAATCTGTCGTAATGAGTTGGAATAAAGTTGGTTTAAAAGGTGTTAACTAGATTGTGTTGATGATTTTGACATTGCGTACCTAAGACAGGTGACAGGAAGACACACAGACTGGGTCCAAATGCTAAGAAAGGATGAGGAGGAAAGATTGCACATCATTTTTTCTCTAAGAAGTTTTCTTTGAGGGCCATATGAATCGTGACTTTGTTTTCTAAGAAGGCAACTTTTAGCTTAATTAGTTGCTAAAATGTGTCGGGGTGTGTGAGGATCCCCACGGCAGAGCAGCAGCAGTGAGCTCATTAGAGGAGCCACTGGGCTGTGTCTGTCGCTCTGCATGGGCTGACAGATGTCTCTGTGGCTTACACACACACACACACACACACACACACACACACACACACACACACACACACACACACACACACACACACACACACACACACACACACACACACACACACACACACACACACACACACACACACACACACACACACACACAAATTAGCGTTTTAATTTCTAAAAGGAAGGCACCTCATCTCTCCTGCCTGAAGTCAACATTAAGTAGATTAGAGTAGTTAAAAAACAAAAAACTATGTCTAGTAGATGTCTTTATGGCTCCGACACACCCAACAGACATCTGAGAACGAGGGGAGACTGCTTCTGGGCCACAAAGTCACCCATTTAATGTATGTCACTAAATGATAAGCTTTATAAAAATGCAAACACAATGAATACATTTAGAACTAGAGAATGCAATTCCTGAAGAAATTGCTAGTGGGAATGCTTTATGCTGAAAAGCTGACGCTAAACTGCTATGCTGAAATGTAATGTGTAAGAAGAAAGTGAAGAATTTAGATTGAAATGATACATGAACACTGGGGGCTTGAATGTGTGATGAGTGAAGAAAAGAAAGTAAAAAGGCTTGGAAAAGCAGCAGAATATTTGAACTGCAAACTTTTGAACTAACTTGATGGTGAATGATCTGTCGCCATGGCAACGGCATTTGATGACACCCCATAATACGCTTAGATGCGTTGATGGCTGCATCGTTACCAAACCTGTGAAGTTTTGGGCCGTTTGAAGCATTTTCACTGAAGTTATGAGAAAACCGTGTTTCATGGCGAGCATTGTGTTGCTATGGCAATGGCATTTGAAGAAATCTCAAAACTGTCTCGTAGATGTGTTCACGGCTGGACTGTTAGCACACATGTGAATTTTGAGCACTTTTTAAACATTTTCATAGGAGTTAAAGGGACATCGTGTTTCATGGCGAGGGATGCGTTTCCATGGAAACGGCATATGGTGAGATTTCAGATTTGGCGTAGAGCTGTTGAGGCATGGACCGGTGTGGCAGAGAGAGAGAGAGAGAGAGAGAGAGAGAGAGAGAGAGAGAGAGAGAGAGAGAGAGAGAGAGAGAGAGAGAGAGAGAGAGAGAGAGAGAGAGAGAGAGAGAGAGAGAGAGAGAGAGAGTTTGTGAGAGAGAGAGTGTGTGCGAGCTGCGCAATGTTAAAGTTCAAATGTTAAAAATGGGATGTATTATGGGATGTATCTCTGGAATTATGAAAGTTATGAATGATAAAAGTAATAGCCATCGATTCCCAACCAAGCTGAACGTTTTGATGTTTGAACGGAGTTTCTGCGATGTTGAATGTGTAATTGGATGGAATAATAAGAAGAATTTTGTCCGTAGCATAACATTTAGTGGGAATGCTGTATCAGCATTCCCACTAAATGAACGAATGAAAGGCAGAGTTTACACAAATGTTATGACAACAACCGCAAATCGCACCACAGAGAGTATCTCTGGATTTAATAAATCCTGGAGCCATGTGCAAAACATTGATATTTCAGAGCCATCTAAATGACTGTGGACAGATACTGAACTCCTGCTAGCCGTAGCCTGGGATATGACAGAACTTCAGAGGTAGAAATATGAATGCAGCTCAGAAGACAGTTATCATTCTGTGCCAGTCCTTTATGCATTTATAACATATTTTGAGTTCTTACAAGGGCTCTGATAATTATGAAACCAAAGCCTTATGCTGATGTTTCGAGTTGCTGGACATAGCTATCTGTCAGATCAGTCCTATTAGCCTGCATAAGAGACGTTTAGGAAAAATTGGTAAATTATAGCTTAGCTTTCCTTAGCCTACATAACCTACAGCAAAAACAATGGCGACCACAGAGGCTCTGACATGAACCAACAGAAGATAATTGGCTTGGTGAGTCACACACACACACACACACACACACACACACACACACACACACACACACACACACACACACACACACACACACACACACACACACACACACACACACACACACACACACACATACACACCCCTCTAAGTAGATAAGCATGGTGGGATTAGGTGCTGTATTAATAACTTGCATATTGATGCCAGTTTCGGCTTCGGCATGTTCACAAAGCTTTTATAAATAGCGTTGCCTTTCTCTTTATCTTCTGACTTAAACCATTTCATTTCCAGTGTTATCATGTTTAAATACCAGCATCCTGCTTTTATTTTAAAGTGTTCTACTGCTGAGTTTTTTGGATACCATATCCAAGCAGGGCTAATGCCGTGAAGTGTCTTGAACACTCTTGACATCCCTGTGTCAGATATTGCTCCTGCCCGATAGAGCGCCAAATCCCCTGTTTCAAGGAGTGCCGCGTGAAATCCATGTACAAGAGATTTCCTGCAGAAAGCCTGTCATCTCCTTGAAAAGACCCCCCTGAAATATGGAGGCAGACTTTGCTGTAAAAAAAGGATGATATTTGTTCACACAAGCCTGTTTCTTTGTTTCATTTCCTGTGAGAAAGACGTGTCTCCTGGCAAGATGGCTGCTTGTTTTAGAAGGGTTAATTTTCTATGACTTCATGGACTCAGGTTCCAGAGGACTGGGAATAATAACAGGCACGAGTGAGGGTTTATCTTGCATTTTAGAGTGAGTGCCCTCAGGCCCCGTCACAGAACCAAGCATTTAAACCTGTGAATGCTCTGATTATGAACATAGAATTGTCCAGGTTATTGCATTCAATTAGTCTCCGCTCAAACTCTGTACACACTTTCTACATCGTTCAGGTCTGTAAACTGCACCATGAGCAGCCGAGAATGCAAAGTCTACACTTCATATTCTTCTTTTTTATTTAAGAATGCAAAACTGGAAACTAAAAATCTACCAAACTATCTAGTAAATGCGAGTCCGCCTTCACCTTAGCGGTGGTGATGCGCAGCCATGTGACCAGGAGGTATGTTAATAGCATTACCTTTTTATTTCTGCTGATTGCATTTGCGCTTCAAAAATCACAAGGTGGTGTTAATATGTGGAGATGATCCTGATGAACAAAACTTGTGAGTATCATAAATGTGTGTTGGCCACAAAGATAATTTTCTGCTAAATACCGTAATCCAATGGGGAATTCCTATTGCTTTAATTCGATGAACCCTTGCAATGCTAACTTCCGGGGCGGCCCATTTCATCCTTGCACCACTCTATTATTGTCTTTTGTCATATTCAGCTACAGCATTATCATAAGTTCTACCAACACAGTTCCCTTTTAATCAGATACATCATTGAGGAATTCAACGACTTGCACTGTTCGATGGTGGTAGAATTCCCCAGCATCAGCATGAAGCTGAGTCTAGGCCAATCAGAAGTGGTCCTGATGAGAGTGTGAGTGAGCCGCGACTCTGCTCTGCATGCCTTTGTGTGCGGCTAAATGTCAAACAAAGGGCCGCTCCGCATGCTGCCTGTACAGCGGGCGGGGGGAGGGAGGACAGAGAGGTGGTCTTTCTGTTGATTGGGAGGGGGGCAATGCTTTCTGAATGGACCAACCAGGCGTGTGAAAATACTCCACTCTTCCTCCTCTGTCCTTCATCCTGACTCCTTTGTGTTCTAGATCTATTATTCCACTAACATCCCTCACTACCACCTTGTCTCCTCAAACCTTTTACCATTACAACTCTTCCCTTCATGATGCATCTGCCCCCCCTTCACTCTTTCTCTTGCTGCTCTTCTTATCTGTCCCTCAGATATCATCCAACACACAGCCACAAGCTACTATTAGCACACAAAACCAATTATGCATGTACTACATTTGTATTATAGATGTGTGTGTGTGTGTGTGTGTGTGTGTGTGTGTGTATGTGTGTGTGTGTGTGTGTGTGTGTGTGTGTGTGTGTGTGTGTGTGTGTGTTTGTGTGTGGGGGGGGGAATACAGGGTTGGAGGGTGTATCCTCAGGCAACCCTGTCATAAAACCTTTTTACAAATTGGCATGCAGCCCACAGCATACACACACTTTCATGACAGATGACGAATGGTAGGTGTGGATGATGGAGTTACTATGAGCCATAGGCGCTTTAATGTTTTATAACCTGCTTAGCCACACTAAGTATTAAAGTGCTTAAAGTAGAGGGAGGTTAGTGGGTTCTGCGTATAGGATGGGCAACAGGAACAAAGAACCATGAGCACAGAGTTAACATTCAAAACCTTGATAGTTAGAATTTAAATAATCCTGCAATCAGGCAGTAGAAATCTACGTTAAAATGTAAAATACAGCCATGTACATGCAGCCAATCACTAAAGGAATACAGCGACGTAAAGACAAAGAAAAGCTTACCTTACAGCTACAGCCACATGTGAGAGTACACTGCTTTTCACACACACACACACACACACACACACTCAGTCACCACACATGCCTCTCATGTGCTCACACACCGTTGACGGAGAAAACAAGAACCCATTATTGTTCAGATAACTCCTCCCACACGGATGTGTAGCTCTGTCTGATGGGAACATGTAGGAGTAGAACACACACACACACACACACACACACACACACACACACACACACACACACGCACACACACGCACACACACACACACGCACACACACGCACACACACACACTCTCTCTAACATTCTCACGGTGTCTGGATAAAAACATGCAGCATCATCTGTCTACCTTTTTGCAGCCTCCCCCATCTGCAGGAACTCACACACACACACACACACACACACACACACACACACACACACACACACAACACACACACACACACACACACACACACACACACACACACAGCCTCCCACTCACAGACGTGCAGTCAAGTGGTGTGTGTGTGTGTGTGTGTGTGTGTGTGTGTGTGTGTGTGTGTGTGTGTGTGTGTGTGTGTGTGTGTGTGTGTGTGTGTGTGTGTGTGTGTGTGTGTGTGTGGTGTCTTTCTCCCTATAGTATACGCAGCTATTTGGTGTACCCTATACATAATGTGATCAGTAATATTCATCTATGCATGTGTGCATAGCTACACACTGCCTGTGTGTGTATACGCATGTGTGTGTGTGTGTGTGCTCGTACAAACAGGCCCCTTTATTAGCCCTTGTTCACAGCCACCACAGGCCCCCCCTCTGCATTATTGACGAGTGATAATGGTGCTATTACAACAGCATGGGGGTGCTGCTGGATATCTTTACACAGTGCATTGCAGACCCAAAGTCCAGGACATGTATGGTATGGGAGGGTCCGGACTATTATATTAGATAGAAGCTCATTATTGTTTTTGTTTGGCTATAAAATGGCATAAAAGGCCAAATCAAAGCTTTGCTGTTCTGGCTTCATTTCTGCTGACTCGGTGTCGGAGTCCAGCCAACTCGCCGACTTTGCGCTCTGTATTTTTTTGACTACGCAGACCTGGTGTAAAACAGCACAGACAAACGTAAATGTTGAAAACAGTGGACTGCTACCTTTTTCAGAGTGATTGAGAAAATGTGCGTGTGTGTGCGTGTGTGTGTGTGTGTGTGCATGTGTGTGTGTGGTTGTGAGATAAAGACACTAGCATAGCATTTACTAACTGTTAACTAATTAAAAAATATCAGCTGTTTTTCACATATACACCACATGAATTGGATTTTATTTAACCAGGGTGTCTATTGTTTTTGCAAATTGTCTAAATGCTAAAATGAAAAAAATACAAAGACTCTTGAAGGTCAATCTATACACGGTGGTTCGAACCCCGCACCCTGCACAACATGTCTCTCCTGATGAGAAAAGGTGCCTTGTATGGATGCCTCTGTGTGAATGTGTGTGTGAATGTGTGAGTGCTGACTTGTGTTGCGCTTTGAATAGAAAAAAGGGTTCTGTTCATATACCATAAAAACATGACTGATTCTGTAAAACATATTTGAACAGTGTCACTGTTTTAATTATATTTAAAGAAATCACTTAAGTTAAATCAAATATGCCTTTACACCTCCCTTAATAGTTTTGTCAACACATGTATAACATTGATTAAATCCAAAGAGTGCATATGATAGCACATTTGCAATTATTAACGCTTTACCTGGAATTCAAACACTTTTAAAACGTGTTTCAGTGCCGCTAAAGCAATTTGCTTAACAAAGGAGTTCATTTAAAATCAAATTGAACCAGCTTTGCTATTGACTGACCGAAAAGGAACAAAGGATTTTATCGCCTCCACATGCATGAACACACACACGCACACGCACACGCACACGCACACGCACACACACACACACACACACACACACACACCACACACACACACACACACCACACACACACACACACACACACACACACACACACACACACACACACACACACACACACACGGCTTAGTGATGCTGATGAAGGGCAATTATTTGCTGATTATTTTAAATATATATTTACTGATATGTATCAAACAGTATTAAAAGCTACGATAAGCATTACCCATGCTTCTTCCACCCTCTACTGATGCTGAACTGTCAAATAATTGTGCATGAGTTAGGTTATATTGCATTCATCTCCATCGGCCACACTCTGGCATTGTATACTTGAATGAAATGTTGATATAATTAAACATTAAAATACAAATCAATATATTATACCACGTATTTATCTCCTCAGGTCTTTCTTTATGCAGCTCTCCCTCATGGGTTCACAGCCTTCTCCACCACACAACGCATGAAGAAGCTCCTTCAGGCTGTGTTACCGTCATGTGACAGACCTGCTGTAGAAATATGCTCGGCAATGTCGGCATGTGTCGTGGTTGTTATTTCCTAAAAGTTCAAAAGATGAACATTTAACATTAAGCGGATCATGTACAGTATAGTCATTAGTACGATGGTATTCTGCCTTTAAAAAAAAAATTGGGACAAAATGTTCTTTCGTTTTTTACACTGTGATGGAAAAAAGGTAAAAGGGAATGAAATAAGTTCTGCTATGGTTCACATTGAGCATGAAACGTGCTTTTTAAACGAGTAAAACATAATTATCAGCTTTTTGTGGGAAATGTTAACATTCAGGGTAAGTGGACTAGTCTAACATAATTTACTTTTGGGTTTAATACATGTTAAACTGAGAGCTGTGCAGTGACATGTACACACCGTTCTGAGATTTAATTGCAGCCATATCATATTCAATATTTGCGCATTATTGTTAGTTTTTCAATAATTTTTCTCTCTTCCGAAAAATATAAACTGATATATTATAAAGCACATTTAAACAAAACTAATATATATTTGGGTCAAGACTTGTTTGATTTCCTATTTTTTCAGATAACTTTAACCATACTTGAGGAAATGACTCTTATTTGTATTTCACAAATACTAATAACGCTTCCCACTATTTACTATTTGTATTCAATAGGAACATTTTAAACTGTAAAACCTTTAATATGCATAGATTTGCAGCCAAATGAGAGGAACTTACAAGAGATTTTCAGTTTTAAAGTGTGTGTGTTCAGATAATGCTTCAGAGCCAATGGGGGTTTGTTGCGTTACAAGGCAGCATACAGTGACTGCTTTGTGCGTATAGAAATGTTCTAACATGTGAAAACTCAGAGGCTTCAGGGCATAACAACAAGAAACAAATCATAAACCATCACGCTGCGGGGAGGAGAGATACTCTGATCACTGCTCAGATAAAGGCTGGAGGGTGTGTGTGAGAGTGTGTGTGTGTGTGTAAGTGTGTTTGTGTGTGTGTGTGTGTGTGTGTATGTGTGTATCACATGAAATATCAGCCCAGATACAGGGAGTGATAGGGGTACACACACAACTTCCTCCTGGCTTTGTGCTCGATTTGAGCACAAAATAATTTAAGCACACAGTAAAGAATCAAGGAGTGATTAGATTTATAAATCTCTGGTGTAAAATATGCTCCTTTTGCTCCTCAAACAACTCACCTATTTGTCTGCAAAGGGTTGCAAATGTTTTTAAGAATGTTTTTTTCATGAAACAAAAGCGATGCGGACATGAAACACACACTTCAAAAAAATCTGCAGGTAGAAATTGATCATAATGTCCACTTCAGACCAGGTAAGCCTCATCCACAGGGGTCCCCACAATCTCCATGACAACCTCTTACCATGGCGACCCCCCCACCCCCCTCTCTGTGACGACCTCTGTCACCCAGCTGTCTTCCTGAGGCCTGTTACCAGCTAATATGGCTGCTGTGGAGCCCATCTTCTCCCCTGAGGACGGACTATAGACCCTCGGCCCCCCCATGCCCCCCCCCCCTGTGGAGCTGCTGAACATGGACCTAACACTGCAGCTTCTCTGTCTCAGGGCCTGCTGAACATTCAATACCACATGGGTTAGTTACACACACACAGCTTCTTAAAGCTTCTCTTTGTGTCTGGGAGTTGCGTAATGGTTCCATGACATCCTGTCACACATCATATGAAATAGATTCCACACACTCTGCCTTTACATCCCACCATCCAAATCCCTTTTACTATTCAGGGCCACAATGAGAAAGAGAAGTGTGTGTGCAGAACACATGGTCAGAATCACTTTTAAAGCAGAAGTCCAGCAATGAATGCAAAATCTTTTCAGGTATTAAAGCAATGTTATCTTTGACTATTGAAATGTACATGTTCTACACTAGCACCAAAGACAGTCTACTATTCGAGTCATTTAAAGGCGTGTAGTAGCCGTGCATGCGATGGGATGCTGTGGTGTGTGAATGCAGATGTGTCGCAGACTTACCCCCGGCTGGCCCTGAGGCTGAACATGCTCTGGCAGCGTCCCACTCTCATCTTTTTACACTATCACTCAAAACTCCTCCTTTTTCTTTCTCCAAAATACTCCTTTAACCTCCTTCCTCTCCAACATCCTTCTCTATCTTTCTTGTTATGTTACACTCTCTTTTCCCAATCTTCTACTTTTCTTTTCTAACTTACAATCTGTCTTCTCCACTGATGTCTCTCCTCAGTGTCTTCTCCTTCTCTCTGTCGCCCCCCCCGCCCCCAAGCGCTCCAGGAACTCATGGTCTCGCTGTCTCTCGTCTGGCACAGAGAACAGGCAGACACATGAGGGCTGTTTTGTAATCCGTCAGGTCATACCACCCTGGCACAGGGAGAGGGAGGGGAGGGAGGGGGAGACAGAGCCAGCCTATACTGATACCTTCCATCCTATACCTTCGCTGCATCCCTACGTCTGAGAAGCTGATGGTCTCTCCCTTTTTTCCCACCGATCGCCACGCTCTCTCTGAGGTTTGTGGCACGAGCAAGGATGGGAGGGTGGAAGGAAATAAGGAAGGAAGGAAGTAAAAGAGAGAGAGGAGGAAGCGTGAGAAACGATGGAAGGATGAGCGAGGAGGGATGGGAATGAAATGAGAGATAATGGAGGGTTTTCATGGGGGAGGGGATGCCTCGAAGGCTTGTAGACTGAATCAATGGAGCCTTTTAGCTCGAGCAATATTTATAAGTATAGGAATTAAAGGTACACCTGGTCATGAATTTGTGATACTGCTGTAGCATTGGCGCCGATGAGAGTGTGTATGAGGCAGGGAAGAGCCGGTGGGAGGCGGGGGTTATGGATCAGGGCCGAGCGGCTGTCTGCACTCGCTGCGATGCCGTCTACTCAGCCTCACTTTTAACCTCACTCATGCTGCTCGCATTCACATTGGAAGTCGGAGGTTGAAACTGGGGGTGACGTTGCATTTGAGTTGACTGCGTTCCAGTATCACAAGTCTGAAGAAAGATGGAGGCCCGAAGGAAATGTGTTCGACTTGTTAACCAGGGCTGCCAACATTTGAGTTCAGCTTGGAGTGAGATTTTTTTTTTGGTGAACCGAAAAAAGAAACGTTCATGTGTACAGTGTTACAAATGTATTGAACATGTACAAACTAGGGTTTCCCATTAATGTACCGGGCGCTACAATACGCACATACACAGTGTACCCGCAACTCTTACAATGAAGGCTCGACAATCAGCTCACAGCATATAAAATGGCATATAGGTGTAAGCGGAGGTAAAGGTGAAGATTTTTTTTTAAATATTGAAGTTAAAAGCATCAACCTGGTGCACTTTGAGAGCAAAATGAATTTATGGATACATCTCTCAACACCCATATGAAACAGAATTGTAAACAGATTTTCTTTTTCTTTATGGATATTTTACAAATCACTCACCTTTTAAACTGTATTCTTGTTTTACTGTCATATAGTATTTCATAACTGTTTTTCATTTATTCTCATAAATGGTGACCAAACCGTTTGAGACCCACTGAGATGACTAGACTAAAGTTAACTATCTAAACACTCAGAGAGTCCCTTACCTCACTGAGCTGTAGTTATCTCTCTCAGTCTGACAGCAGAGAGCTCTCCCTCTCCTTGTTTTAGAAACAGCTTCTAATATCCGTTAGCGCAGCTAGCTAACCAGATGCTAACAACAACAATGCAAATAGTGAGTTTAGTAGAAATATACTGTATAATAGTAAAGTTATTGAAGATGATGCCATATTTATTGAAGATTTACATTATAAATATTCCCCAAAATTATTCAAAAGCATATTCTTCCAAACTCCTTGCTGTAGTATGACACACAGGAGACTATTGATGTGTGTAGTGAGTTTGGTAGTAATAAGCTGTATAATAGTGATTGAATATTATTGTATTCTCTTTTTTCGGAGTTGCACTTTGCAGACGGTCCCTGAGCACTCGTTTCTTCTCCGGCTGCGAATAGAGACCAATGTAGCTCGGAGGACGGCGCGTATTGGCTTTTTTTTAATCAAAATGTGATTGTAGTTCGTTGTCAACCTTACCACGGTACTTAGGAGACGTCATTTGTGTCTGAATAACGTTTTGTTCATGAGTTATTGATCCGTGAAATCCGAATCTCCCAATATCGTTCCAACTTTACTGAACTAAGCCAGTTGACCGTCTCATTTCGTAGACCGCTCGGTTTGCTGTTCCTTCACTTTATTTTTATATTTATATACATTTATTTTGGACGAAAACTTAGCGTGAGGAAAGGCATGTGTGGCGTGAGTGCGTGAGATATGGGTTAATTGCGTGACTCTCACGCTCAATGTGTGAGTGTTGGCAGCCCTGTGTTAACAGCTTTAGCATCACCTCGGGTTAGCCATTGTTAGCAATACCGGTTGATATACGCTTCATTTCGAATTTTGTTGAATGCACACATCGTAGCAACATATCCACAGAATATGAGCAGCACCATATGTAGTTGATTTAATGTGACACAAATAATACAGAAGAGCTAACATTTTATATGATCAAAGTGTTCTCTTAATGATCATATGGCGAGACTCCATTTTGAAGGATGATCTCGGGCATGGCGAGGTATCTCCGAGTTTCCGAGTTGGAAGTCCGACCTCAGCAGGGAGTTCCAGTTGAAATTCCGACTGGGAACTCGTATTTTCGCTTCCGAGTACAACTGGAACGCACCATCAGCTCAGGAACATGCTGTACCACAACACCTACAATGTTTGGATGTGAGTGTTATTATGTTCATTTGGTTGTTTTAATGGTTGAACTGACGCAAAATAATCGACCACAATTGTCAAGGGCTGGGTTTAAAAGGCAGAACCCAAACGAAAGACAGGCAGGTGTAAATAACAAAAAGCTAGCTTAGTTAAATAAAATAATAATATAATAAGGTGAAAACATAATAATAGAAAACAACAAAACAAAATGAGGAACGAACAAATAGCTAAACAAGGGTAACAATCAAGAATCATACGGAGACAGGAAACAAGGAACAAAAAAACTGAACCACACAAGGAAAACAGAGAACACTAGACAGAGAACACTAGGGAAAACACAAATATATACTCACAGGACTCATGACAAGATACAGCTGCGGAAGGCAGCAGAAAACACGGCAGCAGGTGATTGGACACAGGATCAGGGCGGGGCAGACATCACAAGGAGAATCTACATTTCAAAATAAAACAGGGAACATAAAACCCAAGATCATGAAACATTGTCTATTTCACTCACAAACCAGAAAATCGGTTGGCATTTTATGGCATTCTTGTTTCTTGTTCATAAATCAAAGACGATTCTGATAAACTAAATTAATGTATGTCAATTCAAAGAGAATGACGTACCTTGTGTCATTGTTCATGCTCTCCCCCACCCAATGCATGTTTTATGAACTTGAATCTGACGACGACATTGAAGATGTAAGGAAAATATATCTCAGCATGAATGTAGGTGGATAGGACGAATGATATATATTCATTAATTATCAGACTTTAAAAAAATGTTATTCTAAGTTGTTAGTCACATTTCTTATAGAGCTCCACTTAACTTCAGTAACATCTAAATATTGCTTGTTTTTTGTATGATCAGCCCAATATTTCTCGAATTGTGCACCTCATTAGATACAGCATGTTAACCGCCAACAGTCAGGGTGTGGAGGATAGGTTGTGACTTTATGCATGCGATCAGGGCTGTCCCTGGCCAACTTGAGGCCCCACGCAAAGTTAGATGATGAGGCCCTCTGTTTCGCGAGCGTCGACGGGGGGGGGGGGGGGGGGGGGGGGGGGGGGTGACATCACAGACCTTCAGTCAACATTAATCAATATACTGGACACAATGCTGTTATAGTATATTTGGTGATGTCGGAGGAGAGTTGTTGGACTGGCCGATCAGCGGCTAAGCTCAGTGACGTTGCAGATACTGTACATCAGTGAGTCTGTGGGGGGATGATATCATCCTGTGATGACTAAGGCCAATTCTGAACCAGACACTTCCTGCAGTGTCTCCTTTAAGGTGTAATATACACATGAAAAACAACAAAGGAGAGGTATGGGAGGAGGCTGGTGGGGTTTGGTGATCTAACCAGCACTGACACCCTCATTGAATTAATAATTATGTAAAAACATCAAATGTGCACTTAATACTACTTTACAGGAATAGTTCTGAAAAATAAAGTGTCGGTGTCATATTTTGTACATATTCTATATTTCTGCTAATGATCCTCTGTTTTTCACTAGCTGTTTTGCAATTCTTAAGTTTACCTCTAAATATATATTTCTGTTGAATGATTATTTGGCATTAAAAGATGACTAAATTACTAATAATTGTATACTCGATCTGTAATTACAACAAGGAGAATGGGGGTCATAGTCAGCTGAGATCCACTTCACTGTTCATGTTCATTCATGTTAGCACATTCTAATCTGTTGTAATTGACTGAGCTTTACCATATATGTCACAGGAGACTGCTTCTAAATGCTGGAGTGGGATATGCTAATGTGGCTGTGTCAATGGTGTGTGTGTGTGTGTGTGTGTGTGTGTGTGTGTGTGTGTGTGTGTGTGTGTGTGTGAGTGTGTGTGTGCGTGCGTGCGTGCGTGCGTGTGTGCGTGCGTGTGTGTGTGTGTTTGTGAGGGAGAGTGTGTGAGTGTGTTTGAAAGTTGGTTGGATTGAATGGATAACCCACTGAACCATGAAGGAAGGTGAGCCAAAGGGGTTTGTGTGAGTGTGTGTTTATGCCGGTTTCCACTGCAGACAGACCATGCTTCATGCCTAAGAGTGAAAATCTTCAACAAATTCTGAAATTCGGATTTTGAAAATCACACAACATTGATATGAACTGCTGATTAACCCACCTGATTAACACAACGATCTGTTCGAAATAGGTTGTCCTCCAGACATGACACAGTGTCATGATCTTAGTGTTATGTCACGGTTTTAGTTTTGTCTGTCTGGTAATGGGTTTTATTTTGCTATTCTGTTCTCCCTGTCTCTTGTTTTCCTTCCTGTTTTTTCCTCCTGTGTCTGATTGTCTGATTGTGTTCACCTGTTGCCCTTGTGTTTCTGCCTCCCTTACCCAGCTGTGTCTTGTCCTGTGATTACCCCTCTTTGTATTTAGTCTCGTCTTCCCCTGTGTTCCATGTCGGTTCATTGTCTTTCCTGTCTCCCTCCATGTTGGTCACGGTCAGATTTGGGGTGTTTCTCAATCGCGAGTACGCTTGCTTGGTAGCACATGTCTGCCGAGCATCTTGCTTCAGAAGCGAGTCAAGAATACTTCCTGGCATTCGGAAAACGAAGTGTGGAACACGCTAGCAAGTGTGCAGGTGTGCGTCATATGAGTGGCCCCGCTTACATCTTCCGCCACAGATTTGGGGAAATTGGTCCGTGCGCAAAGCATTGTGGGGATTTTAAGACCGCGAAGTCTACTCATGTGCACACTCGATATTTCTCCAAACGGAGTACGCCGGGCTCGGTAGATTTCCAAGTATACTGGAGATTGGAACAGTACTTCGGCGGCACTCGATGACGTAGTATGCTTGAAATAGTGGCTCTGAAGCAGCTTTACTCGCGATTGAGAAACACCCTCTGTGTTGTTGCTACCTTGTGCTACCTATGTGTTTCATGCCATGTTTTTGTTCATCAGCTTTTAAAATAAAGCTCGCTTTTTGTTTCTAGACCTTTTTACCTTTTTTTTGTAGTCTGCATTTGGGTCCTACCCAGTGGCGGCTGGTGGAAAATATTTTAGGTGGGGCTGTGGAAATGGTGATCAAACAATACTAGAGGGGTCCGGGGGGATGCTCCCCCGGTAATTTTGTTTGAGAAAAGACCCCTTAAATTATGACTTCTGGTGATGTTAGAGGGGGGGGGGGAGGAGAAGGACAATTTGAGGCTTAAAAATATGAGAAGACTGATCAATACCTCCATAACTTCAGTGTGGTTAGCTATGAATCTTCCAAAACTTCCAAATACCTTGTCCTGGACATAGTTTCTACAGCATAAACTGTGCAACAGTACAGTAGGCCCACACAAACTGCAGAACACCGGGGCTTTGGGAACACTGATTTAATTCCCATTTAACCTGTTAAGGGGCTTTTTCCCCCCGTTTTTTTTGTCACGAAACTGTGTCTCAGGGCTTCTTAAAATGTAATAAACTATTCATGTGTCCTACTCAGAGGAAACGCATCTAACTGATGATATGAACCATGTTTACCGAAACAAAACACAAGTCTCACAAGAAGCGTCTAAATGAGCCCTGAGCGAAAAAATGCTAACGCACTCTAGGTATAAATCAATCGATATACTTATCGGATATGCACAAACAAGCTTACAAACTGAGATTCCACATATTCTAGAAATATAAGTATCATCACTGAGCGATCAGAACTCGCGACAGGGGAAGCAAATACAGACATCACACGACGTAGCTTTAGGTAGCAAAACATGGAGATATGCTCACCTTTTGCAGAATAACAATTCTGATCAAAAACGAGAAAAACGCAGCTGAAGGTTAATCCATAGGTTAATCCAATGTGTCTGTCACTTTGAAAAATGATTGATGATCCATAATTCAATTTTTATGTCAAAAACGGAGTTTTCATTAGCTGCTAATGCTTCCAGAGTGTATGACAGCTTCCTGTTTTGTCTCCTTGGATACGAGTCCAAACAACTCACAGATTGCACCGGGCGCTCACGTAGGAGCCCTGTGACCATCATATTTGACGACGCTGATTGGCTGAAATTATGTTTTCGCGGCATAGTTTACATGTTACAGATAGCAACAGTCAGCTGCTAGTGGCTGCTGCTGCACTGGTTGAGGGCTCCTCTCTTAGCGCCCAGACGAGAGAAGGTACACGGGCAAGGCCAGGCAGGAAACATGTGACTTATCAGTAACTTTAGACATCGTAACACAATTTAAAACGAGATTTTATTGTAGATTATACATTTTACTGATACCAATTATATAATATTTACCTTGTTCATTAAAAATAAAAATAAAAATATATATATTTTTTAAAATATATTTTTTATTTTTTAATATGGGAAGAGGTGGGGCGGCGCCCCTAGCGCCCCTATGGACCGGCCGCCACTGGTCCTACCTTTTTCCACGATTCTTGTCACACAGCAGTCAGACCACACATAACAAGTGACCCAACGTTTTCTACATGGGTAAGGCATCAACTTCCACTGCAGCAACAATAAGGCAATATCCTTTCATCTCTTCTAAGCCTTCAGTAATGCTCAGGGGTGTAGTGCTATTTTTATAAGTGCAGGAGCGCACCTATGACTCGCACATGCACGCACGTGCAAGGTTGTGGCACGACCACCAAACTAGAAACATATGGACACAGGTTGCTATATAAAAAGTGTGCAAATGTATATAGAATCCTAATCCATGTGACCCTTTTTTTTAGTGGGTGGAGTACCTAACATTTAAATGTTGAATTTAATTTCATCAAACAGGTGCACTTTGAGAGCAAAATTAGGGACTAGATCTATGGATACATCTCTCAACAACACCCATATGAAACAGAACTGTAAACAGATTTACTTTTCTTTACGCATATTTTATAAATCACTCCCCTTTTAAACTGTATTTTTGTTTTACTGTCATATAGAATGAATTGGAATTATTTCATACCTGTTATTCTCTTATTTTTTACAGCTATAATGATCATAAAGGTGTGCCTTGGAAATACTTGTTTACATAAATGATGACCAAACCATTTGAGACCCACTAAACACTGAGAGAGTCCTTTACCTCCCTGAGCTGTAGTTATCAGAGCCTCTCAGTCTGACAGGAGAGAGCTCTCCTACACCTTGTTGTAGAAACAGCTCTTTATATCCGTTAGCTTAGCTAGCTAACCAGATGCTAACAACAACAATCCCCGGTACCTGTCTCTCTCTCACGCTCGCTCGCTCGCTCACTCACACAAAATGCGCTCGTGCCACACACACAGGGCCGAGTTTGAATGACACACCCAGAAGTACTTTTACTACTGTATCCTATTATTTTCGATGGCTTTATTGTATGATTATATGCCAGATGAACAGACCGCCATTGGGCTTACAACTAAAGACACAGCCACACAAAAAACGCGGCATGTGTACAGCTCATGGTACAGCTCTTTTGAAGTGCCGGAGCGGTGTTCCGGTGCGTTACGGCAGCACTACACCCCTGGTAATGCAGCTACAACAACCAACGTGCTTCTTGTTCAGATCCAACCACTGTCATGTTTTTCACATGTAACGTAGCAGGCCCACTGCTGTGTGCACTGCCACCCCAGCGTGTTACGATACTCAAGAAGACTCAGATAGGGTTCTCTGTGATCAGCTTTGGTTTTTCCATTCAAGATTTTAAAATCTGCACAGATTTCTCAGGAAGGATAGTGCGGACTGCTTGTAAAGTCATTTTCATTGCGTCACACTCACACATGCAATAAGTAATGTTCCTTCATGCGGCTGGTCTCGAGGTCTGGCAATTCACTGCTGCGTCAACCATCTTCCTGGAAGTACCTCTGACTGTACTGATGTGGATGTGGGCGGGCCCTTCCATTACTGCTTGCAACTTAAACTGTATTTATTATTTATATTACTGCTTTGTGTCTATTTTGCATTGTATTTTGAATATTTCTGATGGTGTGTGTATTGTATACCTTTGTTGTGCTTGGAGAAGCCAAAGACACATTTTCACTGAGGTGGAAAATAAGGTAATTCTGATCGAATATTAAAGTCATTTCAATCAGACCTGATCAACCTGGACGGAACGGACCTGAACAGAAATAAGTTAAACATGCACTGCACTGAAAGGAAATACATTGTTGCATCATCCATTTGTACTTTATAACGTTTGATTGTTTTATGGCTCCTGGTTTAAAAATAGCTCACAAAAACTATTTATAGAGCTCACAACGGCTTTCAGTGAAGAAGCAACTGTCATTCTATTCACATCACTATGATACAATTCCTTTCACTGCTACCTTAACCCTGTCTCCTAAAACTCTCTTGACTATTTATTTGTAACAGCAACTACATTCTAGGAATATAGGAATACATTGTTTATAGGAAACAAAGTCCTTTCACTGTCCAGTGGACTGGAACAAAATGTTGCTGAGTTGTGTTGTCATTATAAAACAAAAGAGCCTTCAGCCAGGTGAAAAGGGAAGGTGTCTTGGTGGACAGGGTTAAAGAGGACATATTCTGCTAATTTTCAAGTTCATAATTGTATTTAGTTTCTCTACTATGACATGTCTCCATGCTTTAATGTTCAAAAAGGCCAAACACAAAGGCTACAGTACTATGTCCAGTGCCGGTCTCCTTAACCCACACTTTACTGATCCCACATTAAAGCCTATAGCTGCATCTTGCACCGATTCATATTTAATGTTCCAAGTGTGCCTATTTAAACTATTGTGCAGAGGTCCAGGTCATTTGCAAGTGATCATAGAGTTTATATCTTCAATCGCAGTATCTCACTTTAACTGGTTCATTTATAATTCATGTTCCACCCGACTTCATGGCAGTTCTCTAGTTCTGCCTTTTCTGAGCCTGGAGAAAGCTGTGGAAAACATCCTGTGTGGTACCTGTGGCAAAGAACCCCCACCCAAAGGACTTCAACAGCTTAGACTGGTTACACTGATATTGAGTTGATGAAGACCCACTGGAGAAGCTGGTCCTTGGCTACCTTCTGACCCATGTGAGGCCATCGATGAACTTGCTGCAGTTCCCCTACCAAACTGGCATTGGGGTGCATGACGTCTTCTACCATAATTCATGTTCTTTGATTTCTCCAGTGCCTTCAACACCATCCAGCCCATGCTTATGGTGGACAAACTGCAGCGCTTGGGTGTGGATCATCGCCTCACAGCCTGGATAGTGGACTACACCACCAACCGTCAACAGTACGTGATCACCCGGGAGTGTAATTTCGACACGATTGTCCTCAGCACAGAGGGACTCCCAAGGAACAGTGCTGGCTGCATTTCACCCTCTACACTGCAGAACTCCCCGAAAATACGGCAAAGTGTCACCTACAGAAGTTCTCCGACAATGTTTCTATTGATAGCCTCATTTCTGATGGGGACAAAGGAGCAAAAGGAACAATAATAATACATTTAATTTATAAGCGCTTTTTCAGGTGCTCAAAGACACTTTACAGTGGTGATGAAAAGGAAATACAATAAAATAAAAATATTAAAACAGCAACACAACATAATTACACACATATTAAAAGCCAGTCTGAAGAGGTGTGTTTTGGTCAGTGTTTTGAAGGTGGTGAGGTCAGTGCAGTCTCTGATGTGTTGTGGGAGTGAGTTCCAGAGGGAGGGGGCAGCGATGGAGAAGGCTCTGTCCCCCCAGGTTCGGTGCTTGGTTCATGTGGGGATAGAAACGAGGTTGGCTTCTGATGAGCGAAGGCTGCGGGAAGGGGTGTGGTGGTGGATCAGGTCGGTGAGGTAGGGCGGGGGGGGCTAGTTGTTGAGAACTTTGTGTGTTAGGAGAAGGATTTTGAAGTGTATTCGTTGACGGACAGGGAGGCAGTGCAGGTTTTGAAGGACAGGAATGATGTGGTCTCGGGAGGGGTGTGGTGAGGAGGCGGGCAGCGCAGTTCTGGATATATTGCAGTTTATTTCAAATGTTGGATTATGAGCCATACAGGATGCTGTTACAGTAGTACAGTCTTGAAGTGATGAATGCGTGGATGAAGGCTTCAGCAGCCGGGAAGGAGAGTGAGGGGCGAGGTGGGGCAATGTTTTTGAAGTGGAAGAAGGCAGTCCTGGTGATATGGTTTATGTGTTTATTGAATTTGAGCTGGCTGTCAAAAATTACTCCAAGGTTGCGAATGTGAGGAGAGGGGGTTAGAGTGGCGTTGTCAAGGGTGAGGTTGAAGTTCTGGGTGGTGTTGGTGCGGGATGTGGGTCCGATTATGATGATGTCTGATTTGTCGCTGTCCAATCTTACAAGTACCTGGTAGTCTATCTGACAGAAAACTGGACTGTTATCTCTGCTGCTCTATATAAAAAGGGACAGAGCTGACTAACTGCTGAGGTCTTTTGGAGTGCAGGTGGCACTCCTACAGATGAAGGGACTGAAGCCCCCTGGACGCTGCGTAGGTGGTTGGAGACAGGAGAATGATGGACAAGATGACACCATGTCCCACTCCCCCTCCAGCACACTGTCTCCACACTGTGCAGCTCCTTCAGTGACAGGCTGATTTACCCACGGTGTGTCATGAGAGGTGGGAGATACTGCAGGTCCTTCCTTCCTGCAGCAGTCAGAATTTACATCCACCACGGCCCCTCGTAGACCACCAAATACACAACAACATATACTAGTTTACATACTATAATATCACCATTGTGCAATAACACTTATGAGCATTTTAAAAACTATTTTACAATGCTACTTCTTGTCGCTATTTCTTTTGTTAATACTGTTACAACATTTTGTAAAATAACACTGTGGAATACATACTTCGCTATTCACTACTGTTATCTAGATACTACATTATTTCTATAGGATCCCCTTAATTTCTACAATACTGCTACTTTTTCTACCTTGCATGGCTACTAACTGTATTTTATTTTATTTTACAGGTGCTTGCCTCTTTATTTAAAACAGTATTATGTTTGTCTTTATCTCTACTGTGCCCTTTGCTGTAACAGTGTAACATTCCTCTGTGTGGAGTAAACGTCTCAAATGTTTCAATAAACGAATGGAGTTGTAATCTGACTGGGATGAAACCACACCAAAGCACTCCAATTTGATGCTGTTTTACATCCACTGTGACACCCAATAAGAGCAGGACAATTGCCAGGAGAGATGACTTCAAATGCAATGGCTGACACTGTACACATGCTATCGTGGAGAGTGAATCATTCTCACGTTTTTTAGCACACTTCATCATCACCTAAACCACAGTGCCTTTGTTATATTCATCCTCCCCCATCCTCCCATTCCTCCTCTCTTCAACCCCCACCACTCTCTCAGTATCTGCAGCTGTAACAAGAACCAGCCTCGCTCCTTTCCAGTGAGCCATTTCAGATTGAACCCCCAGTGTTCAGTGGACCTCTCCAGGGAGAAGCCTCTTGTTGTGTAACAGGAACATTGCTGTGTGTAGGTGTAAAACACAGCACTGCATATATGAATATTTCACTGCAACAACGAAACTGCCCAGCGCACATTCTCACAAGCGTACATTTCTAAAAGGACCAGTCTGGGTGCACACAGTTAGTATTTTGTAATTTTTCTAGTAGTAACTTCTATTAAGATCATTGGAAAATGAAATGGACAAGCTAACGGTGTTAGCCAGGAGTCAGATCTAATATCTGGATGTGGTTTAATGTGCTTTACGGAACAAATGGCTGCACCAGGATATATCTGACAACTGTCACACAATCTTATTTCCCCATAGGCTAAATAAGGTATTTTGATTGAGTGACTGATCATTAACATCCCCCGGTTGGACAGAAAACTGGGAGAAATAGTTTTAAAGGTGAAATTCCCCCAAATGTATATAAAATAAATTAAGTTCAAGTTATGTTTTGGTTTATTTTTTTCATTTTAAAGATATCTGTCGTTGAATATTCTTTTCATTTCTTAACTACCAGTTTAGATGTTTATAATGCTGGTGACTATAATGAGTGGATGTCAATGTTATCAATGTTATCCTTTTAAAACGTGGGGGTCTAAACTTTGAAATAAAAATACTAGTGAAATAATCCCCTTTTTTTTGTATTTATAATTGAACATATCCTGTTTTAGCAATCCCATTACTGCTGTGGTGTTTGGTCCTCTACACTGTTTTATGTCTAATCCTATGAGGTGTATCTTTTGACAGCTAGGCCCATATCAGGTTTACACTGTAATGACTAAATGGACCAGCCCTTCCTCTCCTCATTAAAGCTCCAGCACCACAGCTGAAACATTGTTTCCTGCTTCACCTCATGGCCAATTTAGATGACCACAATGTGATCTAGCTATCATTAAGATGGACTAAGCATTCCTAGGGGAAAGAGAGGAAAACCTGACATTAGAAGCCCCACTAAGAGGCAAAAATGCTCAATAATTGAATCTTCTTTGGCTCCGTTATGACTCACAGCCAGCTGTCCACACCCAACGTTTGAATAATAGGAAAATCCTTCTCTCCATTTCTCTTTTTATTTCTCTTGTAACTATCTTGCATGATCCATGATGCTCACGGCTTGTGTTGTTAAGGTGGCACGGCTGACCTCAAATTAAACAGTGCAAATGATAGTACATTTTTGTTTTATTATTCACCAATTAATGCATACCCATGGTCAATATGGATACTAACAAATACAAAATAAACTCTGGCCATTATGGTATGCTGATTTTGTTTACAGTAGTTTTGTTTTCTTGGCAATAGTTAGGGCCACAAGTTGGGGAAACTGAATTGAGTTGAGTTCGTCTGAATTGCCGAGAATGATATAAAGCACGTGGAGATAGTCGTCAGCTGTGTTGTGTGTACAAACAGTGCATCTGTCTGATCCGGTATGACCCATTATGTGCATTTTGTGCTCTGTGGATGATTCTTTATTGAATAAATCTTATGTTGGTATTAGTAGACAACGTTATTACAGATTTTGTTGTTTGTTTTTTGTTTGTATCATTTTCCCATCAATTTATTAGAATATCTGGTGCATCAGCAGAGTCTGTAGAACTGAGTTTACATAGTTTGATGTAATGATTTCATATACAATATAGTCTATGATGCGTTGCTCCTTGCCGAAGCGATGTGCCTGTACTCCCAACAAAGCTCTCTGAATACAGTGACAAAAACATTGATTGCTTTAAAGCCAGCTGGTATAAAAGGCCTCATTGCTTCCACGTCTTTTAATCCTCTGCTGCTGCACTTGCTCCTTTCTTTTTCTTTTTTTACAAATCATATTCACAGTTTGTATTCAGTGATGTGAATGAAGATAATATTTAGATCCTCGTCGAAGCTGTGAGGCCAAGCTGCAGCTGTGCCCATCGTTTGTCTATTTCACAGCAGCCGGGGAAGTGTCGCTTTTTGGGTGAAATAATGGGGCTATTGATTGCAGACAGAAAGCAGCAGTGCAGGAGCAGAGGCCTGCTAGGAGAAGTGAGTACTCCCAGTTTCTCCTCCTCCTCCTCCTCCTCCTCCTCCTCCTCCTGTTCTGTAGCTTTCCACTTCTTGTTAACTGCCAGCTTTCCCTCTCCTCTCCCCCTGCTTCTAATTTGTCCCTGACCTCACATACACTTTCACAGTAGTATCAACCCTGTCTTCATTTGGTAGTGCATCTATTTCTTCCCTTCAAAAGCCATTAGGATTCATTAGAGCCTGGGGACGTCAGCTGTGTTTGTCTCACTTCTTCCTTTTTTTGGTATCTTTCTTCCTTTACTTGAATCTTTAAAGCTTCATTTAAAAAAGGTTATTTTTTCAACTTGTTTCCATTTCTTTTCACAATTGTCTTTCATGCCTTAAGGTAGACTACGTTGCAAAATCACAAACTGATGAAGACCCTCACTATGAGCCAAACAATAGACATTACTGCTCCAACCCAATCACAATATGTGGCGTTTCCTCTGAGGCAGGCAGACACACATTCTCCATCAGTGTCAGATGCAGAAACCTAATTGTCTCTTTCATCGCAGTGTTGTAGATCACGTAGCGAGAAAGCTGGAGGAGCTGCCGTAGTTAGCCCATTAACACCAGTGTGTGTCATCTGGACAGGGAAATGGCTTACTGTAGAACACAATCTACCCACATTATGACAGATAACATATCGATTTCATTTGGGATTATTTATCTGAATTAATAAATGTGTGAATTTCTCATCCACTCAAGTATTTATTGTTTTGTGTTTTGGTTTTTGAGACTCCGTTGACGTTGCTAGATTCACAAAGGCCTTATTTCAAAAGAGGAACTAGCTGTAGCCAATCAGATGTCTCCGTTATTCTCAGTCAATCACAAGCGTATGGTTTAATGCGTTCACAAGATAGCGTAACATCTTATTAAATGTTTAATTTATGAATTATTGCTATAGGGATGTGAAATCATAGATTTATTGTGTTTGCTAACAAGTTAGCAATATAATGCTTATAGACAACCAAAGTCATAAGCTAACTAAGCTAATAATATGATCCTATTTACTAACGAAACCTTATCAGTGATTCACTTGCAAATAGCTAAATATATGCAACAAAATAATTTGCGAAATGTACTAGATTATGTGATCGGACTGCACAATGAATGTATAATAATTCCTTACCATACATAACATCCATGGACTGCATACAATAACCACTAGGTAGTTTTGATTCACTTTAAACAATGCTAGCTAACATTACCCAGCTGTTCGATGTAATACAGAATATATTACACTCATGGATTTAGCTAGCTACAAATTTCACATTAGCTAGAGAGTACCTCAAATTACTTTTTAAAAACCTTTAGTTGTCATGTTTTTGCTGTTATTTCCGAAGCAGCTAACAAATGTAGCACATTTTCAGGTCCATGTTGGTCAGAACATCATTCAGGGAATGCACAATGGACATTTTGGAGACGCAACCAAGCGTTCCATTCCGGGGCTGCACGATATGGACCAAAGATCTGATGGTATAAATGTTCAGTTACAGTCAAAGCTACATGTCGTACACAAGCACTTTTCTTTTAACAGATATCATTTGAAACGACATGATACCGCCAGACTTGAAGTACTCGAGTCGGACTCGAGTGCCGATATTTGGGACTTGTGACTCGACTCGGACTCGCGCACTGATGGACTCGGACTTGAACTCGGACTTGCACATTGACGATGCGACTTGGACCTGGTCTCGAGCAAGTCTTTTTTTCGAGTCTGGATGTGCTCTGCCCCAGACGTGTGCAGCAGCTAGTAGTAGTTTCCGAACCGCGCGCTACCGCTATTCTCAGTCTAAAAATGTGCAGAGACACACACACACACACACACACACACACACACACACACACACACACACACACACACACACACACACACACACACACACACACACACACACACACACACACACACACACACACACACACACACACACACACACCAACATGAGTGTAGAATATATAGAATAAAAGCAAGGAAGAAAATAACTATTGATTGATAAGAACCAAAAGGACTTGGACTCGGACTCGAACACAGGCAATGATGACTCGACTCAGACTCGATTCGGACCTGACTCGGACTTGGACTCGGACTCGAGCACAGGTAATGATGACTCGGACTGGGACTCGACTTGGAATCTTCCTAGGTGACTCGAACTTGGACTCGGACTCGAAGAGCGGGGATTCGAGAGTGAGTCGGACTCGTGAATTTGTAACTTGACTACAACACTGGATTACGTTAAAGTTGACAAATTAGACATGAAATTGACTATATTTCAGTCAATTACGAAATAAAATCTTGCAACAATTTTGGTTTCTGAATTACTCTAAAGTGAAATTATAGTTGTTTTCTTAAACAGACCAGACCTAGGTTGCATGACATGTAAATGTATATATCAAATGATGGTCTGAGGAAGTACAGAACAAATTCACCCACAACGGTTAATAAAGGTGTTGTCTCGTCCCATATCTAATTAGAAATAAAATATTGATATACCTTTCAAATTTGAAATATGTCCCAGGCTTGCCTGAAGCCCACAAATAAATAGTAGCAACAGTCAACAGTCAGATTTGAAGGCCTAATTTACAATTTTCAGTAAGAATTAAAGACAAGATGAGCGCAATTTCAAACTGAATTTATTTAAAGTTTAGGTTTAGGCCCAAAATACATGTCTGACCTACTGCTAAATTATGAACCATCCAGAACCCTCAGGTCTTCAGGGACTGGTCAGCTTTCTGTCCCCAGAGTCAGAACTAAACATGGTAAAGCAGCATTCAGTTATTATGCTCCGAATATCTGGAACAAACTCCCAGAAACCTGCAGGTCCGCTGCAACTCTTACTAGTTTTAAATCCAGGCTGAAGACTTTTCTTTTTGCCGCTGCTTTTAATTGAACTATTCACATCTTAAACTGCACTGTAACTTTTAACTTTTATTCATGTATTTTTTCTTTTAATGTTTATTTTATTATCTTTCCTTTTTAATGACTGATTTTAAATGCCATTTTTAAAATGTCTTCCATTTTTGTAAAGCACTTTGAATTACCTTGTGTTGAAAGGTGCTATATAAATAAACTTGCCTTGCCTTGCCTTGCCTAAAGGTGAATAATAAGTTATCAGAGCTGCACTCTCAAATACCGTTTTAAATTAAGGGATGTATAACATGAGGACATTATCCTTTTAAGATGTAAAATAAACACATCTGAAAGATTTAGTAGTGGCAACAGCTAAGCCCAGCATGGCCTCAAAGCACTGAGGTGAGGCTGGTGCAGGTCCTCCTTCATCAGGCCCCCACAGAGGATAATGGAGACATCCATTGCTGTCCTCTTTGCAGGGTGTTTTAATACAGGAGAAGGCATCTCTGCCTCAGAGCTATTCGGCTGAACCAATACACATCAATCACGTTATAGTTGCCTCAAAAGGCCTCTGCAGCACTGAGCATCACGCGGTCTCAAATTATCACAACGTGAATATGGGAGGATGATAAGTGAGAGTAAAAAAAAGCTTCAGACATTAAAGCAATAAAGTAAACTATCAAAAATTACTCAGTTTTTATGTTGACAATACTATTACAATCGTACTAATATCTCACATCTGTAGGATTAAATGGGACAAGTAAATAGCTACCTAAAATAAAGATTACTATTTATTTGTAAAAGTCCATTAAACACTTTGTCAAAACTCTAGTAGCATGACTGGTACCTACATATTTAGCTGTGGTCATGACCTCAAAGAGGACCTGAACTAAAATAAATAAACTTCTTTTAACAAATACAAGTGTTTTTCTTTCTCAACAGCCATTTCAAAGATAATTTTCTGGCCCAGCACTGTTGGTAGCAGATCACATAATTTACAGAACCCTGCGGACTTCTGACAATGTCCATTTCCTCCCCCCTACTCCTTTTACTCTCATCTCAGTAAGGGTGTGTTCATCCATCTCAGCGTCTGGCTGGGCTCTTGGCGAGTAGTGCGGGCTTCCCATTGCATTGAGCGCAGAGCTGTCCAGACAGCACTCTCCCTCATTACCCCCACGCTTCTTCTTCCTGAAAATGCACTTTTAAAGCACCTTAATTGCATTGGAGAGATAAACCCGTGGGTGCGAGACAGGAAGCCTCTGCCATAGAGCTTTAAAGGGGCTGGAAGGGTGGAGTGAGTGTGCGCGTGTGTGTGTGAGTGTGTGTGTGTGTGTGTGTGTGTGTGTGTGTGTGTGTGTGTGTGTGTGTGTGTGTGTGTGTGTGCGTGTGTGTGTGTGCGTGTGTGTGTGTGTGTGTGTGTGTGTGTGTGTGTGTGTGTGTGTGTGTGTGTGTTGGAATGGGGAGGATGGAGGGCTAAAGCTCTTTGCTTCAAATCGATGGCTAATGCAGCTCTGGGCAACTCCTCAGGAAGCATTAAGACTATTAGTGCAGGCCTGGCAAGAACACACACACATGCACGGACACACACACACACACACACACACACACACACACACACACACACACACACACACACACACACACACACACACACATACACACACACACACACACACACACACACGGACTGATGTGTTCACTTTATCTGGAGATGCAGAGGAACAAAAGCAATTTGGACGGTGGTCATAAATGCACTTGCTCTTGTGTTCTATTAGTGTGTGTGTGTGTGTTTGTGTGTGTGTGTTTGTAATGTGCAGACAAGGCAAAGGAGGCCACAACTCACAACCAGATTTGACCTACATCTGCAGGGTGGCAACTCACAGCAGGAAGTGATCTGTGTGTGTGTGTGTGTGTCTGTGTGTTACATGTGGTTGACTGTGTGTGTGCTGCTTGACAATGTCCGTGTTTTCAGAAAAAAAAACAGCTAGCTCTGGTCTTCTTGCTTCTTGCAACTAAGCCCTGCTTGACAGGAGATGCTGCGTGTGCTGAGTTCGACACGCTGTGTTTGTGCTGTAGATGTGAATAAGCATGTTTTGCAGAACTACCAAAATCTAAATCATAAATCAGTCTCTTTTTTTCAAATAAACAAAGTAAAGTTATTAAGCCATAAGTTGAATGTTGTGGATCTAAGAGATTACACACACTTGATTGGTGTTGACATTTTTTAAAGGATAATGCATTAATCAAACAAAAAATTAGCTAATTTAGCATGTCCAACATTTTGGAACAGGATGGAGCATGTTGCAGTGTATAGCAGGTACGCATGATGGTTGTATTCAGTATGACAGCAGACAGACTCAGCCCATCTGCAGGAAATGGATGAAACCTGATTCAAAGTGAGAGTGCTGCTCTCCAGCCATTCCCTCTGCAGGTTGATGCAGATAATTGAAATGCTTTCAAACAGAACTAAAAGTCAAAGCTAAAGACAAGAGATGGGCCTGTGTGTGTGTCTGGGTTTGTCTGTGTGGCCAGTGAACTAATTCATTAATCTAGTTGACAGTTCTCTGTGAACTCGGCAGTCCTGTCTGTGGTGAGGAATCACAATGAGACAAACTAGGCGTTGTTCGGCAGAGCAATGAAGCTCCCCTGACAGGCTTTTAGGAAGCAAGGAAAGACAAACATGAATATAAATTAAAAGAACAGTGAAGAGGCAAAAAAGGGGAGACTGGACACATTTGAATTGAAAACACGGAAGTAGAAAAATGAAATTTGTCCAAAAACACAATATAATAGACATAATTAATCTGCATCAATACAGAATTACAGTTATGTAAATAACCAATTGTGAACAAAATAGCCTCATTTTCTCTTTTCTTCATAGACTAACATTTCAAATGAATACACATTTGCTTATCACCCTGTTTTAAGTTTGCACAAATTAGCTCACATGTTTTCACGGGTCCACAGCGGCAACCATTAGCGCTTTTAGCTTAGGCCGCAATTAAGCAGACACTGTTGAACGGCCAATAAGCTTAGTATCATCAACTACGTTTGTATCTCATTAATGTCTTGACTGGTTTTTACATCACAAACATATAAAAGATAAATAAAAAACACAGTTCAAACATTTAGAGCAAAAATGTCAAGCTAACTAGCTTACTGAATGCTAACTCACCAGGACAATCAGCTACATTGGGAGAAACAGCATCAGAGTTTATGGAATCAATCTGAATGTGTGGGACTGCAAATGTTTCAAATTAGCTATGTTAATGCGTATGTAACCCACTCTATTGAAATATGTCGGTGGTCTCAAAGGCTAATCTTGAGATAAACTTGTTTCATGGTATTCTTTTTTTATTCGAAAACAAATGTCTTGGCATTTAGAATATGCATAAATACATTTAGTGAAGCTGGTAAAGGCAGGTGGACAACTTTAGAGATCACTCCTCTTCCTCCAATCGTTCTTGGAGCCACTCCAACTTCTTTCGTTCCTCAATAGGGGAAGTTAATGAGATTGCTTCTCTTCCCAAGGTAAACCATCAGCTACTGTAACAGACAGGAAACTTCATAATTCCCACCTCAGTCTTTCTCAAGCTGAGAGGGACAAACGGCCCCCACTGGCTCCATGTGGTTTGGAAATACTTTACATGAGTTTATTTCTATCTATCACCCAACCAGTGGAGAGATTCAAAGCAGATAGGATGTCTTTTACAATCGATATCCATCTTATGTTTATACCCAAGGATGGAAACAGAGGGAGATGGAAACTCTTCATCCTCATACCCTCAATCCAACCATTGTTTCCACAGGTTTCACAGCTCCTTTTTGAATATGATTGCTCTCTAGTGGGAGTAAGGGGAAACTACAGAGGCCTTCTGCTGAACCCAAATGCACAGGGATCGTTTCTCTCACTGAGAGAGGAGGCCAGACGGCTCCTAAAGGATCGATACATTTTGACAAATCTTGTACCATTTCAATGGGGAGAGGCAGAATCAAAGTATTGCAGATTAATCATGTGATGCAAACAAAAGTAGGGCCTTCATTGTGTATGGATGACAAAAGACAGAGAAGCAAGTGAACAATAATCATAATAGATAACATTATTATTTTTTTACATTTAGATATATGAGCTGTCCGAGGGAAAATTAGTTGGAAGCAAAACAATTTGAACAATTTACACTTTATTACATGCCTAGAACGACTGTTAAGTAATTCAAGATACTCAGTGAAATTATAAAAACATATTTGCCTGTGACAATGACTATCTGTGAAACACTTTGAAGTTATTCATCAATGTGACGTTTTTACTAATGTAAAGTTTCTGCTTTTCACATTATAGACACAGATCACATTGTGTCTATAGCATTACAATTAGGGAATAGACCTTGTTCAACAGGCATGAGATTCCAATGATCCTTTGTAGAGGCTCGGCAGACTCTTCACTTGTTTATTTAAAATAAAGGTTATTTAAATGTACAATGAAACACTGCAGTTATTGGATTCCAGCAACAAGGATTACTGCCTACCCATAATGTAGCTCCATTCAACTGTTGTTTGCCGTGTACATGCAAAATCAACAGAATTCAGGAAGCCGCTTCATTGAAGACATCTAGAATGTCTAGGTTTTGTTTTAGATGTTAAACAAAGGGAATTCAATATCATTTTGACATACAGTATAACCTTTGTCAACAGCATGTTGGGCTTATGACTCTATTTGTCTAGAGGGTTATCTGTATAATGCGTCTGAGCATCATATACCTGGGTTTCCAGATACGTTTTCCAAGATAGTGACGTAGATGGCTGCCATGTCTCCAGATTCCCTTAAACATTGCAGTTTAACTTTTTAACTTTGTCGCTTGTTTGAAACTTTTTTTCACAACAAGCAAACCGCCCCAAGCAAGCCCTATCATCTATATGTGATATGATGAAGACAAACGTTTACCCATCAGAACCTTGGTAGACAGCAGTCTTTCACCAAAACCGATAACAAGTCATGGTTACCTGCTGCTGCTTTACCTGGGCAGCGCAGGTGAGAAATGAGGCGAGGCTCCTGGACTGGAGTTTGAGTCGGACTGAGGAAACATGAACTGTAACGTCATGGTTTTCACAGAGACTTTGGACTCCACCCATGGATTCTCATTTTTTGCCAGGAACGGACTCTGGGAAAATTAAATGAGGAGGTGTCAGCTTGATAGTTAACAGCAAGTGGTGCTCAGATTTGGAGATCATTTATTCAGGTTGTTCTCTCCATTTGAAGCACGTTTTATGGGAAATGTGCCTTTTAATCTGCCGAGGGAATTTAAGTGTCTGTGTGTGTCTATGGTTATATCCAGACACACACTTATTACTTATTGTATTCTTTGACACAAATATGCAGAAATACGCACTTGACATATTTCCACATGTTATAAAAATACACTCATCATCCCTTCTTTGAGGAAGGACAATCCTTTGTTTCCTCTGCTGAAAAAGAGTCTGTCATTGGTGCTTCCCTTTTCCTCCAGTGGTCAGGAGCCAGGCTTCAGTCCACTTTACTGCATACTTTCAAAAGTGTGTGGTTGAAGTCCTCCGGCTGGTCAGCGAATACATAATGTCCGGCTCCACGGATCGTCTGATAACACAGAAGGAAGCTCATTACGAGAGAGCAATGCACACAGCTATCAAAAGGCATTTTGAACATTCAAATTGATAGCCAAGTCGCTTTGGAAAAAAGCATATGCAAAATAAAATGTGATGTTACAGTATGTAGCGGCTGTGGTTCAGGTGTTAAATGGGCAAATACAAACCAGAGGGTCAGTGGTTCGATCCACATCCGCTGTACCCAACATGTCAAAGTTTCCTTCAGCAAGATACTTAACCCTAAGTATGTCTATGATATTGAAGTGAATGTACTGTAAATTGATTTGGATTAAAGCGTCAGCTAAATGTAATGTTTCAGTACATGTGATTCTTAGATTAAAACACAGACAGGTATTCCTAGGAACTCAGTACAAAGGGATTTCAATTGTTTTTCCACAAAGATCACCTATTATGCAAAATCCACTTTTTAATGTCTTTTATACATAAATAGTGTCCCCTCTGCGTTAAGAGATTCTGAAAGTTTCAGGAAAAAATACCCCCTCTCTTTTTGTCCTGATCCATTTATATAAAAACCTGTATGAAAATTAGCTGATCAGATTTTGGCCACTTTGTGATGTCATAACGATGTTTTGGCTTGTGTAACCATTAGCCAATCACCAACCAAGGTAACTCCCCCCCCCCCCCCCCACACCTTATCACCTGAATCTCCTCCTAGACACCTAATATCTCTCAGAGGGGCGTGGGGAGTGGCTCCTTATTTTCCTCTAAAGTAACAGACAGAGAATCAGCACTTTTGGAACAGGGCTGAAACAGAGGGGATTATGGGATGCTACAATGATCTGTTCGGTATTTGGAGCCAAACACTTCAGAGACATGTTTTGTATATAACTGAGAACTACAATATATTACACACAGTTTAACATGATCTAGATTCAAACTAAAATGAAGGCACAATGAACCTACTGTGATCTCTACATGAGAGTGCGGCCTCATGCCTCTGATGCTGCTGCATGGGTTGCTGTCGATGCTGGAGCGGGACCCGTACATGATGGTGAGGGGGATCTGAGGGGGGAGCTGCTCCATCCTCTGCAGCATCGGCCTCACAGCACAGCCCTCAGGAGTGGTCATATTCTTAAAGGCCGTTTCCCCACTGTGACAAAAACAAGGCAAACAAAGGCAGATTTTGATGACAAGGCACAAGTGACAGCAACCAAACTCCTTTATAAATGACTTTCAGACGGCAGTGACAGGGAGGGAGACTGACCTGGGGGTTTGCACGTTCAGGTGGTAGATGTACTCTGACACGGTGTTGTCGCTGAACATTGAAGAGAACTTTTTCTTGAAGTCAGGTCTGAGAGTCTGGACCAAAGTGGGCCCTGCAGGGACGTTTGAGGGTCACAACCATTATAGGATGAGGCTGGTTCCTTACATTTGTCATGGTTATAAACAGCAGGGGGCTTTGAAAGGCACAAAGTCCGGACATCATATGACTGGATCAGTAATAAAACTAGTTTCTGTAAGAAAAAAATATGAATACTTTAGCTCTTATGCTAAAATAACATTGGCAAACTATTTTACCATGCCTGCTTTTGTCTTTACAGAGCAATGATTAATTTGTAGAGTTAAGATTATTATAATTTTTCATTCGTTTGTACTGCATTCATTTTCAGTTTTCTCATTCATTTTCTCTATGAATCAACAGCTACTCTTTGATTACCCTGCATTAACATTCCACTCTTTTAAATTCACCTAGTATTATTTGTATTCCCTGGACCCTGTTGTGTTGCAGCTACTAAAGAACATTGCATCGAGGAACATCTTCTCCTCCTCTCATGGATTAAAGCAGCTTGAGAGTCTTTGTCTGCATCTTGTTTCAGCCTCACCTAGAGGTCCAACCAGCCTCAGGCTGGCCAGCGGGTTGAAGGGACTGAACATGGCCCCCAGAGCTTTGATCCACACCGGGACGGGCCGGTCAGCCTCTGCTGTGTCGGGGCGCTCAGGGAAACCCCAGGGCTCCACCAGCACAATGTGCTTCACTCTGTAGAAACAAGTAAATACATGGCATGTTCATGTTTTGTCTTATGTTTTGTAGACAAGATGTTGACACGAAATATGCCAATCGACACCTGAGGCAAACCTCAAACAGACTATAAACTGTAAACAAAAGGCACGTGAACGGAAATGCTGTTCAACAATTGGTCAGACATTAAGCGGGTAAAAACGCAAATCCCGGCAATTTCTACCGTAGCCTCCACCATGGAGCATCGGCAGGTTATTTTCATGCTGCTTTTAATCTGGAGAGCATATCTACAGACTCTAGCGGACGGCGCATTTGATTATATAATCAGAAAAACGTGAGTTAAAAACATTATAGCACTTTTAATGAGAGACGTTCTGCAGTAAGGAGGAGGCTTCCAACGCTGTCCATAGCTGCTAAATGCTTACTATGATCACCAAGCTCGCGTTTTTAACTTTTCTCGAAAATCAAAAGTCAATTTTACTAAACAGACCCAATAAGGGATAATAGGGCCGATGCATTGGTGCATCCCTCAACACAACCCAACAGCACGTTAAGAGAAATCCCATCCTTACCCACCTTCCAGGGTATTTAATGGAGTATGACACAGCCAGGTACCCCCCCAGGTTGTGGCCCAGAAGTATCATGGACTCCAGCCCTACTTTAGCCCTCCACTGCTCGATGGACTCCACAAACTGCTCCTCTGCCTCCCGGGCGTCTGTGGAGAACCGAGGCCTGCTGCTCCGCCCGAAGCCCAGCAGGTCCACAGCCCAGACGGGCCTCTGCTGCGAGAGAGAGTCCAGGTTCTGAGCCCAGAGACCCACGCCCCCCCCAAACCCGTGGAGCAGAACTAGGGGGGTTCTGTCTTTGACACAGTCTCTGCTGAAGGTCAGAGTCCACAGCCTGGTGCCTTCGGAGATGGGGACGTACTGTTTGGAGTTCGTGCTGTCCACACCTGAAAAGAAAGGAAAATATTATAAAATATACTTTTAGATACACTGTGATTGCCTCACCCCGTGATGTCATTTATGTTTCATTTCATCAGGTGATGGATTATTGAAGTAGCAAGTAGTAAGTAGTAAGATGATCACAATACAGTGATTGGGGGGGGCAGTTATTTAATCAGTGGGGCAAATTAAATGCTGGACAAAAAAGAAAGAAGACAGTGTTGAAGATTTTTTTACATGTTGCCATAGCATAAAGTCATTACGGTGGCCGTGAAGTGCAAGTCAAAACAGCATTTCAGGAAACACCACAGCATTTCAGGAAACACCACAGCATTTCAGGAAACACTACAGCATTTCAGGAAACACTACAGCATTTCAGGAAACACCACAGCATTTCACAAAACAGTTTGTCGTTCCTTCGCTTCCCGTCTGATGAAAGGACTAGGACTGGCTGGATCAAGTTAGCTAACTAGCTAGTAGCAAGCACATTAGTTAGCATTACAGCCTTGTCATTTTTATTAGCCTTAACATGAAGAAACAATAAGTAACCCAAAATGTTAAACAGTTAGTGTCACCGCTAGTCAATTGTCAACGGGGGGGGGGGGGGGGATAGTAATGATATGATCGATTGATGCATTGTCTTTTGTCGAAGGAACCGGAAGGAGTTTACTTCCGGGTTTTAGGACGCGTCACTGTGGCACTCTATTATACATCCATGGTATAAAGTGGTGCAGTGACGCGTCCTAAAACCCGGAGGTAAGCTGCGCATGGGTTCCCTCGACAAAAAAGCAATGGGATTTCTCCATAGGGTTTTAGAAAATAGCTCGAAATAAGGTCTGTGGAAAACAAACCTGTTAGATAAATGGTATATATATATATATATAGGTATAAAAGTCACGGCTCGCCACTGCAGTTGGGTTTAGTTGGTGGCAGTTCCTCCTCACATGAAACATATAGTAAAAACACAAACTAAATTGCGTCTTATAATCAATACTCTTACATTTTGACAGTCATATGTGCAAACTAAGGTTAAAAGAGAAGAAGCTTACAGCTCAGCATCATGTCCTCTGCAGTCTGCAGCTGATCCTCAGAGGTGGGACACCATGAGGGCAGGAGGCGGGGGATCCAGCACCACCTACACACACATACACAGACACACATTCACACACAACACACAGAAAGCTTCATTACGTACATCAGGGACAGGGTGTCGCTGCAGGCTGGGGCTATGCATAAAGGATTTAGACAGGGACATAAAAATATAACAGCATCGATTGAAAAGTACAAGAGAGCATTTTATGAAGAGCGTCACATCTGATCATGTGAACTGAGCTCTCAGTGTGGTTTACTCGGAGGGAACTCCACTGGTTTCACAGGCAGGCTCTGTTTAGGGGACAGCACATTCAAGAGAGGGGCCAGAACACTGATGACTCCACCCATTAATAATACTTGGGTGGACAAAATATTTGCAACATTATATAACAGTATAATCCAAAAGAAATTGGAAGCACCATCGCAGCGTCTAAAATGAGCTACATTTCAATAGAAGCTGTACATTGTTTATCATTTTCATAAAAACGCAGGGCCAACAGGTACAAAATCCATAATGAGAAATGCCCTGCATTTTCAAAAAGGATGAAAATATAAAAACACAAATGTGCCAAAACACATGCAAATGAAGAAACATCCTCACCAACATGACAACACATGCGCAGCGTTTGGAAAATATTTGCGGCTAAGAACTGTTGAATTAGACTGATCTCATGTTATCTATTGCAGGTTATTGAATAAATTGACTAATGAGTGTATATAAATATAATGTTTGCCAATTCCTGAAAAGTGCTTAATGTACCTGCAAACAACAACGGCCTATACAGACAAAAATACAGCAGGGACTGTATTCGCCATGACACAGGCAGTCTGTGGTTTGTACTTGTTTAACTTGTTTAACAGTACAGACTTACCGTAATGTGGAGTCAGCGTAGCCCCACACACTGCTGAGCAGCCTGTCAGCCCCGACAGCAGACATCGTTCTCTGCACAACCCTGAAGCCACAGCAGAATGAAACAAAGAGAGAGGCTGATCAGAATCAGAAATCAGAAATCAGAATCAGATAAAGGTTTATGGCCAAGTAGGTTAACACATAAGAAGAACTTGCCTTGGTGTACATGGTGCATACAGTAAGTAAGAAATACAACCAAAAAATACAATAAAATGAATTGAAAATATTATAGGATATAGAAAAAGATTTACATTAAATCTGGATACACCAAAAAACTATGTGAAGTATACTATTGCAAAGTACTTAGAATAATAAAAATCAAACACGTGCAGTATTGATTACACAGAGAGTAGTTACAGTACTGTTGAGGGATAATACTGGTAAGGAGGACATAATGTTTTAAATCCACACTAGATATTATTATGGATGACATTCAAACTACCAGTGAAATCCTTGTACTAAAAGTATACTTTAGTGAAGTGGAACAAATATTATTCATATTTGTATATAATATGAGTATTACCTCATTGGCATTTATGCTTAAGTACAATTTTAAGTACTGTACTTAAGTACAATTTTGAGATACTTGTACTTTACTTTTAGTACAAAGTAGCATACAATGGAAATAATAACAACAATTCAGAGGTAAATCGTCTACTTTTACTCCACTACATTTATTTAATACCTTTAGTTACTTTGCAGATTATGATTAATGATGTGAAATATGATCAAGTCTTAAATCGGACTTTCCACCTGGAGTAAATTCACAAGGTACCCTGCAGTATACAAAGTCATTAAAACTAGCTGCACCTTTACCAGCTTTGATAACACTTTAATGATCAATAATTATAGAACATATCATAATATTATTCTGAAATGGACCAATCTGCACAATGACTAGTATATTTTGATGCTAATACCTTTGTACTTTTACTTGAATAACATTTTGATTGCAGTTCTTTTACACTCAGTCTCTGGTACTTCTACTTTTACTCAAGTTCAAGATCCAAGTACTTCTCCCACCTCTGATCGGCACAGCATGGGCCAATTCTTGTTCTATCTGACAACAAGTTTGTCTTCAGTGTGTGTTGTCAGTGTTTTGTGTGTGTGTGTATAGTATTAACTTGAACTTTAGGGAAGTTGTGTGGTGTTGATGTTAGTACATTTAGCGTACCCCGACTTTGACTACCCTAACTATGCAGGTATAGAATAAACCAGATTTGGATATGACATATTGAATATCGCTAATATTCCCTTTATTACTTTACAAACAGGTTTGGTTAGGGAGACACTCACCCTGCGCTCGCTGTCACCGCCCGCTCGGCCATTCTGCAACACGGTCACATGGCTTTCAGACTTTGACGTAGAGTCAGTAAGTATGTTTGTAGCCGTTTGATTTATCGTTTGAGATTTCTGCACCGAGCGGTGCTTTAAAGCTTCATTCTATGCGTCAATGAAGCTCCTGTCTCCGCCCATCGCAGCGTTACTTGTCTTAGCTGTAAAACAAAACAAGCACACCCTGTTACTGTGCTGAGGCAGTGCGGAAGTAGCTTTCCAAACATTTCCTAAACATTACTGAGCAGAGGACAGAGCTGGTGAGTAGCGAGAGTAAGACATTTAGAAGTTTTAATAATAATATTTTTTTGCATATTCAAATAAGACTGATAGTTTAGTTTGCACCGACAGCTTTTGGTACAGTAACATGTTACATTTGGCGTTATAGCTTATCCCTGGCTGACACCCTAACTTTACTGTACGTGGCGTTTCAATTAGATAGCCTACTGTCCATTCACTGTAATGCTCATGGCCAGTAATTGACAGATTTTCAAATACGTTAACGGCACTTAAAAGTACAAAAAACGTTATAATTTAGAATTAATTATGATAACATACATATTGTAATTTAACATAAAACAAGTTGATTTAGCTACAATAACATGATCAGTCACATCCCAGATATTGAATGCATTCATTTCCTCTGTACTCTCACTGACATGGCTTTATTGTCATCAATGGGATAAATACTTCTGCCTGTGCTCTGACAGGTCACTATGTGCTAGGAAAAAGTGGAAAATCTTCTTACAATCAAGCTGCAGCATTCGGTCCTCTTTCGTTTGGTATGTGATCATTTGAAACCAAAATCTGTCCTTTCTGAAATCAGTGTAATTTTGATTTTGATTTATTGTGAATCTTCAACCGTTTTTTAAAGTCCCTTGCACAGCCACACAGGTCTTCTCCACCACAGCTGATTAGATCTTTGGTCACACTGATGTGAAATATGTGATGTCACCAAACAATATCAATGAAACTGATACAAAGGTTTAAAGGGGACCTATTATGCTTTTTGGGTTTTCTCTTTCCTGTAGTGTGTTATAGGTTTTTGTGCATGTAAATGGTCTGCAAAGGCTAAAATCCCAGTGTTCCCTCCAGAGGGAGTTTCTCTCCCACACACCCTGCCTGAAACGCCTCCACAGGATTCCTTTGTTTACTTCCATTGTACGTGAGCGGGACATCTAGCTATAGCACAGTAGCTATATTATATATACATTGTTTTAGCAGACACATATTTATGTCCCCAGTAAATTGCATAAAGACTAGTATCATTGGACTCCTTCGTTTTCTTCCGTAACATAGTGACATCATGTAACACTTGCGCTTTTATTGGTTAGTGCTTCAACACATTGGACATGATAGGCTAAGGGGTGGGACATCTCTAAGTGGTTGACAAATCAGAACAGAGATGGCACAAAATACAAATATGAACCCTGAAAATGAGTATAATATGACATCTTTGCTCAAGCACAGCCATCAGGCTAAATGTTCCGCCTGACTACAAACATGTACACGTATAGTGTAACCACTATCATTGATGTGCCCATTTCATGGAGGTTCTGCCTCATTGAGTTCTGTTCCAAACCAATTTGCAGAGAGTGGGACTTATTAAACTGTCCAACAGGAAGTTTATAAACACTGCAACAGGAAGTTATTAAACACTGCAACAGGAAGTTATTAAACACTGCAACAGGAAGTTATTAAAAAGTCCAACAGGAAGTCTGCATTGGTCCTGAACTAATTAGCACCTACCTGACCAAATGCAACGCTGTTTGTGACTGTCAACATGCTGTGTACACATAGTTGCAAACATTTACTATCAAACTGTGCAAAACAACATAGACATGGAAACAAATTGAAGGCTACCTTTATATTTAAATTTTTTTTTCTTAGGATGATATCCCTCTGTCTTGTCTGAAAACCTGTAGACATGTTCATTTGATTGTAAAGAAATTGTAGCAGCTCGTCCCAAAGCTTGCCGCTGTATTTACACCCTCTGACTAAAGAAGGAGCTCAGAGTTCAGACTAAAGATTTAGTTTACTCCATCACTGAGGAGGAGGGGGTAGGGGGAGTTTGGAATTGGGCCATAAGTCTTGGGGGCTGCTGGGAGCTGCTGGGGAGGGGGGGGACAGCTGAAACCGGCTGCTGCTGCTGACTGAGCGCTCAGACTCCATGTTGTTTCTGATGTGCTGTGACTCACATATCTCCTCTCACACAGATCATCCAGCGCAGCACCGACAGTGAGTACGCTCTCACTCTGACAGTCTGCGCTTTCCAACGCTATTTTACCATATATTTGATGTTACTAACATGCTTCACCACCCCCCCTCCCCCTTTAGTGTCAGCTGTTTCTGTCAGTAGTCTTTGGCCCAATCCCTTGTCCACTCTGAAAGCCTCTAGAGGTAACTTTGCCGTCACATGGCTGCTAGGCTTTAACTGGTTTAAACGGTACAGTGCTTTGTGGGGAAATATCATGTAACCAAGACAGAATGGTTTTACAGCCTGATATGAATGTTTTCCAGGCTCTTGCCTTACCAGAAGATAGGTCGTTGTTAAATAATCAATTTATTATTTTGTCCAAACAGCATCATTAAGCTCCCATTAAGCTGGCTGTATAAGGTAGCTTATCATTTGCATACGAAGATACAAAAAGCAACAAAGCGATACAGGCATTTCAGCCTTTGCAGACCCTTTACATGCACACAATCCTATAGAACACACTACAGGAAAGGGAGAACCTAAAAAAGCACAATAAGACCTCTTTAACATTGTACCTTTTATAAAACGTTATTTTGCACGTTAAAATAAGATAGTATATCATATACATTGTAATTATTTAATACTTTATTTTAAATCCTCTTTGTGGTGCAGGTGCCTTGGGCTCGGGGGAGATGGTGCCGGCTGTGTCCGCAGACAGCAGCTCCACCAGCTCCACCAGCTTCACTCCTCTGGTGGTGCTGGAGCTCGCCTCCGACACCAAGCAGGAGGCCATCGCCTGGCTGCTGAGCAGGATCAGAGACCCTCAGCAGAATGGAGGTGTGTGTATTGTATTGGCGTTGTATTCATGTAGCGTTTACTGAGCCTTTACTGAGCCTGTCCTCTGTCCCAGGCGCTGAGCTGCTGGTGGAGCAGCTGGGCCTCGGAGACGGGGGTTCGGAGAAGGAGAACCCCAACCTGTTCCTGGTGGGGGCCAAGTGGCAGAGGCTGCTCTCTGGGGCGGAGGAGGTGGGCCTCTTCAAGGAGTTCAGTGATGGATCCATGAGAGGCTTCACCTGCGCCAACAAACACAACTTCAAACACTTCGAAGGTAAAGAGGCTGCATGGGGGCTTGTGCAGGACATCAGAATCAGAATTCCTTTATTTGTCCCGCAACGGGGAAATGTACATTATTACAACAGCAGGAGTATAGTGCAGAAAAAGAGAATAGACTAATATATTCAAAAATAACTAAGTATGCACACGTTATTAATCATAAAAAACACAATATGTAAAAAAACAAATAGCAGATAAGTACACCATGGTAAATAAAGTAGCAGTATATTTAAAAAAAAAAAAACATACATAAACCAGCTGTCATTTCTATAGTTGTTTCATAGTTATACATCGAATGTGATAGCAGCCTGATAACAGTGATGTAAGTATATATTGCACAATTATTTACAGATTTATGTAACAGTATGAAATGTGCAAAAGAGCAGTAGCAACCAGTAATAATAATCATAAAGAAAAACTTATTGCACAACATTGATAGTCATAGTCTTAAGTGAAATTGTGAAAGTAAAATGTGTGTGTGTCTCTGTCTCTGTCTCTGTCTCTGTCTCTGTCTCTCTCTCCAGGGGACGGGGACTCCTTCCTCAGTATGGCTGAGTGTCAGTACATCATCAAACATGAGCTGGACACACTCCGGGCCAAAGATGAGACTCATGTCCCAGGACACCCCCAGGCCAAGCTGTACCCTGGGAAATCTATCAGTGAGTCCTCCTACACTCTGTCTCTCTGTCAGGTGTCTAACTCACTGGGATACACACATGAGTTACACAGGGTACGATATCACCACACACAGGGAAGATATGTCTGTAAATACCATGATATGAGATTTCATCCTTATCGGTTAGTCTCCTGACAGTAAGTTCATTGTCAACCATTGTCATAATCAATAAATGATCTAAATAGTTTACAGAGCAAAAGGGATAAACACTGTTCCAGCTTCTCAACTTTGAGGATTTGCTACATTAAGCGCTTTGAGCACCAGGAAAAGCGCTTTATAAATGTAATGTATTATTATTATTATTATTATTATTATTATTATTATTATTGTTCTATTTATCTTTATTGAATATATCTGGGTTGTTAGAGGGTCAGGGTCCTTTGAAGACTTCCCCTCAGCCTCATAGTTTGCTGATATTCTAAAAGCTCAACCTCTAATGGTGAACTGGGAAAAGGGGAAGCCAGACCGTCAACATACAGTAGCAGAAAAAACAAAACGGAGGGCAGGGCAGGAAGTACTTCCTGTTATTATCTCCCTAAAAACCAGAGTTTGGTTTGATTTCAGATTTCTTTAAGAAATGGGGAGTTTGGACGAGATTCACAATGGAGCATGGCGTTATTACGGACCGTCTACACAGCAGCGTTAAAAAAATCTTGGAGGTGGGCGTATCTGAAGCTTGAGGATTTTTTGCGAGCAAGGCACGATCAACCAATCACATGAATCTCCCGCCCGCGACATACGAAGCAAAAAAGCCCGAAGTAAACTGGATATAAACTCCCCAAACAGGCGAAAACATACCACTGTCTCTGCCACCTCCCTCCATGCCTGGCTCCTCCGGTTTATATCCCGGTAGGTCTGGTCATAAAGCACCGGGTGATTGATTCTCTACCGCTAATTTCTCCTCCATTTTTTGGAATATGAGGAAATGACCTGCGGTATGTCTCTCCCAGCATACACGCGGTTTGATTGGCTAGAGCTTGAACTGTCAGATTTGCGTACACAGGATTTGATTGGCTGACGCTTCCACCTCAGCTTCAAAAGTTGAACATTGTTCAACTTTGAATCCTGAAAATCCTGAAAATCTCCGCTCGCCTGCCCACAATGCAGTTCGGCGAAAAGTGAGGGAAAGTGACGTCACCCCATTCAAAGTGAATGGGCAGAAGCGTTTCAAGATTTTTTTAACGCTGCTGTGTAGACGGTCCGTTACTGTGAATGCTTGTATCTCTATTGTTAATCCATCCGTTTGAAATACTTTCCCTTTCATTGACAAAATAGAAACTGTATTTAACTTTTTTAGGAATGTGAGAGACTTAATTTCCTTTTTAATGTCCTCAAAAGTTTTTGAAACGGTTTGGTGTTGAAAGGATGCTTTTCTCCTAGGCTTTGGCTACAAGAAGTGTGATGCCTCTAAGTGACAGCTGTTACACTTTTAACAGGGAAAGCCACGTTGTCAATTTAGAGCTGCAGAACAATCAGAGGGCAGGACAGGACCTGCTTTTATCTCACTTGTAAAAGCTACAGTTTGGATTGGTTTTAGATTTTTTTTTAAGAAAAAGGGGTCCTGGAGGGTTTTAAAATAAAAGGGTGCTTTGTGTTCAGCTGCAGGGGATAACAATCCTTTTACATGTATAGATTTGACATCTTAGGTTGTTCTGATGTTATCCGTATTGTATGGAATTACAGTTTTGACAAGTTGACAGTTATTTTAAATAAAGATTTTTTTTTTTATCCCTCTCAGTGGCAGTGTGGAAGCAATAAATATGCAAATCTAGTGAAATACTCCAAAAATAAGATAAGGAAGCAATGAAGTTGGAGGGGAGATAAGCTGACTCTATTTAGGGCCTTTATTTGACAAAATGTGTTTAAGCAGAATGTAATCATTTGTAACTAATGATGCAGTCCTTTAAATGAATGTTCTTGTATCGAGTCACTCTGTGAAAGACAATAGAGATGATTGCTGTTGTTATGCACTGTGCACAGCGTGTGTGTGTGTGTGTGTGTCTGGGTTCAGAGTCAGGGATAGAATGCAGCAGGGCATGTCACTCAAAAGTCAGTGTAACATTTTTCAAATATTTCCAACTTTGAGAAATTAAAGATTTCCCCTTCAAAGGCATATCCTCATCATTTGTATTGCCTCTCAACCCAGTAAAGACTCAATGATGACTTGGTCGCAACCTCTTAAAGTCTTGGTCATGACTTGGTCTCGGTTAAGGTGGTCTTGACTACAACACTGGCTGGCACTAAAGGGAATTATTTGCATAACATTGTCATAAAGAAAACATAGTAATTAGCAGGTAATCTGAAAAGTAGGTTTACCCATACGAGAAATCTGCTTTGGTGTAAACAGCAGTGGCGAACCGTCAGGGCCTTCAAGGTATTCAGAGAATACCCTGGAACACTCAAATAAAACAAACAAAAAAACAATTTAATTATATAAATAAAATGTATGTAAAATGAATAAATGAGAATGGTATCTGTGTTGTTGATCTGTAATATCACAGTGTTCCGTTGATTTGTTTGTCCTTCTCGGTCCATGCACTACGCATTTCAGTGGTTTTGTGTTAGAAAAAAAAAGCAACCAATCAGATATCTCTCTGGGTAGAATATCCTTCAACCAAGGTATTCTATATCCTTGATAGAATACCCTGGCCGTTGCACTGAATGAGAGCGTACCTTTGGATTGACAGTTTGATCAACCAATCATATATTGATTAGTAGCCAATGGGCGTATTCTTTCAGAGTTTCCCTCGGTTCCAGGGTACTCTAGAAGGCCCGCTAGTTAACTGGCTCGAGACCGAGGATCTAGATAAATGCCACGAAGCAATTCATATGCCGTTTTATAGTTTTTAATGTTGAAATGGCAAGTGCAACAGGTGAAGATGATTTTGTTGCGGAATTGTTGTGTGTACCCTTTTCAAGACGACAATTCAGTGAAAAGACGGACATTATAACGGCGGGGGTGTGTGTGTGTCTACAGAAGGTCCAGTTGTGATAGACACGGTTCGCCACTGGTAAATAGTGCATACATGGAGGAAGGAAAACCTTTTTTGTTTTTTCAAAGGAGCAAAACATTTTAATTTAAAGGGGACCTATCATGCAAAATGCACTTTTGTGCGTCTTTTATACATGAATATGTGTCCCCGGTGTTCCAGGGAACTCACCAAGTGTCAGAAAACACAACCCTCTCTATTTTCCTCCATACCCAAATCTCTAAAAAAGGGGCTGCAACGGATCTGATAAAAACTGATCCAGATTTGAACACTGTCCTGACGTCAGGACAGTGGCGCTACGGCTATTGGGCCAACTCCACCAATCAGGAGGAGACAGCCACGGCCATTGCCGTTCGAAAGCGCTGGAGACGCTGTAGTACATATGCCAGGCCTGTAGATGGTGCTGTTCTCACAGAATCTGCCCTTGCAAAAACAGGGCTAAAAAAGTGCAAATTGAGCGAAATGAGGCATGGCTAAAATGCATGATCTGTTTGGTATTTTGAAAAAAAAAAAGTATAAATATGCCTTATATAGGTATGGTCCTACACTATATTATTATAATATAGCATGATAGGTCCACTTTAAACTATTTTATAGACAATTGTAACAAATTTAAAATAAAGACAATATTTACACAAAATATAATTATACACAAAATAATGTTGTTATTTGTGTCCCAGTTCGCAGACTGCAGTCCAAGGGGGTCCTGATCCAAGTGTTTCCACTCCACGAGAAAGAGGAACTGAAGAGGCTGTCTTACTCCTGGTATCAGAAGGTCAAGTTGTCCTTTCAGCCTCTGGGTAAGTACAAGATGCATTGTATTCCCCTTTTATTTCTCTACACTTTATATTTATTTCCTGTAATATTCTCTATATCCCCTCTGCTTTTACCACTCTTATTTATTTATTGTGTCTATGTTTTACTGCAGTGAGAGTTGCCAAGGAAATTTCGTTGTACTTTGTATGATGACAAATAAAACCTTCCTCCCTGCTACTTTTCCTCTTTCTCTCCCCAGATGACATCAGACGCTACTATGGTGAGGGTCAGGCGCTCTACTTTGGCTTCCTGGAGTACTTCACCTTCGCCCTGGTGCCTATGGCTCTCATTGGCGTGCCTTACTACCTGTTTGACTGGGAGAACTACGACAAATACGTCGTCTTCGCTGTGTTCAACTTGGTCTGGTGCACCGTTATCCTGGAGGTACGGACCGTGACTCAATCTACTTATAAGCAGGGTTTGGAGGGTTACTTTACAAATGCTTTACAAATGTTGTGTATCCTGTAAGACAACAGAACAATGTGACCTTGAAATGATTTAATTGATAGGAAAACCTGCCATTCATTCAGCTTATCCAGGTAGCAGTCTATACACCAACAATGAAACACATGTGCACATACTACAGTTTAGAAAAGCAGAAATAAAATCAGAGCTGACAGAAAATGCTCAGTTTTTGTTTAATACACACAGTTCAGCTCACACACTATTTAAGTGGTATATATAGTATAGGTTCACCTACTGAATTAAAAACAGAACAAATGAAGCAAAGAAAGTGAAAACCATAAAGCAGATTCAGGCAGTAGGCGTATAGATTCACACTGAAAGTATCATCCTACAGAACAGTACAGCTGACAGAGAAGAGATAACATCTGATCCTTTTACAACAAACTCTATATGCTCATTTTAGGTTTTAAGTAAAAGCACATATAGTGGCTAATGTCCCATTTTAGAATCATTTTATTAAATCACTGGATTATTCATCAAGGCTGGTAGAAGTGGAGCTAGTTGTAATCACTTTGTATAATACCGCTGGATATTTTAACCTAATTATTCATGTATTCCTTAGTTTATTTATATTTTATATTAGCTAATAATCAGAATCTGTATACAGTAACTACTAATTCATTTGTTCAAATAAAGGTAGATATTGTCTTCCAAATCGGAGTGGAGTAGCAGTATACTGTAGCATAAAAAGGAAAAACACAAGTTAAGTACCCCAAAATCGTACTTAAGTACAGTTCTTGAGTACATGTACTTCGCTACATTATACCACTGGTAATCCATTACTTCTTAAGACTGCCCAAGAAATATAAAAAGTAGTGACCATGCAGCCAGAAGAATGAAATGAGTAAACTCACTGTAGTCTATATGAAAGATGAAAGCTGAGTACCCCTCTCCTCCTTCAGTTATGGAAGCGCTTCAGCACGTCTCTAGCCTACAGCTGGGGCACGCTGAGCAGGAAGAAGGCCTTTGAAGAGCCGCGGCCCGGGTTCCACGGCGTGCTGGGCTTCAACCCGGTGACGGGCCGCGAGGAGCCCCTCGACTCCAACACCAAGAGGCAGCTGCGCGTCTACCTGGTGTCGCTGCCCTTCGTGCTGCTCTGCCTCTACCTGTCGCTCTACGTCATGATGATCTACTTTCTGATGGAGGGCTGGGTGCTGTCCGTCCACGACGAGGAGCCCACCTTCTGGACGGGGGTCCTGCTGTTCATCCCCAGTATTATCTATGCTGTCGTCATAGAGATCATGAACCTGGTCTACAGATATGCTGCTGAGTTCCTCACTGAGTGGGGTGAGTAGCAGTCATTGGAACAACCATTTCTACAGTAGTGCTGTATTTATCCCGGTGAACTTTTTTTATATTTTTTTAGCAGAAGGTCAATCAACATACGTATATTCTGATAATTGATAACCCCACCTTCTTAAAAGCTGAGTGAGGCTTTGGACTCACATTTAATATATATATATGACTCCTTTGTTTTTCTGTAACATAGCGACATCACTACGTCACACTTGCTTTTCTATTGGCTAGCGCTCCTACACATTGTACGTGATATATATATATATATATATATACAAATATACTTATGTTTCATTGGTTTAACACACACGTTTTTTTTCACATTGACTTGCATTACGACAAGTATCATGACAATTTGCTACAGTTGCAATAAGAATGTGGGAACCTTTTTATGGTGATGGTAACACATTCATAAACTTCACATTAGGAAACATTTTGATGATGTTTCTACTCCTCTGGATAGAGAACCACAGGCTGGAGTCTTCCTATCAGAATCAGCTGGTCCTCAAAGTATTAGTCGTGAGTATATTAAATACAAACGTTGCCTGTTTGCTCTTTCAGTGATCAAAGTGCAGCTTCTCATCTCCTCACTCTTTTTTCCCCGTAGTTCAACTTCTTCAACTGCTTCGCCTCGCTCTTCTACATCGCCTTCGCGATGCAAGACATGGCGCTGCTCAGGCAGGTAGGCCAAATCCCTTTTATTCTTTCAGCTTGTTTTATTCTTAATAACTTCTTTACTCCTTCCTTCATTCTTTTTTAATCAACCTCGCCAGCATTCCTCCCGGTTCATCCAATATTTGTCTTCCTTGTTTAGCCTTCCGTCTCCTCCTCTGGTCTCAGCTCTGCCTTGTAAGATGCGAGAAAGAGAAAAGAGGACAGAGGAGTTTGGAAATGTGATATCCTCCCTCACTCGAGGGTCACTTATAAACAAAGTCCTTTACTCATGCCTAGTCAAACCCTTATCACCTGTCACTGGACTGCCCTCAAGTGACCCCGTATATCTTATTCAGTAGAACTAGAAGCCATATACTGAGGTTCGGTCCCTTTACAGAGGACCTGGGTTGGAATCTGCCCTGGGACCAAGTGTCATGCCCTCTGTCTTCCCCTTTCAACTCTGTCTGTTCAATACAGGCACTTAAGTCTTTACATAATAATACAAACATATTCAACTAATAATTGTTTGTTTAATAGATCTGTAATGATCTTATTACAGCTTGATTTTTGAGTTTCATATGCACTGTATTGGATGCTGTAATATCATTTCTTCCACAGAAAACACATTTGACCAAAATATAAAAGACTTATTAGCCATATTCACTGTTTTAATATATCTCCTCTACCAATAAACTGGATAAGGGACTTTCTATGATTGTTTATGATTGAGCATTGACACGGGTGTAGTGATAACACTTCCCAGAGCCTCTCTCCTTGACTCCTTTTTCTGCATTTAAGGTATTAAGATGTTCTTCAACATGAAGTGTGTTGATCGATATCCGGGTCAAGGAGAGAGGAGTCAAGGAGGGTCATTGGGATTTACCCATTGTTACTTTCTACCTTCTTCGTCCTCACCTACTTTAATTGAATATTGTTTTTTCCCCCTGAACCCCCTGCTCTCTATGTGTGCAGAGTCTGGCCACATTGTTGATCACCAGTCAGATCCTGAATCAGTTCATGGAGGCCTTCCTGCCCTACTGGCTCCAGAGGAGACGCAACAAGAAGATGATGCGTAAGGTCCAGAAGAGAAAAGCCGTGGCTGCGGCAGAGCTGCCTCTGGCTGAGCAGGTCCGGCTGGAGGCTGACATGAGCACCTACTTGGTAGGAGATCTGGTCCATTTCTCTGTCAGCTTATTGTACTTCAGAGTCCTCTAACCTGTGTGTGCTTCCCTCTCCTTTAGGGCACCTTCGACGACTACCTGGAGCTGTTCCTGCTGTTTGGATACGTCAGTCTGTTCTCCTGCGTCTACCCTCTGGCTGCTGTGCTGGTGGTGCTGAACAACATCACAGAGGTGTACTCTGATGCCTTCAAGATGTGCTGCGTGTTCAAACGGCCCTTCTCTGAGCCGGCAGCCAACATCGGAGTCTGGCAGGTGAGACAGAGCTAGTTTCTCTGGGAACTACTAGGTCAGATTATTTTGAGCGGAGGTTACAGACCACGGGTTAAAATCTGATGGAACAGCCTAGAGCAACAACTAACACACTAACTGTTGTTGCTGTGGTTCACCTCTGTCTGACATGTGATGGGAGCAGTGTTTGGGGTAACAAAGTTATGCAGTTAACTTTGTTGTTGAAAACAGAACACGCTCATTTCAAATTCCAGAAATTAGTTTATTAAATGACGCTTTAAAGCACATCGCATGCTTCATTTGAGAATGCATCAGTAGCCTTCAGTTCCTCTGTCTTTAAGAGAGAAACTCCCTGTATCAACTCCATCTTTCATTAGAAACGTTATGAATTCCCTGTCACAGTATTGGGCTGTAGCAAATAGCTAAAATCACTTATGAATATGTTCCCTGCAGTCAAAAGAAAATGTTCTCCAGCTTTTTGCAAGTAGCCGTATCCACGGGATTAGGGGTAGGCGATATGGCCAAATCATGTCATTTTATTTCACCGTATTGGTTATTATATCACAATACATTCATTGTCTAATTGTTCTGTCAAAAAGAAGAAATGGAGTAATATTTCCCATGACAAACTTCATCCCATTTGTAATATAAAACAATATCAAAATGTTAATTGTAGATGAATACGGTGGACATAATGCTACCATCGCACAGGTTGTATCTTCAAATTGTAAAATGTTGAAAGCAGTTACTGACTGTTATTGTGTCTCTGTGTGTGTCCCTGTGTGTTTCCCTGTGTGTCTCCTTCTGTGTGTCCCTGTCTGTTTCCCTGTGTGTCCCTGTCTGTTTCCCTGTGTGTCCCTGTCTATGTCCCTGTGTGTCCTTCTGTGTTTCCTTGTGTGTGTGTGTGTGTGTGTGTCTGTGTGTGTCCCTGTGTGTGTCCCTGTGTGTGTCCCTGTCCCTGTGTGTGTCCCTGTGTGTGTGTCTGTGTGTTTCCCTGTGTGTGCGTCTGTGTGTGTCTGTGTGTGTCTGTCTGTGTGTGTGTGTGTCTGTGTGTGTGCAGCTAGCCTTTGAGGCTATGAGCGTGATCGCCGTGGTGACCAACTGCTCTCTGATCGGCATGTCTCCACAAGTCAAGGCTTACTTCCCCGAGTCAGAGATGCAGCTCATACTGTGGACGGTGGCTATTGAGGTAATTCATGTACACACTCACACACAAAGACAACCCCCCCCCCCTGATCTAATACAGATTTACAGATTGTTTGTGTGAATGCAGAATCTGTAGCAACGGGAAAACATTTTAAATTCAGTTTGTGGTCCAAATAGCTTTGACAAGTAACGTTTGAGTCAGAGACAGACATAGACAGACAGTTACGGGGAGAAAGAGGAACGTGAACAAAATCACATCTGAGTTTTGGTTTGATTTTCTCAGGTTCGTCTAGTGTCAAAGTCCAGTAACCAATCACTACAGTACATATAGTCCCTAGGCAGAGATTAGGGCAGTTTTGCAAACACAGTTTGTCATACCCATAGAGGATCATGGGAAAGAGATCCATGGATTAGTAACCATGAATTGAAGTTCCAAAACAGAGGACATTCATCTTTGTAATTTCTTTCACTATTCCACTGCAGCCTTTGTCTCAGTTCTGTGAATAAAATATGGTCTGTCTGCACCTTCACAGCCAGGCAGAACACATGTTTGTAAAACCACAAAACATGAAGCTACAGACTGTAGATATCACCAACACGCTGCTTTATGTGAGCTGATTTTTGCTCACCAGGTGGAGCCAGAGTCCAAGCTAGAGCCCCCCCAATGCACTGACGAGGGTGCATCCCAATTCTCTAATTTGATATTTCACTTGAACCAGAAGTCAATCTTGTGCACATCTTGAAAACTGTCCCAAAGTTCTTATATCGGATTAAGATCTCACTTTCATAAAGCAGAACAAAACACAATATACTATTATATTATTGGTGTTTGTTTCAGAAACAGAATTTATGTCAATGACTTATTTTTGGTAACTTTGGCCCAAGTGACATCACAGTTTTGCTGCAGCACTATGCCCCCGCACAAAACAGCCTACTGACTGTCTGACCGATTGACTTACTTTTTTTTTACACATCTTAACCTTCCTGCAGTCCTTCAGAGAGAACTTATCAGTGCTTAACAAGCTCCTGAGGGAGGATCCTTCCAACCATCTGGTTATTGTCTCAGACAATAACTAAAATAAAGTCATACTGTACCTCTGTGTACGGAGGCAGAAACTGGGTCATATTGATCATCTGAAGGTTGGATTGAGTGTGTAGTCTGCACACAGAGCTGAGATCATCTCCACTGTGTATGCAGGAGTGTTTCACTGTGAGTACTTCTTCCCCTCCAGCGTCTTTGCGGATACCATTATGTTTAATTAAACCTTTCACTGGTGAGAGATACCCTCATTTGTTTTTCTGTTCCTACTGTAGTAATGATAGTTTACTGTATAAGAGTGTCTGTCTCTATCATACTTTATGACGTCCATCCACTATGTGTCCATACATTTCATTCACATCCACTAACGTAAAGCTCATGGTGGTGCTAGAGAAGAGTCCGGTGACAACACGTCTCACTTCCAATTTGCATTTATACAGAAACATTGGTCAGAAAGACAGATGGAATAAAATATTAGCTAAATAAAGCAGGTGATCTTCTTCACTATACGTTTGTGACACGCTAACCTCTGATCCAGGGCTCTTTGGGGCTTTTCCCTTTCCTCTAGTGTGTTCTATAGGATTGTGTGCATGTAAATGGTCTGCAAAGGCTAAAATCCCTGTGTTCCCTCCAGAGGGAGTTTCTCTCCCACACTCTCCCTCCTTGCCTGAAACGCCTCCATTGGACTCCGTTGTTTAGTTCCGTAACATCACTATGTAACACTCGCGCATCTATTGGCTAGTGCTCCAACACATTGTACATGATAAGCTAAGGGGAGGGACACCCCTAAGCAGTTGACCAATCACAACAGAGTCGGCCAGCTAACCAATCAGAGCAGACTGTGCTCTGGTTTCAGACAGAGAGTGAAAAGAGGTGCTGCAGCACAGGCAGTATGAGAAAAATAAAGAGCTTTTTGAACATTAGAGCATGGAGACATGTCACAGTAGAGACACATAGTACAAATATGAACCTGGACATTACTAAAGAAGAGGTGATTTCTTGTTGATTTTAATCCCAGCCAAGGAGATGCTAGGAACTCTTGTGCTAACGGTTAGCATGCTACCTCTCATACTACATCCCCCGAACATGACTTCATAAAGCAATAGACGGTGGTGATGTTTCCTGTTTGGCCTTTACTCTGCCTTTTCTCTGTCAGCCATCCATCCTGTCCATGCACACGGGTGTATTTCTATAGTAAAGAGCTCAGGCCTGTGACAGACGGCTCAGATCAGAGTGGAGATAGGAGGAGTGGAAAAAGAGAGAGCAAAGGAAATGATGGCGGTTGGAGATGGAGAAACAGTAGGGGCGGGAAGCAATGAGGAGGAGAGGAAGATGGATGTGAGAGGGAGAGAAACGCTGATTGTACATCAGAGCACGTTCCTCCTGTTAGCATCCAGAACGTTCCCTGGGATAGAGCGAGCAGGCTATTAAAGAGAGTGGAAAACAGAAGTAATCAGAGGCAGGCTGTATAATGTTTTCTGTACCACGGGAGAGCCACACACAGATGTGCATTATTGACACAACATCCAATATATTGCCATAAGGGACATTTTCTATCTACAGCCAGCTAGTTTATATACATGGTTTGTTCTTTCTCTCACAGTCATTTATGGGGGGGGGGGGGGGGGTCAGCACCTTTTGGCTTTCCAGCAGTGGAGCGATGATACCTGGGTAATTACATAAAGGGGTTTACACACATCAGTGAGCAGTAACCAGGCAACCAGAGAGGACTTTCTCCTGGTCTAAGGGGGAGCTGTGATAATAAGCCTTGACTCCCAAATATATTTTAAAGGATATATTTTTGATATATTGATCTCCCCATTTAGTGGAACTTCTAATTGTATTATTCATGGTCAGTGATATATAAATGTTTATTGTCGTTTGTGTATCCAGTATCCTGATAGCAGTCCTCATTATGAGTAGCTTCTTTGAGGTAAACACTCAGTAATTAGATCCATTGTTTAAATTAACATATTGATTTGTGCTGTTTAACAGAACTGCATTCTATTACAATGAACTCTCAGTTAAAGGCTCCTATTATTCAAATGTTCAGGTTCATATTTGTATTTTGTGTCTCTACTGTGACATGTTTCCATGCTTTAATGTTCAAAAAGCTAGCATATCACATACAATGTGTTGTTGCACTAGCCAATAGAAGCGCAAACCTTTTTAACCTCTAATAAACATGTATTTGAGATTGCTTTCACCTCATGTTATAAAGTAATAATTCATCTTTTTAGTTTGTATAATTACAACGTGTCGTGTCTCTCAGTCTGGCATGACTCTGCATTGCCAACAGCTGTACATGCGTGTGAGAAGCTTTAGGCTCATTCATTGAAATACATTGGAGTTTGGCAGGTTTAAAATGAATCTTTTGTAACTAGAAAGACTGCTGCGTGTTAAGATGTGTCCTTGTGTACACCAGGCCAGCTTTGTAAATACTGATATAGAAGATGCAACATAACTGAGTTTCTGTTTTTGTGGTTCTAGCACGGGCTGTTGGCCTTCAAGTTCATCCTGTCCTTCATCATCCCAGACGTCCCCAAACACATCCAGATCAAGCTGTCCCGTCTGGAGTTCGAATCCCTGGAGGCGCTCAAGAAAAAGGTAAAAACCTGACAGCAAGTCTCAGTCACTCAACAACAACAGTTAACAGCAGACAATACATCAATTGCAGATAAAAGAAAAATATGGCACCATTAGACAACTGCAGCCTCCCCATTTTTAGAATGACATGAAGTCCATTCGTATATTTTAACTGCAGAACTGTGTGCCATCTTGCAGTGGATACTTTATTTGGTATGGGAGTTACCAGCACTACATAACATTTTATTCATTGACCACATAATGAAGGGAAACCAGACGTTTTCTATTTAAAGTGAATCTTAGTTTCATCATGACCTCCTTGGTCCTTTGTAGCCTATAAAAGAGGAAGAGCTTAAAAGAGGTAATCGTTTGAGGCCTGTTGTGTAAATTACAATAAAACCTGCATTCGTGCATAGACACATGGCCTGAATTATATTAATTACAAGTAAACCATGACACAACTGTCATTTCTGGTGTCATTGTCACCCAGCATAACAAATGTGTTTGCGACCCATAGGTGCAGGAGACAGCAGAAAGACTTGGCCCGTATCTCATTTCTGGGATTTCCCCTCCTCGACTCCTATCCTCGTGTCTTAGTCCCGCCCACAGGAGATGCGAGCGGAGGAGCCGAGGAGAGAGGAGGGGAAGCAGCAGGCGGTTAGAGAAATGAGAACTCCTCTCCTCTGGGCGGTCATTTTAAAGAGACGTCCATTAATGATGACAGGAGGCACAGCATTCTGTCTGATGGACAGATGTGTTCATGACCACTTATATATTTACTTTTAATTCATTCACAGTGCGGTATAATGAGACAATAACAGGCTACAGATGCGGACCCGCACGCACGCACGCACCCACGCACGCACGCACGCACGCACGCACGCACGCACGCACGCACGCACGCACGCACCCACGCACGCACGCACCCACGCACGCACGCACGCACGCACGCACGCACGCACATACATATATATGTATATATTTATAGAAATATATGTATATATTTATAGAAATATATATATATACAATTTCAGAATCAAACACTCTCAAAATAACGTAACACTATCAGAGACTGGATATATCGACTCTTTGTTTGTAGATATCTACTAAACTACAGCATACAAATAAAGCATGGGCGTAGGAAGCATCCTCAATGTGGGTGGGACAATTTGACAGGGGGTGTGGGCAGGTGGTGGACCTCACCTCCTCTAGGGGGGTCCGGGGGCATGCTCACCCGAGAAGATGATTTTTTTAATATTGAAGTTAAAAGCATCAATCTGCTGCACTTTGAGAGCAACATGAGGGACTAAATCTATGGATACATCTCTCAACACCCATGTGAAACAGAACTGTAAACAGATTGACTTTTTCTTTATGCATATTTTACAAATCACTCTCCTTTTAACCTGTATTTTTGTGTTACTGTCCTATAATATACCTGTTATTCTCTTGTTTTCTATAACTATAATGATCATATAAAGGTGTGCCTTGGAAATACTTGTTTACATAAATGATTACCAAACCGTTTGAGACCCACTACTTAGACTAAAGTGAACTATCTAAACCCTCAGAGAGTCCTTTACCTCACTGAGCTGTAGTTATCAGCCTCTCAGAGAGTCCTTTACCTCACTGAGCTGTAGTTATCAGCCTCTCAGTCTGACAGGAGAGGACTCTCCCTCCACCTCTTTAATAACAGCGCCTTATATCCGGGTGCTAGTGGAGCACGCTCGTGAACTGTTAGCGCCGGAGCCTCGCAGCGTGGAAACTGTGGCGCGCATCATTTTACAACTAAAGACACAGTTACACAAAAGACGCAGCATGTGTACGGCTCATGTGCACGGCTCTGAGAATCTGCCTTGGTACAAAGTAGCAGTGAAAACATGGTACGGAATTTAATTGATTTGGGCATTCTCACAATAAGCAAGTGGAATGGATTTGATAATGAAGCACTGACAGCGCTCTACAACGAGTTGCGAGTGGATAGACCAATTCACGGACTTTCCGCATAGTAAAAGTGGGGGGGTCTAAACTAATCATTTTAAAAGGTGGGGGGGACTTGTCCCACCCTCATATAATGGCTGCGACGCCCATGAAATAAAGAGAGTAATGTAGGCCTGTTATACTGAGTGATATATATCATACACACTGCTCTGCTTTCTGCACGGACCTCACAGCTGTTCTCACTGTAAACATCGCGTCGCGATGAAAGCAGTTAATAAAATAATATCCAGGGGATGCATGCAGAGCTGTCATTGGCTGAGATCAGTCCGGCCGTGCGTCACGACTCTTTGAAACATCTCTGTGGCCGGAAATGCATCCACGGAGGAGCCGTGGAGGACCGTGGAGGACCCATCAGTGTCTCCTCGGTTAGAGCTCCTCCAGAGAGCCTCCTCGGCGCTCGTTCCTCGGTCCTCGATGTGCATTTCGAGAAATTAGATGTCCTTCAACATGGCGCGCTGAAATTCATTTCCGGGTCACTACCGGAGGATTCGAGGAGTCGAGGAGGGGGAATCCCAGAAATGAGATACGGCCATGGTGCCACTGACCAACAACAATTGTATGTAAAGTCAATGGTGTAGCATTTTCCTGCTAATTTCCAGCGTATTATTCAGATAGTGAGATGTGCCTAAAAAATTCTGTAGTGCTCAAACCGAGCAGAAAATCTAAAAACTGAGAGGGCCGCAGACTTGTGTTATAGGCAGCACACCTTCTGTGTCACACACTTCCTGTGTCACACACTTCCTGTGTCACACACTTCCTGTGTCACACACTACCTGTCACACACTTCCCCCACATATGTGGTTTTCAATAAAATGTATCGTGATCATTCCATGAGTGTAATAGTGGCGGTGTTCTCTTCCGGAGGCTTCTCTAGGCTCTTTTGATCCGAGCCCCTCATGGGTCGCATCAGGAAGCAATACAATGTTCATGCTTATACAATAGTACAATAAGAGTCCAGTGGTGGCTGCAAAGGATCCCATAGACAGGCCCTGAATGCACCTTAGACCAGGTGCTATAGATGGTTTACAAAGGGCTGACAGGGTTCTTAGGACTCGCTAACACCATAGAGCCAGGCATCATCATCCCAATGTGTTCACTTTGATGGGCTGTCTTCTGAGTGGTTGAACATTGCTAATGGTGTTCCTCAAGGTTCTGTTTTAGGTCCACTTTTATTCTCCATCTACATCAATAGTTTAGGTGAAAATGTGGATGAAGCTACTTTACATTTTTATGCGGATGATACCGTGATGTATTGTGCAGGTCCCTCGATTAAGGAGGCGGTTGTTAAATTACAGGCTGTTTTTAACATTATTCAGACTCAGCTCGCTGAGCTTAAGCTTCTTTTAAATGTTGAGAAAACCAAGGTAATGCTCTTTTCTAAAGCTAAAAAGACTCCAGAGACTGCTTTGGATATTTTGACTATGCAAGGACAAGTACTCCAAGTGGTTACCTGTTATAAATACCTTGGTATCTGGCTTGATGATTGTCTTACTTTTAAACTTCAGGTCATTAATCTGCTTAAAAAGCTGAGGGTTAGATTAGGTTTCTTTTTCAGAAACAAGTCCTGTTTCTCTTTTGAAGCCAGGAAAAGGCTCTGTGACCTTTTTACCTGTGCTGTACTATGGTGATTTGATCTATATGAATGCACCTGCCCATTGCCTGGAAAGGTTAGATGCCGCCTATCACAGTGCTCTGAGATTTGTTACTAACTGTAAAGCACTTACTCATCACTGTACCCTGTATGCCAAGGCAGGTCTGCCTTCACTTACTGTACGGAGGCTCAGTCATTGGTACATGTTCATCTACAAAGCCATGCTGGGTAAACTACCTTCTTATATCTGCTCCTTGATCTCACGGAGAGTGGCAAGTAGCTATTGCCTGAGATCCCAGGATGTGTTTTTATCACATGTGCCAAGTGCTAGGACTGTTTTAGGTACTAAAGCTTTTATGTGCGCTGCTCCTCTGGCTTGGAACACTATGCAAAACAAATTGAAACTGAGCATTTTGATTCCCTTGCATCATTTTAAAGCGCGGCTGGATGAAATGTTATTAGATACCTGTCACTGTGAATAGGTTGCTAATTTATACCCCTGTAATTATGTTGTGATGTTCTTTTGTTCTGTTGTTTTTATGTGTAACCAATGTACCGCAGGTCTCCCTTGAAAAAGAGATCGTTGATCTCAATGGGATTTTTAACCTGGTTAAATAAAGGCTACAAACAAACAAACAATCATCATCATCATCACAGCTGGCCCCCTCCTCACTGAGTTGATGCACACCTGTGAACACATTATCAGCATTGTTTTCTTCTTCCACCATTTTGGAGCCAGACTCGAAGGGTCCCACTCGCGGTGAAGATGTAGCAAGCTGATTGGCTGATGGTGAAGTGCACTTGCTGGAGTGTTTGGTTTAAACCATGTCCTGGATGTAGGAAGGGTCTGATCCAATGACAGCACAGTAGGCCAGTACCATGTCTGCAGCATCCTGAATTAGCTGCAGAGGTCGGATGGGACTTGCAGGTAGACCAGCCAGGAGGGAGTTACAGTAGTGAAGGCGTGAGACGACCACAGCCTGGTACACATAGCAGGACAAAGTTGATACTCCGAATGTCATTTAAAGAACCTATATGGAAAAAGAAAAAAGTCCTTACCTATGTCAGGTCAAGTGTTTTATCAATGTTATTCAAGCAAGTCCTCATATTTGCAAGTCATGTGACTGAGTGTCAAACTGTAGTAAACTCCATTAACCCCTACTTTAAGATCACATATGCATACCATTTTATGCTAATGCTCATAGAACAAATTGCCCTGGCCTAGTGTACTTTGTACCCTGCACATGTTTCCGTCATGTTTTGCTGTTTTTAACCTTTTAAGAATATTTTAATTCATTTTAAGGTGTCCTTGAGTGTCGGTAAAGCAGCCTCAAAATAAAACATTTTTTTTAGTATTATTTGTTATTATGATACAGTGATTTACTCAAACACGCATTAGGACAGACACTGTCATAACTCCTCATAGTGGAGATGTTATGCATGTCCATTAAACATGCTCGTCCATAGCTCCATTTAGCATTGGCCACGGGCCTGATTCATGTCCCAGAGCACTTTGTGGAAAAATAATGCTGTGCCTTCTTTAATAGTATTGATATGGCTCCACAGTAAAGCATTAGCTGGCTCGGCACCGCAGCCATTTGTTTTGGGGGATGGGGGGGTCTCTGCTGCTGCACACTCTGTAGCCATGTTACAGCTGTGACTCTTTACACACCGGCTCCCATCCCCAGTTCACATGTTTCTGATAGAGTGAAGCACTGTTGGTCTCTCCTCACTGTTCTGTGCTCTCTTGGTTCTGCAGAGGCAGCTCTATGTAGGGTAAGTAGCTTTGAAGACTTCACTGTTAATCACTCATCTAATATCCTAACGGTTTGCTCGTGGATCTGATTTAACATGATGATTTGGAATATTGAGCACCATCACCTTTCCCATGCTGATAACAGGATTACTGACAGACAGCATGAATCACATGTTCTGTGGAACTCACTCACCCTCACATCCGTGTCTTCTTGCTCGTAGTGTTGCAGTGAAATGAAGGTAATAACTCTTTAAGGCCAGCCTGGTGAGTGGTGCTCCAGTGTCAGCTGTTTCCCGCCTCACACAGACTGCTCCCAGTGGTTGTGGTTGCAGGTGCTGGGTAAACTGGCATCCCCCCCTAGGTACATTGGGCATTTGCACAGCTACCAAGTGGTTTCGGGAACAATCTGAAACATTGTATCATTCACATTGAAACCCCCTTTAGGCCAGCACAACTTCCCTAAACAGATATTGACACACATAAACGCTCTGAGCATCCTTTTTGAAGCCTCCATGTTTCTAAATTACGACGGAAAGCTGAGAACACACAAGTCCAAGGAAACACTTCCCAACTGAGGAACACTGCCTCCGTCACACTGCCTCCGTCACACTGCCTCCGTCCCACTGCCTCCGTCACACTGCCTCCGTCACACTGCCTCTGTCCCACTGCCTCGTCACACTGCCTCCGTCACACTGCCTCTGTCCCACTGCCTCGTCACACTGCCTCCGTCACACTGCCTCCGTCACACTGCTCCGTCACAAGGCCTCCGTCACACTGCCTCCGTCACACTGCCCCGTCACACTGCCTCCGTCACACTGCCTCCGTCACACTGCCTCCGTCACACTGCCTCCGTCAGCCTCCGTCACACGGCCTCCGTCACACTGCTCAGTCACACTGCTCCGTCACACTGCTCCGTCACACTGCTCTGTCACACTGCTCCGTCACACTGCCTCCGTCACACTGCCTCCGTCACACTGCTCCGTCACACTGCCTCCGTCACACTGCTCTGTCACACTGCTCCGTCACACTGCTCCGTCACACTGCCTCCGTCACACTGCCTCCGTCACACTGCTCCGTCACACTGCTCCGTCACACTGCTCCGTCACACTGCTGCTTGCGGTCGAAAAGTCCGTTTTGCTTAGGAACCTTCCTAACGGAGTGAAATGACCCGGAAGTACCTCAGTGGCAGCCATGATAAGTGCCGTTCGAATTCTCTAGATCTATAGATTGTTGCTATAATGCAGGGCTATTCAATTGCATTTCAAAGAGGTCCAGTAAGAGAACATTTCATTAAATGCTCTGTTGTCACGGTCTACCTTTCTCTTTTTTGAGCACGCCATTTGAAATGACTCACTGCTGTTTCTCTCCTCTTGTCTCGTCTCTGTGTGTGTGTTTGAATCTATCGTGCTGACTCACTGACTGCACCGATTTGATTGGCTGAGTAGCGTCACCTCCTTAAAACATTAAACAATAACTTTTTAAAACCTTTTTATATTTATGTTTTAAATTTAATTTTTTTTTTTTTTTTAACATTTTCAACATCGTGGATAAATCCTTATACTGTATGCTCCCGGCAACACACTGAACGTCAACTTTGCCTCCTTATTACGCAGCATCCACACGGCGGCGTCCGTTGAAGCTTGCCGGTGGGCGTGTCTGAAACTCGACCAACAACCAATCACATGAATCTCCCGCCCCGGACACACAAGCACGCGGTTTGATTGGCTAGAGCTTGTACTGGCATATGATTTGATTGGCTGACGCTTCCGTCGAAGCTTCAAAAGTTGAACGACGCGAGCAAAGCAAAGCGACGGAACCACAATGCAGTTTGGCAAAGCGTGACGGAGGTTTCAAACTTCCTTTATAACCTCCTTTAGCTTAGGAACCACTGGACCTCCCTTTACGAAAGGAGAGGAGAAAATGCTGCCCCACAATGCCTTGGGCCGCAGCATTTGCCGTCACACAACAGTCGGCCGTTCACGGAAACAACCGATTATGACCGAGAAATGATATCATGAAAGTTACGGTGCTTATTAAGCATTTTAAAACGTATGTGGTAACTTGCCAAACTGCTTTGTTTTGAACGTTCATCAGTATTATAATCAAAAAGAGAAATATGAACGTTAGTTTTTACTGAAATCATCAAATAAAGTCAACATTTCACAGTCTTTACTGAGCTGTGTGGGGTTTGTTCAACTTTAAAAAGATGTTTGAATGGTGATATACACAGTGATAGATGTTAAGGACTAACGTTTATAATAAATACATTTGTATTGATTTTAAGATCTTTTCATAGTTCATACAATCATACACATTGGGATCATTTAGTGGGAATGCTGACACAGCATTCCCACTAATGCTATCTGTGAAATTCCTTATTATTCCGCCGGGTTATTTTGCGCCTCTTCTTCTCCCACATTGAACATCGCAGAAACTCTGTTCAAACATCAAAACGTTCAGCTCGGTCGGGAATCGATGGCTATTACTTTTATCATTCATAACTTTCATAATTCCAGAGATACATCCCATAATACATCCCATTTTTAACATGGAAGTCAATGGAGAAACTCTTCAGACTTCAACAATCTTCATGCAACTTCAACTGCTAACTGCTCCTTCTTCAACTGCTAACTGCTCCTTCATACTTTCACTCAGAAACCTCATTCCAACTTTAAAATGTTACACATCTTTCTGACATTATTCGTGTAACACAACTTTTAAATCTGATTCTTACTTTTAGAGATATTAAACATTGTTCAGACCTTGGTAAAGAGGCCTTCTTTAGATTTTAGAGTGCGTGATGTCACAGCTAGAGTGGAGTACAGATTTAATTTTGCCTTCATATTTTCTTTTAAACCTGCCATAATTCCCAAACCCTACATTCCTGAGACATAATTTTTCATGACAAACGTAGGAAAACATCTCATAGCTTGAAAGATAAAAAAGAATTAAGCAAAATAATTAAACAAAATGCCTCTTGAGGGCATGAAGTGACAAAAACTTTCAACATGTCTCCATTAAACCCCATTGTAAGTTCAGCCTCACCTTTCCCCACCACAGCAGCCACACACCTTTAGTTAATCTGCCAAAAAGGCCACATTATTAACCCGAAAGTACACAAAAAGTACACTTCAGATGCTCAAGTTCTTTGACATGCTTCATGCTTTCAAATTTCACCAATATCTGTTACGGTTCTTCAACAAAACGTTCACATGTAAGAGGTTTATCTCTCATTCAGAACAATGAAAATGCTCTCCTCTCACTGATCACCATGGAAACCTTTGATCTCTGGACACGTCGTTAGCTCAAATATAAACACCTTTGTCATGGAACACGATGATGTCATAACTCCAACTGACATGCTCAGAGCAGCAGACTTCAGATAATGGTTAAAACACAGCTCTACATCAAATCTGATGTTACGTAATGTACGCATCCCTCGCCATGAAACACGGTTTTCTCATAACTTCAGTGAAAATGCTCCAAACGGCCCAAAACTTCACAGGTTTGGTAACGATGCAGCCATCAACGCATCTAAGCGTATTATGGGATGTCATCAAATGCCATTGGCATGGCGACAGATCATTCGCCATCAAGTTAGTTCCAAGGTTTGCAGTTCAAATATTCTGCTGCTTTTCCAAGCCTTTTTACTTTCTTTTCTTCTCTTATCACACATTCAAGCCCCCAGTGTTCATGTATCATTTCAATCTAAATTCTTCACTTTCTTCTTACACATTACATTTCAGCATAGCAGTTTAGCGTCAGCTTTTCAGCATAAAGCATTCCCACTAGCAATTTCTTCAGGAATTACATTCTCTAGTTTGTATTAATGTGGACCGGAGGGAGAGGGTGACGAGCATAAGTTTCACTTTTCTTTTTTATTTAAATTCCACCCTTGGTCATGAAGAATATGTTTCTCTGTTGTCCCCGTTCATAAAGCATAAAACAACAGCATCAGAGCACGGTGCAGAGTCTCTAGATGAGTTTACAGTAGTCCCTCGTTCTTATTAAACATCCATGTTGTAGTCCGCTGTATAGAAAACGGTAGTTTCCATAGTTTCCCCACAGCAGCAGGCGCACATTTATGACCTCCACTGGCGCATCATAAACACGTCGGATAGTGAAAGTGCAGTCGGATTCTCTAAAGTACCGCAGTCTCTTCTCCTAAGTCCTTTTTAATTCTCCTATCCACTATCCCTTAACCCTGTGACGTTTCACACAGAGGTCAAGGGATAGACGATAGGGATAGACGATAGGAGCTGATTTTTGGACTATTCGACCGCAACCCTGCTCTCTCTGCCCCTCTTCTGTTTTCACTGATACTAATGAGGACCTGAACCTTCAAAATAAGACTCAGCTTTAACAGACCCAAACAATGCTTTCTGCTGAGCAACCAGACAAACAGCAGCGAGCTGGTGGGTGACTAACATAGCAGGTGGTCAACTCCTTTAAATCAATTTAATATGAATTAATTACACCCACACACACTGCACCTTGTCACAGTAAAACAATTGTACATGTACCTTTGCTGTGTTTCAGAAAATGCTTGAAGCCTCGGAGCTCACAAAGGGGATCCAGTGAGGAGAAAAGGAGGTGAAGAGGAGAGGAGGAGAGGAGGCGAGGAGAAGAGGAGGAGCTAATGGAACCTACGCCTGCCTTCGCTGCACACAGCTTTAACACATCACTCCCTCATGTATGTTTCTTACGCTGCTTATATGCACAGCATCGCTGGATGGAAACACTATCTGTAATCTCTTTTCATATTACAGCATTAACGGTTTATTTTGGGGTGGTGTACACAATGGTATAAATGGTTTAGAAATCCCAAAGGAATGCTGCAATATTAATTAATACTGGCCTTTGGGATTATGCAAATGTTAAAATGTGTCATCTAACTATGAGTTGAAGGGTGAGGGTGTAAACACATGAAAGCAAAGGTTCAGGGTTAAAGCTCATCGGGAGGCAAAACGTGGCCCAAAAGATTCTAATAAGCGATCAAACTCATCATTTCAATGTTATGTAATTACTACTGGGGTGGGATGTCCCTCACAAAATTGCAAAATTAAAGACTCATAAATTAAGATAGAACATTCTATTGTCCAAAAATATATATTTTGTTACTCAGATGCTGGTTGGAGCTTTAAATCTAAATGTTTGACTTTGAAGTTGCTATCTTGGAAAATAAACCATATAAATTCAGATTTTGAAATATAAATGTTTACTTCCCTTAAATCAATGTTTATTAGATTTCAAACTGACATGTTATGTAGGGATTAAATCCCACTATTCAGTATTCAGATGCTTGTAAACATAATGCTTCCCAGACTGACAAGGACAGATGTAGCTGTGTTGGGCTCAGCATGTTACCTCAGGTGAAGATGAGCACTCAGTGCCTTGAAATGCAACGCCTATCTCAATGTGTGTTTGTGTGCTCTGGTATTTACATGTTCTACTGTATTTAAGTGTTGATGGGGAATAAAGCAGATCAAAGCTTCTACAGAAGGAAATGAAATGTGTGTGTAGTGTTATTGAATTTCAGCGCTAGAGGCCTGAAACCTGTGAAACATACACTGACAACCAGGAAGTCAGCATTGTTTGTGAGGAAATGAGCGGAGTTTATGGAAAATGAATAATGTTTACAGTGGGCGTGGACCATCTGCTGTGGAAGCTTCTAGCAGCACACAGGTGTGGGAGAGAAACTCCCTCTGGAGGAAACACAAGGATTATAGCCTTTGGAGACCATTTACATGCATAGAAACCTATACAACACACTACAGGAAAGGGACAACCCCCAAAGCATAGGGCCTTTTAATCATTAAGGTTGAGCAGGTATTTTGTTTGTTAGCTTTAGTGTTAAAGTATATATGCTTGTATGTATACTGTAGACACACTACAGGAAGGGGAAGACCCCCCAAAAGCATAAAAGGGCCTCTTTAAACTGTGAAACATGGACGTGGTCTCAGCCTTCAGCCGTCTCCCTCTTGTGAGCAATGACCTCGCCAAGCTGCTGCCGGTCAGGGGGCAGAGACGTGGATCGCCGGAGGAGAAGAGGTGGTGAGGGCGACCAGGTGGGTTTTACTGCTTAATGAGATACATTTCTGATCCTGCATCCAACATTGGACGGGTCTGCTGTGTGTGGCGGGGTTACACTGAACACGTTCAGTTTCAATGCTCCACATATCTTAAACAAACTCCCGGAGAACTGCAGGCCATTAACAACCAAGGCTGTTTGCCTCTGCCTTCATTCAATCCAGTGATGGAAGAAGTACTAAGTGCCTATAATAAAGTTGACTGTTACAACAAAAGTCCTGCATACAGAATCTTAAAGAAAAAGTACAAATCTTTTGGCATCAAAATATACTTAAAACGACAGAACTTGTAAAATGGCCCGTCATAAATATGAAAGAACTGCATTATGATTATTGATAATGTAATGTTTAATTACAGCTGGTAAAGGTGGAGCACATCTTAATTACTTTTATATTATATCGTTTTTATTTCCATTGTCTTGGCTCTTAAGGACTTTGTATTTAAATGTAATTTCATTATGCAGTTATGAGTTTGTCTACATTCTTTTAATGTTTTTTTTAAAGCACTTTGAATTGCTTTTTGCTGTAAATAATAGATCACTTAAAGTGGACCTATCATGCTATATTTAAATGATATATTGTAGGGCCTTACCTATATAAGGTATATTTATACGTTTGTTTTCAAAATACCAAACAGATCATGCATTTTAGCCATGCCTCATTTCGCTCTATTTGCTGTTCTCCAGCCCTGTTTTTGCAGGGGGCTGATTCTGTGAGCTGCAGCTGACCACGCCCCCCTGCAGGAGAGGGGAGCACGCTCTGATCAAGTCAGAAGAGGGGGAGAAAAAGAGATCTCCGTCCTCCGTGTTTTATTATATAGAGTCGTTATTCATTTGTTTTAAAGCTCAATAAATAACAAAGAAGACCTTTGACAGGCACTTTTCTAATTTTGTCCGGAAGATTTAAACTTTAACGGACATCTTGACCGGCGAAACAAACTGAAACTGAAACTCTGCCGCACGGTCCCCTCGTTCCTTGGAAGAGGCGGAGAGGTGGGTGTTTGTCATCTGCTGGTGGACTAACCGGAGAGAATTACAGTGCTTGCCTCGACGGGGAGGGATTGCATTGAATTAAAGCAGCAGGAGCAAACGCTTGCCTCGGGGAGGGAGAAAAAAAGCCACAGCGGAGAATAAACAGAAGGGTAACCATGGTAACCATGCGCGGGAAGTCGTCTTCGCTGCTTTTGTGGCAGACTACAGCGCCACTTACAGGCCTGGCATATGTACTACAGCGTCTCCAGCGCTTTCGAGCGGCAATGGCCGGCCGTGGCCCAACCCCACATTCCCCAGATAGGTGGAGAGTTGGCCCAATAGCCGTAGCGCCACCGTCCTGACGTCAGTAACGTGTTTAAATCAGTTTTTATCAGATCCGTTGCAGCCCCTTTTTTAGAGATTTGGGTATGGAGGAAAAGAGAGAGGGTTGTGTTTTCTGACACTTGGTGAGTTCCCTGGAACACCGGGGACACATATTCATGTATAAAAGACGTACAAAAGTGCATTTTGCATGATAGGTCCCCTTTAAATCAAGAGCCCAGGCATGAGACAGTATTCCACATTTTATTTTTAGATATCACCATAGCTAAGTGTAACTTCTGACAACAGGTATCAACAGGTATAATACACTGAATATTCCGTCGCAACTCTTTTTTTCTGCTGCTTTTTGGTCCAGTAGCGTCTGTGGCGAGTCTCTCCTGTGTGTCGCTGAACACTGAAACACATGCACGTCATTCACCTGGAAACAGAGCAGTCACACAGACTGACGGTATGAAGAGGACACCCATACAGTATTACTAATTATCATAAGGCTAGATTACTGTACAGCTATGCACCAAAGTGTCCACTCTGAGAAAGAGCACCATATTTACAACTCCATTTACACTGGTTTCCAAAAGGAACAAAAACAAAGATAAAAAGACATTTCAAACAGCGTTCCTTTTTTCTCTTCAGTCAAACATGGCTATGTAGTACGGAAGAAGGTTAGGGTCACATTTTCAATCTGACCAAACTGAATTCATTTTTTTGACTTCTTGGACTTAAATCAGGATTATGAGAAAATGGTCTGAATTCTGTCAAAAATTCAAAAGTCTGAATTTTGAGAATGAAGTCTGAATTCTGAAGAAAATATTGAGTTTTCTTCAGAATTCAGAGGAAAATATAGACTTTTTCTCCAAATTCTGACCTTTTTGTCCTAAGAATTCTCACTTTAATCTGAAAATTCAGAGAAAAAAAATGGATGAATTTGAAGAATTAAGTCAGAATTCTGATTCTCAATTCACAATTCTGAGATTTAAGTTAGAATTTAAATTAGAATAAATAAACAAACTGAAAAACTCACTTTAATCTTAGAATAAAGAACATTTTTTTAATTACTGTTGGTCAGACCCTAATTATAAAAAAGTCCCATGTGGCCTTAACCCTCTGCTGTAATGTTGGAATACAAAAACAAAACAATTAAAACTAATAAAAAAAGTTTCTGTACAGATAGCTGCAACACACCGCTTATTGCCAATGCCCTCAAGAGTCCCCCGTCCCCCTCCCCTTTATGTGATGCTCTCTTTAGCTGACTGTGAGCCCCTCCTGCTACACAGCATCACCCCTCACATGTCCCAACAGCATCACCCCTCACATGTCCCAACAGCATCACCCCTCACATGTCCCAACAGCATCACCCCTCACATGTCCCAACAGCATCACCCCTCACATGTCCCAACAGCCTCACCCCTCACATGTCCCAACAGCATCACCCCTCACATGTCCCAACAGCATCACCCCTCACATGTCCCAACAGCATCACCCCTCACATGTCCCAACAGCATCACCCCTCACATGTCCCAACAGCATCACCCCTCACATGTCCCAACAGCACATCGCTCCAAAGAAATGTACAGGATTTAAAAATAAACTCTACTTTCAACAGACTGTATATACAGGTGGGCTGCAGGGAGCCAGCAGAGGTCAAACCAGACACACGTAACGCTCCGTCAGCAAAACACTGGAATATGAATAAAAAAATAAGAACAGCTCATCTCGACATGTGGTCAGCAGTAACGTGTCCAAAGATTGTGTCGCTGCAGAGGAGTGCACTTTGATAAAGGAGCAGCTCCTTTATCAAAGTCAGATGGAAAGGGCTCAGAATGTCTCTGACAGAATGTCTCTGGGAGAGGTACAGCTTTAAAACATCAGGAAACACATCGTCCAAGTGCAACACTGAATCCAAACTGGAGTCAAAATTAAAACTTTCTCTCTTCCCTTCTATAAAAGACAACTCGTGAACTCAGAAATGTATTCCCAGTTCCAAGGGTGGGGGGGCTCTGCTGAGTCAGCTGTACCACAGAGAGTCAGGGAATACGTTCTGAGAGACAAACAGAAAAGATCCAGTGTTTTGAGAATAAAGTGACAATTTAAATGTAAGATATACAAATATACCAATTCTTCCTCAGAATTATGGATTTCAATTGAATTATTGAAACTTTTTTTTAAATGACAGTTTAGACTCAAAATATGTTTTTTTGTAAAATTACTAGTCTTGATATTAAAATGTATTTTATACTTTTCCCTCTAAAATGACTATTTTGGCCTCTTCAAATGAACCTTTCTTTTCTTTTCATATATTTACTCAATGCTCAAAAATGTAATACATGTTTTCCGCATACTCAGCAAAAAAACGTGTTGTTCCTCCCACCTGGGGGGGGGGGGGTTACAAACAGAAAGCTACTGAACACCTGGATGTAGAGCTGCTCTCCGCTCAGATGACCTGGCAGCAGCTGACGGGGGCCGAGCCCCCCCCCCGCTGGATGTTCACAGAGAGGGTCTTCTCACACAGAGGTAGTTGCAGCACCCCGTTCTTCAGAGCGCTCAGGCTGCTGTGAGGGTGCCTGCTGCCGGGGGGGCCGTGCGCCGCTGTCTTGCGGTGGGGGGCGTGGGGGCGGGGCAGGGCGGTGGCGGGGAGGGTGATGGTGTCCAGGCTCCCGGTGGAGCCGATGCACATCCTCCACGCAGACTTCTCCTGGATCTTCACGGTCCCCCCCGGGAGGCTGCGAGGATCAAAGAGGAACTCCCCCCCCCCTCGGCCCCGGAGGCACAGGCTCATCAGCTTCAGGCTCTCCACCAGCTCCGTGCTGAGGGAGGGGTTCGTGCTCCTGCTGTTGTGACAACAGCTGGAGGGACTGTCCTGTCCTTTACTATCCCCCCCTCCTCCCCCACTCCCCCCTCCGCCGCTTCCCCCGCTTCCTCCGTTACCACCCTCTCCTCCGTTACCTCCAGGAGGACTCCCCTTGTCTGGGCCGGAGGTCCCCCCTCCCTCCCCAGAAGGTTCACTGGGCCCGGAGCTGCTGCCCCCCCCGTTGCCCCCCGAGCTGCCGGGCGGCCCCTCGCTGCTGTCTCTCCGGTTCCAGCCGTACCCGAAGCCTGAGTCTTTGTCCAGGCGCCGGCGGTGGCTCTCCGAGTCGTCGTCGCTGGTCTCAGAGCTGGAGCACGAGGACCCCCTCCCCTGGCTCTTGCGGCGGTGGTAGCGCTTGTGTGTGGCCCCTGGGGAGGCCCCGGAGCTCAGGTTGGCCGCGTTGCCTGCCATGTTCATCTTCAGACGGCTGAGTTTGGGCGGCAGACCCTCGTCCAGGTCGAAGTCGTCGTCCGACTCCCCCTCTTCGAAGATCTGGTTGAGCACCGGGGCGCTCTTCCTGGAGGTGAGGCGGTTGGTGATGGAGGGGGGCTTACGCCTCAGGACCACCTGGCTGTGGATAGTGGCCGGGTCCTGCTCTTCCTCATCCTCTTCATCCTCCGCCAACCTGAAACACAGGAGACACAAAGGAAGTGAGGACAGTCAGTCTTCCCGTTTCTTTCTGAGTCGGTCTCTGCACCTGTGGCACCTTCACTGTTCCCATGGCTTTCAAACAGAAGAGCGGTAAATGAGAAACTCGATAACAAATGTTGGCCTGATTATTCTTTATAACCACTTTGGAGAAGCAGTCAATCATTAGATCGGCACACAAAATTACATCCGAGAAACTGCAGGACGGAGTCTAAAACAAATGTCCTCAAGAGGACTATAAAGTGTATCGTGTCATCCCACACTCTTTCCTTCAGTGATGAAGGGTGTGAGCTCCGCTGAGATTACCTGAAGAGGCAGCCTCTCTGCTTGGCTGCTGCTGAGGTGGATGGTGCGGGGGCCCTGGGGGTCCCAGCAGCACAGGCTCCCTGGAAGGAGACAGCCACATGCATTAGAATGATTAACCCAGGATGTGAGGTATCCAGTGCATTAACAGCAGAAGCAGACACACACACACACACACCTTAGCCAGCGCTGAGTCACACACCGTTTCGTCTCGTCGGCCCAGGTGCAGCAGGCCTTTGGAGCGGTGCCCGTTGAGGAGGCTCTCTATGCTGCGGGCGGGGGACTGGGGGCCCCCAGCGTGGGAGATGGAGGACGCTGCCAGGCTGTCCTCGATGTCCTGGTGCATGTCCACCCTGCTGGGCCACGACTGCCTGCACACAGGATCAAAGATTCAAAGGCTCTATGGTCCTCTGCACAGTGTCTACAATCTGAAGTCCCAAGCTTAATACAAATAGTGCAAGAAATAACAGGATAGAAATACAATTGTGCAAGAGAATGTTGCAAGACTAATGTGCATTAATGCAGGAGAAGTGAAATATAATAAGATGAGCAGAAAATAAAATGTAATACTGTACAGTGAAAGAAAGTACTGCTTATTGTAATAATAAATAAACACAGTTGAGGTCAGTATATAGGTTTTCTCAGATCATTAACCGGCCTCTCTACAGGCTCTAGATCAGCTCCTCTCTGCTTCCTTTAACCTGTTAAGCCCTGAGCCTGTTTTTCAGGTCTCAGACTCAAAAATGACATTCCCAGAACAAATGATCATATCTTCCGTTCTAAAAGGGTTAAATTAATAATCTTTATTCTCAAAGCAATGATAAACCTGTGAGTTGGATGTAGAAAAGTCAGAATCAATATAGATGTTTTTTATTTTAAAGAAAATTCAGATTTTACATAGTAAAAAACTGTAAATTATAGTGTCCGTCCAAAAATTCTTTTTTACTTATAGTGAAAACTACCCTTGGATGATGGGTTAGTAGACTAAAAGCTTTAGGAATCCAAAGTACAACATATAATAAGTACCCTGTATCAAGATTGATGCAAAACAAGTGACACGTGACCTTTTTAGAGAGGTTTAGCAAAAAAACTCCACCTCTGAGGTGATTTGGGTGGAAATGTTTTTTTTTTCCATATCTCTGGCCCCCCTTGGTCGATTTTGATGGTTGACACCTCTTTCTGACCGTTAGAGCCAATAGAATCGAAGGGGGATTCCCCCCCACACACACAGTAAAACAAAAAGGTGGGGGCTTCGCGCATGCAGTTTTGCATCAGAGTGAACCTATACTCTAGCTCTGACATCTGGAAACGGAAAAGCAGGTTTATTGCTTTTGGATTATCAGAAATCATTTCAAAGGGACACAGACACATTGGATTAACCTATGGATTAACTTCAGCAGCGTTTTTATCGTTTTAATACCATTGAAGACCAGTTTTGACCAGACTAGGATACAGGTAAGCCATGTTAGCGTTTTTAGCTACCTAGCGCCACATTTTGATGTCTGTTTTTGTTTATAAAGTCGCGAGTTCGTATCATGGAGTGATAATGTAGGTACCCTTCGATTCTGTGTCACCTCACGATGTGAAACGATGTGTTGGATGGGCAGAAAAGATAAATAATAAGGTTTTGTGAGTGAATTTCGGTGCAGTAATCTGTTTTTTCGCTCGTTGCTAATTCAGAGGCTCAGCGTTAGCATTGTGGGTTTTATTTTGAAAAAAAAATTAAAATGATCAGTTAGATGAGTTTTTTCCTGTTACATGGATATAAAACATTCACAGTTTATTAAATATTAAGATGCCCTCAGACACTGTTTCCTCAGATGACGCGTTTTTCCCCCTGGTATCGGGGGGGGCGGTGCTTAACAGGTTAATGGAAATGCTGTGAATCTGATTCCAGATCAGTTGTGTCCATGCTGTGCTTTATTCAGTGTTTGTTATTGTATCATAGCGCTGCAGCACAAAGGCCACTGTGTTTTCATTGTTAGCCGACAGTGAGTAATGCAGCAATTAAAAGAGAGCGGCTGGAGGACAGGAAGGAAGGCTATGATTACAGCAGAGAGGAACAACATGCGTTCCCTCACTCATTAGGTAACCATAACACTACATCCCCTTCACTGGGGTCAACACTGACAGCAAGATGACTCACAGGAGACATATCCAAAAAGGAAATATTACAGCAGCAGATGTGGAAATCATTTTAGTTCCACAATGAGTCAAGTTCCAAAAACTACATTTCTCAGAATGCACTCAATGTCATCTTTCATTCCCAGCCTGAATCATGCCCCGTTCTTTCAAACGCAAGGCCGCAGTCAGAAAGACTTTCAAAGTCTTGCTGACCACGTCCAGAAGCACCTTTTCTCTTGGCTGAGGAACCAACGGTCGCCGGTTCAACTCGCAATACACAAAAAAACAACAACCAAAAAAATCTAAATACAAATGTGGATCAGGGGTTAGAGTCATCTCAATCTTAAACTCCCACAGTGGAAATGCATCTGGTGCATAAACAGTATATTGGTTTGAATGTAATCAACCCTGAATAACTGCTGCTTCTGTTGTGGCTTTTTCATAATAATGATAGAATTAGAAATCGCCTCTCCTCCCCCTTGCATGCCAACATGGCCAAACAAAACCATAAAGCATGCAGATCTGACATCCTGGCTCCATAATGTTGCACAGCAGAATCTTAAGACTGAAAACTCTTCTTTCAAAACTTCCTTGAACTACCATGAAATATAAGAGCTCTCGATACAAAAAACGTCCTGTCTTTTTGATTGGTTCCAAATGTAGTAATAGTTTCACTACGCTGTGGTGTATTCTATTGCTGAGCATGTGTTGAGATTAAGGGCCCAGCAGACCACTAGTACCAGAAGTACAGGTCCATAAACGTCATTTCCCACAACATCTCTGTGACCTGCTCACTGAAGCGTTTCAATATGGGTTGTTTTCAGCCGCAGCACTATAGCCCTTTGTATTGAAATAAAAGCAGTGTTTCCGTAGTGTACCTGAAGTGGGCCTTGGTGTTGCTGGGGCTGGAGGAGCGGGTCTGCACCTCCTTCTCCTGCTTCTCCCTCAGGATCCTCTCTGCCAGCAGGTAGTACGTGGCTGTGATGTGGTTGTACTTGTTGGTCTCCAGGGCTCTGAAACAACATATTAACAACGGTTACAAATGGTATCTTCACCAAGGACTCGGACATGTTGAACCGCTGATCCTCTGATAGGAAGATCACTGCATGGTCGTCCAAGGTCAGGCCAGTTTTAAATGTCCTTTTCTAACCACAACAAAATTGTGTTTAAAGGGGAATTATTTTCACCGGACATCATGACTGCAAAGATTTAACTATCTTTTTTTGAAGTCCAGTAAATATCTGCTAACAGAAAAATGGTGTACACCGCTGGTATTAAAGTAATGATGTCCTCCCTACCAAAGATTCATTTAATTGCCACATAGAAGTGGTGTACATCATATGAAAGCTAGGAAACTGAAAATGAATTTGAGATGCAGCTCAGCACTGTCCAATGTTAAAGTGCATGGCCAACCAAGGGTACCAATGTTACGTTCAAAGACAGCACGACTCACTCCACTATGGCCTCTCGGTCGGCGATATCTCCCAGCACCATGCGCTGGATGATGCTGTTGTGCTCCTCGTCCGACAGGTTCTTGTGGGACACCAGGGGAGTGTTGAACTTGGTGGCTGGGGAGGGGTCGACCCCCTGCAGCCAGGCGTGGCCCTCGATCTCCTCCAGGGAGGCCCGGTGCTTGGGATCCCTCTGAAGCATGCGGTCTATCAGACTAAAGAAGAGGAGAGAACAGGAAGAGAGTAAAGAGAGCTCTGGTGTACATGAAGAGAAATGGAAGCCCATGTGAGACTCTAGGTTAGCACTGTACACCCCTTTTGGTCACCATGGTTTCATTGTTCCTGCAGTTTGCTTGAACAGAATTTGTGTTGGACCAAATTTGGAGGGTAAAAGGAAAACTACAAGTAAATAATATAACATCTGATATGAATTGAAAGATGTATTGGGAGCTTATGACATGAGAATGATTTGGAGAGACTACAAAAAAAACTGAGAAGAGGAACAGGAAATAAAGGAACATGGTGGATCGATGGGGTGGGATTGTTTGGAAGACACAGTCCCTACGTCACAAATAGTGACAAATACAGGAGCTAAATCAGTAAGTGTGGCGATGGTGGCTGAGGCAGGGAGGGGTGCAAAACACACAATGTCATCCCTTAAGATGAATTAGTGATGGTACAAACAAACACTGCTCAGAAGTGGAGTTGTAGGGTGAATAATGAATGAATTGAATGTATTGTAATTAAGGATGCACACAGGTTGTATTTCTGAAACAGATGCCGATACAAATGTTTTGTTTTGTTAATTACTGATGTATTTTATGTCGTGCAACAAAACGTGGAAATCTCTTAAGCTTGTTTTTAACCGCAGACTTTTCTTTCCACTCAAAAACCTTTGACTTCAAGACAAGGGAACAGGGAGTAGTTTTAAGACTCATTCCTGCACCGCAGCAAATTCCTTGAATGCCTAAACATGATTCTGATTTGTCTCATGATCTAATCCACACCTAGCATCTGGAAGTGGTTGATTATTTTTGGATAGCCAAATTGCAATGTTAAGAGAACTGAGTGAATCCCCCATAATCCTTCACTTGAGCAGCAGAACCAGCGCATCATCAGCAGGATCTGCTTGGAACCGTATACTGAGTGGAACCGTGACTGACACGGTAACAACGTGAGCTGTGGACACGGTCACTCTGCAGTCAGAGCCCAGCAGATGGCCCACAGCTGCTTCAGCTTAGCACTGCAATCTATTCACATCCCTCCTTGGAAATACATTTATTTCCTGTGTCTAAAAATATACAACATGCAGTGAGCGTGGGGAGATAAGAATTGGCCTTTACGACATGTTGATCACAGTGGATCCAATGCCTTTGCTTAGACCCATGAAATCCACTCGTTATCCCTTAGATGGAAAGTAACAGCGGCTTCTTCTCTGCAAAGAGATTTACTTTCTGCCTATTCCGACTAACTTTAGTATACAGCAAGTCTGGAACTGCCTCATGCAATTGTGCAAAAAGGTTTTCTGGGGGAGCTAATGAAATGTTGTGATACTCAGGGATAATGTAGACAATAAGGTTCATAGTAGAGACATAAGTGTCTGGTATTTTCTTGAATAATCCTGGCCACAGATGTTGTCACAGATATCCCCTGCTTAACAATGTACCACCGAGTGTATCGAGCGAAGGAATTAGTATAATGAGAGCGTACTTGCATGCATTCCTAAAAGAGTGGTACAGGAATGAGTCCTAAAACTCAGAAATTACCACTTCCTGTGACCTTGTCTTGAAGTCAGCTGTATTTTTGAACGCGTTTGTGGTGACAGAAATAAGGTCTGTGGTAAACACAACCTTGCGAGATGTTCATATTTTATTCTACGGCATAAAGTATGTCAGTAAGCACTTCACTGATGAATGTCTGAAGCTTCTATGTGTGTTTCCAACACGTGAGCTTTTTACCTCTGGCAATTGCATTTATTCTTAAAAAATTACAAATGAGTATTAATATGTGGAGATTAACCTGCTGAACAAAACGTGTTAAGTAACTTAAAAGTGTGTTGGCCACAAAGCTTATTTTCTGCAATATACCTATATTCAATTGGGAAAACCCATTGCTTTTTGTAGAGGGAGCAATTGCAATGTTACCTTCCGGGTCGGCCTACAGAAATACATCCCGGCTGTGTACAGACCCGGCTCCAAAGCTGTCCTGAGAGGCAGGCCAGTTATTCCAGAGAACTCTAAACTACTGTGTTGTAATCACAGATTTAGTTTCTAACCCGACTGAGATTTATCATGTTTTAAAATGTTGAGGATCCTGCTTAGGTTAGGTGCCTCAACTCTGTAAGGTAGAAGTTAAGATAACTGAATCATTTCTGTAAATATTTTGTATTAAATGACAGAAAGATTTGAAGGATGCTCTACTGTACTCGGCACGGTAATTGACAACTCGTTGGAGTGCTGCAGAGCGAAGTCCTGGGAGCATGTCTCCTCTCCTCTCTCCTCTCCTATTCTCCTCTCTTCTCCTAAAGAACAGCATGCAATGTCAGCTTCATGTGACTTGCCGTCCTCCAAACTGCTCTTTCCATATGTGGACTACAGACACAGACAGCAGGAGTGAAGTGGGACACTCGCAGGGCTTTGGTGCTGCTAATAGGATAGAGCCTGTGCCTGACAGCCAACACTGAGGGAGAAAGCCCACCATCTTATTCTAGTGTGACTAAACAGAGGTGGCGGTGTGTGAAGGCTGTGTATGGATCACTCACTCTTTGCAGGCGCTGGACACATGGTCTGGAACCGAGTATTTACAGTCCATGATCATGGTGAGAGTCTCGCTGTCGTTGGCTTCCTGGAAAGGGGGCTGGCCGCATACCAACATGAACAGGATCACACCGAGACTCCAGATATCTGAGGCAGAGGGAACCAAACACAATCTCAATCACAGCATATACACATATTACAGGACCACAGCATTAACGCATGAAAGCATTTGGTTTTCTGTCAGAATTGAAGAAATAACACTATTTCTGGAACAGTTCTTTGTGTACAATATAAAACATTGGGATCATAATATGGATTATCTCAATTTAATTGACATGCTAAAAAAAAATCATCATCCCAAATTTGGAAATGTTAAATATTGTAATATTTATCGATATTGCAAAGCAACAGCTGTTACGGTACTGTTCTCATATTGAACCGTTGGATTCAGGACATTTGGTTTGGTATGCAACATCATTTCAGTAAATCTGGTGAACAAAATTGTAGTTTATCTACTGCAGGGGTGCCCACACCTTTTCAGCTTGGGAGCTACTTTTGAAATGACCAAGCCCAAATGATCTACCTACAGGGCCACCCCTGCCCAATCTGTGTCGTGAGCGCGCGGGGGGGTGCTAGTGGACTAAACGGCGGATAAACTGTGGCGCGCTTACAATAATTGCGCCGCATAAGCGCATAATAGTGCGCCACATTTGCGCTTCAGATGAGGAGGTGAGGCCCCCACATAACTGCATGAACCCGTATGGCACAATACAACTCAGACTGGCTTACCTGTACGTCAAGTGGCAAATGCCATAGTAGGGATGGATGATAAGCTAATCATAATATTCTTTCTTTTTTTTTTTTTTTAATGCCATGCGATCTACCTACTCTACCTTTGCGATCGACGTATTGGGCACCCCTGATCTACTACAAGACAATTTGTCAGCATTTGAGTGCCTTAATTGTTCCAGTAATAATAATAATATATAATCTACAAAATAAATACAAACATTTGAAATGTTCTGCCATTATTCCGAGGCAAAGTCCTCACGTACTGAGCTACTGCTGCTGGTAGTACTACTCGGGTTGTGTTTGTATTAGTGTGTGCTTCCTTTATGCGTCTGAGTTTGAGTGGAGCCAGAGATGGTGAGGTGCGGAGAGGCAGAAAGCCCCAGGGACGGCAGGCGTACCACCTCACACCTGGCTCACTCACAGCAGCAATGTTACTATGGCAACGCTTCCAGCCTCTTTAGAGAGAGAAACAGTCCACACATAACCACAATAACATGGCAGCTCTACACAACATCCGCTCAAGCATTGTCAGCTGAGAACCAAACTTCCCCATTTAGCAACAAGAGAAGCTTGAATTCTGCACCGGTAATTACAGAATACATCATTCTGCTTGTCAACATAAAATAAAGGGTTTGAAATCACTTTAAAGAGACCCTATTATATGTTTGAGGGTTTTCCCTTTCCTGTAGTATGTTATATAAAAAGGTGTTTGTGCATGTAAACGGTTTGCAAAGGCTCCAATCCCTGTGTTCCCTCCAGAGGGAGTTTCTCTCTCACACACTTCCCCCCCCCCCCTGCCTGAAACATCTGCATTGGACTGGACTCCTTTGTTTACTTCTGTAACTTAGTGACATCACTAAGTAGCACTTCTATTGGCTAGCATTGTATGTGATAGGCTAAGGGGCGGGACATTTCCTACACATCTCTAAGCGGTTGACCAATCACCACAGAGCCTTACAGCTAACCAATCAGAGCAGACTGGGCTCTGGTTTCAGACAGAGGGTGAAAAGAGGTGCTGCAGCACAGGCAGTATGAGAACAATAAATGCCTTTTTGAACATTAGAGCATGGAGACACGTCACAGTAGAGGCACTACATACAAATATGAAAATGAGCACATGTGCTTTTTAAATAGCAGTTTATATTTGTATTCCCATCTTGGCCTCAACAAACAAATAGAGGAAACACCATTTCCTCTACTTCCCTTCCACCCTTGCTCATATTTGATTCCTCATATTTCTATAATCCAGGGTTTCACCAAACGGCCCCTTAACATTTTTTAATTAACTAATTTATGTGCACTTTGTGTTTTATTTTAGCCAAGTGTGAGTATGCTGTTATTTACCATCACGCTTATTTCCCCCCTCTCTCCTGTGTTTCACAGAGGATGGGGCTTTGCACAAGGTGGAGCACAGAGTAATGATTCAAATACCCCATGTCTGGTTCCAGCTGTAGACCCAGTAGTTCTCCCTATCAATATACAGTATGCTTTTCTGTGCAGCTAAGTTGGGCTGAACTCATCTCTGGAGATGTCAGGAGATGCAGTGAATCAAACCAGGTAAGAGTAGCAGAGCTATGAGTAAGGAAAATCTGCTAGCCACTAGGCTAATTTATGCTATTTAAATTGCAGCAGCTCATCAACCCCAGCAGGCAGTCAACCTGAACCACTTGTTTTCATTATTCCTTCTCCACTCCCATCATTCACCACCTCTCCAAAGTCAGTATCTCTTCAATGGTGGAGGCTGCCAGGTTCTACTTTGATTTTCCTTTCCAAATCCCCTTTCCCTAACACACAAACACACTAGCTTTGATCTTCCGAGCATCCTCTCCTCCTCTCTGGATTACAGCACCATGATGCTTTAATTAGCGACTGTGGGATTGTCTTGGCATCATATCCTCTTCTACTCTGTATTCATACAATTTGCTCTGACAAATCCCTGAGCAGCTTGGAATGACAGCAGCCAGAGTGGCTGTAACCTGGAGGGGCCGTGTGGAAGGAACTGGAACAGTTCTCGATTTCCTCTTTGGAAGGATTCAAACTGTAGATTTCTTTAGTGCCCAAATGATAAAGGCCCTTGCATCTTAAAATGGTATTACAGTTCCGGCATTGTTAAAAAAGCTTTCTAGCGTGTCACACATCAGGAGACTCACTTTGCTCAATTGCCATGGAACTGTAGCTTATCAATGTTACCCATATTTTCATTCTGACTTGTATAATGGAGATGCGAGCACTGAACACCGAAATCCACAATATCCAGCAGGATTTGATTCAGCTTTACACAGAATAGAAGTACAAAATAAATTGGACTTAAAGGATGGGAACTTTTGCCATTATTCTCTATCTGTGGAAAAGAACCTGTACCCCATAAAGCATTGGAGAGAGACATATACTTATTTAAGCAGGGAAAAAAGCTCCCCGAGCCTAGAAAATACTAATTGGCAAGCAGTTAGGGCTGTACCCGAATATCCGAATATTCGTTCATTGGTAGGGCTGCACGATTTTGGGAAAAAGATCTGATTGCGATTTTTCTGACAAATAAATATTAGTTTATTGTAAAATGCGGCCATATCTCCGGCTAGGAAGGTCGCATCAACGTGCTCCCGTCTCTAGCACCCCCGCAGCCCGAGCTACGAGTGAAAGAACTAAACTTACATGATACTTCCGTTGGGTTGCTTTAAAGTCAAGCTTCAGTTTAAGATTCACCCTGTAATAGAAACATGTGATGGAGCATTACTAACCTGACTCAGATGGTTTGTTTCACCAAACCATCTAGGAAAGCTCCATTGGAAGCCATTTGGAAAAGGGCAGGCACTTGGCAGGTGATTGGATCAATCTGTCTATGACCTTCTATCATGGGCCACTTCTGATTGGTTAACAATGACTGGTACATGTGGAGCACAGCAATTCTGATTGGTGTGGATGACTGACACACAAGAAGAGAAAAAAATAAAATGTAAAAAAATAATAAAAAAAGGTTGAAAAAAATCGCAGGCTTTGCGATTTGATAATCGCATCATTTCAAATCGCGATTTCGATTTCAAATCGATTAATCGTTCAGCCCTATTCGTTGGAGTACTATTCGGGTTTCAATTTCGTTATTCGGTGCACTGCGGCTGCCAAATTGAATTTATTGAAAACTCCAATATCAACGTAAGAGCTTGTGCCTCTTCGGGGGGTGCTAACACTTAACCATAAACGTTATCGTTTACTTTCTCCGTCTTTATATGTAGATATGACTTTTTCTCCATTAATCTCCGTCACGTTGTTTCCATAGCAACAACAACTTCCTGTCAACAGCGCTAACTCTCCTTCAAAATAAAAGCATGTCCATACAAAATAGGAAGCCAAGCCAAATTACACTTAAGACATATACAACTGCAACGAAAGTAACACACACAATGCAATATCCTTTTCAATTTCAAAGAACACAAATTGGGTTATATACATTAACAAATAACTATAAAACAACAATACTGTAGAATAACAAAATGAATGCCGTGAATAAACCGAAATACACGTGTTGAAGCGGTTCGCTGCTGATTACTACGCACCTCCTTTGATGTTCAAAGCTGGAGAGTGGCTTAAGATATTAAATTATGCACACTTTGGAGCGAACTCCGTTAAATAAAATCAATAGGTTGCTTTAGACACACTTGTACTCTTTGCACTCTTTACTTGCTGTAACAATGTGCATTTCCCCTCTGTGGGACGAATAAAGGTATTCTGATTCTCAGGCATTTATTCACCCACAAATGAACCGTAGACACCGCAGCACTACACACAGCTATGTTACTGCTACTTTCAATATAGATTAGCAGTTTACCCTGTAACATTATTGGAGAAGAGAGTTTAGTTTACTGCCTCCTATCCGAGTTCAACGCACCAGGGCAAGGTTTAGTCTCAAATCCTGATTCTGATGATACCAGAAATGTCACATTTTCAGAGTTTTGGCATTTCTGGCTTCTCCTATCACAATCCATACCACATACCGCACTAATATCTCCTCAAACCATGAAGACCTTTCCCACCACCATGTTAATGAATCTGAGGTGCACTCCAAGCTTTCCAAGGCTCAAAGAGAGTTTGGAGTGCAATGGCTGCAAAGCAATGACTGCGGTCATAAAATAACATCTATTATTTTGCACTGTACTAGGGCTGCACGATTAGGGGAAATAATCTAATTGGGATTTTTCTGACAGATATTGCGATTGCGATTCGATTTGCGATTTTGTTTTTAAGCGACCCAACGGAAGTTTATTGTAAAATGCGGCCATATCTCCGGTCGTATCAACGTGCTCCCGTCTCTAGCACCCCCGCAGCCCGAGCTACGAGTGAAAGAACTAAACTTACATGAAACCTCCGTTGGGTTGCTTTAAAGTCAAGCTTCAGTTTAAGATTCACCCTGTAATAGATGTGAAACATGTGATGGAGCATTACTAACCTGACTCAGATGGTTTGTTTCAACAAACCATCTAGGAAAGCTCTGCTCTGAAAGCCTGCGATTTAAAATCGCAGGCTTTGCGATTTGATAATTGCATCATTTCCAATCGCGATTTCGATTTAAAGGCCCGGACACACCAATCTGACAACAAAGAACTGACACAGACGGACCCCGACTGTTGCGTCACCTCGCGTCTCTGCGTTTTGGCCATGTGTCGCACTGGAACACACCGCAAAGACTTCAGCCGACAGCCAATAAGCACGTACGAACTGCGCATGCGTGAGTGGCAATAACTCTCCTTACCAGCAGGCGGCGGTAGTGTGTATTCGTCATTCAAAAGAGGCAACAACCGGAAGACAGACTGCGTGATACACAGAGAGAAGAAGAACAGACTGCGTGTGCGTTCCATTTTCACTCTACAACGAGAAGCTCATGGGGCTTTCCCGAACCTGTGTCGAGAGCTGGAGTTAAATGAAATCTCAGATTTGCCTTCTTAATAGTTTGTTTGGGTCCCTCACTTCCGTTTTTATTATTATTTTGCCGTCTGCCTTTGGCCGACTGAATCGGCGGGTATTCGGCCGACAAGGCGTCGGCCCGGCTGAAAAGACCCGACGGTGCGGGACACACCAATCTGAGTAGGGCACGTCGACGCTCATTGTCGGCCTGACGCCCACCGACGCCGATAATCGGCCTGGTGTGTCCGTGCCTTAAAATCGATTAATCGTTCAGCCCTACACTGTACCTTTTAAACTTTTGAAAATCACTTTTGGTAAGCTCAAGAATAGAAAAACAGCCTTGTCGAGGTTAAATCAAAAGGCTGGATCGCACCTCCAGAGTCATATTACAACTTTCAGTTCAAGTCTGAAATCTATTTGGCACTGTCCCAGCATCAAAGTGATGAGTCCCCACTGCAGAGCTCGCTCCTGGGACCCACACAGGCCATGAACAAAGTGATCACACATCACAGCAAACTGCCTGTCCCTGGGTTTGCAACCATGCTCCAATATGCAATCAAGTCACTGTAATATTATATTTCAAATATAATATTACAATGACTGTTAAGCAATGTTGTCACCATCATGAAATCAAGTGCATGTACTCATGTCCAGAGACCGAGTGATTTTCACCTTTGCCACCCCACACGTAGTATCTGTCTCCGTCTGTCTGTCTCAGGCTTTGACTTGCTGACAGCTCACCATTTGCTCTCTCAGCCAGCGTGCCTCCTTGGCTTTCTTAATCACTCTTTCCCACACACCGTAATGCAGAGGCATATCAGGTAACCTTTGCCTTTTACTGCTTTCTTGTGCTTGAAATGAATGCAAGAGATACAAGTGTCTGCTTAGTATGGACACCCAGACGTTGTTGTTCGACATGATCAAGAATTTGTGACTGAAGCACACCGCTACATACAGGAAGTACAGATGTCATAGGGCTGAATGCTCCTGATGTACATGGGATGTATGTGGTTTCAAAACATTTTATCATGATACATGTTTTTGGGCAAAGGTTATGGGTAAAAAGACTTAAAACGAATTAGTGACACTTTAAATTTAGATTATCTCCTGCAGTCCAAACTTTTCTAAACTGCTTGAAAGGTTTAAGCCAATAAACAGTTGCTCAATCATGCATTGTGTATGTATGATCCAGCTCGACAAAATAAGATAAATGAAAACCGTTAGTAATGCAGTCATTAGTCACCTAGCAAATAAAGCTAGATATTGGCCAATTACTGTCAAACGAGCATTATAGGCCTTTTATTTTTGAAGACGACAGTGACATGAAGTTTCTACTGTCCATACTGGCTGAGAGGGACAGAGAGATGATAAGTGTGATAAGTGAAACCCTGATGGACCTGTTTGTTCATGAACACACCTTCAGTCAGTCAGTCTGACATGCTGAGGTATGCAACACATAGTATGAGCACACTAGGGCTGTCCCGAATACCATTTTTCGGGCTCCGGTAGTATGATTCGGTAGTAATCAGCAGCGAATATTCTGCCCGCGCGGAGGGGGGGTGGCGCGGTCGGCAGCGAACCTCTTCAACACATGTATTTCGGTTTATTCACGGCATTCATTTTGTTATTCTACAGTATTGTTGTTTTATAGTTATTTGTTAATGTATATAACCCAATTTGTGTTCTTTGAAATTGAAAAGGATATTGCATTGTGTTTGTTGCTTTCGTTGCAGTTGTATATGTCTTAAGTGTAATTTGGCTTGGCTTCCTATTTTGTATGGACATGCTTTTATTTTGAAGGAGAGTTAGCGCTGTTGACAGGAAGTTGTTGTTGCTATGGAAACAATGTGACGGAGATTAACGGAGAAAAAGTCATATCTACATATAAAGACGGAGAAAGTAAACGATAACGTTTATGGTTAAGTGTTAGCACCCCCCGAAGAGGCACAAGCTCTTACGTTGATATTGGAGTTTTCAATCAATTCTATTTGGCAGCCGCAGTGCAGCGCGTCTGCAAAAGAAAAAACGGAAAAAAACAAACGAATATCCGAATAACAAAATTGAAACCCGAATAGCCCTAGTGCTTTGTACATTAGGCAAGCTTGAAACAACTTTGAAGCACTGAAACATGTTTTCCCAGATCAAGTAATACACTTATGGAGTTTAGTTTTAATTGTTCGCACAGGGAATTTGTTTTTAGAACTCACCAGGATGTAGTGTAGTGAACAAACACATGTACACAAGGAGTGATAACGTAAACTAGAAGCTTATGCACAACATTTTGCATGTGGAGGAGAATGGACCAGATAATAAGGCCCACTGGAGGAAAACAGATGAGTGGGCTCTAATCAAAGCAACACAGAGCTGTGTAGTGGCTGCATCCTGCCTCGCTATCATCCTGCCTCGCTATCATCCTCTCCTGGCTCAGTCCACACAATAAGATGGATTAACTGTTCTTCCCAATTACTGGCAGCAGGTGACAAAAAGCAGGGCTGCAATTAAGAGAAGGACGAGTTTTTTTTAGTGCAGACGCCAAGGGCTGGCAAACATCTCTGCAGGAGGCATAGGAAAGATGTTCGTATGAGTCATCAACAGATATATGTAAACAGGAAGTCAAGGACTTTCCATCAGCTAAAGAGTGCCTAAAGCATAACATGTCGAACATACAAGATACAACCTGCTGTCTGCACTAAAAGTTCCTAATTGATAACTTTCAGTGATCAAACTACTAATGGTCACAGACTGCATTGAAGGTTATCCTGTCACCACTGTGACTTATATAATACAGACAGACCTGTTATATGGTTATCTGTTTTAAGCCTGGCAGACAAAAAGGGCCTGGGCTGCAAATGTGCAAACATGAGGAATCACATTTACCTCACAGCATCTAATGGCTCTGGCCACAACATCACAAAGCCCACAAGAGCATGTGCAAAACGTCACTAAATTGCTCCGTAATGCACACACCACACATTACCAGAGAGCGCTCTCAACACAACAACTGCTGCACAGCACAACCAAAAGTAGCACCGCTGCAATTACAAGCAGCGCCAAAGCACATCACATTCAGGACAGCTCCCTGGCAGAGAGCAAAGTGTTTGGCCCACTAAAGTCTTGCTCAGCTAGAGCTGCCTCTTAATTTAATCTAACGTTTGTCAATTTAAAAAGTCTTAGTCGAGCAATGTTGATTAGTCTATCAGTCTGAGCTTTGTTGCGTCAGCTGGAAAACCCCTCAAACTTATACTGGAGCTGTTCCAGGTCATTACGTTTATTAGGTCAGGCAGGAAATCCAAAGTGTGGGATCATTTTGATTGTGTAAAGAAAACCCCAAGAAGGTGACATGCAAAACTCTGCAGGCAAAAAAGGGCTTTTCATATGTCAACCTGAAACATCACTTATGATCTGAAGCATGTAAGTAGTCTCTCCAATGATGATGGCTACTGGTGAAGAAGAGAAGGCAGAAGAAGGGAGCAGTGAAATGAAGATGGACTGGGAGGACCAGACAATGGTGGATGGGAGGCCACTGGCATGATAGAAATAAATGAGAACACTCCCCTAAGCTCACCAGCATTTAAAAAATAAACCTTTTCAAATTATTGTTTAGTTATTTTTGTTGTATGTTACACATTCATTAGTTGTGTGTGATGATGTAATTTATGCTATACTGTGTTGAGAAAAATAAATGAGTCTTTGCTGCTTGTTCTGGCACAAATTAAGATTCAGTCCCTGCGCTTCTACATCCTTTTCCTAAGCCCTGAAACTGAAAGAAATAATAGTCATAATATATCAAAAATGGCCATGCCTACTCGACAGATCACTAGAACAGACAACTACTGGTGAAAAAGGCTTTGGTCAAAAGCAGCCCTATGCTCAGCTCCATATAATGGCGCGTTTCCACTACACGGCCTCGCTCGGCCTCGCTCGGTATGGCTAGGCCTCGTTAGGACTGGCTCACTTTATGGCGCATTTCCATTACAGTTTAGGAACTGGGGTAGTATCTATAGTAACGCAGTGTAGGCGGAGCCGTGACGTCATCTTCAATGAGAACCCCAGAAAAACAACATCAGCCGTTAGCTGTTAGCACTCAGAGCTCACAGCTCCTCATATCCGTTCAGAAACTAGACAAAAGTTAAACAAGTACAAACCACAGACTGCCTGTGTCATGGTGAATACAGTCGCTGCTTTATTTATGTCTGTATAGGCCGTTGTTGTGAGTGTGGACGGTCGGAGCATATACTGCGTTAGCTTAGCCAATCTCCATTTAGAAAACACGCATTTTAAAAGGTTTTTCGCCTGCCGTCTGTCTGCAGACTTGTCAAAGCATTAATTCATGGTTTTTACTAACCGGTATCAGTATGTTGTTACTTCGGCATCATTTTGAAACGTGTATTACAATTAAATCACGGTCAAATATGTCCATCTTGTTGTAGTTGTAGCCCCCTTGTCAGCGACGCTCTCTCTAGTTTAGCATACTCAGCCTGACTCAGCCTCGTTGTCTCTGGCCCTAGACCCATGATTTTATGAGGCCAGAAAAACTGTGAATTAGGACCCGCCGGCCGGTACTAGGCCAAGTGGAAACGCAACCAAAGACGGGCCGCTGACGTCACAGCCCTCTTAAACCGTGCTCCGCGCTGTAGTGGAAACGCGCCATAAGTATAGTGAGCTGCAGACAGAGACCATCAATAACACTGTGTGCAGGGTGGTAGCTGCCTCTTAGCACAACCCGTGCAGATGGTGGTCCACTACAAATACATAGAATGGAAAAGCCTTATCACACAGCTACATACAACTTATCATTTTTTTTACAATATAGACCCTGCAGATTTTTCATTATAAAATCGCTATGTTATATCACATATAACACAACTGAAATAAGAAATATATCTATATTGCAAATATTTCAATAAAAGGCTAGTTTGTGTGATAAAGGCAACATCATTATTTTGGGGGATTGCACAACACAGTTTTTCCTTGTGTGTGAACACTTACCGTTTCCATTAAATATCCTAATTTTATGAATGTAAGTTTGTAATTCACCATACCAAAACTATGAAAGCCTTGAGTAAAGTAATGGAATAATAGATGAGTCTTCTCTTGTATTTACAGCCAGATAAGAGAAAAACCTGCCTTTTTCCCAGATGGGAACCAGTTATTTAAATACTTTAACTATACATTAACAATAAATAATATCAATGAAAAATCTATTGCTTCATGTCACAGCTCATGCTACAGGTCAATACAATAAGAAACTTCTGGAAGAGAACCTGCAGCAGCAACAAAACCCATCATCCAGCAGTTCATTTTACATTACATGACATGTTACTTGTTAGACGCTTTTATCCAAAGCGACTTACTCAATACTGTGGGCAATCCCCACAGGAGCCATTTGGGGTGAAGTGTCTTGCCCAGGGACACAACGACATGATGACTGCAGTGGGGTTTGAACCTGTGCTCCCCTGATCCGAACACAAACGCACTAGTGCACTGCGCCACACACCTCCTAATTCACCCCCTCTTCATGTTTCCTGACATTCCCTCCATCATTTAGCTCTGGGGTGAGGTAAAGCTGATGGCGTTTTTTCTATGCGCATAAACAATCATATCACTACTACTCGGACACATATTGGTGCAGCATTAACACCACATGAACAACCACACGGGCCCGAAAAAACAAGCTTAACTCAGCACACCTCACAATCCCATTCAAGACCTGGACCTTGGTCTCATGTTATGCCATCAGTTAAGCTACCAATATGATAGATATCATATCAGTATGGAGGGACACACAATCTGTTTGTCTGCACTCTGTCAAACCCCAGAGAAAATCAATGAGCCAGTTAATTTAGAGCAATGGGACACCCATAAAACATCAGTGCTAAAAGAGCTGACCTGGTAGTACATGGCCACTGGCCGCCTGCAAAATGACCAGCGTCAATGGCTGTTAGCATCATAAAGCTTTCCACAGCTTGATCTTTAAAACAAGTCCAACTCGTATGCTGTTGCACAGGGGTCTGGCATATGATGGATTGCTGTTTGACGTGTAGGCAATCAAAACACAAAGCAAAGCTTGGCCAACAGAACAAGTGGTCAGGCCCTGGAAGCAAACTAGCAGACAAAAAAGTGTCAAACAGGTGCTAACCTACTCCACTGTGCTGAAGCTGGCTTTAATATGACTTTGATAATACAAAAAGCCTGCTTTTTAACACAGTGACATGATGTTAGTGCCATGTGTAACAATTCTGCTCCATCGGACTTTAAATAAACTCTGAATCATTAAAGATCAAAAAACAACCACAACTGTCTCTGTGCGAAAGCATAAAGTGGCCATGCTACGAAATGGGCTTACACAAAGGACTAGTTAAAGAGGCCCTATTGTGCTTTTTGGGGGGTTTCGTTTTTCTCGGTGTGTTATGTAGGTTTTCGTGCATGCAATGCAATGGTCTGCAAAGACTCAAATCCAAAGGTCCCTCCAGAGGGAGTTTCTCTCCCACAGACTGAATCGAAACGCTTTGATTGGACCCCGCTTTGTTTACTTGCATAACACAAAGACATCACTAAGTAACGTGGTAGGCTAGCGGCGGGACATCTCTAAACAGAGCCGGCCAGCTAACCAATCAGAGCAGACTGGGCTCTGGTTTCAGACGGAGGGTGAAAAGAGGTGCTGCAGCACAGGAAGTATGAGAAAAATAAAGAGCTTTTTGAACATTAAAGTTGCAAAATACAAATATGAACCTGAAAATAAGCATAGTATGGCCCCTTCAAGAATCCAATCTGGTAGTACTGCATCCTATCTATTATTATTTTCTAAATAACACTCACTTCACTTTTGCATCATTCATCAGCCTACATGTTTTGCATACCTACGGCTGGAGCATCATACTCATCACCCAGCAGTATTTCCGGGGCGGAGTATGCCAGAGATCCACAACTGGTCGTCAGCTTCTTCCCCGGTTGAAACTTGTTGCTGAATCCAAAGTCGGTGAGCTTGACGAGCCCTTGTTTCTCAAAGAACACCACATTCTCTGGCTTAAGATCCCTGTGCACCACGTGCAGCCGATGGCAGTAGGAGATAGCATGGACAATCTGGGCAAAATATTTCTTAGCAAGCTCTTCATTCAGACCCTCCTCATGTTTCATGATGTAGTCAAACATATCCCCACCATCCCCTAGCTCCAAGATGAGGTAAAGCTTAGTCTGAGTATCTATAACTTCATACAGGCGCACAATGTTGGGGTGCTGGACCAGCTTCATGCAGCGGACCTCCTGGAAGAGGTGGCCTGTAGCAACGGTGTCTAGCTTAGACTTGTCGATCACCTTCACCGCCACTTTCTCCCCAGTGAAGACGTGGCGTGCCAGCTTGACCACGGCAAAGTGGCCACGGCCCAGCGTCTTGTCCAGGTCATATAGCCCAGCAATCTTGCCATCGTAGCCCCGCTTGAAGCCTGCCATAGCTGGAGAGGGCGATGGGGAGAGCAGAGTCCCCCCTGTAGGCCGGGTCAGGTTGGCTGAGTTGTTTGGGTCCAGCTTAGTTCAGTTCATCGAAGGTGGAGGGAAAAACCCATGGCTCCAGCTGCCTTAATGAAATGAAATGACAACAGTTTCAATAAACAATAGGCAAAGCTGGAGTCCATATGGAAATGTTCAGCACACTGAAAGATTTCAATTATAATATGAATGCAACAGACCCTCCCTTACACTGAGCAGAATAATGTTATTGTGATCATATGCATCTGTCATGTTTTCACAGAATGGCTGTCACACTAACGTTAGCTCATTTATCCTGCCTGCTGTATCGTGCTGCTACAATGAACCACGTTAAACTTGTCTTAACTACATAAAGAGGCTTCCAGTTGTCCAATGTACAGGAAGCTACTTGTTTCGAGCGGAGTTTCATAGACTGCCGTTGGCAGAAGTCAGCTGCATGACGGGCCCCGACCGGCGGTAGCACACGTTAGCCTGACGTTACATGGGCTAGCTCGTTGTCCATTGATTGATTAACGTTAGCTCACTGTATGACTAACGTTAACTGCTTTCGCTCTTTAACGTTAGAAGGTTGCCTTTATTCATTACAAAGCCACACTAATGTATACAAAAACATGTTTAGCTAGCTGTGAAACAAGGCGCTGGCCACACAGGTACACAGGTATCACACAGCTATCCGGATTACCTAGCATGTAGCAAGCTAAAGTTACTCGCTCAGCTCACCTCTCCAGCTTTGCTTCGGTAAACATAAAGCCCCTGGTCCGGTCTCTACCGGGTATCCTGGGTCCTTTGGGAGCTCTCTACAGAAGCTTGTCGCAAATGATGAAAGAATACGAGGGGTTGACCGTGGCACTCAGAAGGTGCCTATGCCCAGGGTTCATGTGTAAAAGGAGGCATTGCATAGCTGGCAGCGGCAGCCTGATCCGTGTATCCTTCCAGCCGACTGGGGCTGTGGTGATGCCTTCACGGGCTGAAAACAGTGTCGACATTTTTACAACCGTCAAACTGTGGACCAATACAAATGATTTCCACTGTTGAAGATATGGGCATCATCACATATGTTTAATAGATGAATTAAATCATAATAAACCTTTACAATGTTGCCATTCAATGTACCATAAATAGGGATTTTTCAGAAAAAACTAAAGCGAGAGAAAGTATGTGTCTTGTTATTGTTAATGAAAAGCGTTTTCTGGCGGGACAAATTGTAGACATTTAGAGTCAGGTCCTTACAAGGAACACTGGAAAGCAACACGAGAGCATCGCCAACCGCATTCTGCTCTGACGTCAAACAAAAACGGTTGCTGAAAACATCATTCCATATTTACTCAACAACACATTATTTACGGTAGAATTTGTATCTAATTAAAAAAGTAATGGTTTGTTGCATTAATGAAAGTCAGTTTTGCATTATTGTGTTTTGAGATAAGCAAGACGTGTAATACATCGCCCACGCCACATACCCTATTAATGAATAGCAGGCGATGTGAAACCCCTCCTTAAGTATTTTGGTTTTATTCCGCAATTTCTAGGCCTACATACCATACATTTGTGTGCAAGTGATAATTGAGGGGCAGTGTAGCCAGCTTGGTCTTCCCAAAAAAAAGCGTCTAGTGACATCTAGTGAGAGGAATAAGACATGTTTTCTCAATGCATTTCTCACAAAAGCTATTTTTCCTTAATCAGTTTTTGCATGACATGATTAGTATCTAATATTTTTCAATATATTTTTCTTTGAACTTGGCCCTCAATGTATTGTAAACGGTAGATCATAGATGGATTTATTACAGTCATACAACAGCTACAAAGTCTGGATTTAATTCACATGTTAGTCACATCATTTGATTAATTGATTGATCCCTGCATTTAAGAGTATTTAAATAAACGTCTTCAAAACACACAACCCGCTTTAGCTGATGAAAGAAACACGTTTTCTTAGGCTACATACAACTGTAGTGTGGTATTGCTACGTTTCTTTTTCATGATAAATATGCACAACATGCATTATCACTGGCACCCTCGGAGTGTCATCGCGAGACCTGACCGCGGGATTTTCTCGGCGGTATCCAGGCATCTGCTGCCTCTCTCTGTGACAGCTAGCTTCAGTAGGCTAGCTTCAATAGCCTCAGTAGCTTCAGTAGGCTAGCTCAGAAGCTTCAGGAGCCTGTAAACACCAGCACAGAGCACCGGGTGAGGGGACACGCTGCTGTCTCCTGACACTCTATCTGTGTGTGTCTCTGCAGCATAGCCCGAGGTAAGGACCTGTGTAACCTGTGTGTGTATGTGTGTGTGCTTATGTGTGTGTGTGTGTGTGTGTCTGCTTTTAGCCGGGGCTCTGCCTTTCCAGCTGTGAAGCTTCCAGAGCACGTTCAGTTATAGTTTAGCATATGCTAACACATGAATTATGTAATACATGTATATTTGCTTTGACTTCTGCTGTTAATATCAAAACCTATGAATATAATATAAAAATGTACTTAATAAATGCATGGTTAAGTGAATGAATGAGTCTTTACATCTCAGATCAGAAGAATCTGTGTTCAGTCAGCCTATATATTTTAGATGGGTTTCTATCTATCTATCTATCTTTATTGTATAGAGGGGAATATCTTACAATGTGTTTTGGGTCTACAGTATAGCTGTCTAGTTAGCTATCTAGTGTTGATTGGAGGCAAACATTATTAATATAATATTTTTTGAGAAAAGATAATATTCTTCAGTGTGATTTTCTGACCATCAATTTGATAATAGCACTTCGTATGTGTTCTGTGATCTTGGCTGTAAACAATGCATCTGAGTCCTTAGTGTATATTAACATCAGTAACATGTAATGTTTAGCGCACATCTGAAAGTCTTTCAGTGTGTGCTGTGAAAATGAAAATAACACAACGCTGCCTGTGTGGTATTTATGGTCCATCAACTCCAAGACCAGAAGCTATTTCATGTGTTCAGAAGGCTCTGAATAATACAAGAAGAGTTATGGAAAACACAATGCAATATTCTAAAAGTACAATATATTCAGCAAATATTGCCCCTTCATTCAAATGTAGTCGTTGACCCCAACATTTAAAAGCGTGTTTAACATGCATAAGCTGATTTGCATCTGTATCTGGCTGTTTCTGATACGCAGGATTCAGCATATTGATTCGCTGCACCGGCTCAGTTTACAAAGTATTTGCTGTAATCTCATCACATGCATCACATTTCTTTAGTACATTCTTCTTTCTTTAGTTTTCCCTTCCCTTTCCTCTGTGTGAGAGGAGACGTTCTTCAGGGTCTTGGTTTGCAGACTCGTAGCCCTCCCCATTATTCTGTCTCTTTTAACTGCATTTCTGCTCTGATTGAAAGCCATTCTTTGTATACTTTTCACAAAACTGACAGGCTACTCTGTGCAAGAAAATACGAGTTTGCAGGCTACCTTTAAATCTAGTTTAGGGTCTAGCCAAAAGCTGCCGTTTCTCAATTTTCAAAACTCATGTAAGTTGTTGAATTATCTGATATGAATTATATATATATTATTTAAAGTGATTTTTGAAAGTAATGACGGTTTCAAGCTTTTGGTAAGGATTCAAGTTTCTTCTTTCTATTCAGATGTACCTGTACATTTGACAGTTACTATGTTCTGGTAATTCATAGTGGTTATCAATGAACCTCCTCATACCTCACTGAACTGACTGGTGTGTCAAATTAATTATAACATGTGTCAGTGGCCAAGTTTCACTTTTATTTTTGTTCATTAAAGAACATTTTAGTGAAGATTTTCTTTTTCATCTTCCGTTTCTAATTGAAGCTCATAATAACCTTGTTTTAGGCCTACAGTATTACCTGTAAAAAGCTCAGAGGTTCTGAAGCAGCTCGTCTTGTCAGGATGTTAAGCTAACGTTAGCTCAAGCAGCTACAGTATAATTGTGTAATCATACTAATATCTATCCATAGTGTTCAGGATTTGTGTGACATTAATGTCAGTATCTGTCCCTGTCCACCTCTTGTTTTAGGGACCACGCAGACATCAATGTTTATAGACACTTTGTGTTTAGGGGAAGTAAATTCAATATTTACAAGATGGAAATTAGGGATCTCAAACACAATTTCATCTATAAGGTAAACACTGGCCCAAAAAACATTTTCTATATTATAGGAGCTTTGTGAAAAACCGTTTATCACACATTTTGGCAACATTTGTATTAACTCATTGTATTTTAAATGCTGCTTAATTCAATTTGCCCACTCCAGTCGGACGGTTAGGACTATGTGGAGTAATAACATTATTAGATCAAACACCACTCTGTAAAGAGGGTCACTTATTAATTCTTCATTGTCAACAACAGCTGCTATCACAAGCGACTGATACATTCAGTTCCGAGTGGCGAGCCAATGAGCAAGCTCAGACAGCATATGTCAGTAAATGTGTACATGAAATAGGATTTAGCGATTGCAAATTTCTCAGCCAGTACTAGGGCTGAACGAACGATTAATCGATTTTAAATCGAAATCGCGATTTGAAATGATGCGATTATCAAATCGCAAAGCCTGTGATTTTTTTTTTAATCAGAAGTGCTGTGCTCCACATGTACCAGCCATTGTTAACCAATCAGAAGTGGCCCATGATAGAAGGTGATAGACAGATTGATCCAATCACCTGCCAAGTATTTTTGAAAGTGCCTGCCCTTTTCCAAATGGCTTCCAATGCTCCATCACATGTTTCACATCTATTACAGGGTGAATCTTAAACTGAAGCTTGACTTTAAAGCAACCCAACGGAAGTTTCATGTAAGTTTAGTTCTTTCACTCGTAGCTCGGGCTGCGGGGCTGCTAGAGACGGGAGCATGTTGATGCGACCTTCCTAGCCGGAGATATGGCCGCATTTTACAATAAACTTCCGTTGGGTCGCTTAAAAACAAATATCACAAATCGAATCGCAATCGCAATATCTGTCAGAAAAATTGCAATTAGATTATTTCCCCAAATCGTGCCTTGGGCCATTTAATGGTGCTCTGACAGCTGAACTGATTTAGTTAAAGTCAAGACACCTTTGTTGGTGTTCTGATCCTTCAAAATTACAGATGGCCTTCAGATTGTGTCCATCATTATTTGATGATGACAAAGGATGGAACTGTTACACTGGAGACATCTAGACACGAGTACTTAAGAGCACATACTCAGGAATAGAATATGGATATGAGACCATTACCCAGTGTTGGCATTGCTCTGAAAGTCAACATAGTGAACATGTGTTTATACTGTATTTGGAACTGCTCTGACCATTTCTCTTCTTGGGCTGTGTCTTGGCTCGCTACTTCACGCTGCTAATGAAATACTTAGCTCCGTGTCTGCAAGGTCACTTTAAATAACTACAGAGAGCGGTTTCAGTGAGTGCTCTGTGAAGTGTTTCTGAACAGCTCACATGTCCATGGCTCAGTTGTAGACGGTTATATTTGCTGTCTTGCAGCTGCTTTGACAATAGATGATACAGATCCTCAAGACTACCTGCTTATAAAGATGAATGTGCTCTGGTCAGCCCGAAACTGAGCAGCATCGTCATTTTGAACTTTTCGAAGTCGATGCTCGCTGTTTCCAGTTGCCCTTGGTGCGGGCATCTCTTGACAGCTCTTTATGTATTTTAAGCTGTATTTTGTGTCTTTTCAGTTGACATTGTCCTTTGTTCTCTGCAGCAGCTGAGTAGTGCTGCATCAGTGTTTCCCACATCATTTGATTCTCCCGGCAAGAAAAGCCACCCCCCCCCCTCAAATAAGAAAATATATGCGAGTTCATGGCTACTGTAGGCAACGTTCTTGTTGCTCTGTGTTGCGTTGTTAATGAGTGAGACACACCGGAGTTGAGGATCTGTGGGGTTTATTCTCCCAAAAATATAATTTACAATTTACAATGTAGGCATTTAGCAGACGCCTTATTCCAAAGCGATTTACAATGACCAATTACAGGGACATTCTCCCTGGAGTAACTGAGGGCTAAGTGCCTTACTCAAGGGCACACTAGTAGTGGTGTTCCAGGCGGGATTTGAACTCGTAACCTTCCGCCCACCTCACACAAATGTATTATTATTATTATTATTTTTTTATGAAATCCATTTGTGGCGGACGATATTTATTTGTAGCGGCCCGCCACAAATAAATCAATGTATGGGAAACACTGTGCATTTGATGTGTGCATGCCCATGTGCATTCACTGAGGCACCTGAGTGTCTTCACAGAGAGTGATCCTGTTGCTTGTGACATATTGTACTTGTTGGGATGTTAAAAATAGTCCAGGGATTCTGCTCTGCTCCTGCAGAACAAAAGCAGCATGCAAAACAAACACAGCAGAGGAAAGAGAAATTGAAAGAACTTGACAACTAAGCAACATCAGATATCAGAAAGTGGTTTATTGCCAAGTAGGTTTACACATACAGGAATTTGCTTCGGTGCATGGTGAATCCATAATCCCAGTATGACATGTTTTCTTCTTGTTATGGTTGTGTGTATTCTCATGTGTTCTCTGTGTTTCCCTCTTATTCTGTTGCTGCTATAACACGTGTATTTCCCTACCGGGATCTTATCTTATGATGTAAAAAGAAAAGGATGCTAAAATAAATGATTAAAGACTAAGAGGCCCTAGTATGTTTTGGGGGTTTTTCCCTTTCCTGTAGTGTATTCAATACGTTTTTTGTGCATGTAAATGGTCTGCAAAGGCAAACATCGGAAAGTTCCCTCCAGAGGTAGTTTCTCTCCCACACATTCTAAAAAGTGTACACAATAAAGGTGAGTAACAGGAAAAAGTCAGAGCCCTAAGAGTTGGAAAGTGACCCCAGAGAGATGGAAAGCAGTTGATTGGCATGTCTGTGGGCATAGTATAAAGTAAGTAATAAATGAATACTTTGCTGTAAGTTAACAGCTAGCCATCAGATGGGTTTATAGCATGCTAGTTGCCCTGGGTTTGCAGGCAGCTGCTCTCCGTTAACTCTTGGTCTGATTTAGTGTCCCTCAATGACTCACTTGTTCTCTCAGTATGCAGATGAGTAGAGTTGTGTAGAAATACTCTGGTTCTTCTCTCTGTGCCTCCTCGCAACTTGTCATGACATTTTCAGGAAGGGTGACGGGGTAAGGTTAGGAAAATGTCTAATTTGTCTGCCAAAGCTAACAACCTCTATTCCCTAAGTCGCGGGCGGAAATCTGCTCTCATAAATCACTATGGGGTATCGCTTACATAAAGAGCACTGCAGCATCATAGGCTTGCTATTGTTTATTATTTAAATATTTTGTTTCTCCTGCCCTGATAATCACGTGATTATTTTCATTAATCATGAATTTTTGTTTGACTTTATGAATGTTAATCCTAACTTTACGTTCTTTCTTATTTATCCTCCCTAGCTTTCTCCTCACCTATACTATCGTTTTCCCCCAATGGTCAACCCCTGCTCCACCGACTTCTGCCTTCTTTTCTTCCTTTCCTAAGTTGTCGTCTGTTGGCGGATGTCTCGTCACTTCCCTCTGAGGTCGGGGGCCAGTTGGAGTGGTGAGGTGGGTGTGCAGCAGCAGTGATGCGGGCTTCAGTGGCAGGCTGCAAGATGAGCATTGGTGCACTCCTTAACGGGTTGCTGGTCTCTGTAGTCGCTGCTCTTCTTTGGAAGTATTCCAAGCTGAGTGAGCACGCCGCCCTGCTTGAGGAAGAGCTGCACATGACCCAGCAGTCCCAGGAGGTCTCGCAGGCCCACATCGACTACCATGTTGCCCTTCAGGCTCTTCAGGAACACGGCACCCGCATGGTCTGCACCGGAAAGATGCACACCGACCGCATCTGCCGCTTTGACTACCTCTGCTACTGCTCTGAGGCGGAGGAGTTTGTGTTCTTCCACTCCAATTCCTCTGTCATGTTGCCAAACCTGGGCTCCAGGCGCTTCCAGCCGGCCCTTCTGGACTTGTCCTCAGTGGAGGATCACAACACCCAGTACTTCAACTTCTTAGAGCTCCCAGCTGCTGCTTTAAAGTTTATGCCTAAACCGGTGTTCGTACCGGATGTGACACTTATTTTAAACAGATTCAATCCAGATAACCTAATGCACGTGTTTCACGATGACCTGATCCCTGCCTTCTACACTATGATGCAGTACTCAGACTTAGATGATGAGGCGCGTTTGGTTTTTATGGAGGGCTGGGGTGAAGGCCCGCACTTTGACCTCTACCGACTTCTAAGCAGCAAGCAGCCACTGCTCAAAGAACAGCTCAAGAACTTTGGCAAGCTCATGTGTTTCACTAAATCCTACGTGGGCTTGTCCAAGATGACCACCTGGTACCAGTACGGGTTTGTTCAGCCGCAGGGGCCCAAAGCCAACATGTTGGTGTCAGGAAATGAGATCCGGCAGTTTGCGAGGGTTCTGATGGACAAAATGAACATCACAAGGGTAGAGGAAATGGAAAAGGATGGAGGGAGTTCTGAAGATGAGAAAGGGAAAAAGGATGAATACATTGTACTGTTTAGTCGTTCAACAACACGGCTGATACTGAACGAGGCGGAGCTGATCATGGTGCTGGCCCAGGAGTTCCAGATGAGAGTGGTCACAGTATCCCTAGAGGAACAGTCCTTCCCCAGTACCGTCCAGGTGATCAGTGGGGCTTCCATGTTAATCAGTATGCATGGAGCTCAGCTAATCACCTCACTCTTCCTCCCTAGAGGAGCTGTTGTGGTGGAGTTATTCCCTTTTGCTGTTAACCCTGAACAGTACACCCCGTATAAAACCCTTGCCACCCTTCCAGGCATGGATCTTCACTATGTCTCTTGGAGGAACACCAAGGAGGAGAACACCATCACCCACCCAGATAAACCTTGGGATCAAGGGGGCATTACTCACTTGGAGAAGGAGGAGCAAGAGCGAATCCTGGCGAGCAAAGATGTGCCCAGGCACCTGTGCTGTCGCAACCCGGAGTGGCTCTTCCGGATCTACCAGGACACTTTGGTGGACATCCCTTCCTTCTTGGAAGTCCTTAAAGAGGGAATGAAGACAAAGCCCAGTGTGAGAAGATCCAAACCGGCCAGCACAGTTCATCCGGGCCGGGTCAGAGAACCCCAGTGTCAGACCTCGGTACAAACCACTAATGAGGCTAAACTCACAGTCTCCTGGCAGATCCCGTGGAATCTGAAATACCTGAAAGTGAGAGAGTTGAAGTACGAGGTGTGGATCCAGGAGCAGGGAGAGAACACCTACATGCCTTACATCCTTCCGCAGCAGAACTACACGTTTTCAGAGAACATCAAGCCCTTCACCACCTACCTGGTGTGGGTCAGGTGTATCTTCAACAAGAACCTCCTGGGCCCCTTTGCAGATGTTCTTATGTGTAGGACCTAGTACAAACACCTTGCCGATGTGTTGCTGTTTAGTTTATAGGTTGAGTCATGCTTGTGCCACACAGTCAAATTTGAACATTGTCCAGTGGGGGTTGGCAAAAGTGAAATGGCATATCCTAGACCAGGCTGCTGAACAGTAATGTTTCCCTGGCCAGCACAGGCAACAAGAAGACTTGAACCACAGGGTCACAACTCCATGGCAACAGCCATTCATAAATGGAAAGTATATTTTCTGTACCAGTGAAAGAAAGAAAAACCATGTCAATACTAAACATAACAGAAGTCAAATGAGCAGATTTATTTATGTGCAAATATAGAACATGTTTTTTAGTATTAGTCAAAACACTGGTTCTTTACCTTTTGACAGTATGCAATAGAGCTTTTCTCTAGAGAGCGAGGAAGGTTTTAGAATAGCAAGATTTGTTTATGTTTTCTGACTTGTCTACTGTGTGTGTGATGCCTGTGTGGCTTAGTGTACCTACCAGTTGTTTGATTGCTTACACCATTATTTGCAGAACCTAGCCGAAACCAAAGCAACATTCAACATCGTTCAGGCCATATGAACGATACATACCTTCAACCTGGTATCTAAAGAAATTGTGAAGGATTGTGTGTTTTTTTTTTTAATCAAAGCTCAACAAAAGTTAATAATGTTTTGACTCTGTGTAATTGTAAGGAGCATTTTGTGAGGAAAGCTCCTGTTCTTTAACTACACTATATTTTTAAATGTTACAATAGCACACAAGTCTTGGTCTTTCCAAAGTATTATGCCACAAATATTGAAGTCAGTTCTACTGAACAAATTATGTGCAAAAAGTGGCTTTCTTTAAAGAAACCCTATCATGCTTTTTGGATTTTTCCTTAAGTGTGTTTCTATAGGTTTTTGTGCATGTAAATGTTCTGCAAAGGCTAAAATCCCTGTGTTCCCTTCAGAGGGAGTTTCTCTCCCACACACACTGCCTGAAACGCCTCCATTGGTCTCCTTTGTTTACTTCTGTAACATAGTGACAGCACTATGTAACACTCGCGATTCTATTGGCTAGCGCTCCAGTACATTGTGCTAAGGGGCAGGACATCTCTAAATGGTTGACTAATCACAACAGAGCCGTCCAGCTAACCAATCAGAGCAGACTGGGCTCTGGTTTCAGACAGAGGGTGAAAAGAGGTGCTGCAGTATGAGAAAAATAAAGAGCTTTTTGTACATTAAAGCATGGAGACATGTCAGAGTAGAGACACACAATACTAATATGGACCTGACAATGAGCATGATAGGGCCCCTTTACTAATTGGCATTAATTACAACAGTGTTATAGTTTCTTTTGAGAGAAAATCCATATCAGGCTATAAATACAGATTTTTTTATTAAAACAGTCAAGGTATGTTGCTGCGTGGGGTTTTACTGACTTTTTCATTTGAATTACAATACTAAATGTCTGTTTGCTTTCCTCAAAGGTTTCCTAGCTGTTATGGAAAGTGTTACATTTGAGATAAAAACAGCAGACATCCAAAGGTGGCTTTTGCAGTTGTTATTTCATTCTTCTCATGAAGTGTTGGTAGCTAGACTGCAAAGAGGTGTTGAATTGGACGTGTTAGTATGTGTTAGCTGTAGCAAGAGACGGTTTATAGAATGCCACAAGTTCAACGAAACACTGCCACCAGCTTTGTGTGTAATGTGCCATTGTTAGGGCTATGTCATGTACTTATTTTGGACTTCTAAACAGTACATTATTATATTTGTCATGTTTGATTGCTGGCTGAAGATAATTTCCTTTACCTAAATCTGCATTTTCAGATTTTGATTAATTTATATATTTTTCGAGTTTTCAGCTGCAGATGCACGTTTACAATTATTTTTGAGCCATTGTTGTGTGTGCAGGATGTGATGTTTTGATATATGTATGTGTTTGTACTGTTAGTTAGATTAGCGTTAGCCCCTGTGCCCCCTCAGTGGACACAGCATCTGTATGTGCTAAGTGAAATGAGAGTACACCTTTCTGTTTTCTACATTAGCAGATAGCTAGAGTTTCTTTTTCAGTAACTGTGATTGAATAAAGAATCTTATTTCTTACAGTATCTGTTTTGTTTAACCAGTTTCTAACAAAAAACAATTGTATAAATCCTTAACCCTAGATCATTGATAAATAAGAGGCCGAAATGCGCATGATCAAAAAAACTGTTCTTGTATAAGTCAAATAGTCAAAAGTATTCCAGCCTTACACCGAATGACTTACAAAGATTTGACCGTTTCCAATGTCGAAACAACATCGTGAGAATTTTGAACAATGCATGAGTTCCCAATGAGTATGTGTCAGTATACACAACATGAAAGTAGTGAGGGCCATACAGAAAAAAACAGAAATGATGGTCAGAAGACTAACACGTTTTGTTTTTATAGAAATGATTGTGTGACGACCAATAAAAGTACCAATTAATGATGCCAGAGGTCACGTAGAACATGAGTGATAAATATATGCTATAACAAAAGACGATGTGACAATGCTATGGTGGGCCAAAGACTAATTAATAATTGCAGGAACACCAATGACAAGGTCTGCTATTACTAGAAAATGTTGAATAATGACAGAAGATTAGACTGGACCAAAAATAGTCAATAATGATTATATTGACAACCATTATGCAGAACACCACGACTCATTTTATGCAATATTTCTCAGGAGGTTTTCAAACACCAATATTGGCACAAATGTGTAGTCCATGGATGTTTAAAGAGAACTGGATACAGTGTCCGAGGCAGGGCTCTGTTCACTCCGATGAAAGTTGCTCACTGGTGCATGAAGCCAAAATGGCCTGACTCTCAAGAACAAAAATGCCCAGATCTTTCCAGGATCTTCAGCTAAGTCAAATGAATGGAAAAGGAAAAAAACTCTAGATTCAGCTTTGAGCGCATTTTGCAACTTTTAGGACCTGTTGATTTAAACTTTAAATTCAATAAGTGTTAGTACTGTGAATTTGATGGACCTCAAAAAAACATTATAAGCTGATTGACAGACGTCTCTCCCAATGTGAGTTGATAGGAAATAGTCTTTCTAAGCCCAATGACGTCACGGACTGACACAGAAGTTCTAGCAACACCATTTGACCACTACAGAAATTTGATTCAACGACTGGAGCTCTTCCTGGGGGTTTGGTGTAGGCAGATGATGACCAATGTCCCAGTTGTTGACAGGATGTAGATACAATGCCTTGATTGACAGCAAAAGAGCGGCACCTGTGCTAGAGGATGCCCAGAATATGCCAGGGTGACTTGAACTGCCAGTCATCCTACCGCGATTCCCGGAAGTTGACTGAAGAAGGAGAGGCTGCGAATGAGCAGCGAGGCCCAGGTGAAGCTGAATTCAACGTTGGGTAATGGTGCCACATTCAAAATGGATGGGATGTCCACTCTCCGAGAAGATCTTATTTACAAGAAAAACACCAATATTAGCACAAATGTTTAGGCCATAAATAGAACTGGATACAGTGTCGGAGGCGGGGCTCTTGAGAACAAAAATGGCCGGCTGGGAAATAATAGTAATTGTGAGATCATTCCGGGCATCAGTCTAATGTTTTTCAAGAGGGGCTGGAAAGCGCCTGATGTTTGCCTCTGAAAGAAACAGAAACAAACCAAAAACAAACTTTGGTTACTTGCTTGAATTAGCACATTATATAGTTTGAGAACAAATATATTAGAATAGACAAACCTGCAGTTTTTCTCCTTCCTCCCACACCTCCCTCTTCTTCATCAGTACAAGTGAAGCCTAAACCTTTTTTGGTATGACCTACAGTATGTGTATACGTTTCAGGTGGGTTACTTCAGTGAGCTTTGTATTCAGCGTCACCCCTTCAGAAGAGAGCTTGGTCTGTCTCGTGGGTTTCTGGATGTTCACAGAAACACCGTGCTGCTGTGAGGAAGGCTGTGAGGTTAATCTGTGTGTGTTTGAAGTCAGGGACTGCCTCATTGACTCTCTGCCTCCTCGTCTCATCAATCCCCTCGCCTCTCTCTGTCTCTGTTGCTTACACACACATCAGTGCTTTGAACAGACTCGAGTCTCCCTGTAGTTTTTCTTTGCCCCTCTTTGATCCATGTTAAAAGGTTAAGTTGGCTGTGGGGGATCGGGGTGTGTAAAGTTCATGTGAGAGCTTCTGCCTCACACAGATAAAACCCTCATGATGAAACACCAATATGACTCACATTACAGGTGATCACTTCACACAGGTGAGTGCCTCATACTATAGAAACAAGGTCATAATAAGAACCATTTTCAAATGTAATTATTACTTTTATTACTTATATTTGTGGACAGAAAGATGAACACCAAACAATAAAATGCAACCTATCAGTAGGGACAGGGGTTAAAGTTCCCCTATTATAGGCCTTTTCAGGTTTATTAAAGTAATTCCCTAAACTGCTTCAATATGTTTACATCATTTTTATAATACCTTTATTATTAATTATATTAGCATACAGTATAGCACATTACAACAGACATAATGATTTGCAAACAGGGTTGGGAGAAGTGACTTTAAAAATGTATTCTGCTACAATAGTTACTTGTAATAACATGTATTCAGTAACCTAATCTGAGCATCAAAATATAAAAGTTATGTAACCTGATTACTTCCTGTTACTTTTGGATGACCTCAATATCAAATGCAATGCAAATAAATACAAGAAAAAATACATATCGATAAGATAACAGAACAATGTGACCTTATTAAAGGTAGGTAAGAATGGAGAAACCAGCTCGAGTGCGCTAGAATTTGAAAGTACGCAGCCGAAAAAAATCTGCCCCTTCCTTCAGACTTCCTTACAGAGCCCCTCCTCCAACACACACGAACGCACACATGACCAATGAGGGCACGAGATAAGTTTGTGCACGAGATGCAAGGCTGACAGGCAGGTAGGCCATCCAGTTATTTTAGCCGGGCCGGCTAAAATGATTGGTCGTGCTTTTTACAGCGCCACGGCTTCCACAGATGAATTTTTTTAATGTATTTATTGTCAAAGCATTTAATGTATTCATTGCTATCGGGATGTTAAGAGCATTCCATGGGATATAACAAGTGTTTCTGAAGTGAATTACCTACCCCACCTTTAAATAACCAAGATATACAATTTGCGTGCCGCTCAGAGCTACCACCTATTATCACATAGAAAAATGATTAATATACATTTTAAAATCTGATGGATATAATTGTTTTAATATTTGAAGCCGGGTACAGGCAGATGGAGACAGTTTGTCCTTATTTCCCCAGCAACCATTTGCACAGCTCTATAGAAGTGACAGAAAACACAGACGCCCCTGCTCATCACTGCTGTGAGAGGGACCTATAGTGGTGGCACTGGTGGCACCCTGCTCATCACTGCTGTGAGAGGGACCTAGTGGTGGCACTGGTGGCACCCTGCTCATCACTGCTGTGAGAGGGACCTAGTGGTGGCACTGGTGGCACCCTGCTCATCACTGCTGTGAGAGGGACCTATAGTGGTGGCACCGGTGGCACCCTGCTCATCACTGCTGTGAGAGGGACCTATAGTGGTGGCACCGGTGGCACCCTGCTCATCACTGCTGTGAGAGGGACCTATAGTGGTGGCACCGGTGGCACCCTGCTCATCACTGCTGTGAGAGGGACCTAGTGGTGGCACTGGTGGCACCCTGCTCATCACTGCTGTGAGAGGGACCTATAGTGGTGGCACCGGTGGCACCCTGCTCATCACTGCTGTGAGAGGGACCTAGTGGTGGCACTGGTGGCACCCTGCTCATCACTGCTGTGAGAGGGACCTAGTGGTGGCACCCTGCTCATCACTGCTGTGAGAGGGACCTAGTGGTGGCACTGGTGGCACCCTGCTCATCACTGCTGTGAGAGGGACCTAGTGGTGGCACTGGTGGCACCCTGCTCATCACTGCTGTGAGAGGGACCTAGTGGTGGCACTGGTGGCACCCTGCTCATCACTGTTATAGGAAAGCTACTACCTTCCTGCCAATTCATCTGCTCCTCTCGGTTTTTTTCCTCTTTTTTTGTTCTCATGGTTTCCCCTGACGACATTTAGCCACTTGTGTATTTATTTTCTTGATTTCTTTCTTTTTCCCATACATCCATTAAACAATATCAAAAATGATCAATTAATTATATAAAATAATTACTTTATTTGCAAAAATACTGCACCTTCAAAACATACATATTAATGATACACCTGTTGGTATTTAACTTAATCGCCTTCCAATATGTCGTACATAACCTGACAAATCACAATTTAGACCCCGCCTACTTCAAAACCTCACATAAGGATTACTGAGGAGGCGTGTTCCCCCTTTAAAAAAGATGGCTTCCAGGACTAAAACAAAGATTATGGTGCATACTGGTACATTCATGCAACTTCTGCCTCTGCATGAATGTGTGTGAAATGTTAAATGCTGACTTGTGACTTGTAGACTAGAAAAGTGCTGTATAGATGCAGTCCGGCGCAGAGCATAAATAAGATATGAGTTGGTGTACCATTACACACACACACACACACACACACACACACACACACACACACACACACACACACACACACACACACACACACACACACACACACACACACATGCACACATGCACACATGCACACATGCACACACACACACACACACACACACACACACACACACACACACACACACCAAGCCCCCAGGAAGTGCGCCGGACTCAGATGAAAGTATTCGTGGTGGCCAAACGGCGGTACTACACTTCCGTTTGATTGCCAGGCCCGGAAACTTTTTCCCATTGACTTACATGGGGAAAGAGTGGTCTGTAAATCGTTGGATAATTTTTTTTAAACTAAATAAACTACCCAGTATGAACACTTGTATAGCCCTTATTAAAAACATTTGTTCCTCAAGTTGTAAAAATGTGCTAATAACGTTATTCTGAGAGTTATTTCCCTCTGCATTATGAACGCGCATCTAACCCACGGGACCGCGCCGCCCGGCACGTTCATGTGATGTGACGTGTTCAGTACTACATGAGTTTTACCTTTACCCATGGATGCACAATAAGAACGGATCCATATCGCCTTACCGTTCGGGTGTTCAGAGCAGAGCTCCCTGTTGGAGCGGCAGAGCGTGATGTGAACAGAAAAATGTTTCTGTCGCAATATTATTTAAGGAATCGTTGAGCTAGCTAACTAGCATACATTGTCACTATCTGCTAACGTTAGCTTTAGCCTTCGTTTTCTAATAGATTTTTTCATAGGCTATAAACAGAGGTGGTATAAGTATAGATCTTGTACTTGATTAAAAGTAGAAGTACTCAGATCTTGTACTAGACAGTAAAATACCAAGTGGTTTAATTTACAACCCACAAAAGTATCATGCTAAATGAAGCTCTGTTGCTTGGATATCACTAGATCCTGTTATCAGCGTAATATAAAAGTACATAACGATTTATGGTCACATTAGCATAATTACTAGCTAGCCGCTAGCTGCTAACTGCTGCGGCCACCTCGTTAATATCAAATCCATCATAACAATCCAGTACCATGCTGTCATGAACGCGCGGTGCTGTTACGTGTACACGTGAGACGTGCTTGATGTGAACGAGCCTTTTGGGGGGCGTGGTTAAAGTTGCGCATGCTCTATGAGCGCACATACGGGTACTTCTCAGGCATGCCGGGTAATCTGTGACGTTTCGCTCTCTCAAAAGTTGGGCCATTTTATCATCATGTGCGAATGAGCAACTCTCATAGGAATGAATGAGGCCTCGCCTCCCATGCTGTATCCAGTTCTTATTATACATCCATGACACACACACACACCATTGACATTGCCATTGCCACACTCTCCCATCAGAAGGAACTCAGGGCAAAGATTCCTTAGGGACAATGTTCACATTTGTCTTGATGTAGGGGGGGCACAAGAATCCCAGTCACACCGTTCAGAAGTATGTGAATGAATTGAGCTGGGTGGGGTTATCTATAAACACACTCTGGTATGGGTATATGTATTTTATTCAACCGCAAACTGATTTATAAGGAGGTATACTCATTTTCAAGTGTGAAGAAAAACTATGCATATGTTGCACCCCCGATTACGCATGTAGAGGCACAAAAAAGTCATATGAACCTGAAAATTAGCACAATAAGGCCCCTTTAAACCCTTGCTCAAAATAAGGAAATAACAAATACTAAAACAAGATTGGTTTGTTTGTTTGTTTGTAGCCTTTATTTATCCAGGTTAAAAATCCCATTGAGATCAACGATCTCTTTTACAAGGGAGACCTGCGGTACATTGAGTTACACATATAAAAACAAACAGAAAACAAAAAGGACATCACAACATAATTACAGGGGTATACATTAGCATCTATTTACATTTACAGGTATCCAATAATATTTCATCCAGTCGTGCTTTAAAATGATGCAAGGGAATCAAAATGCTGAGTTTCAATATTTTTTGCATAGTGTTCCAAGCTCGAGGAGCAGCGCACATAAAAGCTTTAGCACCTAAAACAGTCCTAGCACTTTGCACATGTAATAAAAACACATCCTGTGATCTCAGGCAATAGCTACTTGGCACTCTCCGTGAGATCAAGGAGCAGATATAAGAAGGTAGTTTACCCAGCATGGCTTTGTAGATGAACATGTACCAATGACTGAGCCTCCGAACAGTAAGTGAAGGCAGACCTGCCTTGGCATACAGGGTACAGTGATGAGTAAGTGCTTTACAGTTAGTAACAAATCTCAGAGCACTGTGATAGGCGGCATCTAACCTTTCCAGGCAATGGGCAGGTGCATTCATGTAGATCAAATCACCATAGTCTAGCACAGGTAAAAAGGTCACAGTGACTAGCCTTTTCCTGGCTTCAAAAGAGAAACAGGACTTGTTTCTGAAAAAGAAACCTAATCTAACCCTCAGCTTTTTAAGCAGATTAGTGACGTGAAGTTTAAAAGTAAGACAATCATCAAGCCAGATACCAAGGTATTTATAATAGCTAACCACTTGGAGTACTTGTCCTTGCATAGTCACAATATCCAAAGCAGTCTCTGGAGTCTTTTTAGCTTTAGAAAAGAGCATTACCTTGGTTTTCTCAACATTTAAAAGAAGCTTTAGTTCAGAGAGCTGAGTCTGAATAATGTTAAAAACAGCCTGTAATTTAACAACAGCCTCCTTAATGGAGGGACCTGCACAGTACATCACGGTGTCATCCGCATAAAAATGCAAAGTAGCTTCAAGGTACAAGTAATGAGTACAAATGTTTAAGACAACTAGCAGTATCAATATTTAAATAAATACAGGCTTTACAACAGTTTACTAATCCAGCTGTCAGGCAGGTATTAATATTTCTCCTTTTTGAAAGCACCTCTGGAGGAGTAAAGCCTGTTTTGCTTTAATCATTTACTATGCAAATGTTAAAATTGCTCAGATGTAATAGTCTGAATTCTTAATTAGAGTGAATACTATCTCAAACCACATGATGTGCATGTTTGAAATCACCCTGAGAGAAAATAAAAAGCGATTAAGTGGCGTGTTCCCCCCCCCCCCACATCACACAACACACCACAGAGGAGCTGTCATATTCTAAATGACACTTTAGTGCTCCAAAGGTAGAGCTCAGGATGGCTGAAAAGGCAATAAGAGAGGAGGAGAGCTACAGAAATCAACGTGTAAAATATAAAAGATCACAGCTCAACATAGCTGTGTACAGGGTGCAAAGATGCTGCTCTCACCTTTATTTATAGCTTGATGTCGCAAAAGCAACATATAATCACTACAGCTGGAAGTAGGAGGCATGATGGAAGCATAATGAGGCAGAGTCAACTTCTTCCTTTACACTTTGAAGGTGTAGTGATCATAACATACTGTGAACATACAGTGTAAAAGAACCAATACATTTTCAGATTTTAACCCATTCAATTACTAAAGTCAAAGTTGCACTTCATGTTCACAATCAGATGGAACCTGGGGATTGTTCCTAAAATTAATTGAGAGTTATCAAAATAAGGAATGAGTCCTATAACCCTGAAATGTTACCACCTTGTCTCAAAGTCAACTGATTTTTAAACGTGTTGTGGTTAGGAGCCTGAAATAAAGTCTGTGGCTTTTTCTGCATGTAAACGGTCTGCAGAGTCAAAAACCCTCAAAGTACACCCTGTAGCGAGTAAAACTCTAACACAGAAAAGACCTGTCTATGCTAACCCAGAACGCCTCGTTGGAGATTTTTCGTTTTCCATTTCTTTCTTCCTGGTCTAAGTGACGTGACGACGACCAATCCGTGGAGCTCCTCACACACACACACTCACTCAGCGGCGAAACTGTGACGCGCTGGGGGGGGGGGGGTGCTAGTGGAGCCTCGCAGCGGCGAAACTGTGGCGCGCTTATACTGTAGGTGCGCCGCGTTTGGGGGTGCGGGTGCTAGTGGAGCCTCGCAGATGGGGGTGCTGCAGCCCCCTCAGCATCCCCCCTTCCCGCATCCATGGTGCTCAGGCTGAGTTCAGGCTCATGTCTCGCTGTCTCGCAGAACCCACACAGCTCACACTGTCCGCTCCTCGATCCTCAAAGGGCGGAGCAGCGAGCCCCGCAACGTCCCGCCAACACGGCACCCAGACCCCACGCAGCATTCTCATCTGTTTGTCATTACTGGTGTCATTTTCTGGTTGCTAACGCCATTGTAACACATAAACACTGATGTTCCGCTGTAACGGTGGTGGACTCATCAGAACAGAGTGGGCGAGCTGACCAATCAGAGCGCACTGGGCTCATAGGGGGGGGGGGGGCAGGAGCTCCAACAAGCCGTTTAGGACAGAGAGTGAATACACATACTATACAGAGATGCTGTATGAGAAACCAATGTCATTTTGGAATATTGAACAATGTAAATCTATTCTAGTAGACCTCAACAATGGAATTATGATCAGTAGAAATGGCCATGACATCGGACCTTTAAGATGTTTTCACGTTATATTCTACGACATAAAATACGTCAGTAGATACTCCACTTGTGAATGTCGTTAACGTAATCAAACACAAGTCTGCCTGTAGCTTAGATGGTGGTGATGTGAGCCATGCACCCAAACATGTACGTTTTATAAATGTGTATTAACCATAGAGCTTATTTCTGCAATATATATCAAAATGAATGGAAAAATCTATTTATTTTTCTTGAGGGACCCCTTGCAATGCTAACTTCTGGGTAAAAGAATCCACCATTCATTGTATTGGGTTAATTGAGCAGTCTGTAGCGCTGCGGGGAACAATAACGTTGCTAGCTAGCTAACAGCGCCGCGGTGATTGCCACTTCCTTTGAGACAAAAGCAGCCATGGGCGAAATAAACACACTATGCATGTGTTACAACAGTGTACAACAGGGCAGTGTGAGGTATCTGAATTGAAACAGCTATTGTCTATAATCACTCTCTGTTTACAAGTGCAACACAATGCTCTGTCTCCCTTCACTATAAGTACATTTTAAAGTGCACCTGTCATGCTATTTTTAGGCATATATTATGGGTCTCAGATATATAAAAATATATAAAAACATGTCTACGATGTGTTTTTCTCAAAATACAAACAGATCATGCATTTTCAACACATTCTCACTCCCAACTCGGCCTATGTTGACGTTATGTCAGGGTCCCTGTCGTCACTTTCCAATGCAAGGGGGGGCCCTTTAGTGTCGAGTTTCAACTATCAGGGAGTCCCCATTGACTTGCATAGAGCTCCCTGAACATTGGTAATAGACGAGTTGGAATCGCGGCGAAATGCTCTCCGCAGATCCATTCTCACAGCGTTTATCAACCTTTTTCTAACTCAATATCAAGCCACACTTATTGTGTTTACTTCTTTATTTTAATTGAATAATGTCAGACTTTTGTTGCCGTCAGTTAGGGGGAGAGTAGGGGCTCAGAAAACTGAAATCTGTATTGTTTCATCGTTTTTTCCTTCTAATTTTGTTTTCTTTTCTAAACCACACACTGTTATTTACTCAACAATAAGACACAATTATCCTTGTGTTTATTTATTTGTTAGATTGTATAATGTCAGACTTTTGGAGTCCGTCAGGACCGAGGGTCGGAGCAGCTCATAGTAGTTGCTTTAGAGAATTTTACACCCGGAAGTAAGTATTCTCTCCGCTTTGCTTGAAAACCCCTGTGATTAGTCCTCAAGCTCTGTGATTGGATGTTTAAGTGGCAGTACGCCGAGGGTTACGCCGAGTGTCAAACAGCACTTTGAAATGGGATAGAACCACGGCAGACTATCCAAAACTAGATTCGAATGGGTCCACCACACTCAGAGGCACATTTTGCAAATATGGCAGTAGCCATCGATCGTCTTAAGATAAGATATATTTTATTGATCCCAAGTTGGACATTTTTTCGTTACAGCAGCATGTGTAACAGTTGTAAATATGCAGTGGTGTTTATTTGTAAATCATTTAGTATAATCACACAAATTCTGTGTTTTATATTTAATAATTCTGTGTTCTTTATTTATTGAATGTTCAATACCTGACAAGGTCGGAGATGGAAAACTTGGGTCGCAGGTTCCTCAACAGTGCATTACAAGACATCTATCGTTATGTGTGTACCTCCACCATTAAATTGTCATATTCTGCACATTTCTTATTCTATCTACATACATCTTATAAGAGTTTAATACATATGTATAATATCAGTTAAAATAAGTGCTTCAACATAGTTAACATTGCAGGAAAGTTGATTGTCAAGTCCCAAAACAAATTATGCAATATATTAGACGTTAACTACTTTGTCAGGCTTAATATTTATCTGTAGTTACCCCCAAAGCTTTTTTCTTATTCAAAAGAAGACCTTAACCTAAAGTATTCTTTAATGTTTAAATAAAGCCTAATTAGTTTGTCTGTTTTGCACATCCTCCTGTTAATATCTTTGGACAACCGGCATTAAACTGTTTGATTGTAGAGATCACTTACAGTATCTTATTGATATTTTCTATTCTATATTTCTATCATTGACCTTCTACTTTCCCCCTATGAAAGTATGTACTCTTAATATTTTTATGTTTTCATCAAATATAACGTATCAACAAAAAAAATCAATAATGTGCTTTAACCACTAGGCAAAGTAATTGATCTGAACATTGCTGTTTATTTGGTCACTAAAAAACTAGTTTGGTTTTTGGTGAATCTTTCCAGATCTTCAAAGACTTTGTAGTCAATGTACTAGGAAAGTACCTCAATAGGCGCGTTCACACCGGAGTACTTTTCCCACAATAGTTCATCAGAACTACGATATATTTGCGTTCACACCAAAAAGCCCCAGGAACTAAAGTAGTTCAAATTAGTTCATCTGACCCGCTTTTCAGTCCCTGCTAGAGAGCAGGGACTGTCGTGGGAGAAAATAGTTCATACGTCTGATTGGCTGTGCGGAATGCAAACCACGCCCGTTTGACTCTGAATCTTTTTTTGTAAGAGGCCATTGTATTTGCTCGCTTCGGCCAGCACACCCGAAGAGATTACTTTTGTGAAAGCAGTTATTATAGCAACACTAAATAAATCATCGGAGCGGTGGAGTGATGAGGATGTGTCGGCGCTTCTGGCGATTTACTCGGAGGACGCGAAGCGCCGCATTCAGAAGCTTCTACTGAATGCAGTTTCCGTGGCTCAGCAAAGTTAGCAGACCTGGCAAAGTCATGTCGGGACGACTACGAAGGTAAAATAAAATACATGCACTGCACTGTTTTAATCTGCACAATACTGGTCTTAGATGTACTTTTATTTGCTCAGTAGATCGAGCTAGCCATGCTAGAACTTGCTATCATAGGTCCAAGCTGGCTAACAACATCTAGCTAGCTAGCTATTCTCAGCCGCGCCCGCTATGAACACGTTTTGACTTGTGAATAAGTGTGCAATGTTCTGTAATTTGCTTCACTAACTCATGGCACTAATCGTGTGTTTCAGGCGAGGTGTTTCTCTCTGGATTAGAAACTAGTTTTCCCCTTCGGGATAAAACGATAATATAACGTTAGCAATTAGCATGCTAGCTGGACATAATGCTACCTCTAACAATACATTGTAGTTGCTATAATTTCAAGTCATTTGCAACATTCATTCTACATGTTAATGGTAAAAGCTTAAACAGTTGATTACCTGCATGCCACAAAGACTGATGTTCTAATATGTTTGCACATTTAAGTAGAAATGTAATTGAAATTCTATTTATTTTTCCTTTTTTTTTATTGATTGTTATAATTGTACTCAGCCATGTTATGTTAGATGTCAATCCACTTACACTGTAACTACTCTGGCCTTGAAAGAAGGTTACACATCTAACTGATGTCCACTAATCCCTATAAAACAAAGTTCAAGCATACATTAAGCACAAAACAATAAATAAGGGCACTTTGATATTTATTTTTTATTTGATATTATTTGATCCTATCTTATCTTCTACTTTACACCTGCATTTTGTACACTGTCCCTGCCTGCACCATGTCCAATGTTGAACAATGTTGTCTCGTTGTTGCGATTAAACTGATCTTGTATCTTGCTTATTTCATCTTAGGAAAGTGGGCACGCGATGACAGCTTCCTTGACACCATCATGGTGATGGACTGCCGTGCCATAGTCAGCAAGGAGAATGAGGCCCTGCGTGCCAAGGAGATGCACGACGAACGGCTGCTGCATTCACACAAGGCCCAGGAATCGGCTGCTCATGGTGATGCAGCGCCATGCTGACTCGGCGGCGCGCCAGGTGGAGGTGTCGGCGCGCCAGGTGGAGCAACAAAATACCTTTCAGGCTGGGCTTCTGGCAGTGCAAAGCGAGCTGATTAAATCCAACAGGCCTTCAATACAAAAATAAAGAAAAACTTGTCGTCGTTGATAAACTGTACAATGACTTGTTGGGAGGCGTGTGGTGCAGTGGTCTGGTGCGTTAGTGTTCGGATCAGGGGAGCACAGGTTCAAACCCCACTGCAGTCAGCATGTCGTTGTGTCCCTGGGCAAGACACTTCACCCCAAATTGCCTACACCTGGGACAGTTAATTTTGTATTATTGTGATTATATATATATATATGCCACTGTTATTAATACTGACACTTCACTTTGCAGGTGAAGTCTGCTGCTGAGCATATCTATTGTTATTATCAGAGTTGGGTGTAATATTACTTTTGTCGGTAACGGAGTAGTGTAACGCGTTACTTTTATAATTCAGTAATCACACTACAGTTACTAACATTGCCCCGACACGCGTTACTTCGTTACTTTTATAAAATCAGTCATAATCACACTGACAGACAAGAGGGGTTTCCGCCGCAGGTTTATATGTACGTAATCTGCGCGACTTGCGCGTCCACATCTCCGCGTGCAGTGCTGCATAAACATGGCTGAGTCAGCGATAACTTTCGAGGGGTGGAGGTATGCCCATTATTTTGAGTTCGTCCGAAGAATAGACAGGAATGTGACGGTGAGGTGCAAACTGTGTCCAGGCCAGAAGCTGTTATCCACTGCTGTAAACACCACGTCAAACCTCAACAAACACCTGCAAAGAACACATGCTAAGGTGAAGCTAATAGCTAAGGACCCCCGAACCCAGAGTGAGGATGTTGTGAGTGCACCGCCGCCGACTCCGAAGCAGCAAAAATGACCGATAACCAAAGCAGAGATGGACAGACTTGTAGCATCCTTCTTAGTAGAGGTAATGTTGCCCATTTGCACAGTGGAATCACCATCGCATCGTTCAGAGATATACTGCGCAAAATACAGATAGCAGGAGACAGAGGACAGCCATAGTCAGAGCTATCTGGATCAGTCTTATGTGACAATGGAAACTGAACTAAAGAGAACATTTGAAACTTTAGCAGTCTGCGTGATCTGCCTGTAGGGAGGGGCGGGCCGGCCCTGCGAGTAAAGTAACGAGTAAAGTAACGAGTTACTTTATGTAGAGAGTAACGAAGTAGTGTAATATATTACTTTTTTTTAAAAGTAATATGTAATATGTAATATATTACTTTTTTTTAGTAACGACCCCATCTCTGGTTATTATATATATATATATATATATGTTTTGATACTACTGACACTTTATTTGATATTGAAAATGTTAACTTCTATTTACATGCATACGACACACCTGGGACAGCGTGATGCTGTTATTGATATTGTCTTGAGTGTGCAATAAAAGAGAACCTACATGGCGATTAAACAGAGCCTGTATCTTACATTTTTCATTACATTTCATGATGTAACTAAGCTTGCTTATTTCTCCTCTGACACTTTATCTTTACAGTGGCCTGTGTAGCATCCTATACATCACATGTAAGTGATTATTCTGATACCATCATGTTTTATCAGTTATAAACTGGCGAAGCTTTATTTATCAGGGTTGCCAACTCTCACGCATCTGGCGTGTGACACACGCTTTCACTCTCAATCTCACGCTCTCACGCTGCCCAAACTATTCTCACGCCAAAAACAAGAATACGAAGACTAGAAACGGTTTTGAAAACTTTTGTCACGTAGTGATCGTCTTCTCAATAGAACATCTTTGATAATGTCTTCTGGCCAATCAGAATCACGATAACGGCGTGGTGTTGTTGCAGGAAGTCCCGACGGAGAATACTTTTGCGGTAGTACATCTCTATACATCGATACAACATTACGTGTTGATTTCTATCAACACGTAATGTTGTATCGATGTATAGAGATGAAATAAGACCCCACGGTTTGATGATTGATAGGTGTGTGGGCTATCTTTCATTTTGACACACAGAACAATGGGGGCTATCCACCCTTATCCACAATGTAAAGTAATTCACACAGCCTCTTCCCTCTTCTCTCTGTGAGGAGCAGCAGGTTCAGCTTTCAGAACAAAGTAACAAAAAACTAATATGGCATTCATTTTTTTAAATGTGTAGTAATAGATTTATTTATTTTTCTTCTCAAGAGAGTACCAGAATGTGTATTTTATGTTAGTATTTTAAAAAATCTCCTGGGGGAGAAGCCCCCCAGACCCCCCTGCAGGGGTTGGGTTTTCAGCATGTCAACTCTTTCACCTGTGGGGAAATTGCAGGATTGGCTCCAGGTCGCCCTTTTTATTTACTACAAGACAAATGTGCCTTTTTATTTCATACAGTTCAATTTGGATTGAGACAGGGAAGTAATCTGTCGGGGGAGCGTGTATGTAATTACATTGCAAATACTGATTTGAGCCCCACCACTGTATGGGTTAGCCCTACCATAGATTACCCAACAAAAATACTCTGGAGCGCATGCGCAGATCTAAGATCCAGTAGAAATGATAAAAAAGTAAAAGTCTGCTGCTTATTGTTCTACTATAGCCAAAATAGAGTCAAAGAGTATATGAGAGTGAGAGTGTGTTAATTAATATATTTGGCAGTTTGGAGTAAGTCTGTAGATTTGTTTGTGTGTGTGTGTTTCATGTATAGGCTTCTCACGATAATTAATTTTGTTGGATACATTTTCCCGGAAATTATTGCGATAAACGATAATATTGTCGGCACCGTTGTATGACCATTTTAGACCACAGACATAATGATAATATATAATAATAATTCAAGTACATCCTTTCAAACTGCTAGTCACATCCTCATGTAAATGGAAATGTATCGAGGTCAGAAAAGTTATCGAGTTCATTTTTATTTATCGTACGATAAGTCAATTAATTGCTTATCGCGACAGGCACACAATAAAACAAACATGTTTGACTTTCATTAGTGAATGAAACTGTGCCCTTTATAGTCTGTGTCCATTATTGTGTATTTGTATATATTGTATATATATATCCTATATGCTAAGGTCCCGCTGCTGACACGATAGCAGTCATTTCGTGCGCATATGTGTAATTAAACCGAATTAAACCCATGATATCAAAATCTCACTCCAGCCAGGTACCCAAAGTTGGCAACCCTGTATTTATTGTGGCTTTCAAAAAGATAATTTCATTGTATTTCAAAATGGCGTCCAACACAAGCACTATTTATTTATAGAAAGAGAAATGGTTAAGTTTGTTATTTCCAGTGTTGTGAGTTCAATATTTTTAATTAATTATAGTAAGGGAACATCTTAGGAGTTAGTGTAGTGAGTTTCAGAGCAGTGTAATAATTATTTGACCTAAAACTAAATGTTTTTATGAACATGGGGATTTGCTAACTTTTGATTTCCCCCATTTTACACGACACAAATGGAGGCCACTATGGGCCAAAACTAACACGTAGGTTTCTGTAGGGTTCATGGCAGACGGATGCAGTTGCTCTCAGGAGGATATATAATAAAGGTGTGTTAGCAGCTGAGCCTATTTAGTGTGCATACGACACACCTGGCACAGTTTATTCATTTCACACGTAGCGTAGCGCGTGCATGTCGTCGTCCAATCCTTTTGTCAATCCTTCTTAACCGCCTTCGCTTCCGAATCAGCATTGCTATTGCATTTGACTGGTCGACGATCTGTATTTGTGTTTGCTTAAATAACGCAGACGAAGCTCATGTCTGAGGTCGGAAGGTAAACAGACGCCTCATTTACAGCAAGTGGGCGCGGGAGGTTTTTCTTCTTCTTTTTCTCTCGGTTTTTTGGCGGATTGCAACTTTAAGGTGCATACCGCCACCTACTGTACTCACCGTGAAGTTGTTTGCGGCCTGCCAGTAAACCCAAAGCAGAAGAAGAAGAAGTGACGTCAGCGGTTCATTTGCCTAATCCACCCCAGGAACTTATTTTGGTGTGAACGCGATCTGCTTTAGTTCATCAGAACTAAAAGAGCTCTCATGAACTAAAGTTCTCATGAACTATTGTGGGAAAAGTACTTGGTGTGCACACTTATTCACAAGTCAAAACGTGTTCATAGCGGGCACGGCTGAGAATAGCTAGCTAGCTAGATGTTGTTAGCCAGCTTGGAACTATGATAGCAAGTTCTAGCATGGCTAGCTCGATCTACTGAGCAAATAAAAGTACATCTAAGACCAGTATTGTGCAGATTAAAACAGTGCAGTGCATGTATTTTATTTTACCTTCGTAGTCGTCCCGACATGACTTTGCCAGGTCTGCTAACTTTGCTGAGCCACAGAAACTGCATTCAGTAGAAGCTTCTGAATGCGGCGCTTCGCATCCTCCGAGTAAATCGCCAGAAGCGCCGACACATCCTCATCACTCCACCGCTCCGATGATTTATTTAGTGTTGCTATAATAACTGCTTTCACAAAAGTAATCTCTTCGGGTGCGCGGGCCGAAGCGAGCAAATACAATGGCCGCTTACAAAAAAAAATTCGGAGTCAAACGGGCGTGGTTTGCATTCCGCACAGCCAATCAGACGTATGAATTATTTTCTCCCACGAGTTCATCTGACCCGCTTTTCAGTCCCTGCTAGAGAGCAGGGACTGAAAAGCGGGTCAGATGAACTCATTTGAACTACTTAAGTTCCTGGGGCTTTTTGGTGTGAACGCAAATATATCGTAGTTCTGATGAACTATTGTGGGAAAAGTACTCCGGTGTGAACGCGCCTAATGACTCCAGTCGGCACGAGCTGTAGGGTCATCTTGACTAGTTTTATGGATGTGGTCTCCACTTGACCATGCTCATAGAAACAAACTTGGCATTCCTGAGGCAATTCTCATTTTTCATGACTCCACTTAAAATAAAAACAACAATAAGACATACGTGCTACTCTTGTCCCACAGAGAGCCATGTCTTGCCAGCTCGTCCCTATCTGTCTCTCTGTCTGTATCTGTGCGCTCATGGAGCCTCCTGCATCTTTCCCCCCTTCTTCTTGACCCTCTTCTATCCCAGGTGTGAAAGCCTCATCTCTCTCATCATCTGAGAGCTCAAAATCTGAATCTCCCTTAACTATCTGGTACAGAAAATGTCTGCTTCAGTTCCGTCTCCTGCAACAATATTGAGTCATTAAGTCCATGAAGATGGTCCTGACGTCCACTAGAATGGACATTTATAAAAGAGCTGTTATTTCAAAACTTGAATTATTTAATTGCTTTCAGAACTAATTATATAGTTCCTCACATGTTAATAAACAAGAACATATATGATTTTCAAGTTAAAAAGAACAATTATTCAACAATATTTGACTTCTCCTCCTGCTTCTATAACATTTTGTTTTTGGTATGCCAGCCATTTTGGATGAAAAGAAAGAGGAACTTCCCAGCATGCAATTTTAACCAATGACATATCACTGGAAAGCCCAGGATGTCCTCTGTACAGTACATCAGGGATTGATAGAGTAGCTCAAAAGAGTAAAAGGAGATGCATGTTAACAAAATGTCCTCGACAGTGGACATTTTCAATGGGCTGGGTCCCAGGAGGATAAAAGACATTTTTAACAATCGTAAATACTTAATAGGTTTGTTTTTGACAAAGGAGTTTTCTTTTCTCTAACGCTTGGCCCAGGGGCGTTGCCTGGACCTGAAAACATTCGGGGCTTAGCCCACAGTGGCGGCGGCACTACAGTGGCATTTTTTACTGCAACACTCCCCACACGCACACACACAGTACACCCGCGACTGTTACAATGAAGGCTCGATAATCAGCTCACGGCATATAGGCAGGGGTGAAGTGGTATTTTTTATGAGTGGGGGGCTCACCTCCTCGTGGGGGGTCCGGGGAGATTTTTTTTTTAAATATTGAAGTTAAATGCATCAATCTGGTGCACTTTGAGAGCAAAATGAAGAGATCTATGGATACCTCTCTCAACACCCATATGAAGCAGAACTGTAAACAGATGTACTTTTTCTTTATGGATATTTTACTAATCACTCCCCTTTTAAACTCTATTCTTGTTTTACTGCCATATAGTATTTCATAACTGTTTTTCCTTTATTCTCTCTTTTTTAATAACTATAATGATCATATGAAGGTGTGCCGCGGAAATAATCTTTTGAATAATTTGTGACCAAACCGTTTGAGACCCACTGAGCTAACTTAGACTAAAGTTAACTATCTAAACACTCAGAGAGTCCTTTAGCTCACCTGAGTCTCTCAGTCTGAGAGGAGAGGACTCTCCTCCAGCTTGTTGTGGAACAAACAGCTCCTTATGTCCGTTAGTGCAGCTAGCTAACCCAGGGTTGCCAACTGTGGGTACCTGGCTGGAGTGAGATTTTGATATCATGGGTTTCATTCGGTTTAATTACACATATGCGCACGAAATGACTGCTATCGTGTCAGCTGCGGGACCTTAGCATATATATAGGATATATATACAATATATACAAATACACAATAATGGACACAGACTATAAAGGGCACACAGTTTCATTCACTAATGAAAGTCAAACATGTTTGTTTCCACTGTTTTATTGTGTGCCTGTCGCGATAAGCAATTAATTGACTTATCGTACGATAAATAAAAATGAACTCGATAACTTTTCTGACCTCGATAAATTTCCATTTACATGAGGATGTGACTAGCAGTTTGAAAGGATGTACTTGAATTATTATTATATATTATCATTATGTCAGTGGTCTAAAATGGTCATACAACGGTGCCGACAATATTATCGTTTATCGCAATAATTTCCGGGAAAATGTATCCAACAAAATTAATTATCGTGAGAGGCCTATACATGAAACACACACACACAAACAAATCTACAGACTTACTCCAAACTGCCAAATATATTAATTAACACACTCTCACATACTCTTTGACTCTATTTTGGCCTAGTAGAACAATAAGCAGCAGACTTTTACTTTTTTATCATTTCTACTGGATCTTAGATCTGCGCATGCGCTCCAGAGTATTTTTGTTGGGTAATCTATGGTAGGGCTAACCCATACAGTGGTGGGGCTCAAATCAGTATTTGCAATGTAATTACATACACGCTCCCCCCGACAGTGAAACGCCACGCGTGAGGTTTAGATTATTTCCCTGTCTCAATCCAAATTGAACTGTATGAAATAAAAAGGCACATTTGTCTTGTAGTAAATAAAAAGGGCGACCTGGATTTTTTAAAATACTAACATAAAATACACATTCTGCTACTCTCTTGAGAAGAAAAATAAATAAATCTATTACTACACATTTAAAAAAATGAATGCCATATTAGTTTTTTGTTACTTTGTTCTGAAAGCTGAACCTGCTGCAGCAGTGCTGCTCCTCACAGAGAGAAGAGGGAAGAGGCTGTGCGAATTACTTTACATTGTGGATAAGGGTGGATAGCCCCCATTGTTCTGTGTGTCAAAATGAAAGACAGCCCACACACCTATCAATCATCAAACCGTGGGGTCTTATTTCATTACGTGTTGATTTCTATCAACACGTAATGTTGTATCGATGTATATAGAGATGTACTACCGCAAAAGTATTCTCCGTCGGGACTTCCTGCAACAACACCACGCCGTTATCGTGATTCTGATTGGCCAGAAGACATTATCAAAGATCTTCTATTGAGAAGACGATCACTACGTGACAAAAGTTTTCAAAACCGTTTCTCGTCTTCGTATTCTTGTTTTTGGCGTGAGAATAGTTTGGGCAGCGTGAGAGCGTGAGATTGAGAGTGAAAGCGTGTGTCACACGCCAGATGCGTGAGAGTTGGCAACCCTGAGCTAACCAGATGCTAACAACACGGTCCATGCTGACACCGGTCTCTCCCTCCCCCTCTCTCCCTCTCTCCCCCTCTCTCTCTCTCTCACATGCGCTATTGCCACACACACACACACAGAGCCGAGCTTGAATGACACACGTTTATTTCCATGCAACTCTCTGATTGGTCTGGTGTCATGCCTCTGTTGCATTCACTGAACACGGGAAATTACAGTGCTGCCGTCCTCTCTTGTGTCATGATGAGGTTCACGTAAAGCACGGTTAATGTTGTAGTGCCGAGAGAAGGGAGTCGGAGGCGGTGCATCAAAGGTACAAATCTGGCTTTATTGAGCAGCAGAAATGCACATGCTGTCGGGTCGCAGCCCGAGAAGAGAAGAGAAAGCGAAAGGGACACACACACAGTAGGTACCCCGGAGGTACCGTCAACATATATGTCCGTGCGGAAACAATACCCCCAACCTGTAGTTCCTGGATTGAATTACTGTATGTAACCCCGTTAATTAGTGATCACTACACAAGCCCCCCCAGAATTCAACCATGGACACAATCCTCGCGTCCGGGAGGAAGCACCACAGGGGCCGAGGAGGGCGGGGCCGCCGGCGAGGGCCGGGCCACGGAACGGGCCGTCGGAAGGGGGCCGCAGGAGAGGGTAGGGGCCCCAACGAGGGCGAGGGCCTCCCCACCGGAGGGTGGGGGGCGGGCCGGAACGGGCCGTCGTCAGGGGGCCGCAGAAAGCAGGGTCGCTGTGTTACGACATGGGGTACGGGCGTGAAAAACCCGGAGGAAGTCCTCGGGAGGAAGGAGCCGTGTCCCCGGGAGGAGGGAGCCGTGGACAGGGGAAAGGCCAGACGGAGCGCCGTCGAGGCGAACCGTGAGCTGCGGTTAGAGGAGAGGCCAGGCAGGGTCCGGGAGCGCGCCACCCACGGGCCGAAGAAGGCGCGGGCGACGTCCGAAGCAGCTGCCGAGGCGAAGGAAGAGGCCAGACAGGGTCCCGAAGCGCGCCACCCACGGGCCGATGAAGGCATGGGCAACGTCCGAAACCGTAGAGTCGAGGCGAGACGGGGTCCAGAAGCGCGCCACCCACGGGCCAAAGAAGGCGTGTGTGACGTCCGAAGCCGCCGTCGAGGTGGTGAAAAAGCGAGAGGGTCCACACGAGGCCGACCAGACATGGTCGAACCTCCTCTCAGGCACCAGAAAAAAACTCAAAAGGCTCGTCCTGTCCATGAACAAAAACAGGTGGGCGAAATTGTGAGAGGAGCCACACGAGGCCGACCAGACGTGATCGAACCTCCTCTCCGGCACCGCAAAAAAAAACAAAAAAAAAAACAGTCGGATGTCGATAGCCGCTGGGAGCTGCCAGTCGTTAGCTGTTGCTAGCTGTCGTCGTTAGCCGTCGGTAGCAGCTAGCTGTTAGCAGTCGTGGCTAGCCGTTCTCGACGGCCGGTAGTCGCTGTCGTCGTCGGCCCCGGAGCCTCTGCCAGGCGGCGTGCCCCCACCAGGGAAGGTGCTGCAGCGTGTAGTGGCAAGCACCCCAGGGGTAAATCGCGGGGCGGCCAGGAGGAACCGGCTAGCATCTTTGGCCAAAGCGCGGGGCTCAACACTAGCCGAGTTAGCTAGCGCAGCCTGGACATGCAGCCGCATGTCCCGAAGAACCAGCTCCATGAGGTAGAAGTCGGGTCCCTCCATACCTAGCAGGTCGTGCATCGTCTCCTCGTAGTAGGAAGGCTTGCTGCCCTCCAGTGCCGAGACGAAGCGGGAATGGTGAGCGACGTCCTCAGCCATTCCGTGGGGCGCACCGAGCCTCAGTCTGTGCGCACGTGGCAGCCACGGACGTCTCCATAAATCTCCGGCATTTCGAGAAAAAGTATGTTTTTTGCCGTGTTCGATTCAGTCTCGGAACCTTCGCGAGACTTATGTCGGGGTCACCAATGTAGTGCCGAGAAAAGGGAGTCGGAGGCGGTGCATCGAAGGTACAAATCTGGCTTTATTGAGCAGCAGAAATGCACATGCTGTCGGGTCGCAGCCCGAGAAGAGAAGAGAAAGCGAAAGGGACACACACACAGTAGGTACCCCAGAGGTACCGTCAACATATATGTCCGTGCGGAAACAATACCCCCAACCTGTAGTTCCTGGATTGAATTATGTAACCCCGTTAATTAGTGATCACTACAATGTATTATATTATTGAGGGAGAATTGTCCGGGGCTACAGAAAAAACATTCGGGGCTAAAGCTCCGGATGCCCAGGCCAGGCGACGCCACTGGCTTGGCCAATGCTCTGATTGAAATGCCCTGAGTCTTACATCATGTCTGAGGATCAAGGGTTAGTCTGTGTGACTTTTATGTGAATGTTTTCGTTTTTGAGGTTCAGCTTTATGTGTCATGTTAGCCGATCCATCTGTCTTTGTTATTTAGTATTGTCTCATCTTTTTCACAAACTTTTTTTCCCATTTTGTTGCATTCTTCTCTGAAGCACTTTTAGTGGTTTACCACATATACAAAGGGCATTTAATGTGAGACATATGGGGTGGAATAAAGACAGGGGCTCACATTTGAACCATTTATTCTCTGATCAAAGAGGGAGCCGTAGAAAAAAAACATCAATCCATGCAGTTTAACTGGAATTTTAATTCAGAGCGGGTAAAGCTTCAAGTGACATCTTTTTAAAAGACTCAAATACCCCAAAAATATTAAGCTTTAGAAATGTGTCATTCAGACGGTAAACATCAGCTTTATTAAACTCCTTTATCTTTTGCTTCACTGCTGTGCTATTCAGCAATTTGCATGGACAGGTACTTACAATTAAAATATATATTGACATACTTCAGTCCAAAAAGCTTCCTGAATCCAGTCCGGAAACTATTGGCTGGCAGATATTTGTAATCCCTCTAATAAAAGCAGAAACACTTATCTCACAAAAACAGACACAACAAATCAATCACTCCTGCAGCAGGACGGTTGCTTTGTCATTTCACTCAAACGTCTTCTGTCTGTGCTTTAACCGGTCAAAAACTCTGTCAACTGAGAATTCTTTGCAAATATTCAAAGAATGAATGTAATTTTAAACATATTTGCATAAACAGTAATTATCATAAGGGTCAAGGTGACATTAGCCTGACCAACAAAAAAAAGCCCAACAAATCCAACAATGTGGGAGCTGTAGCTTACAGCTAACTGGTAACGGCTAAAAGCTAACAGGTAACAGATTACAGTTTGCAGGTAACAGCTAACTGGTAACGTTAAACGGCTAACAGCTAACCCATAAGGGCAAACAGCTAACTCTTACATTGTGTCTTGGTGCCCCTGCTAGCTTTTCTGTCAATACATGTACACTGAATATCGTAGCTTTTTAGCAAATATTTAAATACCTCTGAAGGTCACATTTGACTGTTAACCGGATGACTCGTGATTTAAGTAGACTTTGATAGATTGATCCATGTACCCTGAGGTTGTCATTGCGTTACATTGAGTGTTTGCTGAGCTCTTTGATTGGCTGAACCATTACAAACTTTTAGGCTTCTGTTACTCAAAACCTATTTTGCTGCAGTATGATCTTTATTTGATTAAAATGTAATCTTTAAAATCAGCTTATCAACCAGCATGGTGTGTTTCAGTTGTTGGCTCAGCCGGTCACAGGTCTCTGTTGACGTGTAGCTTCTTGTCTCTGATGTGCTGGAGGAGGATCTTCCCTCTCTGCTCCACAGTGTGGATGAGAGTCCTGAGGCCGCTGGCACCACCCTGGCTGTCCCAGAACTCCCTGTCTGTGTACAGGGAGCGCAGCAGAAGACTCTCCAGACAGCCTGACTGCAACACCGACACTGCATTCTCTGGAAACCTGACAACAAACACAGCATTATGTTTGATGAGTTATAGATTCGATACAGCTGCACATGTCAAATCCTCGAGTCTAGAGGCTGTAAAATGGTGTTGGAACACATTTTTAGAAATTCCAGATACATCTTAAAACTAGCATTGGTTTGCTCACACACATTTCGGTGAATTTCATTGCCTCTCCAGGAACCGTGCCTGGATGACTGCTGCTTCAACTGTGTTTAGGAAGACCAGTGTCCAGTATAATATAATTAAAGTCAATTAATATTCACTGAATCATGGGCGTCACACAAGTGGGCTGAACGAATACCAAAGCGCTATGAACCCAATTTGAACAGATCTTTCTGTGATTGAAATGTAATAAACAGATTACAAGATAAGAGGATAACAAGATAACTACACCATGATGGGGATATGCGAAAGGTCTAAATTCATGCTTTGTCAGGAACCAACGTAAGGACGTCAGTGATGACAGGAGCCATCCCAACTCAAGCAGCGTCACACTCATTTCTCGCTCAAGTTGAAAAACGTCAACTCTCGCTGATACACAAATAAGTTACATAATTCGCATAATTCGAGTCTTTGCATGGACTTTAAATCTAATTACGGCTCAATCGTGAAACATTTCCTTACATCAGTGTTTCTCTGTGCCTGCGGTGAGCCCAGAAGAGTTTCTGACGTCTGTGTGGTGTAGCGTATTGAGCCTGCATGATTGAATGAAGCAATAAATATCTAAAATATGCCCCCCCCCCCCCCTATTTTAAACATGATAGCCTATCATTTGTACTCACTCATCAATGCCCTCGACCAGCCTGAAGTTCAGGTTGTTGGCGGACTGCTGCGGTCTGCCTGCGTTGTCTATGAACACCAGTCTGGAGGGATCAGCCCTCCTCACCTGAACACACACGCACACGCACACGCACACGCACACGCACACACACACACACACACACACACACACACACACACACACTCACTTTCTTTGCTTCATTTGTTCTGTTTTTAATTCAGTAGGTGAACCTATATGTTCATAAAATAGTGTGTGTGAGCTTAAAGGTAGGGTAGGTAATTCACTTCAGAAATACTTTTTGTTATATTCCATGGAATGCTCTTAACATCCCGATAGCAATGAATACATTAAATGCTTTGACAATTAATATATTCAAATATGTCATCTGTGGAAGCCGTGGCGCTGTGAAAACCCGGCCCGGCTAAAATAACTGGATGGCCTACCTGCCTGTCAGCCTTCCATCTCGTGCACAAACTTATCTCGTGCCCTCATTGGTCATGTGCGCGTTCGTGTGTGTTGGAGGAGGGGCTCTGTAAGGAAGTCTGAAGGAAGGGGCAGATTTTTTTCGGATGCGTACTTTCAAATTCGAGCGCACTCGAGCTGGTTTCTCCATTCTTACCTACCCTACCTTTAACTGTGTGTATTAAACTAAAACGGAGCATTTTCTGTCAGCTCTGATTTTATTTCTGATTCTTTAAACTGTAGTTTGTGCTCATGTGTTTCATTGTTGGTGTATGTTTGGTCGTGCAGTGAAACTGTTCCTCCGATGGTTCCTCTCTCAGGTGTGGAACTTCTCAACCTGCTGCCACATTTCCATCCCACACTGGAATACTAAATACTCATTCTGACTCTGGTCTAGCCTTTTGGAAACTGAGCCAATATTGACTTAGACCTGCATGCCTCATGTAGGACTTCTGCCTGAAATGAAAAAACACTGAGCAGAAAACTAATTTGATCCTAAATATCTTGGTTTCTTCTTTTCTATGGTCACATTGTTCTGTTGTCTTAGATAACACACATCTTATTTATATTTATTTTCGCTTGTATTTATTTGCATTGCATTTGATATTGAGGTATACTAAAAGAAATGGAAAGTAATCAGTTGACATTCCTTTTATATTGTGACTTTTATAGTATGATTAAGTTACTGATTACATTTGTACAGGTCATTTGTAATTAGAACATAATACATTTGAATAGTAACCCTCCCTGTTAATGACACCAGTTCTCTCTCTCTTAATGTGTTCTTGCATGTGGAGTTGAAATATGATCAGTATTGTGTGTAAGACATACCAGGATGTGAACCAGCAGCAGTTCCTTGGTGTTGCCACACTTGGTGTACAGCAGGTTCTCCACACAGAGGTCAGTTGGGTCGGGTTCAAAGCCACAGCAGTACCTGTCCAGCCGGTCATTTACCTGCAGCAACACACAGAGCACAGGGGTTAGCCGGGAGAGACTGAGGAACTGCTCGGCTTGCATTGCACTGCTTGTCTCTGGAAGGAGCCAGCGGCGCTGGGATTGTTTTCAGCTTGTTAGCGTGTCAGGGACAGATTGTGTCACCGTAATCTGTGCAACATGCAGTCACTAGACTAAACAAATATCTAGAAGCTAGGCTCGGAAAAACTCAATTATCTTAATGTTGTTTGTTTTGTCCACCACTTTATATGGTGGTTGGGCATTATCTTCAAGATAGATAGATAGATATATACTTTATTAATCCCAAATTAGGACATCTAAGGTGACTTTGACTGGTTAAACCATGATCACACTTTAAACTGATTTCAAACTATAAACTGAGACCATTTCAAACATGTAGACTGCTCTGAGCGTCCATCGATTTCCCCTCAGAAGAATCTGCCTGTTAGCAGTCTGCAGGAGTGTACATTTCAACTTCCACTCCAATTGTCACCTTATCCAGAGTGTGCCTATCCTCCCTAGGGTGTCCTCCCCTGCTCTGGTGTTTGTGAATGATTCCTTCACGCTGCTCCTCTGCCTTTGGTGTTCAGTTTCCTGCTGTCACAGCCCAGGGAGGTGTTAACAGAGCAGATAGGAACAAGTGTTTCGAGGCACTCATCGACTCAGCAGATCAATAGGAAGCTATTAGAGCTTGGCCCTGTAACAGGGAGCGACCTCTGGCAGCGAGGGGAAGAGAGCTGCCTCATGGGTTATCATATTCAACCCTACACACACTGTAGAGGGGCTTTGGATACACATTCTGTCTTAGTGTGCAGGCAAAACTAAATAGGACAAAATGACCTGGTGGTAAAATCAGTATGACTGCAGTTCTATACAAAGGTGCAAACACAATTGTCTGTTCAGAGGACAGTATTAGTTTATTATCATATAAGACAAAGGAAAGCAGCAAATCAATTAATTCATTAAATAATCATTTGTCTTGACCTGAATGATCTGATTACAACAGACTCTCTTTTATTTTAAGTTTTAATACGTGTAAGATTTGTGTCAGTGTTAAAGAGGTTGGAAGCTGATTAATTACACTTCCAGATGTATTTTCAGCATCTGGTCCCTAACAACAGGTTCAGAGCTCATTGTTTGGACACTTTCCCATTATATACTTGATATATGATTTATAAATGAAATATGATTGAGTATTTACTCTTAAGTACTTCAGTCAGCCAAGATAAGAGCTGTTCGATTTCTCTAGATGGTAAGGAAAGGAGCTTCAATGCCTCTTTAAAATGTCCCTAAGCATTGGATACACTTGACCACCTTATATAAAAGGAAAAGAGATAAGGCCTGTTCCACAATCAATCCCTGCTGCAACATTTAAAGTGATGCACCATTCGGACATTTACGAAAACAAACAAGACTGAGAAATGTAGATCATGTTACAGTGCTTATTAAGCATTTTCAATCCTATGCTGTAACCTTAGGAAGTTAAGTCATAATGCTTTGATCTTTGAGCAATAGAGTGCCACAGTGACGCGTCCTAAAACCCTAGTCTATCGATTAGATTTATGATTCGAAAAAACGTTTTTTGTCGAAGGAACCGGAAGTGGTAAAATGCTAACATACTTCCGGGTTTTAGGACGCGTCACTGTGGCACTCTATACGTTAAACCCATAGGAGAACGCTCATTACTGTAAATGATCACATCATAATAATGTTGGATCCAGTTAGATCCTCTTAACGCTGCGGGCGTCCTGATGAGTTCTTCTTCACATCCTGATATTTCACTGTTAAGGAAAAGTGGCTGAAAAAGACATACTGTCGTGCCCAATTGTTAGGGAAATTCAACCGCAACCCTTGTTTTGTTCTATAAATACTTCCCTCTGTTTTTGGGTTGGCGCTGATAGGGACTTCATCATTAGCTGTTGACAGGGGCTTAAACACAGAGTATCATGATATACAGTCTCAAAGTTTTGTGAACGTTTTTGCAATTTTGTAAAGTTACAGGTTTTTTAAGACACGACTGGCCGAGCTCAAGAAAGGGATCATGGTGTCTGAACTGTTTAAGGGGGCCGATGCAAACGCACTGTTTTTGACATAAGATAAGAATATTGTTTGACATGAAATGAATAACCTTAGCTATGCATAGAAAATACAAGTACCAATAAAATATCATCAATCAATAAATCAATATCAACATCAATGGATTTCCATTACATCTCACTTGATTTGGTAGCATAAACCTGAAATACCTGATGTTTTAGGCATATGACTCAGTAATTGTGTTTTGTTTAACCTGTTTTAACATTTCAGTGTTTTAAAAAATAAATATTGTACTGAGAGCTGATATTCTGAATTAGTTTTATATTAAAGTTGATACGTTTAGAAATAGTACAAGATTTGTTGGGGTATATCTTCTTTAAAAAGTTTTACCTGTGATCTTACAAGGTTTTTAAGCTTTAACTCCAGTTACAGTAGGGTTGTTTTTGTTGTTTCATTTTGAAATCCCGTTAGTGTTGTTGTGGCAGCCATTATCAATGTTAATCACCATTCAACCTGCTAAAGGCCCATTGGTTTGTGTTGAGAGCAATTTGCAGGCTGGCAGGAGTGGCTATCACAGCTGTAGCCAACTTGGGGATCAAGCCTGTGTCCTTATAAACCAGCATTTTCCTGAAGCACCAGCCATGCCAAAGCAAGACAAAGGAGTTTCGTAGACAGCAATCTATCACATAACCATTTTAACTAGAACTAAACAAATATGACCCATTATGCAGACATCCAGTTGAACTCTTCTGCTCCACTTCAATGTGCTAGGTGACGCCAGCATTAGCTGCTTACAGAAACCTAGCTCCTTCAGCTTACTTTGAATTGACTGATTTGCTGGACTAAACTTCAGTCAAACATGTGTTTCTGTATAATCCAATTAAATTACAATACATTTACTTACCCAGTTCCAGTATGTCTCCCCTCCTCCATAGCTCATGGTGATCTACTGTATGTAGACTCTGTCCTCTTTTCTCACTACCCCAAATCCCTTTAATTTGAACATGCCACTGTTCTGTGTAGTACTGCTGTCACTATGAGTCATGTTGTGTGTGTGGTCTTCTGTGCACACATGTGGGTACTGAGTGTGGTACAGAGCTTACCTGTAATAAGAAGTCGAAGAGAGCCAGTCTCCCCCACTCTGGGTGGTCCACTCCCACACAGGGCGCTGTCTTCAGGTTTGCTTCACTCCCACAGTGGGCCTGCAGCAGCTTCTGGTACCTGGCCCACCTGAGCGGTACTGAGTTCTGGTCATTGTCTTTATCAGCCAGGTGTTTAATGTCTGGATCCCACCACACTACAGGTCTGGGTGTGCCGCTGATATATCGGTACGGTAAAATGTCACTGTGGAAGGTCCTCAGCACAGCAGGGAGACTCCTGTTGAGTCCCAGCACCCGGTCCAGGTGGAAGGAGAACACTTCAAACCAGTCGTCAGTGCGTTTGACCAGGGAGCAGAGCCCCTGCTGGCAGCGCTCACTGTGGGTCTCTGCATGGCTTTGGGAAGGTGGATCACTCTTCTGTGAGGGAGAAATACACTTTTACAACTCTTTACATTTCGTTTTTATTTATAAAACACCTTTTTGTTTTAGACACCTAGCCCAATACCTGGTGCCTCAGGTAAAAGCTAAGAATATTTTCGTTGGAATGGCCTCACTTTGTAGATACAATTTGTATATGTAAGTAAAACAATCAAAAAAACCTTTTAGCCAGCAGTTAAAGGGAAATATTGCCTGATATTATGTGGATAATACTGAAGTGTGCGTTATATTGACAATGATAGCTGATGATTCCAGGCAGTGGAAGCTCCTCGCTCCTCAACTGTAATACTCTGTCACGGTCCAACCCATGTCTCTGACTCCTAATGTTACCCGGGTCTAGTCTAGAAAACTGTAAAAGTGTTGATTTAATTGTTAAGTTTTGTATGTTTACAGGAACTGGTGCAAAAACCAGGCAGCTTCCAAACATCAGATTTTCAGATTCTTCAATCAGATGTGAGTGTGACTACAGCCACAGTTCACTCCGTCACAAAGTGGAATTGGGCCTTAGTTTCCCCTTTTCCCTGTGTGTGCCGTGGGTTTGGCTTTCCTTGCAGGCAGCAGGCTCAGCTGTCCATCATCATCCTATCAACACAGCATATCTACTACAGTCCTCCAGCAACTGGAGTTTCCTTGCCAGAGTATTTTCCTGTGTTTTGATGCTAATATTTCTCCTTGTGCTACCAGTGGATCATCAGCTCACCTGCCAACGGACCCTCCCGACAGCCTGCTTGCTTCTCCCTTTGCCACACCATTAGGCTTCAAGCCTCACCTGACTGCCTCCCCTTCCATACCTCCACTATCCTGCCATATCTAGCCCTTCCCTCATCTCTTGACTGAGTACAACCTCTGTAAATCTGTAAAACTTCATTCCCTCTCGAGTCTGTGTTCTGCGACTGGGTCCAGTTTTTAGAGTAACCTTAACACAGCTGCGGTGAAAACTGCACAGCGCATCACTAGGACATAGCTGCCAAAAAGAGCTACATATATAAAAACATATCATCTACAAACAGTTAATTCCAAACAGTGTATCTGTGTACCTGCTGGGGTGCAGGAGGATCCAGTGCCACTTGGAGCACCTGTCCATGTGCTGGCACCCTGGCCTTACTGACCACCTGGCCCCCTGCCAGGAGCTCCATCTTCTGGATGTCCTCCTTGCTGAGCCAGGGCTGGAGCTCTGGGCTGACCCTGATCCTCCTCCGGTCACTGCCTGGGAAGTCCTGCTCTCTGAAGCTCCGACACCAGGCGCCCTCCTTTTTCTTCATGGCTGTCTTTTGGTTGGACAAAGCCGAGCCAGGATTCTTTTCCTTCTCTTCCGAGGGATTGTGTTGTTTTTTCAGATCCCTAGAGGACTTTTTCACAGCCTGCCAATCCTTAGCGACTTTGCCAGATTTCCCAGAGTGATTTGTTGCTGGTCTGTTGTTTTCCTTGTGATGTTGACCTAGCTTTGCACTTTGTATTGGTGTGTCTGCTTTCCTGTGCCATCTGGCTGCCTGTCTGTGTGCAGCCTGACTGCCATTTACCCGTGCAGAGTGCTTCACCACAGCACTGTGGTCGCTTGGCTTAATTCTATGTTTTGGCCCTGTGTTGTTAACCGCAAACCAAGAGAGATTGGCGCCTGCCAATTCTTTTCGTTTTGAAGCAATGCCATTGTTTTTATGTTTATTTCTGACAAAGTCTGGGTGACCTCTGTCTTTTATGTTGTTCTTGTCCTCACGAGCAACAGGTTTAGCTGGCACTGAATGTTTAAATGAGTCTTTTGGAGAGGGTTTCCAGGTCCTGCTCTGGATGTGAGTGAGTTGCTGCTGGTTAGAAGAAACAGGGGGTGAATTCATGTCTCTGGGCCTGGGTCTCAGCTCCCCGGTAGAGCTCAGGGCTCGGGACGACCTCCAGTCCATGTCAGAGCGCGGCAAAGGACGGGGCAGGGTCATAGCCATCACAAAGATCGCGAGGAAGAGGAGGAAGAGGGGAAAGAGGAAGAGCAGCCCCTTTTGACCACAGCAAAGTTTTGACCACATGCGCCAGGCCTGTGAGAAAAAAATAGACAAAAAGAACCATGATTATAACGGGGTGGTAGCATACATCTCAAAGATAGCTTTTGCACAGGGGCTAACCAAAGGCTGCACTGAGAGCAAATGAGTCACACTGAACATGGGGAGGGAGCAAAACACACTGTGCTGAGGAGTGAAATCACAACAGACATTAACCTTTGAGAATTTGCTGACAGAGGGAGCATAGCTTAAACATCAGAATATAAAGCTTGTTGAGGCCTGCTCTGTGTTTCTTGTCATTTCCAGCGGAATAGGACTTATCCAGGTGAGACTAATATAATTGTGCTGTTCATACATGCAATGCACAACAAGAAGAAAAAGCCTGCCTCTGACTGCTCCCCCTCCCTTCCCCTATTTCTGTGGATGCAGAGTGAAGGAATGTTTCACACCATTGATATGTCTTCCACATCTCAGTGCTGTTAACAACTTTCCCATGTCCCTACACCTGTGAAAGTATTCCATTATTATTTCCAACAGCTGGAATGCCCTGAACCTGTCTCCCACACTTTTTTTTATAGGAGCAGGATCCCAATGTGAGACTCAAATATATATCTTACCATTGTTAACATCGTTTTACTATGTCATGGTGAGGTGGTCCACCAGGTGGAGGTGAACTCTGGCAGCTAAAGTACCTTGTTAGGAGTTAATGAAGTCATGTTACTGAGTCTTTGCTGCATCACACTAAAGGAATGGGATTATTGCTGAGAGGCTGCTAACCTCTGAATGCTGTATGTCTTTCACAGCTAATCTGAAGATTGCCTCTGTCTCACTCCAGCAGCATGAGGAGGTGGTAACACTCACATTGCTTATATTTCTTTACCTTTTCAAAAACAAAAACCTTATATCTACAACAATAACTTGATGAACAAATTAGTGATGGACAGAAAATGATAAGTAAACTACTTTGATTGTCATGTAATTGCTTAGGGTGTTATTGATTTACTTGTCTCCCATCTGCAGTCCCTCCTGCGTTAAACATTTTTCAAACCCAGTTTAGATTTGGCCACGGCCACTTCGGAATGGCGAAAGCGTTGATGTACATCTATGCGACTGAGTATGGATGTTTGATGTCCCCTTCTCAACAACTCTCAAGTAATCTCACGTCTATTCTGGCACTACATTTGATCAATTTACTGTTTATCAGACTACAAACAGTTAGATAACTACCCTGTCCTGTTGTCCCTGTCCCTCACTTCCTGCCGTGTAAGGCTGTTACACACCGAGCCGATTATCGGCGTCGATAGATGTCGGGTTTTTCGGCCGTGCCGACACCTTCCGCCGCCGATTCGACATGTCGAATCGGGAGGCTGTCGGCCAAAGAAATCACTCTGATTGGCTGTTCAGCTTAGCGAATCAGTGCATGAGAAGCGAAACGGAAGTGAGGGACCCAAACAAACTATTAAGAAGGCAAATCTGAGATTTTATTTAACTCCAGCTCTCGACACAGGTTCGGGAAAGCCCCATGAGCTTCTCGCTGTAGAGTGAAAATGGAACGCACACACTATTTGTTGTTTGTTATATCACGCAGTCTGTTCTTCTTCTCTTGGTTATCACGCAGTCTGTCTTCCGGTTGTTGCCTCTTTTGAATGACGAATACACACTACCGCCGCCTGCTGGTAAGGAGAGTTATTGCCACTCACGCATGCGCAGTTCGTACGTGCAACTTGGCCGTCGGCTGAAGTCTTTGCGGTGTGTTCCAGTGCGAAACATGGCCAAGACGCAGGAGACGTGAGGCGACGTTCCGTCAGAACGTGTTCTTTGGTGTTCTTTAGTGTCAGTTTGGTGTGTAAGAGGCTTAAAGCCTCTCAAAGGTGGGGTAGGTAAGTTTGAGAAACCGGCTCGAGATACACTTTTTGTTATATTCCATGGAATGCTCTTAACATCCCGATAGCAATGAATATCTTAAGTGCTTTGACAAAAAATCCATAAAAAAATTCATCTGTGGAAGCCGTGGTACTGTAAAAATCACAACCAATCATTTTAGCCGGCCCGGCTAAAATAACTGGATGGCCTACCTGCCTGTCAGCCTTCCATCTGTGCACAAACTTATCTCGTGCCCTCATTGGTCATGTGCGCGTTCGTGTGTGTTGGAGGAGGGGCTCTGTAAGGAAGTGGCAGATTTTCTCCGGTTGTGTATTTTCAAATTCTAGCGCACTCGAGCTGGTTTCTCCGAAATTACCTACCCCACCTTTAAAGTGGACATATATATATATATATATATATATATTTGACAAATATATTGTAGGGCCATACCTATATAAAACATGTCTGTGAAGTTTTTTTTCAAAATACCAAACAGATCATGCATTTTAGCCATGCCTCATTTCGCTCTATTTGCTCTTTTCCAGCCCTGTTTTTGCAGGGGGCTGATTCTGTGACGTAGCTTTAATGCAAATGAGCTTCAGCTGACCAAGCCCCCCTGCAGGAGAGGGGAGCGTGCTCTGATCAGCTGCTGGGCTCTCATAAGAGGGGGAGGAAAAGAGAGGCTCCGTCCTCCGTGTTTTATTCTTATATTATTATATAGAGTCGTTATTCATTTGTTTTAAAGCTCAATAAATAACAAAGAAGACCTTTGACCGGTACTTTTCTAATTTTGTCCGGAAGATTTAAACTTTAACGGACATGTTGACCGGCGAAAAAAAATCTAACTGAAACTCTGCCGCACGGTCCCCTCGTCCCTTGGAAGAGGCGGAGAGGTGGGTGTTTGTCATCTGCTGGTGGACTAACCGGAGAGAATTACAGTGAGGGAGGGATTACATTGAATTACAGCAGCAGGAGCAAACGCTTGCCTCAGGGAGGGAGAAAAAGAGCCAGAGCGGAGAATAAACAGAAGGGCAACCATGGCAACCATGCACGGGAATTCTTCTTCGCTGCTTTTGTGGCAGACTACAGCGCCACTTACAGGCCTGGTATATGTACTACAGAGTCTCCAGCGCTTTCGAGCGGCAATGGCCGTGGCCCAACCCCCCATTCCCCTGATAGGTGGAGAGTTGCCCATATAGGCGGAGCACCCCTTTTCTGACGTCAGAACAATTCCAATCTGTATCAGCTCCGTTGCAGCCCCGTTTTTAGAGATTTGGGTATGGAGGAAAAGAGAGAGGGTTGTGTTTTCTGACACTTGGTGAGTTCCCTGACACACCGGGGACACATATTCATGTATAAAAGACAAAACTGCATTTTGCATGATAGGTCCCCTTTAAGGTAGGGACACACCAAGCTGACACCAAATAACTGACACAGACGGACCCGACTGTTGTCTCGCCTCGCGTCTCCTGCGTCTTGGCCATGTTTCGCACTGGAACACACCGCAAAGACTTCAGCCGACGGCCAAGTTGCACATACGAACTGCGCATGCGTGAGTGGCAATAACTCTCCTTACCAGCAGGCGGCGGTAGTGTGTATTCGTCATTCAAAAGAGGCAACAACCGGAAGACAGACTGCGTGATAACCAAGAGAAGAAGAACAGACTGCGTGATATAAACAAACAACAAATAGTGTGTGCATTTTCACTCTACAACGAGAAGCTCATGGGGCTTTCCCGAACCTGTGTCGAGAGGTGGAGTTAAATAAAATCTCAGATTTGCCTTCTTAATAGTTTGTTTGGGTCCCTCACTTCCGTTTCGCTTCTCATGCACTGATTCGCTAGCTGAACAGCCAATTTGAGTAGGGCGAGAGCACGCTCATCGTCGGCCTGACATCCATCGACGGCCAAAATCGGCTTGGTGTGTCCGGGGCTTTACACACCAAACTGACAACTTCCGTGGGGGGTGAGTGGACTGCAGCTCCAGAGACGCACCTTCGTTAGCCGCTTTAGCAAATCCTGCTCCAAGACCTTACAGCAGTTTTGGGCAAGCTGAATATTTGTGTGTTGGAAAGTTACCATATAATCAAGTACTGCACTTATGTTGTTGTTATTATTATATAAATAATAATACATAATTATATATATGATGTTGTTTTTTATACTTGTTTCCTAATTTATTCTTCTTAAATCCATGTTAAATTAATATTAAACGATTAGATAGCTCTGTATAACTTTGATCGTCACATCCTCCTCATATTTTACATGCGCTATTTTCGTCAATCTACTTTAAAAAGATGGCTGTGACTGGCTGTCAATTCATGACATTCTGACACTCTGACGCTGCGTTGATGCTTCTGTCATGCTGAAGTTCGCCATGGTCAAATCTTTACTGGGTTGGTAATCGATAAACAAGTCTTTCTTGACCTCCTACATATCCCTTACTTGTTTTGACTGAGCATCCCTAATAGGTGTCCAAGCATGTACAGCTAAGTGTTGCTTATTGTGGAAGTTTGAACGTGAGTGTGTTACCGATACTGTGCAGAAAACTTACCAAGACATGGCAAAGGTCAACATGAGACATGCTATAATTGGAACCACACTCTTTGTTGCAAGTTTTTATTACAATGAGAAAAAATAAGAAATACTGTAAAGCCACATCATACAAACACCAGAAGAGTTGTGTGTTAATGCACACACACCTATTCCCCGTATAACCATCCCTCCTCCTGATGGAGCAGGTGTCTAAAAGCTGTCTTTCCTCTCTCTTTTTATATCGCTGTTCTTCTCTTCCAGCTCAGGGCTGCAGGAAAGTATTCAGCATTATGTTGAGACATGCAACAAGTTCTGCAGCTAGCCAGCTAGCCTCAGGAGAGGAGGAGTGCAGGGGAATTACATCCAGGAGGAACTTATTATGAGTCACACAAACAACTATAAGAGGATTAACATAAGAAGCATGCCCCAAGGGGGAATCCTGTCCAACAACCGCTGGAAACAAGCCATCAGCTTGGGAGTGATTACAAACACTGAGTTATATTTCTGAAAGGACTCAAAGGGCAGTCAGTTTATATTTTGCCAAATAATTTAGGTGCAAAAACAGGCTTTCCTAAAACCCATAAACAAATCTTCATGACAGAAAGCCTGACATTGACAACCCAGTTACATTTGAGTTGTTAAGTCTTAATTTCTTAAAGATAGAATAGGGCTCACTTCATCATATTCCATCTTTCTGTTTGACTGGCAAAAAGTCGGCAGGTGTTACCAATTTCCTCAGAGACACTTTGGGCAAAGGCAATCACTTACTCTTGTGCAAAAAAAAATGGACAAGAATGTAGTCAAATAGGGATCACTTTATTACAGGGTATGGTTGTATTATTTAATTTGTTGCATCCTCATCTCAGACTTTGCACCACGCATCCAGCACTTATCGTGAAAGACACAATGCATTCACATGTATGAAAGCTACGGTAAAGAAGATAAGGCAGCAGTATTGTCTGGAGCAGGAGCAAACATGCCTGATGCAGATCTATACATTACATAGTTGTGGAAAGGCTGGATGTACTCAATCAAGAGGACTTCCTACGATATTCATTCTCTTTCTCACTTCCCCAGCAGCCTCTAAATTTGACCGAACACATTTTCCCATGATCCCCAACAGCCAATCACTGTGCAGCCGTCACATTTTAAATCTGTTCTCCCCTCTCTGCAGTTAGTGGTTCTTTCAGGCTTCATGGCATTGAAGTCCACTCCAAATACCTCTCCTTTAAATTACATCGTATAAAGATAGGGTCTAATTGCCAAAGACTATTCAAACTTCTATCAAAATAAGTCTCTCCTGATTAAATGATGATCAGATGTGATATTAGCCTTAACAGCATTTAACATGCACCCAGCTGCACACATGTGGACAAGCCAATGACTTAGTTAGCATACATAAAAAGTATACAGTACGGACATCACCCTGTGTGTGCCTTCAGATAATTCCATTTATAGTATTTGAATGATGTCCTGTGGACAAGCGTATATCTAAAGATCTCACAGAGAAACTTTGTGAAGAGGAAACCTTACACTGCTCTTCCTGCCCTGTGTCCCGTCAGCAACTCTCTCCTAAGAAGCAGTGGATGAAATTACCAAGGTGACATTTGGCATGGGTTAAATGATCCTGCTCTTTGTGAGGAAAGTTAAATGTTTCTGTGGTTTCCAGGCATTTTTTCATCCTCCAAGGGAAGTTGTGTGGTTCTTTCTATGGTTTATCAACCTCTTGTGTTAAAGCCTTTGTACATTTTTACCTCTTCTTTGGTGGTGTGCATTTGGGTCTTGAGCCTTGTATCATAGTAACAGTTTATAATGAAGAGCAGTCTTTAGGGAGGGTTTAATCTATTACAATTAGTGAAGTGTTTCAAAAGGTATCGCTGCTCTGCTGAACAAATCAATGCACTTTCTACTTCAGAATGTTTATCACCAAACACTGTATAGACCAGCCTTCCATTAAAGCCTCACACCATTATTATACTGTATATCATAGAGTCCATCAGTGATCTTTTACTAGAACCATACTTCAGTTTTAACAGCCATGCTATCAGCTTTGTGAGGCAATGCTAACATGCTGAGGTTTTTTATACCCTGGGCAAAGGAATAAAGGTTGCAGTGCTTTATGTTCCTCATCTCTGTGTGTGGAGTGAAGCCAAGACATATGATCACATTTCTGAAAGTAATTACTCTCCATATGTCGGCAATGGGCGTGCTCATGTGGTTGGATATGTTCCCAATTGCACATTCCACAGTTCTCCTAAGAGAAAGGTGGAGCATGATCTAGAACAGTGATTCTCAAATGGGGGTACGCGGACCCCTATGGGTACGTTGGGGTACTGCAGGGGGTAAGTGAGATAACATTTAAAAAAAAAGGTTAATTAAAAGAATACCATGCATGATTACAAAAATAATCATAGTACAATAAGTTAAATAGAAAACACCATTTTATATAAAATATTCCTAGAACCACCAAAGGTTCAAGATCCGTTATTGTGCTTAACTGGTTCTTCTCTGTTTGTGGTGTGTGGTCACGTTCTAGTCACTTTGCTCAGCGCTACTTCTTGTTACAACTTTTATTTGCCGTACTCGCCATTAACTGTTATTGCTCAGGTTAATCTCGCCCCCCTCCAACGTAAGCGTGAAGTATTGGTTCTTGCCGGGCAGCCGAGTGGGGCCAGCTAAGAACCGGGTTTCGGTACTGAGAGCCGGCTCCGCTGCGGTGGAAACAGGAAGAACCAGAGCTAAATCAGGCTCTAGCCCAGAACCACGCTGAGCGGGAAGCCAGTTGCAATATTAGATTATAACAAATAGACATTGAAATGGTTAAAACGTAGCAGCACTACAGCAGGGAACATGGACAACGGAGAAAAAAAGAAAGCCAAAATTGAGCAAACAAAATACCGTCAATATCAGGAGGCGTATGCTTTGATGGGATTCACGTCAACACCCGCCCCAGGCATTGTGTTTTTTCTGTTGGGAGAAACTAGCCAACAGCTCGATGAAACCAGCGCACCTCCAGAGACATCTCAGCACCAAACACCTTTGTCATGTTGGTAGGCCAGCGGAGTTTTTCAAGTACAAAAAAACTAGTACAGATCCTCGCAAGAGATGATCAAATCAAATCAAATCAGGTTTTATTTATAAAGCACATTTAAAAGCGATTTTTGGTCGAGCCAAAGTGCTGTACATGTAATAAAAACACATTACTACAAAACACAATAAACGACAATAAATTACAACAGATATAACTTATGATGCGAAAAGCCTCCACAGCATCAGCCAAAGCACTGGAGGCATCGCGGTGTCACTGCTCATCGCTAAAGCACTGGAGGCATCATATGCGGTGTCACTGCTCATCACTAAAGCACTGGAGGCATCGCGTTGTCACTGCTCATCGCTAAAGCACTGGAGGCATCGTATGCGGTGTCACTGCTCATCGCTAAAGCACTGGAGGCATCGCGGTGTCACTGCTCATCGCTAAAGCACTGGAGGCATCGCGGTGTCACTGCTCATCGCTAAAGCACTGGAGGCATCGTATGCGGTGTCACTGCTCATCGCTAAAGCACTGGAGGCATCGTATGCGGTGTCACTGCTCATCGCTAAAGCACTGGAGGCATCGCGGTGTCACTGCTCATCGCTAAAGCACTGGAGGCATCGCGGTGTCACTGCTCATCGCTAAAGCACTGGAGGCATCGTATGCGGTGTCACTGCTCATCACTAAAGCACTGGAGGCATCGTATGCGGTGTCACTGCTCATCGCTAAAGCACTGGAGGCATCGTATGCGGTGTCACTGCTCATCGCTAAAGCACTGGAGGCATCGCGGTGTCACTGCTCATCGCTAAAGCCAAAAAGTCGTACACGATCGCTGAGGACCTAAAACTCCTAAATAGTGTCATTGCAGTGTTATTACATAGTTTGTTTATAATTGCACATTTTTTTCAGCTACGTGTTTTTTTTTAACCCTTTCATGCATTGTGGTCACTACATTAGATACTAATTAAATGCTTTTTGCTTCATGCATGGGGTTTTGCATGGTATAGTTGCACATCAGGCACCACAGTGGATTTTATTATAATATTTGTGTATTGTATTTTATAGTTTTTGCATAATATATCATTTTGTTCATTGGCTTGTTAAACATATATTACTTAAAAATCTGTTTTTTTAAATATCTCATGCATGAAGATGAAAATATCCTTAGTTTGTTGTAATTCATGCATGAAGGAGTTAATAAATCACACACTGATGGAACATCACTATATTGTAATTATTTATATAGGCCTTTTCTATCAAACATGTTCGGGGTCGGTCAGGGGGTACTTGGCTGAGAAAATGTTTCAAAGGGGGTACATTACTGAGAAAAGTTTGAGAAGCACTGATCTAGAAGATTTGCGTGGCCAAAAATAACCAGGGCTGACATTTTAAAATAATTTGCTGACACACAAGAGACACACTTAATATGGGTGTTATTCAAATTACATTTATAAAAAAGATAAAATGACACTGTGCTAAACATGAAGACTATCATAGCTTGCAGAACCACCACTTATTCCTTGAAACGTATTACGTTTACATTCCAACCCCTGATATCGCACATTTAGGTAGGAATCTACCTCTATCTTTGTGAGACTATTAACCTTTCATGTCTGACTTCTCTGCAGTAGGCGACTAGGTGTTCACTGTGGCTGTTATGTAGTTTTGTGCATAGCCAAATACATCTTTAAAGTCTGTTTCCCATATCTCCACACTCAAAACTTTCATCTGTCCTGTGCTGGCATATACCATGTTAGAGCCATCCCTGTGTTTAACTCTGAATGAATCGAAGACTTAGGAATCCTTGTTTCCAAACTCCAGTGACAAATTTACCAAACCTGAGTTGAGTTTGTTCCCTAACAGCTCATCCCGTATAAATGGCGAAACACCGGAGATGGTAAACCACGTGGATGGCACTGAAAGCGGTGTGACGGCAATATTCCCATTGAATAAGGGGATGAAACCCTCTTTAACCCTCTGAGACCCCACATAGGACATAACTTCCTTGCCATACCTCAGTTTACTTTCAAAACACTAAAAGAACGTATTCCAACTTTCAAAAAATGTTCGAGCATGGAATTATACCGGCTCTCGTTTCAGTACACAAAACAACGGAACTGACTGAATCATGAACACCACTTTGTTTAATCTCGAGGCAAACAACACACTGTCAAGTCCTACCGGCTCACTGACAGCCAGTGGCGGCTCCGGGGTATGTCTGGGGTAGGCTACAGCCATACCAAGAAATGGCTTAGCCCCACCTTAGCCCCACTATGAAAAATGATGTTAAAGTAAGCAAAAAGAAGTCCGCCAACTCGCGCCGAGTAAATTGCACAGACAGAAGCTAGTAAGATTGATTTCAGTAGCCACTTGTCTGGAAATGCCGAAGACTAGAAACGGATTTGAAAACTTTTGTCACGTAGTGATCGTCTTCTCAATAAAAACATCTTTGCTAATGTCTTCTGGCCAATCAGAATCACGATAACGGCGTGGTGTTGTTGCAGGAAGTCCCGACGGAGAATAATTTTGCGGTGGAACTACTCTTTATACATCCATGGATACAACATTATGTGTTGATATAAATCAACACGTAATGAAATAAGACCCCACGGTTTGATGATTGATAGGTGTGTGGGCTGTCTTTCATTTTGACACACAGAACAATGGGGGCTATCCACCCTTATCCACAATGTAAAGTAATTCACACAGCCTCGTTCCTCTTCTCTCTGTGAGGAGCAGCAGGTTCAGCTTTCAGAACAAAGTAACAAAAATGGCATTAATTTTTTTAAATATGTCGTGTAGTAATAGATTTATTTATTTTCTTCTCAAGAGAGTACCAGAATTTGTATTTTATGTTAGTATTTCAAAAAATCTCCTGCAGGGGTTGGGTTTTCAGCATGTCAACTCTTTCACCTGTGGGGAAATTGCAGGATTGGCTCCAGGTCGCCCTTTTTCTTACTACTAAGACAAATGTGCCTTTTTATTTCATACAGTTCAATTTTGATTGAGACAGGGAAATAATCTAAACCTCACGCGTGGCATTTCACTGTCAAGGGGCGCGATATAGCGTGTATGTAATTACATTGCAAATACTGACTTGAGCCCCACCACTGTATGGGTTAGCCCTACCATAGATTACCCAACAAAAATACTCTGGAGCCGCCACTGCTGACAGCCAGCAGAATCTCCTCCACAGCAACACTGTTATCCTGCGGGACTACGGGAAAAGAGAGAATAATAAAACAGGAGAGCAGAGAAAAAAAGGGGAGGGACGATAAGAGAAAAGAAAAAGAAGAAAGAGGAGAGGAGAAAAGTAAAGAAAATAAAAAGAGAAAAGGAGAAAAAGAGAAGAATGGGCAGAGCGTTCTCTTGGTTGCCATGTGGCGGTGGAAAGCATGAGTCTGTCTGCTCTGCGTCTGGAACTCATTTTAAATGTGAGACTATAGGGACTGCTCCAAAGACAGATGATAGTCAGGAGATAGGAAATCACTGTTTTGACTTGCCACCAAGCTATTTTCAGCCCTCTTTGCAAAAACTGTGCAGATTGCAAATGTCAAGCAACAGAGGGATTTGTTCTATAAATATTAACATTGGATTACCATTTGCACAGGATCACAGAGCTTGTGCATTTTCTTTCCTTTTGATTTACTGAAATGAAAGGAAACAAGTAGTGATGACTGTCCACAAATACTTTTAAATTAAACATTTTGCATAAACAGCCTCATAATAAAATGGTTAATATCACATGGCTATTCTGCAGAACTTTTGCTTTATATTTTGCTTATCGTGATTTGAACGAATACGTGTTAATTGCAGATGGGCACATTAACCTTGTTAAAGCCTAAAGGTAATTGAATAGTAAAGGATTTTTAAACTTCTTCAACCGAATAGACATTTGTATAATCCTGTACAGCAAAACTGTATCACATATATTTGTATACTCTTTTTTGACTTGGGTAGTTCTCAGAAAGTAAAACAAATGAAAAAACGTGTTGCTTTCTTTTTGGGAACTTAATTTGTCACTAATGTTTTTATTGTCATCATGCCTCTTGCACACACAATTATACCCTTAATTTGTAAAATGCATAAGTCTGGTATGATCTTTTCAAATTAGCTAAACACATACAGATGTGTTGTCCCTGGTTATATTATATAGGCTTAAATAACACTGAGGAAATACATGCACGTTTCACTGCTTTACACTGCTTAGGTTAGCAGAGCCATATCTGAGCTCTGCTTACTCAGCACTTCGCTCAGTGTCTCGGCTTGTTTCATGCTGCACGGCTGAAGGGGAAACGTTAGTCTGAAACAGGCTTACCATGGTTCCTAAGCCCGGCCGAGGGCATTCCACTTCAGCCTCTTCAGGTAGGTTTAACGCCAACACATCCCGTGGAGCGGAGCCCGGGGACCCCCGACAGTCACTGGTCCTGAAGTTGTAGCCGCGCGTAAGTCACTCAACTACTTTATTTTTGGGGAAATATTTCCACAGGTGTCTAAGCAAAAAGGTCCTCAGCTGCACAGGTAACATCAGCGTACTGTCATTATCTTTGCTGCAGATTTAAGTTTGATGAGCAGGCTGTCGCGAGCCCAGCCTCCCTCCCGCGGGAACCCGCTCCTCCACGCGACCGTCTGGGAAAGTGATTTCAAAATAAAAGCCACTGTGTTTACGGAGGGACGTAGTGAAATATGAGAAGTCTTCCCCCTCCACATCATAGCGTCCTCACAGCTGCAAGAAAACTTAAGGAAGACCTGACAAAGGAAAGACTCTCTCGAAACGTTGAGGGACAGACAGACAGACAGACAGACAGACAGACAGACAGACATGACAGAAAAATAGATGGACAGATAAAAAGATAGGCTATATGGCTGGAAAGACGAATGGACAGTGGTGGACTGTAACTAATGTACTGTACTTAAGTACAATTTTGAGGTAGCCTACTTTTACTTCACTTGAGTATTTTCATATTATGGTACTTTATTATTTTACTTTACTAGATTTTGGAGGCATGTTTTTACTTCACTCCACTACATTTATTTACAAATGTATTTACTAGCTACTTTGCAGGTATGGATTTATAATACAGAATATAAATCAACTAATAAATCATAATGTATTAACAAAGGTTTAAAAGCTACCCAGCAGTATATCTATCAGTGGCGGCTGGTGCATTTTTCTTCAGGGGGGGCTCTACCAAAATGTAAGCAAACCAGCGACGTGCAGTCAGGGGAGGCAGAGCCTCACCTGTCATACTCCAATGTAACAGAAAAACAACTAAAGAAAAACTAAATAGTAATAATAATAAAATGTCTCCACTGATCTGTGTTGTAAGTGTGATTTCTGTATGATTCCAATCGCTTTTTATTGTCAAAATCAGCAAATTGGCCGAGCTCCGCTACAACTACATGGGAGCGATGAGGAGTGAGGCAGGGACGAGCTCTGCCTCACGTAAGCCCACAGCAGCGCCATATAGAGAGAGAGTTATGACAACGGAAGTCCAAAATGCTTGATCGTCACGTGGTTCAGAGAGAATCAATAGTTCCCCGGACAGTTCGTGGCGGGACATTTAAATGCATGATTACCGGAGATAGAACTACGATTTTTGGTAATAAGTAGTGAATAAAGGTTTTGATTTGCAATATTTATACAACATACCGATATGTGTATGTATTTACATCAATATGTTTTAAAAATAAAATAGAATCTGCTAATATTTATGGGTAATATTAGGAATAGTGTGAACAGCTAGTTTACTAACATATACATGTTAGGCTAACGTTGCCTTGGTTAAAGAGCCTGTTGCTGTTGTGTATTGCTTTGAATTATTTAAAACAAATATTATCTTCTTAAACAGGTATGGTAGTCAGGAGCATCACTTCCTAATGTTTATTGATATATTTAGAGGGAGGGGATGGCAAGGAATGCTTCAAAATTTAGATTAGATTAATTTCTACCATTTTTTAAATTCATGGTGGTTTCAGTAATCCCATGGTACTTGAGGACATAAGTAATCTAAATGATTAATGTAATCTTTATGATTTTCAGAAAGGACAGGAGACCAACAGGTGACTATCAAAGGACTAGCAGCAGCATGATTATGACGTTAAATGTGTTGTTTTAGGAACATCCATTGTAAATACATGGAATTCAATAAACATTGAATACAGTAGCATGTCATGCAGTTTGTCTGTGCCTTTTCCTCTGTGTTGTCCTGGCATATCGTCTCCACCATGGTTTGCTGTGCTGCCTGGGGATGCTCCAATCGTTCCGAAAAAGGAGTAAGAATCAGAATGTACGGCTTCCCCACTGACACAGACAGGAGGAAAAAATGGCTGGCTCAAGTCAGCAGGAGCAATTTAACAATCAAAACAGACAACCGCAACAAAATATGTGAGGTAATCATATTTTTCACAAAACGAAGACCACACCATTGGGAAGCTTAATGTCTGTTTAATAAAAATAAGGAATAGGGAGAGGCTTGCAAAACTCTGGGAGTTGAGACTCAGGTGCAGGGTGAGGGTCTCAATAGCCGCGTTCACACCGGAGTACTTTTCACCGTACTTTTCGCGTTTAGTTCCGTTAGTACCCCTTATGTCGCGTTCACACCAAAAAGAGTACTTAATCTCGGGAACTTTTACCCCCATTTTTAGTGCCTGCTGATGCTACTGAAGGCAGTACCCAACTCCAAGATGTTCGATCGTTGTTCGAAAAAGTTACTTGAGCTGGGAATCGTGCACAGCGCCACGGCATGCTGGCTAAAAATAAAGAAACTCCGGCAGGACTACAACAAAAATTAAAGACTATAATAACAAGAGTGGTAACGACCGGAAGACCAGTAAATGGTACGAGCGCTTGGATGCTCTGCTAGGCCACAGACCTTCATTCTCCGGGACAGCATCGACCTTTGATTCGGGCACGATGGTGTGGGAGGCCGCTCAAACGGCGGATTCAGAGGCCGACGACCACGACGAAGGTAAAATCAACTACATGCACTGGGGTTTTAATCTGCACAATAATGTTCTCAGATGTACTTTTATTTGCTCAGTAGATCGAGCTAGCCATGCTAGGCTGAACCGCCCCGAGCTGGCTAAGAACATCTAGCTAGCTAGATATTCTCGGCCGCTATGAAAACGTATTGACTTGTGAATAACTGTGCAGTGTTCATGGCACTAATCGTGTGTTTCAGGCGAGGATGGACAACTCTCGGGATTGGAAACAAGCGAGCTTTGCCTTCAAGATCACAGCGCTTGCTCGTGCCCCTTACCAGCAACCAAACGCAAAGGTACACACACTGTAACTTTGTATTGAAAGAACGTTACGCATCGAACTGATGTTCACAATCATGTTTATTTCCTTCTTGGTACAATTATGAAACAGTGTGAAAACGTATTCGCCTAGACCGGCATTTACACATTTTCGCGCCTTTTTACTCTCTCACAAACATTGTAAACATCCGGGCTAGAGGTCACATGACTTCCGGTTAGAAAACTTGCCTCAACAACATTAAACAAAGTTCAAGCAGTGGCGAGCCGTCAGGGCCCTCTAGGCCCTCTGTGAGGGCCTAAGATATTCCAAAAAATAATATTTAAAAACATTTAAAAAAATAATATTTTTTTTAAATATATATTTTTTTAATATTATTTTTGTTATATTTTTCATTAGTTTTACCGAAAAAAAACTTGATTTAATTGTATTTAAAATAACATTTCCAAAGAAATAAATCCTTCGAATCTGCCTGTTCATTCTCTGTTTGAATGTAGGGGTTACATGAAAGAAGCTGTCTGGCCCTCTCTGCGATTCACAGAGGGCCCGCTATAGTAACTGAACGAGAGAGTAATGTCAAATGACAGTACAATTGACCAATCATATCTTCCCTCTAAATGGGTGGGTTTTATTATCGCGGACATTATGACAAGTTCCGCCCGCTGTGAAACTTTTCTTGTTTCCATAGCAACAACAACTTCCTGTCAACAGCGTGAACTCGCCTTCAAAATAAAAGCATGCCAAATTACACTTAAGACATACAACTGCAAGGAAAGTAACAAACACAATGCAATATCATTTTCAATGTCAAAGAACACAAATTGGGTTTATAGGTGTTGTTTTGTGTGGTAGAGGGTCGCTGTCATTGATGCGTTTTGCACCCTGGGCCGTTGTTTTGATATTCCGCTGAAGTATACGCTGTGACGTAATAACTATTTTTTTTTCTTTTTTCGAGGGAAGGGGTGGGGGTCAGAGGGCCTAGGTATAAAGCTCACGGCTCGCCACTGAGTTCAAGCATACATGAAGCACTCTTCAAAAATACAAAACAATAAAGAAGGGCACTTTGAGCGGCAGCTACACACACACACACAATGTGTGTATATATATATATATATATATTTTATGCTATTTGATCCTATATTACCTTCTACTATACACCTCCTTTGTGTACACTCAGTGTGTGTGTATATATATATATATATTTTATGCTATTTGATCCTATATTATCTTCTACTATACACCTCCATTGTGTACACTGTCTTGTCCCGGCCTGCACCTTGTCCAATGTTGACTAGTAAACACATTCCTAGTATGTTGTAAAACTACATGGCGACTAAACAGATCTTGTATCTTGCTTATTTTCCCCTCTTAGGAAAGCGGGCACGGGATGCGAATTTCTTTGACACAGTCCAGGCGTTGGAGGACCGGCGTGCCGTGGTGAAAGAGTCGATGCACGGGGATCAGATGGTGCTGTTCACCAATGCAATAAAGAAAACCTACATGGCGATTAAACCGATCCTGTATCTTGCTTATTTCTCCTGACACTTTATCTTTAGTGACCTGTGTAGCATCCTATACATCACATATAAGTGATTATTCTGATACCATCATGTTTCATCGGTTATAAACTGGCGAAGCTTTATTTGTCATTTATTTATCATCAATGTTGCAACCTTGTGGGGGAATGGCAGGGGCACATACACAAATATGATAATTTATATCATTTTAAATATTATTTGACCTAAACTTTTAATTCCCCCCCATTTTACACAACACAAAATGGAGTCCACTATGGGCCAAAACTAACATGTATGTTTCCATAGTGTTTATGGCAGACGGATGCAGTGGGTCTCAGGAAGATATATATATATAATTAAGGTGGGTTTGCTGCTGAGCCTATCCCTACACCTGGGACAGTTAATTTTGTATAGTTTTTATTAATACTGACACACGACACACAACTTTGCACTAAGGTGTGTATGCTGCTGAGCCTATCCCTACACCTGGGACAGTTTATTTTATATTATTATTACTGTTATTATATAGTACAATTGACACTTTATTTTATATTGACAATGTTTACTGACATGTACAACCTCTATTTTATTTACATTTAAAATTGTTCTATTTACTGTTATGTCTTGAGAGTGCAATAAAGAGAACCTATATGGCGATTAAACAGATCCTGTATCTTGCTTATTTCTCCTGACACTTTATCTTTAGTGACCTGTGTAGCATCCTATACATCACATATAAGTGATTATTCTGATACCATCATGTTTCATCGGTTATAAACTGGCGAAGCTTTATTTGTCATTTATCATCAATGTTGCAACCTTGTGGGGGAATGGCAGGGGCACATACACAAATATGATAATTTATATCATTTTAAATATTATTTGACCTAAAACTAAATGTTTTTATGATTATCCTCTGAGGAGGACATGGGGATTTGCAAACTTTTAATTCCCCCCCCATTTTACACAACACAAAATGGAGTCCACTATGGGCCGAAACTAACATGTAGGTTTCCATAGTGTTTATGGCAGATGGATGCAGTGGGTCTCAGGAAGATATATATATAATAAATAATAAAGGTGGGTTTGCTGCTGAGCCTATTTACTGTGCATACAACACACCTGGCACAGTTTATTATTATATTGCCACACTGTACACTATTGTAATGTTGCCTGTCTTGACTGGAAAATAAAAGAGAGAAACAAAAGCACTGTACAAAAGATCAGCTTTATTGTCAAAATGTTTACAATGTACAATTTACACGCTGTTCAGATGCCTCATAAGGGCTGTGCGCGTGTCTTGCCCCCCAGCCTCGGCAATGGCTGGCCCATCAAGCTGGGTCGCCGGTAAGGCAGTCCATTCGTCCCTGAACTCATCATTACTTTCACAAAGGTTATGTAATATGCAACATGCTGCCACCTGGCTTTTGATCTTGTCCATCTTGCAGTCGTTTCTTTTCATCAAGCACCGCCACCTGCCCTTCAGTCTGCCAAAAGCGTTCTCCACCACCACTCGTGCTCGGCTTGTTTTGTTAATGTACGCAAGTTGTTCAGGCTGCATTAACTCAGTTACAAAGCTGTATAACATGAGCACAAACAGCACAACTTCAGTCGACTCCATCTCCATCATGTCTGAGGTCGGAAGGTAAACAACAGACGCCTAATGTACAGCGAGTGGGTGGGCGTCGCAGTATACGCGGGAAGTTTTTCTTCTTCTTCTTCTCTTGTTTTTGTAGCGGATTGCAAACAACTTTAAGGTGCATACCGCCACCTACTGTACTCACCGTGAAGTGGTTTGTGGCCTGCCAGTAAAGCCAAAGCAGAAGAAGAAGACGTGACGTCAGCGGCTCATTTGCGTAATCTTCCCTCAGGGAAAAGTACTCCGGTGTGAACGCGATCTGTACTAAGTGCCCTGGGGTAAAAAGCGCCGGGGCACTGAGTGCCGGAACTAAGTACTGCAAAGTACTTGGTGTGAACGCGCCTATTGCAGGTCTTCAGGCTCCATTGAATCCCCCTGGGGTTCTTGTGCTGAAAGAGGGAGACAAAGACAGGAGAAAGGGTTAGATACATCTAGCAACCTATAGGATGGGAAATTGCTGACCTATTTTAAACTTACCTTGTGTTTTCACTCTCACTTAAGTCCCTCTCCCTTTGCCATCAATCCAAAATCAGCTGAGCTGCAACATAATACAGACAGGTAATAATCAACAGAATCACAAGGACATTATATGGCTCTGCTAAAAACACTCACCCATAAATTACGTTTTTGTTTACTGTTTGGAAGTCTCAAATATGCACTCTAAATCCATATCAATAGCGATGTATCACAAAAATAGCTCTCTTTTACTGAGGCCACAAACCACTAGGCTCAGCAGCAAACCCACCTTTATTATATATATATATATATCTTCCTGAGACCCACTGCATCCGTCTGCCATAAACACTATGGAAACCTACATGTTAGTTTTGGCCCATAGTGGAGTCAATTTTGTGTTGTGTAAAATGGGGGGGGAATTAAAAGTTTGCAAATCCCCATGTCCTCCTCAGAGGACAATCATAAAAACATTTAGTTTTAGATAAAATAATATTTAAAATGATATAAATTATCATATGTGTATGTGCCCCTGCCATTCCCCCACAAGGTTTCAACATTGATGATAAATAAATGACAGATAAAGCTTCGCCAGTTTATAACCGATGAAACATGATGGTATCAGAATAATCTAGGGATGCTCCGATCGATCGGTCACCGATCGAGATCTGCCGATACTCACTCTCTACCGATGGATCGGTGCTCTCTAAACATGCCGATCGCGAGAGCCGATCGCATGACGTAAAATACATGACACTTTTCTCTGTGCGCGGCAAAACAAGCTCGCCAAAATGGCTTCACCGGTCTGGCATTATTTTAAGGTGTCCGAAAAAGACAGTAAAATAGCGGTATGCAACGTGTGTGTGAAGCAGAAATCCTGCAGCTCCACCCGCTGTGACGGACCGGTGAGCGGAGCGAAACACACACGAAGAGTTAGACCTAACACACTTAGCTATTTTATCTACCTCTGGAACAAGCTAAACTAGTTATAAATATATTTATTCGTCACTGTCGGGTCACTCATTACTGGATCAGTGAGCTGCATGAGATACTGACAGGCTGTCAGGAGAGGGAGAGAGGGGGAGAGAGAGGGGGAGAGAGAGAGGGAGAGAGGGAGAGAGGAAAAGAGAGCGCTTCTGCTAATTTCTCCCGTGTTATTATCCAAAGTGAATGTAAACTTGAATAATGTACATCATTTGAATGTAATAATTAAGTTGATTGTTGTTTGTGGAAGCTCCAGTGAATGAGCCCCATTAACTGAGTTTTAAACATCACTTTAAATGGAAGATTTAAAGTGATGTTTAAATCTTCCATTTAGGCCCGGCCCACTCGATCGGATCGGCGATCGGTATCGGCCGATACTGATTCCGGCGATCGGCGGTCGGAGCATCCCTAGAATAATCACTTACATGTGATGTATAGGATGCTACACAGGTCACTAAAGATAAAGTGTCAGGAGAAATAAGCAAGATACAGGATCTGTTTAATCGCCATGTAGGTTCTCTTTATTGCACACTCAAGACATAACAGTAGTAAATAGAAGTTCACATTTTTAATGTAAATAAAATAGAAGTTGTACATGTAAGTTAACATTATCAATATAAAATAAAGTGTCAGTTGTATCAAGACTATATAATAACAACAGTAATAACAATAATATAAAATAAACTAGCAGCAGACATTGTTAACAGTGGCAACAATAGGGAGGAAGACCTGGAGGAAGACCAGCTAGTGAAAGCCAACAGGCGTTCACTAGCTGGGAAAGCACTTCCAGAAACCCATTCTGAAAAGTGGTTTGTCGCTCATCCTGGCGCTCCTGGCGCTGCGCCGACACTTCATCCTGGCGATCCTGGCGCTGCGCCGACACTTCATCCTGGCGCTCCATCTGCCGCTTCAACACTTCAGCCTGGCGCTCCATCATCGTGAGCATCTTGTCCTCCGTTTCCTGGGCCTTGCTTAACAGCACCATCTGATCCCCGTGCATCGACTCTTTCACCACGGCATGCCGGTCCTCCAACGCCTCGACGGTGTCAAAGAAATTCACATCCCGTGCCCGCTTTCCTAAGAGGGAAAATAAGCAAGATACAAGATCTGTTTAGTCGCCATGTAGTTTTACAACATACTAGGAATGTGTGTGTGTGTGTGTGTGTGTGTGTGTGTGTATAGCTGCCGCTCAAAGTGCCCGTATTTATTGTTTGGTATTTTTGATGAGTGCTTTATGTATGCTTGAACTTTGTTTAATGTTGTTGAGGCAAGTTTTCTTACCGGAAGTCATGTGACCTCTAGCACGGATGTTTACAATGTTTGTGAGAGAGTCAAAACGGTGCCATGAGTTAGTGTTGGAGTAGAACACCTCTGCTACGCGCCGTTCGTTGGATGAGGCTGGATCTCTATTAAATTAAGAAAGGAATTGAAAACACCGGAATCAAAGTTATAACAAATTATCTGAGTTTACTTCTAGTAGGAAACCAAACACATATACAAGTTATACAGAGTACTCGAGCACTCCGGGCTTTCAGGTTTGTGATGCGATGCGGATAAATGCGTCAGGATCAAACCACTCATCAAACCAAAAAGAAATTGGACTTCAGGTTTGTGATGCGATGCGGACACAGTTATCAGGACCTGCCACTCACCAAACCAAAAAAGCATTTTTACACTCAAAGACATCAGTATTCATATCTGTCCTTGGGGCGGAGATGGGTCATCTCTTCCTTCCCACTTTTCTCCCAAGCGAATCAGAGAGCCCCTGGGGAGGAGCTGTTTAAACTGACCACCTCCCCCAAGTGCCCTGATTGGCTGGATTCGCTTCTGGCCGAGGTCAATCAGAGTTCCGAACAGAGAGTGAGATCCCAAGCCACACCAGGTCAAAAGTCAATGTTTATCTTTACCTTATCTTACTCTACATTCCTTTCCCAGGGGATATTTTCACCTAAACTATCCTCCTTCAGACATTTAAACTCTTCTCCACCTATTTAACGATGTCTTTTAACGACTTAATGACGACATCTGCTTTTAGGGGTGAAACCCAGGCAAGGTGTGTATATACACAGAATCTCTGGATCAGTGAGTTTGGAAAGTAAGAATAACATTCCTATTCTATATATAATTACCCAAAACCGTTGTGATTACATAAAACAGTTCAAACAATACATGTTTACTTCAATACAGTGTAGAATCATATCTTTTTACTTCATTAGTGACGCAAATTACAGAAACACAAACACTGCACAGTTATTCACAAGTCAAAACTTTTTCATAGCGGCCGAGAATATCTAGCTAGCTAGATGTTATTAGCCAGCTCGGGGCCGGTGTTAGCCAGTTCAGCCTAGCATGGCTAGCTCGATCTACTGAGCAAATAAAAGTACATCTGAGACCATTATTGTGCAGATTAAAACCCCAGTGCATGTAGTTGATTTTACCTTCGTCGTGGTCGTGGTCGTTGGCCACTGAATCCGCCATTTGAGCGGCCTCCCACTCCATCGTGCCCGAATTGAAGGTCGATGCTGTGCCGGAGAATGAAGGTCTGTGGCATAGCAGAGCATCCAAGCGCTCGTACCATTTACTGGTCTTCCGGTCGTTACCACTCTTGTTGTTATAGTCTTTAATTTTTTTGTAGTCCTGCCTGAGTTTCTTTATTTTTAGCCGGCATGCAGTGGCACTGTGCACGATTCCCAGGTCGAGTAACTTTTTCGAACCACGCTCGAACATTTTGGAGTTGGGTACTGCCTTCAGTAGCATTCCCTGGGTCGCGTCCTCGGCGTAGATTTCCAGAAGCGCCGACACCTCCTCATCACTCCACCGCTCCGATGATTTATTTATGCTTGCCATAACTGCTTTCACAACAAACTACTCTCCGTTAGTGCGCTGGGTTAATGTAGCGAGCAAATAAAAATGGCGGCTCTACAAAACATTTCAGAGTTGTACGGGGCGTGGTTTGCAATTCGCCTAGCCAATCAGAACTGGGGCACTTTTTTCCCCCAGGAAAGTACCATCTCTCAGCAGGCACTAAAAATGGGGGTAAAAGTTCCCGAGATTAAGTGCTCTTTTTGGTGTGAACGCGACATAAGGGGTACTAACAGAACTAAACGCGAAAAGTACGGTGAAAAGTACTCCGGTGTGAACGCGGCTATTGGAGTGAACGGAGATGTCGTAACTCTTCTATCTATATGGCGCTGGCCCACAGTAACTGACTGGAGCACGGCCACTAATGTAGCGCGGGCACTAATGTAGCGCGGGCACTAATGTAGCGCGGGCACTTATTTTGTGAGCGCGCTCAAGCCAGGCTCATTTGCTTACTGTGGGGTGAGGTGAGGCACAGATGAGCTCTGCCTCACCTCAGAATGCGTCACCCCACAGAAACTGGCTGGAAAGCGGGCCCTAAGCGCATGCCTGTTCAACACAGTCTCGCGGCATTTCGTGTTATAGTCACAAAATTAATCTATTGATTCGTGTTCACCAACACGATTTTCCCATTTTTTTCGTGTCACACAGAACGATTTTAAAAGCAATGTAAATAATAACAAATTAGAAGGAAAAACAGATTTAAAAAAATACAGATTTCAGTATTCTGACACAGAACGATTTTAAAAGCAATGTATTTCTATTGGTAGTATGTTTCGTGCTTGCACCAAATAATAACAAATTAGAAGAAAAAAAAGATGACAAAAAATACAGATGTCAGTATTCTGAGGCTCTGAGCCATTTCTTTTCCTCACGGACGGCAAAAAAACTCAGACATTATACAAGTCCGGCAGTGGCTCAGTCAGTAGGGGCTTGGACTGGGAGCCGTAGGGTCGCTGGTTCAAGTCCCCGACCAGACCTAAATATGGAGTGTGGACTTCTACTTGGAGAGGTCCCAGTTCACCTCCTGCCCTGCCGTGGTGCCCTTGAGCAAGGCACCGGACACCCCCCTTCCCCCCCACTCCCATTGCTCCCCGGGCGCTGTACAATAGCTGCCCACTGCTCCTAGTACTAGACTCCTTGTACTAGGATGGGTTAAAAGCAGAGGCCAAATTTCACTGTGTGTGCTGTGTGCTCTGCATGTGTGACCATTAAAGAGGGTTTCATCCCTCCCTATTCTTCTTCTTCTAATTTAAAATAAAAGGGATAGGGTTAGGCTTAGGGTAAGATATTGAGTAAGAAAATGTGTTTATGAACCACACAGCTTCCGGTCTTCCAAGACCCGAACGGACAAAAAGACGTGGTGCAGGCACGAAACATACTACCAATAGAAATACATTGCTTTTAAAATCGTTCTGTGTGACACGAAAAAAATGCGAAAATCGTGTTGGTGAACACGAATCAATAGATTACATTAATTTCGTGACTATAACACAAAATGGCGTGAGACTGGGTTGGCCTGTTACCCTCTCACTGTATGTCACCAATGTAATGTTTGTAGATCCCTTTATTACATTTATCCTCGCCATCCATAGTGTCTAAATAACTTATTTCACGTATATATGATATTTAGGCCCGCTGGTCTCATCATACAACGGCAATGAAAAAAGCACCAGGAGAGGCAGCCATAACCTCTGCCGCACTGAAGGGGGCGCACGTGAGCCCACAGGTTCTTGTTGCTACTGTTATTCTACGCAGAGACGGTAGACGCAAACAACAAACTAGACTTTTGTTTTGAAACTAGAGGGAGATAAGGAGGACTTTTACAAAAAAGTAATGGAGATTGTTGTCCAGAAGGATAGCATGGACTTCATCTTCAAGTCAAGGTAAGACCACAATTGTAATGAACATGGGATCTTACTAAGAAAGAACAATCCAATATTTAGATTTTGGGTATCCTTTTGTTGAACGGTCTGTTTAAAATGAATCGAAGCATCAGACTAAAAAAGCTTTTGAAAATAACCGAATATTTCGATTAAGGTCAAAATATAATATTTGTAAATCTGACTCTGAACGAGTCAGTGCCTCACCAGCCATGAACCTCACCGCACGTCACTGAAGCAAACGTATACACAAAATCAAAACATATGTCATATTACAACGCAGGGCTAGCTCAAAGGCACACAGCACTTGATTATTATTATTGTCTATTATTTTAGTGCCTGTTTTGGTCAACCTCCTTATTATGCTTACTGATCCCTATCCTGTAGCCCTCATTGGACAGCAGTGTTTACTTTCCTAAACATGGCTAGTCGCATAGCATTATCCATGTGGACTCTAGTTTGTTCATGCCTTTTAGTTTTTTCTGATTTGTGCTTTAAGTCACTCACATCTGTCTGGTCCATAGACTGGTCTGATCCTGACGTTTGAAAAGGGAGGCAGGGGAAGCAAAATATAGCACTGGTGTTGCTACATGTAGTTAGCCCTTCTTGCTAAACCAGCTCCTTGAAAAAGAGCACGTATACTGCCTTCCTCTGTCCTTAACTCCGGCCTATGTCAGGCTGATCAGGTCTGAGCTCTTTTACTTTCAGCTTTCCCTCCAGTGTCCTCCTCTCAAAGGGTGTTTCTTTAAGTGATGAAACATCATTTTCCTTCTCCATATTCGCTATCTAGTTTTGTTTACACTCCGTCTCCATCTAACTCTCTCTCATTCAAACGTCAATCACTCACTCTGGTGTTCCTGCTGCCCCCTAGTTGTTGGCGGTGACAACAGCTGGTTTGGGCGCAGTTTGGTGCGCCCCGAGCTGCTCCTATCACTTGCATTGAAGAGGTGCGGACTGCGCATGCACCACTTAAAACGAGAGTCAATGGAGTGGATCAGGGATGACGTATTTACCTGGAAGTAAGCTGAGCATGGGTTCCCTCGACAAAAAAGCAATGGGATTTCTCCATAGGAAAATACCTCGAAATAAGGTCTGTGGAAAACGAACCTGTTTGATAAATGCACGTTTTGTTCAGCCGGATAATATCCACATGTATTCCCTACTTTTATAATTTTCTAATCATAAATCTAATCGCAGAAGCAAAATGCTAACGTTATGCTATAAACGAACTAGGGATGCCAGCGATTATTCGATTTTTCGAATATTCGTTACAGTCTCCATAATCGAAAATTATTTTTAAAATTCGATTTTATTTATATATTTTTTTATTATTATTTATGTTTTTCCTAGCTTAGTTTCAACCAAAATATAGACTAATGCTAATAATAGTAATAGTATTAATAATTGTAAATGGCCATTGGTCGACGAAGGTACGTTTTAACCGTTTGTTTTTTAGTTCTAATTGAAACAAAAAAAACAACAGAAACGGGTCGTTTTTTTGTTTTTCAATTTTGCCCCAAAACCAATAAACGGAAATTCAGCTCGTTTTTTCGTTTTTCTGTTCTTACTGTTAACACAAGTATACCACTCAATGTTTCGTTTCCATAGGTGGGTGTGTCTCGAGTGCCTCCTTGCTTCTGATTGGCTAGTTTGCCCTATGCTTGCGCTGTACTCTTCAAAATAAAGGTTCTAACTCTTTGCCTTTACACAGTGCAAAAATGACAAGCGATAACATTATTTTTGGCCATATGTTTTTCATAAGACTGATGAAGTTGGAATCAGTTGTAGTTACAACTATCCCAAATACTATGAAATACTTGTACTGTGTACTTCTTGATACTCTCCTGTCAAAGTCCCCTCCATGGTCCAACAATGCCTGTCTTGCTGCTATATGTGACGAGCAATACAAATACTTTTAAGTTCGAAGACTGATCGTTTTGGACTCAGTAGTGACTACTAGCTCAAAGACTATAAAATACTTTTATTTTGTACTTTCAGAGAAATCCTCTGTCAAATTGTCCACCCTGAATACCCCATGCATATGCTCCTGTTGTCTGTCAAACACAAGCAGAAACATTACTTTCCAGAGAAGAGAAAAGAGAATAAAGGAAAGAAAATCGTTATAAGGGGTGATCAATGAACATTAATGAGAGACATAATATGGCTAGGGAGGCTGTGGCTGATCGTGCGTTGATCTTTGGATCAGGGGGGCACTGGTTCAATCTCCACTGCAGTCAGCATGTCGTTGTGTCCCTGGGCTTCACCCCAAATAGCTCCTGTGAGGATTGTCCACAGTATTGAGTGTATGTAAGTCGCTTTAAGGTAAAAGCAACTAACAAGTGACATGTAGAGGTCAGTGGCACTCAGACTCTACAGGGGTCATTTTTTGATCATGGGGCATCACCCTTGTACAGCATCAGGACAATATCTCTATGGAGTCAGACACTGAAAGTGTGCTGGAGGCTGATGCGTTGACTGGGACAGATGGAAAGATGAGGCTGATGAGACTGAAGAATCTGCGAGGAACGAACTAGGGGCAGAGAAATAATCATATTTTAACCCTTTAATTGCCAGACCAAGAAGAAATCTATGGAAAAATTATTTCTTTGCATTTTTTTATCAAATAGGACACAAATAACCACAAACCATTTTTATTTTTTTTGACTGACCACACAGTTTTGTTTTTTTGAGCCTCTACCAACTGGTCGTGCTGGCCTTGGTAAAAGTGCATTTTCAACAATCATCATACAGTAGGCTACAGTATTTTGTATGCATCAAACTCAAATAAAACACAAACTCAAATACATTTTTTTCTTTTATGGGAGATGAGCAATATATACAACCATATATATTCCTATAAAATAATAAATTATAATTGTAGAAAAAAAAGAAATGGAAAAAAGTAATGTTTGGTGTTTTTCATAATAAAAAAAAACGTGCTCATCTTACTGTATATGCTGAATTGGCCTAACAACAAACAACTGGCCTAACAGCAAATGTCTATATCCTGTGTTGGCCTAACTTGCTCATCTGTGTGCAACTTTGGGCTGTACAGTATGGCATGAAAGGTGCTATATAAATTATTATCACTCTTTCACTCTGAGACTCATAAGGCAGTACTAGATTTAGTAATATTACCATGAATCTAGCTATTTACCATATTTTATTGGAAAAAGTAATATTGCTAGTTTACAATATGAAGGCCAATTCGACCGGTTGGTTGAGCATATTTTCCAAAAAAGAATTACACCCTTGTTACAAAAATGTTTTGTGCATCAAGTTATATAATAATGTTCAGTCAGTGCTCTGACACTAAGATATGTCAAAAATGATATGGTTACCTTACAAAGGTTGACCAAAAAGAGTGATTTCTTCAGGAGTGATTTTTAGCATGCCAACTTTCTAAGTGGAAGCTAGCTGAAGGGCATTCTGTTCAAACCACAGTGACATCTCGAGGTTGTTTTGTGCATAACATGTCAACCAAACGATAGAGCTGGCTGAATCAGATGGAGTTACACTTTTTTATTTATTTTTCAACAAGATATCAAAACACAAAATGTGCTCTACCAAATGGTGGCGCTGGCTGTTAAAGGTTAAGACAGCATCATCATAAGAGGCCAACAAGAGTGACAGGGTGTGTCACTTTGCTGAAGGATAGACCAGCTATGCAGGATATTCTCTGAAGATTTCCCAAGGGGTAAAAGCTGCTGCTGGAGTACTGACTGGAAGTAGTGCTGATATCATGTCTACCATATCCTCTTAAAATACTCTGTCCAACAATATAAGTCTAATGACACATTTTTATTTAAGATGCATTCTTGTACTAAGGAGGGGAATTTGAAAAAGAATACCTGAAAAAGTACTTGTTGGTGTAGTTAAATTAGTATACTGAGTCAAACAGTATCACTTTCATTAAGAATTTATGGCAGAACATCATTTTATCTCTCATCAAAGATAGCAGAAAACATGCATTATTGTACTCAAGAGGGGAGTTTGACAGAGTACACAGTAAAAGTACTCTAAATAGTATTTATCAATCCTCAACCTCCAAGCTGTTTTAATATAGTTTCGAAGAAAAAAACCTCGATGCTGACTTGACCACGCAAACGGGAAATACGGTCGCATCAATTCAGCAGTGTCAGTAACATCAAACAGAGAGATACTCATACTTTATAAGATAGGGATTCATGGCTGACAGTGCAAGACAGACAGCCAGATAGACAGATCGCGAGACAGACAGACAGACAGACCAACAGACCGACAGACGCGCACGGACAGACTGTCTTCTGTATGTTTTTCATGTAGCCATATATTCAATGTTGTGCAAACACGCACTGCACTGTCTAGGCAAAGAGTATGAACCTTTATTTTGAAGAGTACAGCGCAAGCATAGGGCAAACTAGCCAATCAGAAGCAAGGAGGCACTGGAGACCCACCCACCTATGGAAACGATACATTGAGTGGTATACTTGTTTTAACAGAAGAACAGAAAAACGAAAAAACGAGCTGAATTTCCGTTTATTGGTTTTGGGGCAAAATTGAAAAACAAAAAAACGACCCGTTTCTGTTTTATTATTAGTTTCAATTAGAACTAAAAAATAAACGGTTAAAACGTACCTTCGTCTTGGTCACACCACCAGTTTGTTTTACTGTAAACTTGGAGGAAGCCAGCAGCGCAGGCTGTGCAGAGTGCAGACTGCTGCTGCCTGCTGCAGCCTGCTACACACCGACCCCGCCCGCCCCCCCCCCCCTTCTCCGTCACACGTGCGATTGATTTATTGGCGATATACAGAACAGTGAGAACAACACAACTAAAGATGAACAAAGAAGAGTTTCTCGTGGAACTACTTCGAACTGACAAGTGCAAATGAAGTAAAATGCAAGCTCTGCGAAAATATATATTATTTTCTCTCCCGCGGGGGGGGGGGGGGGGGCGAATTAATATTCGCCAGGGCTGTCCGTTTTTCGAATTTGATCATGGTCAGTTTCTGGCATCCCTAAAACGAACTACAGCCGAGTACAGCAGGGTCAACGTCACGCCAACTTAAGATCGATATTCAAAAATACAGATTCAAAATTGTACAAGTTGAAGCGTTTGTTTTAACAGTTTGCAAGAGCGCAGGTACTTGCTTTCAAGCAGAACAGGGGCAAACAAACTTAGAGGAGTGTTTACGTGTTCGGCGTAATGACGTACAACGTCCTCGACATTGACTCTGAGACGAGGGAACCGGTAGTGGTAAAATGCTAACTCACTTCCGGGTTTTAGGACTCGTCACTGCACCACTCTATTGGCAAAGATTTCCGCGCCCTAAGCAGGAAACACGTGACTTATCAGTAACTTTAGACATCGTAAAACAATTTTTATCTATATTTGATCGTAGATTATACATTTAACTGACACCAATTATATAATATGTACCTTGATCATTAAAACAATTTTTTTTTTTAAATGTTTTCATTAAAGAATTCAAATATTTTTTAATGACAATCTAGAATGTGGGAAGGCCGCCACATATGTTATTTAAATAATTCCCACCCTTACCAAGTGCATACATGACATTAATGAATTAATAATAATTACAATACAAAAAAGTAATATTTGTAATTCCAATACCATACTGGTAAATGAGTACTTTTTTTACTTGAAGTATATTTTTTACTAACAGGCCTACTTTGAGTACTATTTTGAATGCAAGAATTTAACTTGTAAAAATACTATGTTTTTTTTTACAATGTAGTATTGCTACTTTTAGTTAAGTTAACATCTGAGTACTTCTCCCACCTCTGCCAATGGATGGATAGTAGTCTGTTACCCGAGGGAATCAGTCCATGACTCTGCAGAACAAACCGCAAGGTGGAAGAGCAGCTCTGGGCCCTGACCCCCAGCTGATGAACTGATCTGTCCTCCTGGGGGGCTTCCAGGGGCCTTTCTCATTTCTCTAATTCCCCTCCTCGACTCCCCTCCTCGACTCCTACTGTATCCTTGTGTCTTAGTCCCGCCCACAGGAGATGTGTAATAAAACTTTGTATTATTAGTGTAGGACACTTATGTATGTATAACATCTGAAGATGTGTAGTTTTATTCATGTTTTCACATAATTTTACAGCATATTGCTATATTATTTCACATGTTTTACTTCTACACAGTAATATCTGATTTGTAAAACAGACAGAAAGGTATATCCGTCATTTAATGGTAAGCTATTGAAATTCTGAATCCATAGATGTGTCTCCCATCACCCAAAACCCCTGACTATTCTCTCAATTCAGTATTTACATTCTTATATTCTAAGAAAATCAGTAATATCTTTAAAAACTACAAGTCCTTTTCTATCAGCTGTGCACCGTTATGGTGTAAATAACCTATTTACCAATTGGATCAAATATAAAAGTCAGCCAAATTAGTATTGATACTGCAAGGAGACGTATTGTGTGAAGAGAAATTGAAGATGTTGTTTAATTGCTGATATATTTATGATCCACATCACGTATTCAGTTTCCGTGGCAGTTCTTCCAGTTTGTCCAGAGTTCTTCTAATCAGGGCTCTATAAATAAAGAACTACGGCAGATGTGTAATATTTAATGCAGCCGAACCGTGTATTACAATGCCGTTATGTGATGACTTTCAAAGAGAAAAGCAAGAACACTCGGAATAAAGTATTATTTTATTTTATTTTTTAAATGTTTTTCGGATTTCATATCGCATAAACACCATATCCCAACGTGCATTGCGGCTAAACCATCCAATCACCGAGCTTAAACCATAGCTGAGGATCTTGGGTAATCAGTTCAGTGGCTGTGTATCTGTTTCCGGTTATTTTATTTTGAAATTCAGTTCCTGACAGACGCCAAAAAAGCCTGAGATTATGGAATTAAACAAATAAATAAAAACAAGGATAATTGTGTGTTATTGTTGAGTAAACAACAGTGTGTTATTTAGAAAAGAATAACAAATTAGAAGGAAAAAAAGATTTCAAATAATAATAAATACAGATTTCAGTATTCTGAGGCTCTGAGCCCCATTTCTTTTCCTCACTGACGGCAAAAAAAGTCCGACATTATACGATTTAAAATTAAAAACAATAATCGTGGCTTGATATTGAGTAAGAACCATAGACTGTAAGAACATGTTTTTATGAACCACACAGCTTCCGGTCTTCCAAGATCCGACCAGACAAAAAGACGTGTTGCAGGCACGAAACACACTACCAATAGAAATAGATTGCTTTTAAAAAAAAAGGGGAAAATCGTGTTGGTGAACACGAATCAATAGATTAAATGTCGTGACTATAACACGAAATGCTGTGAGACTGGGTTGTCTTATTATACATCCATGTTGTAGTCCACTGTATAGAAAACTGTAGTTTCCCCACAGCAGCAGACGCACATTTATGACGTCCGCTGGCGCATCATAAATACGTTGGATAGTGAAAGTGCAGTCGGATTCTCTAAAGTACCGCAGTCTCTTCTCCTAAGTCCTTTTGAATTCTCCTATCCACTATAATAGGAGCTGATTTTTGGACTATTCAACTGCAACCTAGATGTCCTTCAACATGGCGTGCTGAAATCCATTTCCGGGTCACTACCGGAGGACCGAGGATTCGAGGAGTCGAGGAGGGGAAATTAGAGAAATAAGAAAGGCCCCAGGTGTTGTCTTTAGGATTGACCTCTGCCACGGCTGTACCCTATACAGCTCTGATTCTGAAAAAGGTTTAGGATGCCCTCTAGAGTTCAACAAGGCTATTTGTCTTTTTCTGTTCAGTGACTGTGTTCACAATTGGGTGTTTTGGCTTAAGCCTATAGCAGATGCAAAAGGATAATGGGCATTTTAACTGACTCAGATCGTCTATCAAAAATGTAAGTATCAGAAACTATAAACAAGCTGAGAAAAATATTCTTCATCAGAAATCAGATGGAGGATTTATGGATGAAGTAGCATTTAGCTTTTGAGCAATGCTTTTGATGTGCACTACAGTAATCAGGAAAATAAAAATGAATAGTTTAAATATATGAAATGACAAAACAAATGATAAGATAGTACATAAAAATCCCCTGCTGACTGATATGTCAAAGTCCCTGTAGGTGGCGATGTTGGTGCCATTTTGAAATCAAAGGCATTAAAACTTTGGCCATTTTAGGACTGATCCAATCCAGGCCTAGGAAGAAAATGCAACTCTAATAAATCTACCTACACCCTGTCATTTTGACTTAAAAAACATAGCAGAACAACTCTTTTGCATCTTATGGGAAGTCTTGGGAACAGCTTTCTCTGTGTAAAGAAAACAACTTTGTTTGTCTCAAAACGTATTATTAAACTATGACTTTTTTGGCATGATAAAACAGGAATTTAACAACATTTGACTAGGCATTGGCTCCACTTCCAAGTTCCTGACGCAAACACCACTGAAAACGATTTCAAGCTATGCAAGTGCAAAGACACAAGAATAAGGAAAAAGAGGAAAAGATGTAGAGTGTGTGCACGTTCCTTTCCGCCGACTCACTCATTCCTTATGTTCGACACTGTACAATCAGCTGCTTCATCTGCCTCTGCTGAACCTTGACCCCTCCCGCCTCAACCACACGACCCCTACACCTCTCCCTGTATGACATTTCAGCTGAATAAAAGATCCATTTGACAGGATGCTCTGAGTGTGTAGAAGACATGAGCTGGGTTTTTGTGCAGCGGAGATCATGTCTAATTAAGCATTCATGTGCATGCACTTTACTAGCACACACAGTATGTGAGCTCACTTGTTCTACATCATTCCATTCTTTTATACTGCACAGGCTTTATGGAAAAAAGAGGGAGAATCTTTCCAAATCATGGAGAGGCAGATAGAGAAGATATTTCCCTGGCACACAGTGAGAGCTTTGTTCCCTGGCAGCATTCCTCTGGCTTTACACTGCTGTACATCATCAGCCCTTTGGAAACATACAGGCAAACTGCATTCATTTATATTGCGCCGATCCCATTGAGGATCTGGGCATATTCACTGATGTAATCTGTCTCATCTAATTGTCTAGCTGTCTTTTTATTTCAAAGATTATGCTGTGTGTAAGGAGACACATTCTTTGACCCGTGAGCAGTACATCGATTTCTTCTTTGCAAGCATTGCTGCGGTTCCAGAGGGTTTTGTTGCAGTATCCCAAGCTGGTCAGGGCCAGTTTCATTCAAATCTGCATGAACACCTACCACAAACCTACAGGACTATTAGTCACAGTGGTATGGGTGGAATACAATCAAATCAAAATAAATATTCTTATTTTTAAAACAAGATTCAAATAACGATAAAACAAAAATGAAATAAGAATAAAACAAGAATAATACAAAAAAATAAAACAAGGGTAAAATAAGAATAATACAAGAATAAATGTATAAAATAAGAATAAATACATATCAATTAAAAGCCAAATTAAAAAGGTCAAGTCCTTCAAAAACCTAAAGTAAGACTTCAAAAGATTAAAAGTCAATATTTCCTTGTTCACATCTGCAGGATTCTTTTTTACCGAGTTTCTTTAACACATCTATCTTCTTTGTTTACCAGTTTTGAAACCTTGTAAATGGATGATTAAAAACTGCTGCACATATGTTGGTCATATGTTTAAATGTTGAAACTTGTGAATCGAACATTTGCTTTTGCACCCAGAATGATCAGACAGTGCAAAGCATGTCTGTAAATCCCACCTGACCCGGTAAATATGATATGAGATTGGAGAAGACATAAAGAAGGCTCCAGGATGGCCCCTTTATGACCAAGGCAGGGTCAAAACAGTGAATATTGGACTTAATGCTATTGGAATTCAGCATAATGATCAAAAACACGATTTCAAATACATGCTAATGTTGCTCCTTAAGGGTTGGGGTGTGAAATTAGGCAACTGTTTGGGCAGGAAATTACTTCATAAGGCGATACTATTTTGTTCTTGTGTTTAAAGTCTTCTCTACTGCCCCTAGTGACCAAACAAAATCAATATCCCACCACACAAAGCACCTTTCACTGGAGCAACACAGCTACAGGAACACGATCCAAAGTGCTCCATTGTGAGTGATGGCATTTGTGTAGTACTGACAGATGGAGAAACAGGAAGAGCTTTGTGAGCGTTTTCATGTGGGGCACGTTCCAGAGTTGTAATGAAAGCCAGGAAACCACAACAGGATCTAATCTAACAAAGTTGTTGCTAACATTAAGCAGACTGTCATGAGTGATAACAATGTCAGTTGTTAGTAACATAATAGCTTAATCTATTGATCAATAACTGTATGGGGAGGAATTTAAAGTACTTTTTTAATAATGCTTATATATTTCTACTTTTCTAATGCTGATGCTTTTGTTAAAGCATTCCAAAACTCCACTCCTACCCTGCATCCACCTGTAAGCCTGTTGTTCCCTGAGGGTCACTCCCTTCCTCCTGCTATGTGGTGGAAATCAGTGATTCAGAGTCACATCTATACATATTGTAACTTCATACAGTGACACATTCCACATGTTCCATTCCATCCTGCACGTCTGAGTTTAGTTTATTAATGTTGTGACATTTGAGACTTAAAGGTCGGGTATGTAATTTATTTCAGAAACACTTTTTGTTATATTCCATGGAATGCTCTTAACATCCCGATAGCAATGAATATATTAAATGCTTTGACAATAAATACATACAAATATTTCATCTGTGGAAGCTGTGGCGCTGTAAACAGCACGACCAATCATCTGAGCCGGCCAGGCTAAAATAACTGGATGGCCTACCTGCCTGTCAGCCTTCCATCTGTGCACAAACTTATCTCGTGCCCTCATTGGTCATGTGCGCGTTCTTGTGTGTTGGAGGAGGGGCTCTGTAAGGAAGTGGCAGATTTTTTCCGGTTGTGTATTTTCAAATTCTAGCGCACTCGAGCTGGTTTCTCCAAAATCACCTACCCCAACTTTAACTCATACAAATATGCATAGGTCGAAGAATGTGCATTAGCTTGGTGCTGATGGGATCCAAAGACAGAAATAGGGACGACAATATGAGAAACATTGGTTGACAGTTTGAATACCTTTCGTTTAAAAGAATGTCTTTGTTGTTAAATGCCTGAAAAATAATTCTGTGGTTAACACATGCTGAAGAAATGTTCATGCTTTGTTCTACGACATAAATTACGCCATTATTACCCCACTTGTAAAGCTTCTGTGTCATTTGCTAACAAGTGACTAAATAAAGTGCTAAATGTCATACTGCCAAACATTGGCCATCTTAATGGTGGTGATGGCTGTTGTTGGAGCTATATATCTCTTTATATTATTTAATAGTTTAACATTTATTTTCTTGCTGTTTATAGTGGATATTGTAAATGTATTCTTAGTTAGTCTCATAAGTTAAAGTAGTTTCTATGCTTTTATTTTGAAGGCATGTTTGGGCACTGGGTGATTAGAGCACCTGGTGTAATTGTATATATTGGAGACAGGTGGTGGTGGGAGCCAGAGCACTAGTAGGCAAACGGTTTTTTACCAGGGTGTTTCAAGCCACACAAAGGAAAGCCATAGGAAAGGCTTAAGGAAAAGAGATATAGGAAACCGTTCATTGTACTTTGTTATTGGAATAAAATGCACAAATGGAGGTTCTTGTCTGGACTTGGATGATCATTGCCCTGTGTAAGATCCTCTAACTAGTGCCTCAGCAGCTGTTTTAGTTCTATAGGATTTTGGCCGCTACAGCTGTGATGTAGTTTATAGCCTAGCGATAGCTTTTTACTTTCGCTGAGTTAATTTACCCTTCAAAAATCACCAAGTTTGTCTTAACATGTGGAGATTAACCTGCTGAACAAAATGTGTTAAGTTGGCCACAAAGCTTTTTTTATGCATTATACCGAGATACAATTGGGAAATCCCATTGCTTTTCATCAAGGGAGCCCTTTACGATGATAACTTCCAGCTAGGCCTAAATATATACGTCACCACTGCACCACTATATATTCACAGCTTTTTTCCTACTAGGATCAAATTATGAGTAAGTTGCATTGACTCACTATTAGTTTGCATTTCAAACAAACCCACTTTTACATCAGAGGTTTTTCTTCTAGTCTCTAAAGGCCCAGACACACCAAGCAGTCACCAGAGAACTCGCCGACGCCGACTGTTGCGTCGCCGTGTTCTCCTGCGTCTTGGCCATGTGTCGCACTGGAACACACCGCAAAGACTTCAGCCGAGCACGTACGAACTGCGCATGCGTGAGTGGCAATAACTCTCCTTACCAGCAGGCGGCGGTAGTGTGTATTCGTCATTCAAAAGAGGCAACAACCGGAAGACAGAGAAGAAGAACAGACTGCGTGATCTAAACAAACAACAAATAGCGTGTGCGTTCCATTTTCACTCTCGTCCATCGAAAACATGTTTCGTGCGGTACTGGAGCTATCAGCCATTGGAGTGTTGCTTGTGGAAGACATTCTCAAGCAACCGTTTCGCTTCTCATGCACTGATTCGCTAACTGAACAGCCAATCAGAGTGATTTCTTTGTCCGACTGTCTGTGGCCGACGCACGGCCATGAAAGGCCAAATAAGGCGTGTCACGGCCGACGGTGCGGGACACACCAAATTGAGTTTGGGCGACAGGGCACGCTTCGTCGTCCGACTAACGAAAACGGCCGATTTCGGCCTGGTGTGTCAGGGCCTTAAGGCCTCTGTCATGGTTAACTGCCCCCCCCCCATCTACACCTCTGTTCATTGCTTCCTCTTTGTAGAATCTCTTTGTGTCTATTCTTAGTGGCCTGCTGCAAAAACGTCACTTGGATTTGAATCTTACACTTGCCCCCTGTGCGTCTTTAGAGATAATTGAAGCTGGAGAGCTGGAACGTATTTTCTGCCATGTCTGGAGAATGTTTTGGATGTGATCTCTTTCTCTCTCTTTCTTTCTCTGGCCTGCTCTGTCTCTCACTCCTCTTCATTTCCACTCTTTCTCCGCAGATATGTTTGCAAGCCCAGTCGTTGGTCTGAGGGCCCAGATTGGTCACCATAGTGACAGACCTGACAACAGGCGTAAACAGAGATGTAAATGGAGAATTGCAGAGAGGAGGTTGAGATGGAAAAATGAACGGAGGTTAAAGGGCAAGTATAAATGACCAGGAATAAGACAAACACATCATTATAGATGTATCCATGAAGTTCACTGCACCACTTTATTCAACCCTGCACAGTTAATGCAGCATGGCAGTAGGGCAAAACATACAACACAGAACACCCTTACTTCATGCTTTAAAACTATGGTGTTAAAAACAGTGTATGCGTTTGGAATAAAAACAAAACAAATATACAGACAGACGTTCAATCAGTAATATATATACTGGTTTGTAAAACATTATTGGATGTTATTTCCCACCTAAGCTGAGCAAGAGATTGTGCAAAAGGGATTAAAGGACCGTCTCATAAAGTCCACATTTCCAGATAAATGCCAGCTGAGTTCTTTGATAGAAACAAAATTAAAAGCAGTTTTACAAGTAGAGGTTTTCTTGCTTTTCAGTGTCTTTGCTCTGCAGGTAGAGATGGCCCAAACACCTGAGGGTAGTGCGAGATGAGTGTGAAGAGACAAACCACTTTTTTAGCATGTAGCAAATTGCTGAAACTGAAGTTAAAACTGAAATGAGTGCAAACCTTAAATTGTCATGCATGCTGTCTAATTTACTGTATGTCCCATGATGTAGTTCATAGTGTGGACAGAGCAGCTACAATGGTAGCGAAGAAGCAATGTTAACAATGGGCTTTTTTCAGATTTTTCTTTTTCCTCTGGAAGTCACTCCCCAAACACATCCAGGACTGCACCGATCTCACCATGTTCAAATCACAAATCAAAACACATCTTTTCAGAACTGCTTTTAATCTGTAATTAATGTTGTGATTTATATGTTTTAAGTGATTTGTGTTTTAATTATGTATTTATTGATTTTTACTTTAAAGTGTCTTTGAGTCTCCAGAAAAGCACTCTATAAATAAAATGCAATTTGTATTATTAATATAGATTTTAAATTGTATTTTGGATATTACTGGTAGCAATTGCAGAGACGTGTAAATGATACCAGGGTAATACCCACCACAGTAACCATGTCTTTTCATAATGCATTTCAGAGGTGATACATATAATATAATAACTTCAGTCTGTGTTTAACATGAAACATTTCTGGTAATCCCATTGTTTATGTCCTGAAGGCTTGATCAAAAGAGATATTTGGGTATCATCCAGCATAACATCAAAGTTTATCAAGGGATTCCTACAAATATTGCCTAAAGGAAGCATCAAAAAGGTGAATATAATATGGCCAAGTACAGAACCTTGAGGAACTCCATGAGCACGAATGGTTGATTCATCATTAACATGTACAAACTGACACCTCTCAAAAGACATCCCAATCTGCTGGCAAGTTACCAACCCTAAAGATCTCATTGTAACAGCTCATTTGGAATTAACGGCGGAGAGAAGGTGATCCATGTGGATGATACATCGCTTTCAATCGGCTGATGGACATGCTGCTAGTTTTCATGAACACCACTACAGCTTTGTTCACTTGTGATGCAAGCAACATATTGCCATGTGATCAAAAGGCAAGCAGAACCTCCTCTACAGAGAATGTTTTATTGTTTTGGACTATTAGCACTCTCCGCCAGATAGACAAAACACTGAAACCCAAAACCCCACCACCCAGAAAAAAAAACCTTAATAACTCAGCGCAGACTTGAAATAGTATTAGGTAGCCTTATCATGCACAAAGAAAACAGGTGAACCTGAAAACCATTCGTGAAGACCATTTAAAACTCTGCACGACTCGCACTTCCAATACCTTTACTCATGCTCATATTTACCTTTATTTGAAAGAGACGAAATATAGAGTAGAGGAGATAAGTAGAAAGGAAAGTATAGAAGAGAATACATTGAATATGTCTCTGCTGACAATCCATTGAGGTGTTAAGCAGTCAGCTGATGGTTATGTACACAGGGCTAATTGAGCTTTGGTTTGTCTTTTCTGTTTAAAACAAGTGTTTGATCTCCACTAAGCCTTTGGCCATTGTCAAGGCTCACTGCCAGAGGGGATGAAGCCAGAGGGACTTACCGTGCTGTTTGGTACGGTGTGAAGACGAGATAGGCAAGCTTATGTAAGGCATTTACACCTACAGTATAGGCAATCTGCTATGTGTATTTTAGTGGACAATTCAGGGCTGCTACTGGTCCACAGCTGTTGTGTTACTTTATGGAGGTAAATGCTTTTTATTTAATGTTTTTTTTTGTTGCAAGGGGCAGGCTTGTTGAATCTGCTCCAATGAAACGATTCCTGCACTGATGCCTCACTTACTCTTCATTTAGTTTTTTGCATTGACTGTGTTTGGAATTGCGCTGTGCCAAGAATTTGCATGGTATCCTTCGTAATCACATCAAAACACCCAAGCCTGGCTATCTGCTCTGTCATAATCATCACATGTAATGAAAAATCTAACTATCTATCCATCCAACACCTTCTGAATGAACGGGAACACCTGGGCCAAGCTAATTACCCAACATGTGTTGGACCTCATGAATATCCATGAAGCCAGGAAACAAAAAACAGGTGGAAAGCTAACACCAACTAACCCTTATTTTTTGGAATGACATGCTCATCACAAACAGGCATTATATCTGGGTCCCCTATGCAAGTGTGTTCATGCAATATTCTGAGTGTGTTTATGTTTTTGAAATGTGTGTCTATGAACTGTCCAGAAAACACCTTAAGTGTTTGGCGTGAATTAAATCTGTCAACTTTGCGTAAAATTCCCCTCCATCATTCTGCTGAAATGTGGAGACTTGCTCACTTTTTTGCCCTCACTCTCTAACACGAACACACATACATACTGTAGATGTGTGAGCGCTGAGTGGAGGGCAGTAGTAGATGGCATCCTCTGTGGATCTGTTGGATCTTTTTGCAAACTGGTGAGGCTCCAGTCCAGGCTGGCTGGGCTGTTGAATTTAATGTGCTGGAAAACCAGTCACAAAAGGCGCTTTCACACCAAGTACTTTCCCATACTTAGTTCCCAGAACTTAGTTCTGATGAACTAAGTGACTTATTCCGGTGTGAACGCGATCTGCTCTTTAGTTCATCAGAACTAAAGAGCAGATCGCGTTCACACCGGAATAAGTCCCTGAGGGAGGATTAGGCTAATTAAGCCGCTGACGTCACTTCTTCTTCTTCTGTTTTGGGTTTACTGGCAGGCCGCAAACAACTTCACGGCGTATACTGCCACCCGAAGTCCCCGGCCGGAAGTCCCCGGAGTTGGGGACTGGCTTCTACTGAAGCCTTCCCACTAAATGGCCAGAACGCCGACACCTCCTCATCACTCCACAGCTCCCAACTTTTCGGAGTTTTACGGGGCGTGGTTTGCAATTCGCCCAGCCAATCAGAAATGGGAACCTTTTTCTCCCAGGAAAGTACCTGCTCTCTAGCAGGGACTAAAAAAGGGGTGAAAAGGTTCTCATGAACTAAGTTCTAGTTTTTTGGTGTGAACGCAACATTTCAAGAACTATCGGAACTATACTGGGAAAAGTACTCCGGTGTGAAAGCGCCTAAAGCCTTCACGTTCAAAGCCCTTAATGGTCAGACGCCGATTTATCTTAAAGAGCTTATAGGACCCAACTAGAGCACTAAAGTGAGTATCCTCCCGATGTTATAAGTGTATAAGTGTATCTGCAGGAGCGGGTTGTAGCAGCCATGTTAGAAGCAAAGGAGTCTGACCGCTGGAGGGAGAAAGGACCTGTGATATCTCTCCGTGAGTCACCACGGGTGAAGCAGCCTGATGGAGCTGCTCAGTGCAGACAAAGTGTCCTGAAGGATTGGGGCATCTTGTCTATCATTCTCCTGTCTTCCACCACCTCCACAGTGTCCAGGGGTCTCTCCAGTGCGCAGCTTCCCTTCGTTCTTTCCCGGAGTGTTAAGTTCCCCCTATACCACCATAGAAAATGACTGACACTGATACTTAGAGAACATCGATTTAAAAGACAAGAATATTCAGAAGGGACACTTAAATCCCATCACTGGTTAATGGAATTGAGGAGCTAACGGTGCTAGCCGGGAGTCAGACAGAATACCTGGATTGTATTGTGTGCTTTACAGAAACATGGCTGCACAAGAATATATCTGACAATAACGTTTTCTTTGATCGCTTCCGGAAACAGTTTGGGACGACAGGGATTGCATCGAGAGCTTCATCATGTCTTCACCATGAGCCTGAGTCTTCAGAGGGTCTCTGTGCTGTGGAGGACGTCATGTCTCATTCCTGTGCCTATGACACTGTATCCCTGTGGCTATAAGGACTTTAATTACACATTTATACTCACACTTAAATTTACACAAATATATTTATGTTATTCTAATATGGTGCAACTGTCACACATCCCAATTTCCCACTCGGATGAATAAAGTATTTTTGATTGATTTCTCTCCCGTCCCCTCTATTTGGCTTTTATTTAGAGGTTGGGAGGGAGATTTACAGTGAAAGTGGGGAAATCACAGGGCGGCGACGTGCACGGATCATGTTCTGCTAGGCGATGAGCCCCTGCCTCCCTGCAGCCTCTCCACTCACCATGGGTTGTTGAAAGCGAGTGCAACATGCAGCCTTCCACCTCTGTACAACAGATCACTGTAACATTTTAATTGTGTCGTCTCCTTTCTGTTATTCTTTACCAGTACTTTCCATTTGGGGCTTTTTCTCTCCTCTCTAAGTATTCCTTCCTTCAGATCAGCACTTTAAGTACCTGGATTTCTGTCTAACCCTTTCTCTCTCTGAGATCAAAACATCTCTTGATTTTCACTTAGCACCATGCAGGGTGAGTATTTGAGCAGATGTGTGTGTGTGTGTGTGTGTGTGTGTGTGTGTGTGTGTGTGTGTGTGTGTGTGTGTGTGTGTGTGTGTGTGTGTGTGTGTGTGTGTGTGTGTGTGTGTGTGTGTGTGTGTGTGTGTGTGTGTGTGTGTGTGTGTGTGTGTGTGTGATAGTTTTGCCAGCTGAGCACAGAGCCCTCCTGTTCTTCTAGCTTGAGAAATGAGAGGAAGCATTTTACAAGTGGTGTGCTTCCATAATAACCTCATGCTGTACATCTCAGCCTCTACAACTGAATGAAAATCAGCTGAATTTATTCTCTAAATGATTGTTAATAAGTGTAGACATCCTTTAAGTGCAAACCCCGTATTAATGTCTCGAAACAATGAACGTACAATGTCCTTTACTTAGAAACGCAGGAACTGAGTGAAGAAATTATGTTTTTCAAAAAAGGAGAAACTTGTAATATAAACTGAAGTGTCTGTACTCTGCATAACAATGATGCCAATAAAGAGGGTAAGGAGAACAACTATTCCAGATTATCTCTTTCTGTTTCATCCTGCATTTCACAATCTTGGTTTTCCTGGCACGGACGCAGGAAAGACAGACGTCAGCAGTGTGAGGCGTTGTTGGGAAAGGCTGCAATGAGAGCAGGGCCTTTGGATAGACACAGATCAGAGTATTTAGTGCCAAACACTACAGCATTCCTAGTAAATAGGGGTTGAGTTTGGATGCACAGTGAAGGGCTATTATCATCAAGTTCACTGCAAAACTGCCCACTTGTCTAAATTGTTTTCCCTGACTTTAAGATACAGGCGGATGGAGGGTTACGCTGAGTTTGAAGAGGGAGAGAGGAAGACGACTGGGGAAGGGAAGGAAACGGATAGGGAAGGAAAGGAAGGAAGTAGGCCCTCATTTATCAGAACTGGACAGTAGGTCAGATTTCAGCCCAGCATACTGCATGAGCCTTTCTGTAGCCTATTTGAGAAAGTGTTGTAACAACTATAATGATTGTTATTTTTCACAGATTACTATACAGCAAGTTTAGTTTAAAGCTGACATGTTTTTCAGGTTCATATTTGTATGTTGTGTCTCTACTGTGACATGTTTCCATACTATAATGTTCAAAAAGCTCTTTATTTGCTCATACTGCCTGTGCTGCAGCACCTCTTTTCACCCTCTGTCTGAAACCAGAGCCCAGTCTGCTCTGATTGGTTAGCTGGCCGGCTCTATTGTGATTGGTCAACCATTGACAGATGTCCCGGCCCTCAGCCCATCAGGTACAATATATTTGAGCGCTGACCAATAGAAGTGTTACATAGTGATGTCATTATGTTGCTAAAGGAGTAAACAAAGGAGTCCAATGGAGGCGTTTTCTTACTCACCAGCCAAAGCTCTCCGAGGGAGAAGGAGCAGCGGTACCACGTGGAGAGGACAGGATGCAAACAAAACGGAATCAGAGAACAGTATCAGCCATATGACCCCCCTCCTCTACATTAAGTACACTATCATTTTGTAGAATGTTATCGATTGTTGTGTCAAATTTTTAAATGCTTTACCTGAGTAAATGTAGTCTTTTAGCAATTTTAAATAGTCCTATTTACCACATTTTATTGTTACCTTCTGGTCTGATCTATTTCTATTGTAATTTATTTATGATAATAAGCAACTTAAATCTGTTCTTTAGTGCTTTGTTTCTTTAAAGGTCCCATGTCATGGCCATTTCTACTGATCATATTTCCATTGTTGAGGTATACTAGAATAGATTTAAATTGTGCAATTTTCCAAATTCACATTGGTTTCTCATACAGCATCTCTGTATAGTATGTGCACCGGCGCAGGACTTGCGTACGGCACATCCTACGCCGGTTTCCCTTTATAAATCACAATCAACTCGAAATGCGGCGCAGCTTTTGCGGGCTTCACGTAACGCCCATATTTGCCTATAAATAGTCAAAGAAACGCCCATTCATTCATTCATTTTGACTGATTGCATGAAGAAGATCGCAGGAAAGAGGACAGAACAGCTAAAAAAGACATCTCACACCGTGTAAGATTTTGGTTATTTTGGGGAGGTCGAGATAAATCATATTGTTTGGTGGATGCAGTTTGAACCAGAGTAGCAGCATGGAGGTCGGATCGTCACCAAAATAAATAAACAAGTGGTCCGAAAAAAGTTAATGACAAAATAAATACACATAGCCTTCCTCAGGCAGTGTGTTTGTACCGGGGACAGGAGACACCCCCTTGATGAGAAACTCTAAGAAATGATCGGGGAATCCCTCCGGAGTGGAGTCATGACGACTGGATCTGAATTATTTTGTTGTATTTGGTGGTTTGTGTTCCAGCTGTCGATCAGCAACTATATATCCATAATCCACCAGTTAAAGGAAATACAACTAATGTGTTGTGTTATATTAGCTGTACAGTTTACCACATATGGTGTTCTTAGTTTCCATACCACCTGTGTTTTACGAGTGACTTATCAAGTCTTGGTGAACGGCATAAAACACGATTAAACGTGATAGTATATAAAACCGTGCTCGTATCTACAACCTATAGAAAAGCAATACGGCATCAGTTTAAAGTAATTCTGTCCTCCTGCTTACCGCATCATTTATGAGAATACATTTCTTAACAAGAGAACATAATCGAGGGGTGATCAATAACATTTCCGTATTTATTTATTTCTCCAAGTTATGTTTTTGTGTGCACTGAGGAGTCTCAAACAGGCGTTTGTTAAATCATTTTAAGAATGGCTTTAATCAATGTTTGTGAAAATGAATTCTTCATATTTGATAAATGAGAGGTAACATTTGATTTATGGTATTATTTCTACATATTTCTCTCCATTCTTCCTTCTGCCAACGGTGTCGCAGTTTCTCGTCTCTCCCGTTTTTGTGCTTAGTGCGTACGCATGGGTTAGAGTTTGCGTGGAGGACAGCACATTTTCCAGTGAAGTTTGTTTTTTATAAATCGCAAACATTGCGTTTATATATACAGTCTATGGTAGAAACTGGCGTACGCCATCTTTTGAGCGTACGCACCATTTATAAATGAGGCCCCAGGTATTCACTCTCTGTCCTAAACGGCTTGTTGGAGCTCCTGCCCCCCCCTCCCTGTGAGCCCAGTGTGCTCTGATTGGTCGGGACGCTGCGGCGAGCTGCTGCGAGGAGCGGACAGGTTTCCGGGTCGGCGATACAGCGAGAGCAAGCGAAACTCATCCTGAGCACACACAAACACTCACAGCCGAAGTAAAAACAATAAGTGAGGCTTGATATTGAGTAAGAAAAAGGTTTATAACGCTGTGAGAATGGGTCTGCGGAGAGCATTTCTCCGCGATCCCAACTCGTCTATTACCAGCGTTCAGGGAGCTCCATGCAAGTCAATGGGGACTCCCTGTTAGTTAGCCAAGGGATCCAGAGGCCTGTACTACGAAGCCGGATTTTTGCTTAGCCGGCTGACTTCAGGCAAAACTCGGGCTTTCCGGTCCTACGACGCTGGTTCTCTTTTTAGCGGGCTAGATCTCCATGGTAACTTATGCTGAGCGGCTAACCTCCTCGGGAGGAGGTTAGGTTGCAGGCTAAGAGATCAACTCAGTGAAAGCACCGCCTGCTGACCAATCAGAGCTCCGTGTGCGGAGTTTAAAGCTATCAAGTCATATTACAGGATAGAGGAAATACAGAAAAACTGCCGTTGCAGGAAAGACAGCCGGCAAAAATCAACTGACTGTGTGAACGTGAACATTAATAGAATATCCCCTCCCATCTTCAGAGCAATCTGACTATTATAACATTAGCGTTAAGAAAGCTTACTTAAATAAGTAACCGGATCAGAGTAACATTAAGTACAGTCCGCGGCACTGTGAGTGCAGACGTAGATGTGTCCCATTATCATTCATATCATATCACATCATAATGTATCATATATTTCCTTATCTGAGTCAGCTTCTTGAGCCGTATCTGGCCGTGCAACACTCACAGTGTCACATACTGTATGCAGAAGTATTATTTTAAGCAACACATTAAGTTGACGAAACACTCGAGTCAAATGTAATTAAAGTCAGATCCACTCGTGTCTTAGACGTGATATCATAAACCTGTTAATGTACGCATTCAAACACTTTTTCTTTTACCAGCTGTATTCACCTTGCAGGTGCAGCTATGTGGCTTTTATCCTGGATAAAGTGTTAAGTCATGGATGTTTAAAGTTTAACTTCTTCATATTTGACTAATATTAAAGTTCACTTTTCATTCAGGAAGTATGACGCTGCGCTGTCAGTACGCTTGTCCATGTTTGAGATTGGTCGAATGCTCCAAATACCACCCCTTTCATGTGAACGCGCACCTAACTAGATAGGACACGGCTGGCTTGAGCGATCCACTTGATAACCAGCGTCGTAGTACAGCTTAGCGAGAGCGCGTATGTTTTGGATTGGGCCAACCGGCTAACTCAAACATATCCATGTTAGGTTGAACCAGCTTCGTAGTACAGGCCTCTGGTGTGTGAGGTGCTCCGTGGATTGGTCCATTTGGGCCGATCCGGTCATTTGTTGTTGATTTGGGTGTTCACACGTCACAGAATCCAGGAAGAAAACAATGGAAAATGAGAAATGTCCAACGAGGCGTTCTGGGGCAGCATAGACAGGTCTTTTCTGTGTTAGAGTTTTACTCGCTACAGGGTGTACTTTGAGGGTTTGTGACTCTGCAGACCGTTTACATGCATAAAAACATTCATAACACACAAGGGGACGGGTAATAACCGGAAAAGCATGACATGGGCCCTTTAACAGTGGACATTTTTCTTGCTGGTAAAAATAAAAACATGTTATCTGGTAACTGCCAGCTCGCTCTGATCTTAAAGAGATCCTATCAAACACCACAGAGGAAGACATCATGATCCCTGGATTATCGAGGGTTTTATGTAGAGACAGCTGCTGGATGACAGTAAGACTTGTGCCTGCTTGTGCACAGAAAGTCCTCTCAAAGTAAATTTAGATAAGTGTTTCTGGTGAAATAAGCTATAAATACGGTTTTTACTTTGAGTAAACAACAAAACAACTTTAACAAATATATTTTCCAGAGTTTTTCCTTTCTTGGCTCTCGGTTTTTCTCCTTCCTGTCGGCAACATTCCAGCCCGCATACCGAGACTCTCCCTCTGCATATGAGGGTTTGCTCTCTCCCTGGATAACTGAACACATGACAACATATTGTGTAATCTGATGTTGTAAGTCTTTTGGTGTAAATAACTCAAATGCCTTATTCTTCCTGAAGCATTACAGGGAGAGTTATTTGACTAAACAATGCTTCCTCCTCCACACTGCTAGCTGGAGAACCCCACTGGTTAGGTTAGAAGAATTAGAGCTGGGGCGTAGGGTACTTCCCAAAGTATTAAAAACTGCTGAGGGAGGATATGATGAAAGGGTCTTTGGTTTCAACTGGGGCCAATGGAAAATGATTGATCTCTATTTTATTGGGGAGAATAATTGAACGAAGGAGAGAGAACTAAAATATGGGGGGAAATAAAGAAAATGTCAAACGTCAGGTGAAAGTAATAAGAGCTTTTTTGGATGTAGTGGGCTTTTACTGTTGTGCCGTTTGAATTTCACCTCATGCTTTGACCAACACATTCTCACTCCCAACTCGGCCTATGTTGACGTTATGTCAGGGTCCCTGTCGTCACTTTCCAACGCAAGGGGGGGCCCTTTAGCGTCGAGTTTCAACTATCAGGGAGTCCCATTGACTTGCATAGAGCTCCCTGAACGTTGGTAGATTAACGAGTTGGGATCGCGGCGAAATGCTCTCCGCAGATCGATTCTCACAGCGTTTATCAACCTTTTTATAACTCAATATCAAGCCACACTTATTGTGTTTACTTCTTTATTTTAATTGAATAATTTCGGGCTTTTGTTGCTGTCAGTTAGGGGGAGAGTAGGGGCTCAGAATACTGAAATCTGTATTGTTTAATCGTTTTTTCCTTCTAATTTTGTATTCTTTTCTAAACCACACACTGTTATTTACTCAACAGTAAGACACAATTATCCTTGTGTTTATTTATTTGTTTGATTAATAAACACAAGTTGGAGTCCGTCCGGACCGAGGGTCGGAGCAGCTAGTAGTTGCTTTAGAGAATTTTACACCCGGAAGTAAGTATTCTCTCCGCTTCGCTTGACAAACCCCGTGATTAGTCCTCAAGCTCTGTGATTGGATGTTTGAGTGTGCGCCGAGGGTTACGCCGAGCGTCGAACAGCACTTTGAAATGGGATGGAACCACGGCAGACTGTCCAAAACAGGATTTGAACGCACCCCGTCCCCCCCCTCCCCCACCCCGTTCCCAGAACTACACATGCTGGCTATTGTGTGTTTCGCAACATGTTCTATGGCACGTCTCTGCTGGGAATTGTAGTTTTAAAAGACGTTTTCGTATTTCCCATAATAAGAAGTTGCCAGTATTAAACTGTGTACATCCCTGGAGGTTTAGGGGATAGGAAACACTCACATTTAAAACATATAATTAATAAGTGGGTGAAAATTGCTTGTGTCCATAATGGGCAGCATTAATATATACCCACATGACAGCTAAGGTCAGAAGAGCTTTATTTAACAGCTGGTCTTATGTCTGTGACCCTAATTGATAAGCCTGAAACATGCACTTGTCAAGGTTCAGAGGCACATTTTGCAAATATGGCAGTAGCCATCGATCATCTTAAGATAAGATGAGATAAGATATACATTATTGATCCCAAGTTGGACATTTTTTCGTTACAGCAGCATCTGTAACAGTTGTAAATATGCAGTGGTGTTTATATGTAAATCATTTAGTATAATCACACAAATTCTGTGTTTTATATTTATTGAATGTTCAATACCTGACAAGGTCAGAGATGAAAAACTTGGGTCGCAGGTTCCTCAACAGTGCATTACAAGACATCTATCGATATGTGTGTACCTCCACCATTAAATTGTCATATTCTGCACATTTCTTATTCTATCTACATACATCTTATAAGAGTATAATTAATATGTATAATATCAGTTAAAATAAGTGCTTCAACATAGTTAACATTGCAGGAAAGTTGATTGTCAAGTCCCAAAACAAATTATGCAATATATTAGACGTTAAGTACTTTGTCTATTTATCTGTAGATACCCCCAAAGCTTTTTTCTTATTCAAAAGAAGACCTTAACCTAAAGTATTCTTTAATGTTTAAATAAAGCCTAATTAATTTGTCTGTTTTGCACATCCTCCTGTTAATATCTTTGGACAACCGGCACTAAACTGTTTTATTGTAGAGATCACTTACAGTATCTTCTTGATATTTTCTATTCTATATTTCTATCATTGACCTTCTACTTTCCCCCTATGAAAGTATGTACTCTTAATATTTTTATGTTTTCATCAAATATAACGTATCAACAAAAAAAAATAATAACATGCTTTAACCACTAGGCGGTTAAAGCACTCAGGTTTACAGTGCTAACACAATAACATATTTAGTTTATGATGGATGGAGGAGGAGAGGAGTAAAAGTAGCTCACTACTTGTTTTATTTTTTGAAAGTAGCTCTCATCCTAAAAAAGGTTGGAGACCCCTGCATTAGAGCGTAAAAACTGTAACTATAAGTATCTGAAATAAATATGTGTACTGAAACAAATACCAATAACTGTATTGCATTGTTTTCTTATGCGCAATTACTTCATACTGTCTTTTTCGTCCTGCATTTATTGTGCCTCAGAAAATAACTGGCCCCAGCCTGGCCCCCCCAGTCAAATTGGTCTAGAACTGCCACTGCGTTACGGCCTCGTGTGAACGAACGGGCTATACGAAAGGGAAAAGTAGCGGATACAACCGTTTGCGTTCTCGTGTAAACGGCACCTTAGCTATTTAATCTACCTCTGGAACAAGCTAAACTAGTTATAAATATGTTTATTCTTCACTGTCGGGTCACTCATTACTGGATCAGTGAGCTGCATGAGCAGTGCGCGGCCAGAGATTTTCTTTTGGGGGTGCTGTGGGGTAGCTTGACGTTTCACAGAGGGTGCTCAAACATTTAGAGTTTTCCCTTAATCTAAGATTTTTTTTTTAATATTGAAGTTAAATGCATCAATCTGGTGCACTTTGAGAGCAACATTAAGAGATCTATGGATACATCTCTCAACACCCATATGAAACAGAACTGTAAACAGATGTACTTTTTCTTTATGGATATTTTACAAATCACTCCCCTTTTAAAGTGTGTTCTTGTTTTACTGTCATATAGTATTTCATAACTGTTTTTTATTTATTCTCTTATTGTTTTATAACTATAATGATCATATTATACCTCGGAAATACTTGTTTACATAAATGGTGACCAAACCGTTTGAGACCCACTGAGATAACTTAGAGTAAAGTTAACTTTCTAAACACTCAGAGAGTCCTTTACCTCACCTGAGTCTCTCAGTCTGAGAGGAGAGGACATTCCCTTCACCTTGTTGTAGAAACAGCTCCTTATATCCGTTAGTGCAGCTAGCTAAACAGATGCTAACAACACGGTCCCTGGCACGGTGTGCTCTCTCTCTCTCACTCGCTTAATCACACTAAATGCGCGCCTGCCACACACACACACACAGAGCCGAGCTTGAATGAAACACAGAGACCCAGAAGTACTTGTTCTGTACTGTGGCATATTATTTTCGAATCAATCATTTTTCAAATTATGAACTTCACACGTAAAAAATAAAAAAATAAATACATTTATTGGGGGTCCTTGGGGGGTGCTATGTCTATACTAGGGCATGAGACGGATACTGACAGGCTGTCAGGAGAGAGAGAGAGAGAGAGAGAGAGGGGGAGAGAGGAAAAGAGAGCGCTTCCGCTCATTTGTCCCGTGTTATTATCCAAAGTTAATGTAAACTTGAATAATGTACTTCATTTGAATGTAATAATTATGTTGCTTGTTGTTTGTGGAAGCGCCAGTGAATGAGCCCCATTAACTGAGTTTTAAACATCACTTTAAATGGAAGATCCCCATAGCCCCCGCCCACTCGATCGGATCGGCGATCGGTATCGGCCGATACTGATTCCGGCGATCGGCCCCAAAATTGGCGATCGGAGCATCCCTAATAGATAGATAGATAGACAGACAGACAGACAGACAGACAGACATGTACTTATTTAAGAGTTTGGGCCATTGTCATATGTCATTCTGCCAGTCACTAGCAGAAGATGGATGTGGTACTGTAAAACCATCCGATCACTGCAGTGTAGCTGTAAATGATCTAAACAAAATGCATTGTTTATAATGCTGCTAGTGCTAAATCGGAAATCAAAGACATAGGCGTCTGAAGCGGAAGTGGTAAAGGGGCGGGATGACATAAGGTGAATACTACAAAGTATATTTCTTCAATATAGCCATAGTAGATGTGTCAGATGAATGATGAGGTTATAATGGGAAACTGTGTGTAGACAAGCGGCTACAACTTGTCATTCATTCCCTCATGCTTTCTCTTTGCCTTTACTTCTGGTTATTTAATAAACCTTCGAGTAACCACTAGAGTCAAATGCTGCAACGTCAGCTTTTCTACGGTGGCCCTAAAGTGCAAGTCAAAACAACATTTCAGAAAACACCACAGCATTTCACAAAACGCCACAGCATTTCACAAAACGCTACAGTATTTCACAAAACGCCACAGCATTTCAGAAAGGGTATTCCTTTAGGGAGAACTCTTCTTGTTGGACAGAGCCAGCCAGAGAAGCACTGCTGTGATTGGTTGTTTTTGCTGCCAGTCAAGAAATGACGCTTTGTGATTGGTCAGCACCCAGCAACATGTCCCTAAATATCAGCCGTTAGCTGTTAGCACTCAGAGCTCACAGCTCCTCATATCTGTTCAGAAACTGGACAAAAGTTAAACATGTACAAAACACAGACCGTCTATGTCATGGCGAATACAGTCGCTGCTTTATTTATGTCTGTATGACGTTGTTGTGAGTGTGGACGGAGCAGCTACAGGTTAGTTTAGCCTGATCGATCCAATATCCATTCAGATTAGAGTGATGCGAATATTCTGTGGTCTACCATGGTATTTACATGGAGATAAACCCAGAATATTCGCATCGCTCTAATCTGTCGAGTTTCACCGCGGCTGTCAGCTGTGTTTACTCCTGTCATTCAAACAAGACGCGCTGGAGAGCGGGCAGGGCTTATCTCCATGTAAATCCTATGGTAGATACCAACTACAACAACATGAACATATTTTACCGTGATTTAATTCTAATACACGTTTCAAAATGATGCCGAAGTAACAACATACTGATACCGGTTAGTAAAAACCATGAATTAATGCTGTGACAAGTCTGCAGACAGACGGCAGGCGAAACATCTTTGAAAATGCTTGTTTTCTGAATGGATACTGGATCGATCAGGCTAAACTAACCTGTAGCTGCTCCGTCCACACTCACAACAACTTCATACAGACATAAATAAACCAGCGACTGTATTCGCCATGACATAGACAGTCTGTGGTTTGTACATGTTTAACTTTTGTCCAGTTTCTGAACAGATATGAGGAGCTGTGAGCTCTGTGTGCTAACTGCTAACGGCTGATGTTTAGGGACATGTTGCGCTGTCGGGTGCTGACCAATCACGAAGCGTCATTTCTTGACTGGCAGCAAAAACAACCAATCACAGCAGTGCTTCTCTGGCTGGCTCTGTCCAATCACAAACAAGAAGAGTTCTCCCTAAAGGAATACCCTTTCCGTATAAGTTGAAATGCTGTGGCGTTTAGTGAAATGCTGTGGCGTTTTGTGAAATGCTGTGGTGTTTTGTGAAATGCTGTGGTGTTTAGTGAAATGCTGTGGTGTTTAGTGAAATGCTGTGGTGTTTAGTGAAACGCTGTGGTGTTTAGTGAAATGCTGTGGTGTTTTGTGAAATGCTGTGGTGTTTAGTGAAATGCTGTGGCGTTTAGTGAAATGCTGTGGCGTTTTGTGAAACGCTGTGGTGTTTAGTGAAATGCTGTAGTGTTTAGTGAAATGCTGTGGTGTTTTGTGAAATGCTGTGGTGTTTAGTGAAATGCTGTAGTGTTTAGTGAAATGCTGTGGTGTTTAGTGAAACGCTGTGGTGTTTAGTGAAATGCTGTAGTGTTTAGTGAAATGCTGTGGTGTTTAGTGAAATGCTGTGGTGTTTAGTGAAATGCTGTAGTGTTTAGTGAAATGCTGTGGTGTTTAGTGAAATGCTGTGGTGTTTAGTGAAATGCTGTGGTGTTTAGTGAAATGCTGTGGTGTTTAGTGAAATGCTGTGGTGTTTAGTGAAATGCTGTAGTGTTTTGTGAAATGCTGTAGTGTTTTGTGAAATGCTGTGGTGTTTAGTGAAATGCTGTAGTGTTTTGTGAAATGCTGTAGTGTTTTGTGAAATGCTGTAGTGTTTTGTGAAATGCTGTAGTGTTTTCTGAAACGCTGTGGTGTTTTGTGAAACGCTGTGGTGTTTTGTGAAATGCAGTGGTGTTTTGTGAAATGCTGTGGTGTTAAGTGAAATGCTGTAGTGTTTTGTGAAATGCTGTGGTGTTTTCTGAAACGCTGTAGTGTTTTGTGAAATGTTGTTTTGACTTGCCCTTCAGGGCCACCGTAGCTTTCCCTCAATCCACAAGACAACAGGTGGAAGCCACACACTGCGCTGTTTCAACACACTGCAAGCAGCTGCTTTCAATTAACAGTGTGAATGTGTTTGTGTTAGACCAGGATTTACGTAGCACCCAATTTCGTAACCCATGTGTCGTACTAATCATCTCAATATGTGTGGATTGAAGAGTTAGACAATTATGTGTGTCTGTGTAATGGAGCTGCTATAGGAAATGCTGGAATGAAGTTGAGTGAGTTGACTTCTTCCTGAAAGGAAATTAGTTTTGATTTGATTTTAGAAGTTGGTTTATTTCTTTCTCTCCTGCTTCCTGACCTGTTGGAAGGGTTAAAATACAAACTGCACTTTATCACGATATGGCATGTATGGGATTATGGGTGCAATATGTGCAAGTGTATGGCGATTCAGCAAAAAACTGGCCTGCAAAAATGTTTCATTAGCGATATCTGAATTTTGAAAATTCTTTTGATGCTTGTTTCTGAGGTCACTGTCATTGCCCTTAGGTACATATGAATACATTTGAACTGCCATATTTTCTATTGTTCCCGAAAATTCCAATCAATGATTGATCAGTTTATTGGTATTGAAAACAAGTGTTAGCTTCTCCTGCTTGCAACAGTTATTTTACCTAGTATTTAGTATTGTGCAAACCATTGTCTTTTCGTCTTATATTACAAGTTGTTATCATCATACCTACATTGTAAACCAATAATTATGGTAGCCACCATAAAGCAAATGTGTAATTAGGTGAAAAGGGTGCACAGAAGCAGTGTAATAACAAGTTGTTATTTGCTTTAGTTATAGAGTGCCACAGTGACGCGTCCTAAAACCCGGAAGTAAGCTTCTTCCGGTTCCCTCGACAAAAAAGCAATGCAATTTCTCCATAGGATTTTGGAAAATAGCTCGAAATAAGGTCTGTGGTTGACACACATTTAAGAGACGGATCACGTTTTGTTCAGTCGGATAATCTCCACGTCTACCCTACTTTTAAAATGTTCGAATCATAAATCGAATCGATAGATTGATGATTGATAGATTTATGATTCGAAATAAAAAAAGATTAGAAAATAAACAATTATACAATATCAACATCTGAAAATAGAGCATAAAACAGAACTAAAAGAGTATAACTATCTGACAAGTAAAACGTGATTTGAAGGGCTTAATTACAGCTAACACAATAGAAATAGAAATGGATAAGGGTCTTGAAAATATCGATTTTATTTATTGACAATGGATAAATATTTGCCTGACTGAAATGTGTGTGTGTGTGTATTTGTGTGTCAATGTGAATGTGTGTATCATATACCATCATGAGGTTAGATTTCACTGTAAATTCTTTCATTCGTGTCCACAGCTGTTCTCAACATTCCTAACACACACACACACACACACATACACAATTGTTAGCTGTGTGCTTTGGCAGCCTACTGTAAAGTAACACCACTAATACTAAGAATTACTCGAGTGTCTACACTTTATCGCTGCTGCAACTGTGTATTTGCATTAGCTGCTGACGTACAATATGTGGTCCGAAAACAGAGTCAGTAATGGCGCTTTTCCACTGCAGGACCTAGCGCGGCTTAGTACGGTATGGTTAGGCCTTGGTAGGCCAGGCTCACTTTATGCTCCGTTTCCATTACAGTTTAGTTACTGGGGTAGTAACTATAGTAACGCAGTGTAGGCGGGGCGATCCGCTGTTCGGCGGGCGGAGCGACGCTGCATAAAACTTCCGTGACGTCATCTTCAATGCGAACTACAAAACCAAAACATCAGCCGTTAGCTGTTAGCATTCAGAGCTCACAGCTCCTCATATCTGTTCAGAAACTAGACAAAAGTTAAACAAGTACAAACCACAGAGTGTCTGTGTCATGGCGAATACAGTTGCTGGTTTATTTATGTCTGTAGGCCGTTGTTGTGAGTGTGGACGGAGCATATACAACGTTAGCTTAGCCTGATCGATCCGATCTCCACACACGCATTTTAAAAGGTTTTTCGCCTGCCGTCTTGTCTGCAGACTTGTCAAAGCATTAATTCATGGTTTTTACTAACCGGTATCAGTATGTTGTTATTTCGGCGTCATTTTGAAACTTGTATTACAATTAAATCACTGTAAAATATGTTCATTTTGTTGTAGTTGTAGCCCCCTTGCCAGCGATTCTCTCTGACCAATCAGCAGTTGAGAGTGTTTACGTCACTAGTTTAGCATATTCAGCCCGGTTGTTGGCCCGGTAAGAACCTCGATTTTGGTGAAAAAGTAGCCCTGAGCTGGAACTACCCCTGGTGGAAAAGCAAAACCCGGCTCGCTTAAACCGTGCTACGTGCTGCAGTGGAAAAGCGCAATAAGTCACTGTCATTTCAATCAATAGGAATGCAGAAAGAAAACCGCGTGGATATGACTCACTTAAGAGTTTTGAGTGTGATGTGTGACTCGTGTGTGTGTGTTTGTGTGGGAGTGTGTATGTGTGTGTGTGTGTGTGTGTGTGTGTGTGTGTGTGTGTGTGGTGTGTGTGTGTGTGTGGTGTGTGTGTGTGTGTGTGTGTATGTGTGTGTGTGTGTGTGTGTGTGTGTGTGTGTGTGTGTGTGTGTGTGCGTGTGTGTGTGCATGTGTGTGTGTGGGTGTATGCATATACATTTGTCAGAAGGTGTAAGTGTGTGGGTAGATGTTTATTTTCCATTATCAAAACCATAGATAGGGACTTTTCCTATAAGACAAAAGCACCTGCGGCATACACACTGCACAAAACACTGCACTTTGGTATAACTGAACTTTTCTTCCCTTTTTTCGCATCTTAGACAGTGACTTCCTAATCCTAATGTCCAGGGGGTTGAAGTTCTCCCTGAGCCTCTCAGTGCTGCCTGGTTTGTTCAGTAACTTCTTTCTGACCTCAACATTGGGAGCAGACTGTTGTCCGGTTGGTTGGGACCATTACTCATTCTCATAGCCTTATCCTTCCACACTTGGTGTTTAATAGTGTATTTTTGAAGCTAGAGCACTGGCTATTTTATGTTCAGCCTAACAAACCACTCTTTGCAGGGCCTTCAATGGTACAGGTACTTTATTCGGACCTACACATTCCTAGAAGTGTCTGAAGTGAAACAGTCAAGGGGTCTCCCAAAATAACCCCTTTGCTATGCACTTACAAATAAAGTATATTAGGTGCATCTTAGAGATCAATTTTAATATGCATCACCTAGAATCTCTACTCCTGTCAGCTGACTGCCTTCCAAGTACCAGCTTCAGCAGATATTATAGGCCTTGCAGATATTCCATCACCATAACCTGTCCTCTCTCATCAATCCAACCCGCTCAAACACCTTATCACAATCAGCCTGTGGAACTGCACATCTGCTACCCCAAAGACTACTAAGGCCACAGCCTACTCTTTTCTTTCGAATTTTTCACTGTTACATGACTCATCCAATACAATGAATCATTGTTGTTTTCTACCGCCCACCAGGTCCTGTGCGGGAATTCTTCGAGGCATTAAATCTCAAACTAACGTCCCTGATACTGGCCACCGCCGGTATTTCTTTTGGACTTTAATATCCAGAAAGATTTCTGATTCATTACTCTGATTTACTACTGCTGCTAAATGCTTTAGCACTCTGACTGTCTCAATCCCCACCTACTCACAAAGCTGGAAACCACCTTGATATCATATTTACCAGAAGCTGGACAACATCAAACCACTCTGTGACCCCACTTCAGATCTCTGGTCAATCATAAATATCCCACTCGCTACCCCTCTCTTAAACTGACAAACCAATCTCCTCTAACACTGTACAGTACCTGTCCGCGGTAACCTTCCTTACACTTCCTCTCTCCTTCCTTCCTGACCTCAGCTGTTCTCTTAGCCCTCCCCTCTTCTGATTCCATCTCACATTTGCCTCCCAACTTGATCGCAGACACTCTACTATCCTCTCTCCTATCCACTCTGTCCTCTCATGTCTCTGCAGGTCCCACCCGGCTCCATGGTTGACTGACTCAGTGCTGACGGAACCATCCTACTGACCTCCTTAACTATCAATCTTTTCTCTCCTCTAACTCTTCTTCCATTTCTGTAGGCAAAAGCACCTTCTATCAATCTAGAGTCCTCTTTCTCTAACCTCAAAAACTCTTCTCTATTTCCTCGTCCCTCCCATTCCTTGACCCTTTCCCCTCTTACCTTCTACAGTCTATTATACAGTCATTCACTCTCATGGCTTTTCCTACCACCGCTTGGTAGGTGATACACAACTGATTTGGTCTTGTCCCCGGTCTGAAACCCATCTGCTTGTCTGGCCCACATCTCTCAGTGGATGTCTGCGCACCATCTGAAGCTCGACCTAAACAAGACTGAAGTGCTTTTCCTTTTAGGGAAGGAATCTACCATCCTTGACATTTCTATCAACATCTCCCTGACTCAGACTGAATGACGAACAACTGTCCTTTACTGCTAACATCGCTGCTTCAACCTGCTCCTACAGGTACACTCTTTACAACATCAGTAGGATATGTCCCCTTCTTACTCAGAAGACATTCGTACTCGCCTACTGTTCTGTGTATGGATTAGGCCCTTCTAACATTCAGGACATGGTTATGTCCTTCAGCGTTTTTTACTGCGTTTAAGACACAAGGCATGTTTGTCGGGCACCTACTCTCGTGTCAACTTTTCAAGTGCAATGAGGCATGTTGCGCCTTACATTACTCAGCGACCATAACCAGCTAACCGTACCATCCAAACATCTTCAAGGTGTTTTAAAAACATGTTTTATTAAAATAATGCGGTCTCTGTCTCTGATTGAATCCGCTCTGTTGTGTTCAAAAGCAGAGCCCAGGAGAGATACCTGTATGTCAGCTGGTGCCGAGGCTAACCTTCAGACAAACCGTGGGCCCTGTTGAGAGGCTACACTGCTATCCTAACACCAATCTTATATAAAAGTCAATATTTATAACATAATATAAAGAACTAAATGCCAGGGTGGATTAGACGGTTAGATAACAGTGGATCATGAATGATCATAATATGTCTTCACTGACACAGAAAGAGAGCAGAGAAAGATTCTAAGAGAGTTAGAAAACACAAAGATCATGGCAACCAGAAGAAAACGGTTGTGGTCACTGTTCGAATAGATTTTAGGATGAGACAAGGTATGTCTTGCTGCTCAGGGTGGATACCTTTTGCTGTTTGCATGTACTTCCAGTTAATTTATAAAAAGTGTGGGAGCTTGACCAACATCCATTTCTAACAGCATAACGCATACTTAATACAATGAATATGAAATTTAATGGAAAGATTTTTTTGGGGGAAACGGGGAAGTCTCAAATGCACCGTATGGTGATATTGACCACACACACACACACACACACACACACACACACACACACACACTAAAATATAAGAGTCATTTATATTTAACAATCTTAATCTTATGTTAATATTTTCTAATTTGATACTTTGGCAACACTACTTCCTGACTCAAGCCCGTTTGCAGAGAGGTAGAGACAGGAAGAGAGAGCGAGAAAACCGAAGGAGGGTGTGTGTGTGTGTGTGTGTGTGTGTGTGTGTGTGTGTGTGTGTGTGTGTGTGTGTGTGTGTGTGTGTGTGTGTGTGTGTGTGTGGATGGTTCAGCAGTGAGTCTCCAGCTGCTGAGCGGAGTGCAGCTCTTGGCGCAGCGGACTGTCCCCCCCCTCGCCCCGCTGCCTCAGAGGAGAAGGAGACCGGTGAACATGGAGAGACCGCGGGGAGTTCTGTCTCTCTGCCTGCTCACTGTGCTGCTGCAGTCCGGGACTCTGGGTGAGTACCATGAACTTTATCAAGACTATGTTAGTGGCTCCGTGTTCTGACAGTAGTGTGTGTCAGCGTGTGTGAAGCAGACTGTGCGGTAGGGAACCAGGCACGCGGACAGGTGACGCACTCAGCGGCTGACACTGTTTACCCACAGAGAGAATTAGACTTAATATCTTCCTTCCATAACATCCGGTACCAATTAATACAAGTTGTTTGCAGTGGTGGAAAAAGTATTCAAATGTCTAACTTGATTAAAAGTAGGCTACTGATACTAAACTTTAAAATTCAAAGGTGGAAGAAGTACTTGCACTTGAGTAAACGTATAAGTTCCAGAGTGTAGGAATACTCTGTTACAAGTAAAAGTCCTACAATTAAAATGTTACTCGAGTAAAAGTAAAAAAGCAGGAAAGTATTGGCATCTAAATGCACTTCAAGTACCAAAACTAAAAGTACTTATTATGCAGATTGGCTTATGATGTGTTTTGATAATGATTATTGATGCATTCATCTGTTTATCAAAGCTGGTAAAGGTGCAGCTAGTTTGAATGACTTTTTATACTGCAGGGTAGCTTGTGAATTTACTCCAGGTGTAACTAAAGTCTGATTTAAGAGTTGATTATATTTCACATCATTCATCCAAATCTGTAAAGTAACTAAAGTTACTAAATAAATGTAGTGGAGTAAAAGTACACGATTTACCTCTGAATTGTACCGGAGAAGAAGTACAAAGTAGCCTACCTTACAATTGTACTTAAGAACAGTTCTTGAGTAAATCAAGCTGGTAAAAAATACAAAATGTCAAATAAAAGTACTGCATCAAGAAGGGTACTTAAGTGAAAGTATTATAGTACGATAAGCAAAATGTACTCAAAGTGTCCAGAGTGAAATCACTTATTGCGGAAAACATTTTTTTATTATTATTTTTTAAAATCTTCACATTTACGATGTTGAAACTGGGAAACATTTTTGTGCAAAACGTTCCCACTCTTGGTTTTAGCTAATCAAATGTAATGTTTGATGGTTTCAATCTATACAAAATCATATTTTTAAATGTTTTGCTTGTGTGTCACAATCTGAATGTTTAAAGTAACTAGTAAATACATCTGTACATAAATGTTGGCAAAAGTACAAAATTGGCCTCCAAAGTGTAGAAGAGTAGAAGTATAAAGTGCAATGAAATAAAAATGCTTCAGTTAAGTGCAAGTACCTTAAATGTGTACTTTATTCGGTATTTGAGTTAATACTTAGTTACTTTCCACCACTGGTTGTTTGTTGACCAGTAATGCGGAGCCCATCAAAAGCAATGATGTGACATTAAGTAAACTCCTTGTAGAGATACTCATCTTTGTCCTGGACCGTTCTTCTGCCTACCTTGTATCTTCACATGAACTTTTTAAAGATGTGACAAAATGCAGGTTTTTTTTATACAAATATCCTAATATTTGGTCACTTTGACATTTGTGAAAATCCACTACAGTTCAAAATAGAGATTTTGCCCCTCATTGGCTGCATGGTGTTTGTTTTGGATGTATCAGATGTTCCACCTAGTTCCACATTTCCTGCATGACCGCAGTGAGAGAGTGTTTTTGGGGATATGTGTTTAAGTCTGCTTGTCAGTTTGTGTGGCGGCTGTCCCACCTTCCCTCCTCTGCCCTCACCACATGTGTGAACAGTGGCACTGTAACCGACTTGGCTGCTTTCCATCCGTCATACCAAACACCTCCCACTTCAACCGGCCATGAAACTTCCCCACGCTTGTGACAGGTGGGGTAGATTAAGCACAGCACGACAATGACAAGCCAAATTCTGCCTTTGGTTGCTGTGAACACATCAAATCATGAGTTGTACTCTTCTTCTCCCCTCCTCTTTCTGCTGTTTGTTCCTGCCCTCCTCCCACGGCAGGGCCTATTTTGAACCTGGAAATCCCACATACCAGAGGGATTGTGCGGCCCCACTGCTTTGTATGTGTCACAAATAGACATGCAATCTCCAAACTTCCACCCTCATGCCCCCATCTGCCCACCAATACACATTAACACACACACACACACACACACACACACACACACACACACACACACACACACACACACACACACACACACTTTTGTATTGCTCATGCTCTTATTGTTATTATGTTATGTTATTATGTTGCATTGTTGGAGAAGCCTGTGACATAAGATTTTCAACTGCATAATTACTCTGTAGCTATGTCAGATTGACAATAAAGAACCTTGAACCTTGAACACACACACACACACACACACACACACACACACACACACACACACACACACACACACACACACACACACTCCCCGTTTGTGTTGCTCCTGCCCACCGCTGAGTGACGCGTTGCTTCTTCAAACATCAGGACTGTGTTATTTTAAACCTTTCTTTCTTTGTGTTCTTTCAATTGATGTGGAGCTCGGGGGTCTGTCACAGGACAGTTCCTTCTTCATTTCAGGGAATCTCAGTGTCTGCGCAGATGCCCCCCTGTGCTGGGACATTCCCCAATCCGGTGCTTAGCCAAAAATAGCAACTCAAGCTATTCCATCCTGTACCCATCAAAACAAAAGGCAGAAAGGGAAACAGGAGGCTGTACAAAAGAGAAACAAATCAATGTTTTCTTTTAGGAGGCACCACACAGTTTAACCCCACTGAAGTGTCTCCATCTGATTTTGACCATATTAGTCGTCCCCCCGCGCTCTTCCCTCTTAACCCGCTTGGCTGACTCTGGGGTCAAAGAGAAGAGAGAGGCAGGCTGGGATGAAAGGAACACAGATAGGAGGAATGAGAGGATTATAGGCAAGTTGGAGAGACTGAGTTGTGGTGGTGGGATAACTTTAAGGAGCGGAGGGAGGGGGGCTGAGCCGCCTGCTGGGGCAGTTATGTAGCCCCGCGCAGCCTCCTGCCAGTTGTCTACCCTCATTTCTCTGACAGGGCGAGACCGGAGAGAAGAACGATTCTTATTTCCACAGATATTTCATTGCATTGCTCCAGAGGAGGGTCAGTGTAGCTTCACATACTTATTAAACTATGGAATGTGGACACCTTAACTAAATAAATGCTAAGAAATAGATAATAAATAAAAAAGGCTCCTGCTCACAACAGCTAGATGGCATAAGTACTTACCTCTAAAATACTGTTATTTTGGTTATGCTATATCAAATAACCATGGCACAACATGACACACAGTGATTGTTTAAATCCTGGGAAAGGATTTGACTATCTACTGAATAATTAGCTGGTGATGCATTGAGATCATCTGCAGCACATCTCCATGTTTTTCAGATATGGTGCAGCAGGGGAGCAATATTATCAGAATTACAAGAGTAACCTGATTCCTTTGCGTTATGGATTACCTCTATATCAAATGTAATGCCAATAAATTCAAGAGAAAATAAATAACAATTAGATGTTTTTTAGTTAAGTGTTTTATGTAAGGCAACAGAACAATGTAACCTTAGAAAAGAAGAAACCAAGATATTTAGGATAAAAAAATATTTTATTGATAGGAAAACCTGCCTTTCATTCAGCATATTCAGGCAGTAGTTTATACACAAATAATGAAACACATGAGCACATACTACAGTTTAAAAAAGCAGAAATAAAATCTGAGCTGACAGAAAATGCTCCGTTTTAGTTTAATGCACACAGTTTTTAAATGTACCAGTAATAGGATTAAGTCTTTTTTTTATGTAACTGTAATGAAATACATTCACCTTGTTATCCTGATTACGTAATCCTGTTACATCTAATCTGTTACTCTCCAATGATGAATTTGTTTTCTGGGATCTTTCAGTGACACTGACCTACAGTACACCTGCCTACTGTGCAGATTTTCCACTTTTTCTTTCACATTTGATCAGCCTGCCGCAGTGTTTCCTGTGGTGATAAACTGCAGTCAGCTTTCCTGTGTCACTTTGAGCTCACTTCCTCAGTGGATTTCCCAGGCACTGAGGATGTGAGGGGAGGGAATTCAGCTGTTAGCTTTCATATGACATGGAGTTGCAATGCTGCTACTGTAAGCATAATTCTGATGTACTTAGCATTTCTGTTTCAGTACATTTACTTTTTGTTGTTTAAATGATAATGATGTTATCTTTGTACACTAAGTTGGCAATGAGTCCTCTCCTATCCCCTACTCCTCAAGGTGTACATATATTCTACGATCATATTTGATATGGAGGATACAACCAGGTCAGCAGCTCTTTTAAAGCCTTTAGTGTTTCTCCTTTAGCATTGTTTATAGAAGGGATCAACAGTTCTTAGATTAGAGCGTCATGAAAGGAAGATATCCATTAGTAGTGGATGGAGAATGTGGGGGTTTCCATGAGAATATTTTGGCAGCAGTTAAGCCAGCATTTTTAAGGTGCCAAAAATTATTCAAGACATTGTGCACATGGACAAAAGATTAATATTTTTCCTCACATCTTCGAAACAAACGAAACAGTTTAGTTCTCTTAAGCATAAAAATAACTAAAAACTTTAAAAGATCTGACAGTTAGTGCGCTACAGTATGTGCCTGCATGTAAAACAACCAGAGCCAGGGAGCAGTGTCAGTCACTGCTTATGAACTCCAATCAATGCATTTCAGTTTAGCTGAATTGGCCACCATGTTGTAAACAGTCAAGCCAAATCCAAGGCCCACCTACCAGCTGGATCAAAAAGACATATTTTTAAATCAACACTTTATATCCGTCTGCCACCGGTCTTAATTGTACTGCAGTAAATTCTATTAGGATGACACTTCAGTTATTATCATAAATGTCAAACTAATTGAGTAAAGAGAGTGGGTGTTTGATTCTACATTTAGCCACTTAACCATGATTGAGGGGGCTTCTTCTCTCAAACAACAGGAGCGTTGTGCTACCGCTAAATCAATTGACATGGCAGCCCTGTTTAATCCAACCAGAGGAGGTTTGACTCATGAATTCTCCTTCCTGATGTGTGCAAATGTACACATTCTCCTTTAAGATTACACTGCTTCTGTCTATGTTTACAGTATATTATGAGACGTGTATGTTTTTGTGCATTAACCACAATTAATATAATTTCAAGACACATTCCATCTCACAGTCCAGATGAGGGCGGGATCCTGAGTGTGAAATAGCAGAGCGCTAACACCCACACACAACCTCAGACTCAAACCCTGCTGGTTTAATGCAGCAGAGTGCCACAGAGACTGCATGAATGTGAATGAGTAACAGGGAGAGTACCACAGTGAGCTCAGTAATACTTTCATGGTGTTCTTTAGAGATGCGCCAATTGCAATTTTCTTGGCTGTTACGGAAAAGTCAGACTTGCCCACTTGTTTTTTTAGGAAAAGAAGAAAAGGAATAAAATTGACATTATACAAAAACATTTTCAAATTAAGTTTCTCATTATAATATACGGACCATTAAAACAGCAGCAAACAACCGTGTGCTTATATGTATATAAAGGAGCTGAAAAGACAATACAAAGTCAAAATGTTGCACTGTTATTGCTCACAAGTTTACAGACAAAACAACTGAGTTCTCTTAGTCGAGTTTTCACCACATGAACAACATGCTAACCGTATTAGCAGAAGCCTGCTAATAACCTTATAGTAAGTGAATAAGGTTTCTGCTATTGCTACATTGAATGCTAGCAATATTATTAGCTGAAAGCTACTTCCAAAGCTAATTTGCCTTCACACCATCCTGGATGCTAGCATTCAGCTAATGTTATTAGCATAAGGCTAGAGTTTGTGTAAAGACACATTTTCTCTGGAAGAACTGAAGGAAAGAGGTAAAAAAAGGTATTATTTTAAGGGGTCATTTTGTCCTTAAAGATTGAAGAGAGCAGTTCCAGGTTTGCATGTTCTGTTAATAGATAGAAATATTGGTTAACACATTTATTCTGTCTTCTCAGTTGAGTAAAAGTGGATTTCTCCACTATGCTATCAATGCTTTGAGAATGAAAGTTTGGTGATGTGTACTCCGCGAAGGATGTAGAGGATTGAGTAGAATGTATTGAATGAGTTGGATTTGAGGTTTGTATCATGAAGAATGTGTAATTACAAATAGCCGGTTGATGTCTGTCTGTATTGTAGTCTGATGTCCATTTGTTTGCTGGTATAGAACTAGTATTCTCGTGAGAAAAGAGTTTGAACAATTGTGCTAACAGGTTTAATAGTATAGGTTGAGCAGATCATTTGCTTTCCACCAGGCAGGGAACATGGATTTTATAGTATTAGATTTAAAGTAATTGAGTGTCTTTACTGATTTATCTAATTTATGAATGCTATGTGCTGAGTGAGTGATGGAAGTTTGGTGCTCCGCCGTCATTTTTGGAAAGTGTACTTATATGGTAGTATTATCTCTGCTGTTACTCCAGTGGTGACCCTGACCACTATCTCCCACTCCTGTGCAACTTCAAGAAACCAGTTGACCGATTCAGCCAAATGCATATCACCTTTCCTCACCACACCTTGAATGCACAAGTGCATTTTCCAGTGTCCAGTGGTCTCCAGTCTGTCCAATACTGTGCTACATTTCTTTACACATTAAGGTTTCCAGATTAATCCCGGTTGTTAACGCGTTAACGTTGACAGCCCTAGTAATAAGGCTGATGACAGTTTTGCACACACAATTTCAGAAAGAACAAGAATATCAGTGGTTAAATCACACCATCTCAAGGCTAAATTAGTGGTGGAAATTAATACAAAGCTGCAGTTTCAAAGTTGAAAAGACGACATTGAAGGTCTGGAATGACTCTTAAGAGGACCAAGACCAAAACGCACCCTTCCTCAGACAGAGGAGAGGAAAACCCAGGCGAAAGCACACAGTGACTTTTCATTTTGGAGGCTATTTCATTCCCATATACTGAGCTTCAGTGTGTTTTATTGCTGCAAAAAGGATTCAGTCTTGAATCTGACTGCATGTACTTCTTCGAAATTAGTCAGTATCTAGGAAAACATCTTAATTTATTGGGATTTATTGTTTCATTTTGCAGAACATATCCTTTAAATCTTGATACAAGTAGCTAATACTGCAACTCATCTTTTAACATGACTTATTTAACATGTTTAACATGTTTAACTTGTTTAACATGACTTGACAAAGCGGAGTTTCTTTTGATGGACCTGGAGGTGTGCTTGTTTGCATTTGCCCTTCAGAGGTGATCAAATCCATCACTCTGTGCATTATATAAACTACCCTGCGCCGGTGAAGTGTGAAGGAACATCCTTCAATGTTATTTATTAACTGAATTTACTTTTAAAAAGAAATGGATAAGAAAGACACAACTTCCATGTGATGTTAAGAAAACTTACAGTGAGGCAATGTGCTGGTAAAATTCAATGTGTTAACTTATTCAAAGAGGGTTCAAATTGTAGTAACTAGTGCTGCTGTAGATCACTCATTACTTAATCGACAGTAAAGCCCATGAACGCCTTCCACTTCTTTCAGTAAGAATTAAAAAAACTCTCAATCAAATATTGAATCAAGCTAAAGTTTGAGGCGGCAGTGGCTCAGTCTGTCGGGACTTGGTCTTGGAACCAAAGGGTCGCCGGTTCACGTCCTGATCGGACAAAGATAATAATTTAGTGAGCTGATAGCTGGAGAGGTGCCAGTTCACCTTCAAGGCCACTGCCGAGGTGCCCATGAGCAAGGCACCTGGCAGCGTCTCTGCTCTGCCACCTCTACTATCTGCATGTGGTTGTGTGTGCATGTATACATCCTCTGTATTTGTGCATGTATATCCTCACCTGTGTGTGTAAAACACAACAGAGTGGGGAAAGAAATGTCCTTGTAAGGGATGAATAAAGTACGTCTTCTTCTTCTTCTTCTTCTTCTTCTTCTTCTTCTTCTTCTTCTTCTTCTTCTTCTTCTTAAAGGTAGTGGAACCAGTGTCAGCTGTTGATTTCAGCCAGAGCTGTAGTAGAAGCTGATAGACATTGCACAGTGCTGGAAGGAATTCAGTGTACTGCTCAGTGGAGCTGAACCAGGGCAGACGTTTGGCGTCATGGTGGCTTAAACTCAGACCTCCCAGCTTAATGAGCGGTTCTTCATTTTGAAACCCCCCTTTTGCACCTGTATACTACACACAGGGCTTCCATGTCATCCTGTAAGTCCTTTGAACACACAGGCCACATGGTAAAAGCTTCATTTCCAGGCAGGCATTAAAAGGCATATATCTATAAGACTAAGAGGCTAAGAGGACTTACCTGGGTTTCTCATGGGGGCTTTGAGTTAAACAGGCAGTTCTGAACAGGTCTCAGACCAAAGGGGGATCACAGAGGCAGCGCAAGTCATGCTAAAGAGAATGATGACATTGCCAGTCTGAGCTCAGGCAGCATGTGACCCATTGTACCACATGCAATACCTCTCAAGCAGCCAGGGCGATGATAAAGAGACAATGTAACTGTGTCAAAGGGATAGCTATTATAAGGATGGTTTAAGCTATATTTATATATATTTAAGCTACTTTGGGTGTCAAAATGTATTTAGGAATTCTTGTAAACTGTACCGAAAATAATGTTTAACGTGACCGTCTCCCCTTCGCTTAATGAATGATAATGGTGCCAGGTTAAAAGAAGGTTTGTGTGCATGCAACTCTGTTAGTGATTGCTAACTCACCAACAAGTCCTGCCAAGATACTATCAGCAGGTGATAACCTGCACACAGCAGACCATGTTGATTCCCGACATGCATAGGCTATAGGCCTATAGATTTTCATTTTTAATCTTATCCTATTATTTTTTATATTTATAGTTATTTGCTTTTTTCGCAAACCAAACAACACATAACTTACCTAGCTGTGAATGAAAATGCTACCGAACTGAGCGCTTGTTAGCTTAGCTGGCACATACCTTTGAGGTGAAGGAAAGCAGGCTGCTGTCTTTATTGTTGCACTGACAACCAGTAGAATCGTGGTAGTCGTTGCATGTCAGTAAGCGGTAAAGCAGAGGACACCAGTAGATTTGTTAGCTTGCAGAATCCCGTTAGCTCTGGTTATATTAAGTATTTTAGGGAAGCGCTTGCGTATTTAATGTTCAAATGAAAGAGTCCCATTTTTAGAGAGTCATCAGATGCGGCGCTGGTCTGCGGTGGCGGGCTTCCAGCAGGCCGTTGCTGCGCTCTGCCGGCTGTGAACACTGTGTCGAAGCATAGGGAACATAGAGTTCTGGTTTTATTGCAATGACATCATAGGTCACAGACTACAGTAACCAGTCAATACTGTACATTGAATCTTCAGGCGGAATGTACCGCATTTCTGAGTGCAGAGACAGGAAGTGGTTGTTTTTCACACCCAAAGAGGATAATGGGAACAAAAGATCAATGGCTTAGTTGCCATGAGGAGAAGTTCCAACAATGAGAGGAAAGGTCATTTCCATTTCTAAGTCTGAGCCTATTTTATAATTATGTCTAATTACCCTGAGGTCATTTCAAACCTTTCATATTTGTAGACTTCACAGTTGACAGATTTGTTAATTTATCCCTACGTTCCGAAAAATCTAAAGCATTTACAAAAGACCAAGTAAATGATAAATGCATAAATAAAACATTGATTGACATTTTTTCAGAGAAAACTTTTGCAGTCTTTTGGAAGACATTTTTGAAGATTATTTGGATTATGCATCTAAAGTAGTTTTGATGTTAAAAAGTGCTGTAGCTTGGCACAGTCTGCCCATGTATTCAGCTGTGGCTTTCACTGTTGGTGGTTTGGTGTGGTTGTTGCTTAGTTTTGTATGGCTAAACGTTTTCCTTTAGGCCTATATAGCACATTGTTGATACAGTCACAGTGCAGCTCGATGATGGTTTGTGGCTGTCTGTGTTGACATTTGTTGGTCCAGACCACTGTGTGCTTTACAGTATATAGTTTAGAATATCATACATACTAGGTCAAATCTTTCCCTTGAGAATTATTTTACAAGAACTTTCTCTGATTTGTTTAACATGATGCACAAAACTTCCATCCAATTAGCGACTTTGTGTATAACTTGGAACCCAAGCTTTAATTAGCATTAATGGGCTCAGCAAGTTTCATGGCAATCTAAGAAATACAAATTGCTAATTCCTGTGTAGAGGTAGACATTTTTACCCGATGTTGTTTCATACCGCCACTCTTTCGTTCTGTGACACACATGGACTTACTATTGATGTCATGTTACAGATCAGTCACACAAATAGTTTCCCTTGCTATATATATTCATCAACCTGTCAACATATTTCTACCTCTAGCCAGAGCAAGAACTGCCATTACAGTACATTGCTGATAACAGAACTTGCCTGAATCATGATGTACTGTGTGTATGTGTGTGTTCTGCAGGTATGCCCCCTTTATACCCTATGAGTCAGCTCTGTATGTTCTGTGATCTGGAGCTGTCCTCCTGCAGTGGTACTGGGACCTGCATGTCCAACTGCTCCATCACATCCATCTGTGACGACAGCAACGAGGTCTGTGTCTCGATCTGGTAGGTACCTGAGAGCAGAAAACTGCCTTTAACTCTTAGATGTGATTAACTTCATATGTTTTTATATATATATATATATATATATAGTTTTAACCATTACATCTGTGCTCTGTCTGTCTGTTAGGAGGAAGAATGAGACAGGCTTCTCCATTGAAACCCTGTGTCATGACCCGTCCAAGCCGCTCTATGGTGTTATGCTGGAAGACTACAACAGCTCCACCTGTGTGATGAAGGAGAAGAACACAACGAGTGGAATGGCTCACTTCTGCTCCTGTACTGACGAGGAGGAGTGCAACAACAACATGTTATTCTCTCCCAGTGAGTACATGAAACAAACGCCTTGTATTACTTTTTTAACCCTGATCTTGTTTTCGGGTGATTTATTATTGTTGCTTTTGTTGTACTTGATTTTGCAATGTTCCTCTTCACCGCTGTCTGGTAGAGAGTGGAGAGTTGGGGAGTTGACATCAGCTACACTCGGTGAATGAATGCTTTGCAAGTAAAATCACCACAAGTAAAAATAATAATGCATTTTATTTATAGCGCGTTTTCTGGAAACTCAAAGAAACTTTAAATAGTACAAAATCATAAAAATAGAATTAAAACAACACTCTTACTATATATAAAACATAACATTATTTACAAATTAAAAGCAGTTCTGAAAAGGTGAGTTTTGATTTGCACATTGGGACCAATCAGAGTTGAATATTCAACAAAGCTGTGTAATAATCCAGGACTAAAAACATGCAATATTTCTTAAGTTACATCTTTAAATTACACTGAATTAGAATAAAGTACATGTGTGTGATCATGGTATTAAAATAACTAGACAGTGCAACAGTGAGTCTCCCTGAGAGACACACACACACAATTAGGGGATTTGTTGAGAGTAAAAATCTCTGAGAATATGGCAAACGTATCCTAAAAGTATGTATGTGATATGTTTTACAGCTGCAATGAAGGTTTTATTGTGACTGACTTCACCGGGAGGAATCAGACACATTATTTTAACAACAGACACTTTCAACTAACCTAATAAAGACTAACTATAAAATCAGCGGTTTATTTGTTAAAACACCTGTACTGCCAACAACAGCAGAACGACACATCTCCACCCTTTCCTCATACTTCAGGTGTAAATGAGTAACCAGGTGTTTGCTTTTGCGGCTTTCTTTTATTTATCAGTACATTTTATTTCACAACTGTTCACAACTGTCATCTTCTTACTCCATCTCCTTCCTGCCTCTCTGACGTAGTCCTCACCCACTGATGAGAAAAATGTTTATTTTTGCGCGTGGAGCTGCTCATGCATTTCAGATGCCGTTGTTGGTTTCTGAGGTCCTGTTGTGGTTGCTACTGTGTTGAGGAAAGACTGGAGAGTGCACTGTCATCACAAACAGGAAGTGGAAAAGTAGTGTTTGCATCACAAGTAAACAACATGCAGCGGGGGTGTTCCGATCTATGTTTGGCTGCTGCCTCGCACACTGCAGAGCAGAAAAATGGGCTGCTGTCTCACACCATTTGGTGCGTGTGTGTGTGTGTGTGTGTGTGTGTGTGTGTGTGTGTGTGTGGGTGTGTGTATATGTGTCTCATGGTGTAGAGAGCTCAGACACATGGTTTCCTGTCTGTGTTTAACTCAAATCAGAAACATCTCCATAAAGAAAAATAAATGTGCTTACAGTTCTGTTTCATATGGGTGTTGAGAGATGTATCCATAGATCTCTTCATTTTGCTCTCAAAGTGCACCAGATTGATGCTTTTAACTTCAACATTTAAAAATGTGCCCCCCTAGAGGAGGTTAGGACCCCCCTAGAGGAGGTTAGGTCCCCCCCCACTTAAATCATGTTCACATGGATAGGAAACTAAATACATTTGCACACATCTTGTGTCCATAGCTTTCTGTTTTGGTGGTCATGCCACAGCCGTGCACGTGAATGCATGCGCGAGTCATGGTAAAATATCTGGATTAAGAGGTTGCTTTTTCTTTGCACAGCATGAAAGAAAGGCGAAATGAATGGGCTGTGATTTTAGTATTTTTAAGCAGAGGTCAATCATTTGTACGGCCCTCGGAGGATGTTGAAAAAATTGAAATGGCCCTTGAGAAGAAAAAGGTTCCCCACCCCTGGTCTAGTGGGGGAGTTTTATACACTAAAGGTGTGGAAATTCTCTGGCGTTATAATATCAGCGCGGCCGCGGTCAGATCAACCCTTTTCTTAATCAATATCAAGCCACGATTATTGTTTTTATTTTAAATCGTATAATGTCTGTTTTTTTGCCGTCCGTGAGGAAAATAAATGAGGCTCAGAATACTGAAATATGTATTTTTTAAATCTTTTTTTCCTTCTAATTTGTTATTCTTTTCTAAATAACACACTGTTATTTACTCAACAATAACACACAATTATCCTTGTTTTTATTTATTTGTTTAATTCTATAATATCGGGCTTTTTTGCCGTCCGTCAGGAACTGAATTAAAAAATAAAGTCACCTGAAAGTAAACACACCCACTGAACTGATTACCCAAGATCCTCAGCTATGGTTGAAGCTCGGTGATTGGATGTTTTAGCCGCAATGCACATTGGGATATGGTGTTGATGCGATATGAAATAACTTTCGACAGAATTGCGTTGCCAGGCAACAGCTTGGGGTGAAAACAGTATTTCCGGTCTCGAAGTTTGCATAGTAATCTGCAGTACTCATCAACTAAACACATCAGTTTATCCTTGTTAATTACACAACATTGATTGGTTTAAATTGTGTAGGCCTACAATGCTTTTGTGTTTTCCCCCTTCGACTTGGAGAAACAAATAGTTTTTTCTGAGTTTAGGATGGCCGAAGACACTACACTACCCATAATCCTCAGCCATCGTTTGGGACTACAATCCCTTTGTTTGACAAACCCTGTGATTAATCTTCAAGCTCTGTGATTGGATGTTGGAGTGGCAGTGTGCCAAGGTTACGCCGAGCGCCAAACAGCTCTATGAAATGGAATGAAACCACGGCAGACTATCCAAAACTGGACTCCAACGGGTCCAGGCTATTTTGCACATCCCTTTCAAGATTTCAAGATTTCCTAAGGTTTATTGACATATCATATACACAACTACGGTGTAGTTATGCAATGATGAAAAACTTGGGTCGCAGGTTCCTCAACAGTGCATTATAAGACATCTATCAATATGTGTGTATACCTCCACCATTAAACTGTCATATTCTGCACATTTCTTATACTATCTACATACATAAGAGTATAATTAATATGTATAATATCAGTTAAAATAAGTGCTTCAACATAGTTAACATATCAGAAAAGCAATATATTACTTATAGTACTTTGTCAGGCTTAATATTTATCTGTAGATAGATACCCCCAAAGCTTTTTTCTTATTTAAAAGAAGACCTTAACCTAAAGTATTCTTTAATGTTTAAATAAAGGTTAATAAGTTTGTCTGTTTTGCACATCCTCCTGTTAATATCTTTGGACAACCGGCACTAAACTGTTTTATTGTAGAGATCACTTACAGTATCTTCTTGATATTTTATATTCTATATTTCTATCATTGACCTTCTACTTTCCCCCTATGAAAGTATGTACTCTTAATATTTTTTTCATCAAATATAACATATTCAACAAAAAAGTTCAATAACGTGCTTTGATCCCTAGGCGGTGCGGGTTAAAAAACTGTCAAGTTTAAAGTGTTAACACAACAAATTATACTTTGTATTATTAGTGTAGGACACTTATGTGTATAACATCTGAAGATGTGTAGTTTTATTCATGTTTTTACATAATTTTACAGCATATTGCTATATTATTTGACATGTTTTACTTCTACACATTAATATCTGATTTGTAAAACATCACAGACAGAAAGGTATATCCGTCATTTAATGGTAAGCTATTGAAATTCTGAATCCATAGATGTGTCTCCCATCACCCAAATCCCCTGACTATTCTCTCAACTCAGTATTTACATTCTTATATTCTAAGAAAATCAGTAATATCTTTAAAAACTACAAGTCCCTGTCTATCAGCTGTGCACTGCTACCTATCTACCAATTGGATCAAATATAAAAGTCAGCCGAATTAGTATTGATACTGCAAGGAGACGTATTGTGTGAAGAGAAATTGAAGATGTTGTTTAATTGCTGATATATTTATGATCCACGTCACGTATACAGTTTCGGTGGCAGTTCTTCCAGTTTGTCCAGAAGTCTTCTAATCAGGGCTCTATAAATAGAGAACTACGGCAGATGTGTAATATTTAATGCAGCCGAACCGTGTATTACAATGCCGTTATGTGATGACTTCCAAAGAGAAAAGCAAGCACACTCGGAATAAAGTATTATTATTTTTATTTTTTTTAATGTTTTAATGTTTTTCGGATTTCATATCGCATAAACACCATATCCCAACATGCATTGCGGCTAAAACATCCAGTCACCGAGCTTGAACCATAGCTGAGGATCTTGGGTAATCAGTTCAGTGGGTGTGTATCGCACGTCTGTTTACTTTCAGGTGACTTTATTTTTAAATTCAGTTCCTGACGGACGGCAAAAAAGCCTGATATTATAGAATTAAACAAATAAATAAAAACAAGGATAATTGTGTGTTATTGTTGAGTAAACAACAGTGTGTTATTTAGAAAAGAATAACAAATTAGAAGGAAAAAAAGATTTTAAAAAATACAGATTTCAGTATTCTGAGGCTCTGAGGCTTTCCTCACGGACGGCAAAGAAAGTCCGACATTATACGATTTAAAATAAAAACAATAATCGTTGCTTGATATTGAGTAAGAAAATTGTTTTATGAACCACACAGCTTCTGGTCTTCCAAGACCCGACCGGACAAAAAGACGTGGTGCAGGCACGAAACATACTACCAATAGAAATACATTGCTTTTAAAATCGTTCTGTGTGACACGAAAAAAAAAGGGGAAAATCGTGTTGGTGAACACGAATCAATAGATTAAATGTCGTGACTATAACACAAAATGCCGTAAAACTGGGATGGATTATATTGTGAGTCTTGTAGTAACAAATGCAGCCACCAAATTATCTTCTTTTTACCAGATTTCATGAAATGTATGTGTTGCAGTTATGTTATTTTATTAGCTTTTGTTGCAATTCAAGCAAAACATAAGGATGTGAACACCAAACCTGAACGCTTCAAAATAAAATTGTGGCAAGTTAAGTAGTTTGTTTAAAAAATAATATTTATGTCTGTCAATCTTCATCCCTGAAACACACACACACACACACACACACACACACACACACACACACACACACACACACACACACACACACACACACACACACACACACACACACACACACACACACACACACACACACACACACACACACACACACACACACACACACACACAGCCCTGAGGGTTTGGGTTGCTGTTCCTTCCTCCCATTGAGGACGCATGCAGGAAGTCCTTGTTTGTGTATTGGACCGCTGCCATGTCTTATTCCTCTTCACATGCCTCACATTGTTCTCCCCCAGCATTACATTCTCATGGCGTGCATGTAGTAGTGTTTGTGCTCTGGAATCCACACTTGTGGAATCCAATGTGTCTGAATGAGTGTGTTTGTGCAACCAAAAATGTGCTACAACTGTCATCGTGCGGAGGGGAACATTGTGATCCCACAGGAGAAAACACTAACAGGGATTGTTGGTTTTAAACGGACTCCTCAGTGGAGGCCTTAGAGGTTAATCATTGTCCGAACCCAACGGTTTGACAACCATAAACCTCTGGGAGCAAGAGGCAATATTTTGGGATTCTGGTGTAGCTAAAAGATCATCTGAGCCAAGACTTCCTCCTACGTGAGCCAGTCAATTGTTATCATTCAATTAGCAACTTGAGATGTGAGAATTAATTCGGAGTTAGGAGACGAAGATGTCACACACCGGATTGTGTTACAGGACGCCAATTTACAAGCGAATAAAAAGATGAAAGCAGAGCTGATGTTAATCAAAGCATCATCATACCTTACCATACCAGATGTATAAAGTATTGTATTTAGATTCTCATGATGATAATGATTCTGATCTGAAATACACTGTTTCATCACACAACAGCCCGGTATCAATTTCAATTCAACAGAGGTTGCAATTGAAGTTCCAGTATATGAGAATGAATGTACATATTAGTTTATTGGAATTTTAGGAGGGAAGAGCATCGAGACAAACAGCTGGTGGAGCAGTTCTCTCCAGTAAACCTTTATAAATAAGACAAGCTGGACCTTAATAGGATTCACCATCCTTCATGCACGTCTTAAAGAAGACATATTATGCTATTCTTAGGTACATCTCTGTCTTTTGTGCCTCTACTGTAATATGTTTACATACTTTTGCATAAATCTGAAGTGGAGTGTGTGGGAGAGAAACTCCCTCTGGAGGGAACACAGGGGATGTTAGCCTTTGCTCACCGTTTACATGCACACAAACCTATAACACTACAGGAAAGGGAAAACCCCAAAAAGCATAATAGGGCCCCTTTAATGTATCTACTACATCTGTTCCATTGATATTAGTCATGTTTCACTTTTAATGATACACTGCAGAAAAGAGTCAAACTGTTTTGCACTATTCCAAGCCTTTGGGGAAACACTAAAAGGTAATGGTGCACTTTTTAGTTTTTAGTTTGCTGAAATGTTTACATTTTTGTACTAATGTTATCTCCATCAAGGAGGAAGGTATCTGTTCTGTGTGACCCTGATAAGTTAATTCTGTATAAGGCGTGGACAGAATTGAGGTGTTAATCTTGTCTGTTCCAGCTTATCTGCATTGTTTTCTATTAGTATTTGATCTAAATGGAGTCATGTGCTGAGCTGGGCCTCAGTGACACACATTCAGACAGATGTCCAGGTGATTTGGAGTAGACTAACAAGGCCTCTCAGTCAGTGTTAGTCACACAAGTGCTTTGGGAACTAGTTTAATTGGAAAGGGAGGCACTGATAGTAAATACTGCCCTGTCATGGTAACATGCTTGGTGCGTATGCATTGTTTTTACGGCATGCTTCCAGGCAGCCAATGATCATAAGATTAAGATCTAAATGATTTATTTCTGACATGGATTCATTTAGTCACACGCTCCAAGTCATTTAGTAGGTTATTCTGATATCCTTCATGATGAACGATATCTTCCTCATGACACGATGTGGGGATTTTTGATGATATTCCGATGAAGGAAAAGAAGAACAAGAGATACAAATAAGACAACATTTATTAACATGTCTTCTTGATACAGTGACAAAGAGGAAGAGGAGGAGATGGATACGGAACGATGTAGGAAAAAGTGTCTCTGTGCATGTTCCTAGATCTCAATCTTATTTTTATATTTCCTCACGAACTGTGGAATCTTGGCTTGCAGACACCAGTCATCGAGTCACACAGATTTAGAGACATGACTCAAGCAGCCCAACAAGAAGGCAGTGTGAGGCAAAATAAACCATTTGAGATGGAGATGGAGACGCAGGAACAGACACAGAGAGATGCTGGAGTGGTGGAGAGATGTAAGCCTTGTTTATGCAGCAGTGTGGGTAGTAAAGACAAAGAGTGGATGTGATGTTCCCTTCAGTCAGGGTCACCAGCCTCCCTGTGGCAGGATTCCTCCATGCCCCACCAGAATATGATACCAGTCTGGATAAAAGCAAGTTATTAATAAACATTCACCAGAGTGGAAACTCCACAGTGAAAGATGGTAAACAACTTTTAATACAGGGGTCATGCAGCGACATATAATCAATACATGATACTGTACATAGATCATGGAAACTGAAAACACAGTGTCACCTTTCAGGAGTGCTATGCTGAACAACAGTCACCAAAAGCAGAGGTGGAAGAAGTACTCAGATCTTGTACTTAAGTAAAAGTAGAACCACCACAGAATAGGAATACTCTGTTACAAGTAAAAGTCCTGCAGTCAAAATGTTTAGAGTACAAAAGTATTAGCATCAAAATATACTTAAAGTACCAAAAGTAGTCATTGTGCAGATTTGGTCCATTTCAGAATAATATATATGATATGTTTTATAATGATTGATCATGAAAGTGTTCTCAAAGCTGGTAAAGGTGCAGCTAGTTGTAATGACTTTGTATACTGCAGGGTAGCTTGTGAATTTACTCCAGGTGGAACTAAAGTCTGATTTAAGAGTTCTTGATTTTCTTTGTGCGCTATGACTTCATACTGAGCTTACATTTTAAAGTCATGAACACTGTCTTTCTCATTTGTCCTGTATTTATTGTACCCCTCTCCTAAAATAACTGGCCCAAGCACAGCCCCCCCTCCCCCCTAGTAAAATTGGTCTCGACCTGCTACTGGATGCCAAATAAAAAATATAGTAAAATATATATTTAGAAATATTTATTTGAATGAGCATAAGAGGGGTTCAAATATTTTACATAATAGGTCAACACCACTGATCTTCTTAAAATGATGATGTTTTTGCATAAAACATCTTTTTACTTTCATTTAATCATTGAGAGACAGACTGAGAGACCGACTGAAAGACACAGTACAAATCAGTAATAATACATATTAACTTATTGTTTTGTTGGAAAGTCTGTGATGTGTGACTTCATGGAGCAGAGCACATGTTGTTTTCATTGAGCAAGCCTCAAGAATGACTGTGGTGGGCTTGCTTGTGTTGGACTGACAGTATGAGTGTTGGGAGGAGAATGCAGTATTCTGCATGCTGCATGCAGCAACCCAATTAGGTGTGTCCTTCAAAGACCTGTGCCTACATCACCGCATTCCCTTTTAGTTAAGTCTCTGGAAATGGAAATGGGGAATTTTGTTTTGGGAGGCGAAGAGGAAGGGTGTATCCAAAAAGGTTTTATGAGTGCTGGATCAAACATGGCATTAAGGGAATCCAGACTCTGTTTGTACTTTATACTATTTTAATTGTGATGGAAACAACTGGCAAAACAAGAAATGGTTTTCATTTTCAGTCAGTGTACATGGAACATATTTGTCACAGATGTAGAACTCATCAAAATACTTAATCAAAACTGTAACATCTATAAAACATGACATTGTCTGACAGCTGATCAGTTTTGAATGTTTGAATGGATACGAAGGAGCAGCCACAGTGAGCTGCTCCATGAAAAGCTGCTTGTGACAGGCTGCATGTCTGCAACTTCTCTACAAGGTAGCCAAGTCCTCATCATACACTGCGGCTGTGTGGAACTCTGCTGGCCCTGTGTGCAACATGAAATCTGACAGTAGTTGTTTATGGGATGGTGGAAAAATTACACTTTTTTCTTCATTTAAACCACCTGAGTTTGTCTGGCTGTGTTGTAAGAACATACACAGTTGATCTATGGTGTGTGTGCATGTGTGTAACAACACAAAACAAAAAAAGACCCAGAAAGTCACTGTATCCAAAAAGGAAGCGCAGAATGAGGCCTTTATTTCAAAATAAAATAAGTAAAACAGCTACTGCTATCAATACTTAGTGCTGGCAATAATAGCATTGGGGCTGGCATCAAGCGCTTGGACAGGGTTTTTCTAGTTCAAACTAACTGTCATCATCAGAAGGTGATTCCACAAATGGACTGAACAGCTATACAGTATATGTTAAGGTAATGTGTACTACACATATAACAGGTTTACCTTTAGCCATAGCCACGCCTTTTCAGTTATGTAAAGTAGTTATGTAAAGCTAATATTCCAAACCTAAATTCTGTGGTAAACCCTAACCAACCAAAGCGAGGCTAATGCTCGGCTACTAATTAGTTCTCTCTCAATTTGAAAGGCAAATTGAAGCTGTTACTTGAAGAACTGGGTCTGCATTAACAGTTTTCAAACTGTCCTAACTAAAACGACTTTGAGTGTTGTTCTTTGACTTTGCATTGTCCACTTATTGGCAGTTCAAAGACCTCAATGGCAAAAATATAAATAAATAAATAAAGATTGAGATAAAAGCTGTTGGTTTTACCCTCCTACCTTTGTCAATCTTGTGCATAGTGTATGCGTTAATCAAATAGTCCTAATGAATTATCTCATTGATTTCTCAAATGTTTGACCTTTCCAATTTTTGGTTTAGTTTATGAGACCCTTCATACTCTCCACGTATGTTATGGTCATCTTCTGCCTTCTGTCTTTTACAGTTTTGGATCCAACCCCAGACGACCCCCTGGTGTCGGTTCTGCTGGTGAGCCTGGTGCCTCTGCTGGTGATGGGGATTGTGGTTGTGGGAATGTTCCACTGGTACCGAGCCTATCGGCAGCGCGGGATCCGAGAATGGGAGAGCAACATTAAGAAGCGCAAGCCCAAAGCCGCGGGGCTGGACTGCGACGCCTGCGCCATCATGATGGATGACGACGGATCGGACAGCAGCTCCACGCACGCCAACAGCCTCAACCACAACACCGAGCCGCTGCCTATAGAGCTGGAACTGCTGGTACAGAACTAGTTGTACTTCAGTTATTCTTTTATTTCCAAGTTAACTGAAATTCTCTCTAAAATCCTAACATTTGATCTTGTCCCAGGTGGGGAAGGGTCGCTTCGCCCAGGTGTACAAGGCCAAGCTGAAGCAGAGTACCTCAGATCAGTTTGAAACAGTCGCTGTGAAGATCTTCCCCTACGAGGAATACGCCTCCTGGAAGAACGAGAAGGACATTTTCTCCAACACAGACCTGCGACACGAAAATGTCCTCCATTTCCTCACAGCTGAGGAGAGGAAGGTGGAGAAACAGTACTGGATCATCACGGCCTTCCACCACAGAGGAAATCTACAGGTGAGGCTGATAGTGACAGGAAACCATACATTAGTGCGAGGAAGTATTTCAACTCTGCTGTACTCCAACACATCCATATGTTCTGTGTGCAAAATCTAAATTGGTAAGTGACTAATAATTAAAGCTGTCAGATAAAAATATCCCTCTGAGATGTAGAAATAAAAAATAAAGTACAGGTATTTTAAATTTGTACTTAAATACAGTACGTAAGTTAATTACTAAATTAAATTCCACCACAGGTAAACTGCAATTCCTACCGATTTTTTTTTTTTCATTCCTAAGTTTCAGGAATAAGTACTCGGATCTGTAAAAGTACAAATACTATTTTCTTAAAGTACTTCATTATTGGCAAAAGACCTGATTTCAAAATGTTACTAAAGTAAAAGTACCAAAGTATTAGCATCAAAGTGTAGTACTCATTCTGCACAATGGCCCATTTCAGGATAATAAAAAGTACAGAAGTATTATCAAGTGTACTAAAAGTATCAAAAGTAAAAGTACTCATTATGCAGCATGGATCATGTACAAGGTAACAAGTAACTATAAGTGTTAACGAAATGTAATGTATTAAAAAGTAACATTTTTCCTCTAAGATGTAGTAGAGTAGAAGTATTAAGTAGCATTTAATGGAAATACTCCCTAAATGACCAAAATGTCAATACTTGAGTAAAGTACTTAGTTACTTTTCATCACTGGTTTCATCATGAATCAGTTTTAACCATCCCATGTTCCCTGTGCCCTCCAGGAGCACCTGACGCGTCATGTGATCAGCTGGGAGGAGCTGCAGGTGCTGGGCATGTCTCTGTCCCAGGGGGTGGCCCACCTCCACAGTGACCGCCTGCTCTGTGGACGGCCTAAGGTACGACTGAGTGAATATATCCTGTTGACAGACAGCATATCAGAGCTTAGAAATACCAACCATAATCACCATCATCATGTCAAATAGCTACAGAAAGAAAAGCACCTATACAAGTTCATGCTGTAATGATCGTCATTAAACAAACACTCTTGAGCCTCATTGGCTATTGGCTATTGTCTAGTGTAATGAACACAATGAAATGTCATTATATGTAAATGTTTTATTTAATTGGTTCTTTTGACACCCATACTGCTGTTGTGCCTAAAGGTGCCCATAGTGCATCGGGACCTGAAGAGCTCCAACATCCTGGTGAAGAACGACCTGACGCTGTGCCTCAGTGACTTCGGGCTGGCTCTCCGTTTGGACAGCTGTCTGACTGTGGATGACCTCGCCAACAGTGGACAGGTCTGATTTTATTCCTTTATAATATGACTTAACACGCTTTTTATCATTCAACATGTGTTATCCACTGACTTAGTTTGCTCTTTTGTATTTGAGCAAGACATTGGAGTTCTACCTGCAGTCTTCTAGATCAGAATAGCAGCAAATGATTCAAAGCCTGCAACTTTCCCCTCCAGACTGTATAGTGGTCAATGTGTGGTCCATGGCTATATAATAAAGGGAACTGGATACAGCGTTGAAGGCGGGGCCCTGTCATTTCTAAGAAAGTTGCTCAATGGCGCATGAAGCCAAAATGGCCTGACTCTCCAGAACAAAAATACCCGTTACAGCCACTCTCAGCTCAATCAAATGAATGGAGAGGGGAAATAACTCTGGAATTGGCCTTTAGCACATCTTATAACTTTTAGGCCTTAATGATTGAAAGTCCTGGGGGCTTGTTTGATACAGCTGTTTTTTATGTTCTTATCTTTCCAGGGTTCCCGCGGGTTTTTAAAAAGTCTTAAATTTGATAATCTGAATTTAAGGCCTTAAAAAGGTCTTAAATATGACCACAAAAATAAAAAAGGTCTTAAATATGATTTAGAAGGTCTTAAAAATTATGGGATTTGAAAGGTACTTCTGTGTTGCGATCGCGTCTAAATGTGTTTTGGGGGAAATGTCCGGGCTGCAAAGTGACCAGTACGGTAAGAGCCTTTCAGTTGCCCCCAACAATTTATTTCGGAAAAATTATGTATTGAAGTCAATGTGCCACGAATTACACATATGATGTTTGTCAATTTAAAAGATAATTTTGCAAGTCAAAAAAAAAAAAATGTGTCGTAAAACTGTGAAGTAACACATTTGTTTGTGTGAAACGCTCAATGAACTACATCTCTGGTCAACAACACACGTCACCAAGATGGCCGTCACTACTGTCTTGTCAACAAAACGATTGACTACCCTCACTATCACCACAATGAAACACGTCCTGAAGAAAGTCATGCAAAGCTGCCTGCCTGCCTTCCTTTGATTCTCTCTGAACTGCCTGGTCGTTTTAATGTTTAATGTCAACCATTTGTGCAGATAGCATGAAGTAGAGAAGATCGCTAGCGTTAGCGTTAGCATTTCTCCCCGGGGCTTAAATTGTGTATTATAGAATGATCACACCGGTGACAGTACTCTTCAAAGGGTTCATGAAATATGACTACTACTCTTACTGTTTAACATTTTTGGGTTACTTAATGTTACTTCATGTTAAGGCTAATAAAAATGACAAGGCTGTAATGCTAACTAACGTGCTAGCTACTAGCTAGGTAGCTAACTTGATCAAGCCACTCCTGGTCCTTTCATCAGACGGGAAGCGAAAGAACGAGCAAGACCCATTGCTGGTATAATAACAACCTGGTACTAAGCACACAGGCATCTTGTTAAAGTTATCTTATCTTAGCCAGCGCCATATAGATAGATTATATCTATATGGCGCTGATCTTAGCTATGTCTTAGTGGAGGAAAACAATTGGGACATCACTTACGCGACTCTGGGATTTGTAGTCTTTCTAGTTACGTATTTTTCCGAGTCTTATATTTCAACAGTTTTGCGACAAACTGTGACTTTTTTGACATGGAAATTATTTTTTAAGATTGACAAACATCATATGTGTAATTCATGGCACAATTCAAATGGGATCGAAAGATAAGTTTTCTCTCTCCATTGACTTCAATACATTATTTTTCCAAAATAAGGTCCCATGGGGCGGAAGTAGATGGGCGTGACTTCGCCACTCTATAGAAATAAATCAAAATGGAACCAGTAATCACTAACTTTGTTTCCCCCGGCCCCTTATTGGAGAACACCCAGCTAGTAACCTAGCAACCAAGCTTCAGCTAGCGGCAGTCAGAAACTCATGTATCTTAGAATCTACTTACAAATAAATATGGGGAAGTGTAAGTTCAACCGTATTTGGTTGGAAAACATCGAATTTAGTGCTTGGTTGAAACCAGTGGAGGGGAACGTGTTTGAAGCCCGCTGCACCTTTTGCAAAATAAATTAGCGTTTGTTTTGCTAATGTAGCGTTAGCTAGTGCAGCGTTAGCTAGTGCAGCAGCTCCCGCAACACCACCGGGGGACCTCCGGGTGACGTTTGGGTCTACGTCAACCCTAAAAGCGGAGGTGCTGTAGACCAGTGGTTCTCAACTGGTCAGGCCTCGGGACCCACTTTTTACTTGGTCAATACATCGCGACCCAACATTTTGAAGCACTCAAATAAAATCATGCTGTAATATACGCTTTTCAGCATACAATATTAATTAAAGTTTAGTACAGTGAATATATCCCTTATATCCAGGGCTGGACTGGGACAGCAAATCGGCCCTGGCATTTAGACCCAGACCGGCCCAAATCCATAAAACAAACGAATAGTAGCGGTTCCTGACAAGAAGAATAACTCAGTATAATTATAAAAAACGCTATTATTATCCTTTTTACGTACCAGGGGCAAACAAAACTAATACATACCACAAGTATGTGTAACTATCAATCATTAGAAATTAGACCTTCAAACCCTCTCACAAAGCGAACAGTGACCGAGCACTAATAGGGGGGTCTGGGGGGGTATGCCCCCCACAGAAGAAAAGTTTTAAAAATAACCCCTTAAATGATGACTTCTAGTGAATTTAGGGGGGGGGGGACCCTATAGTGCCCTGCCTCCCCTTTCTATGACAACACAATAGAGATAGGACCAGATGAGTCTACAGGATGAGTCGACGGCATCTTTTTTATATACATTGACGCTTTCATTTAATTTTTCCATCCTTTTTTTAATCGCTGTAATTGTATTGCCTTTTTCATCTGTACACACGACACCTATTGCACGTCTGTCCGTCCTGGGAGAGGGATCCCTCTTCTGTTGCTCTCACAGAGGTTTCTTCCTACTTCCCACTGTTAATTGTGGGGTCTGTTTTGGGGAGTTTTTCCTTGAGCGCTGCAAGGGTCTAAGGACAGAGGATGTCGTACCTGTACACACTGTGAAGCCCTCTGAGACAAATTGTAATTTGTGATATTGGGCTATATAAATAAAATGTGATTGATTGACGCACGCAAGGGGCTATAGTGCAAGTCTTAGGCGGCTGGTTTCTCAGAACCTCACAGAGCACACAGAACTGAAGGAACACAGGTTTAACCAAAAATACTATCCACTGTCTTTATTTTTTTTCCTGAGAATAGGTTTGAAAGAGACAGATTTAAATTTACAAAGAGAGTTGAAGCAACATTTGACAGAAATCCCACATAAATTACAAAAGTACACAACTAGCAAGATATATATACTGTATATATATACTGTACACACAAAGTAACTTATATACTAGACTGAAATAACTAAAATGAATGCTTGTTGTGGAGAGGGGCACTATGTCCAGCGTCCATTCCTCTCTGTGTGTGTGTGTGTGTGTGTGTGTGTGTGTGTGTGTGTGTGTGTGTGTGTGTGTGTGTGTGTGTGTGTGTGTGTGTGTGTGTGTGTGTGTGTGTGTGTGTGTCTGTTTGCATGTGTGAGTGTAGTTGGGGGGCTTTGGGAGAGTCAAAAAGGATGCAGGTGACCTCTTTGGTCCCTGATAGAGGTCCATACAAATAGGCATTGACATAACAATACCACACAGTTAATGGTCAAAACTACATGTGTGCCTACATTTTTTCTTCTATTTCTATATTATTCATTCTATATATTGTCAATCAAAACTACCGCAAAAAGCTGACTATAAACATTTTGTTCAGGTCCCAAAAGACCACTGTTGCCCTTATAAACACATAAGTAAATAAACTAAACAAAACAAGCTGCCAGCTGACAGTAATTGTTCATGAATGGTGGTTAACAAAATAATGACATTCTTTCAATGAGACAACGTATCAGAGTCCCATTAAGCTATATTTTAACTTGCCAGGGAAAACCTAAAATAGCCAGCTTACTAGCTTGTAGGCTAACGAATGTTTCTCTAATAATATGTGTCTTATTAGTGCTTCATCAAGGGGATATTAATGGGTTCCAGAACTACAGAGTATCATAACCTTAATAATAATCTTTTCCTAATTTTCTTAGCTTCTGCTTACCGCGAGTTCTCCTCCCTCTCCCCACTCGCGCGGATCTCTCTCCCTCTCATCATCTTCCTCACCACCACCAATATCGGCCACGGGTGCTGAATATGGACCTGCACCTGTACTAAACATGTCGGTTATTTTGACACAAGCGGCAACATCAGCATGAAGGGCCTGCTTTTTTCTTGCCCGCAATTTTTCTGCTCCCCCTTTTCGCTTGGCCTTCGTCTTCGCCTTCGCCTTCTCCATTTCTAACTCGAACTTTTTTTTTTCTCGAAAAAAAAGGCGATTTGGCTTCAACGGCCGGCTCACCTCCTGGGGGCGTGATTTAATGATGCACACCGAGCGGCCCAAAGGGGGAGGTGATTAAAGATTTGATTGGGCCGGCCCAGTGTCAATTACTAAAAACATTTAAACAGAGGGCCAATCTACCCGTCTTATGGGCCGGGACTTCAGAAAAAAAAAAAAATGACGTGTCGGCCCAAAAGGCACGTCGGCCCACCGGGAAAATGCCCGGTATGCCAGATGGCCAGTCCAGCCCTGCTTATATCCCTTCACAGAACTAAAGTATGATTTAAAAAAAGGTTTAATGAGATTTTGGAATCAAAGCTGAACTATATAAAAAGGCACACATGCTGAACACCCAACCCCAGAAGGGGGGTCTGGGGGGATTCTCCCCCCAGGAGATTTTTAGAAATACCAACATAAACTACGCATTCTGGTACACTCTGAGAAGAAAATAACGAAATCTATTACTACCCGACATGTTAATAATATTGTATGCCATTGTTTGTTTTTCACTTTGTTCCGACAGCTGAACTTGCTGCTCCACACAGAGAGAAGAGCAAAGAGGAGATAGTCTGTGTGAATTACTTTAAATTGTGGGTAAGGGTAGGTAGCTCCCATTGTTCTGTGACCTGTCAGTCATCAAACCGGGGGTCATATTTCATCATGTGTTCATTTCTATCTGAAGTTGTACCCATGGATGTATAAAGAAGAGTTCTACCGCAAAGTTATTCTCCGTGGGGACTTCCGGCAACAATCTTGATTCTGATTGGCCAGAAGACTCGAAAAAACATCAGCAAAGATCTTTTATTGAGAAGATGATCACTACGTGACAGAAGTTTTCAAAACCGTTTATGGTCTCCGGTACTTCCAGTCCAACGCCTACTGCATGCACAGCGTTAGAAAATCGGGCCTTCAAAATAAAAGTTTGACTTTTTTCCCAAAAAAAAAAAGAAAATTCCAAATTTTTATTTCAACTTTTTTTTCTTCACTCACACATCCGGGACCCACTCGAAACGGGTTCGCGACCCACTTTTGGGTCGCGACCCACCAGTTGAGAACCACTGCTGTAGACGCTAAATACCGTAGTTAAACACCAATCATACAACAGCAACGATGAAAGATTGTAGCCAAGGCAGCAGAGCTCTGAATATAGCTCTTGTCACTCTCTCACACACACACACACACACACACACACACACACACACACACACACACACACACACACACACACACACACACACACACACACACACACTAGGGCTGCTCGATTATGGCAAAAATCATAATCACGATTATTCATTGACTTTGAAAACATCCATTTATTGAACTTTAAAACAAATAATAATTTGAACAGTATCTTTTTAACTGTTGATTACCCTGAACGTATAATTCAACTGAAAAACCAATACAAAAATGAATTAAATAAATGATATATTTAAATAAATAATATCAAAATAATAAATACCAATAAACAAGATCAACAAATATTTTGGAGCGCACTTCCACAAGCTACTAAACATATATAAATATGATAAATAAAAATAAATTAGACTAAAATTAATTAGATCAAATATGTTGTAGTGCACTGTCACAACCTAGCAAAGCTAAATAATCGTTTTTTTCGATTATGTTGTTTTTGTAATTGTGGCTGGCCAAAATCGTAATTGCGATTAAAATACGATTAATTGCACAGCCCTAACACACACACAAGCACACACACATACACACTTTTTGGCTAACACAGTTCTGTACTGTTATGCTGTTATGTTCAGTCATTGTTCTTATGTTGAACATGAATACATTTACTTTGTAAGTAATTATGGGACGTATTTCTTCTTTCATAGCAATTTTCCTTCATACTTTCTTGCCATGAAATAGGTCTTAAATTATATTCAAAGTGGTCTTAAAAAGGTCTTAAAAAGTCTTAAATTTGAGTTGGTGAAACCTGCAGGAACCCTGTCTTTCTACCTCATGACAGTAAGTGTATGCTATGCTCAGTATTTGTGTGTGTACTTGTGTGTTAACATATCTGTTCTGCAGGTGGGCACGGCACGCTACATGGCTCCAGAGGTGCTGGAGGCCCGACTGAATCTGGAGAACATGGAGTCCTTCAAACAGACGGACATTTACTCCATGGCCCTGGTGCTTTGGGAGATGACTTCGAGGTGTGAAGCTATTGGAGGTCAGTTACAAACATATTCATTTAAAATGACAGTTTAAGGGCATTGGAAGTGTGATGAGAGCACCTGCTGAGGTGAAGTGTAAACCACATGACACTGACAACTGCAGCAGTGGAGGAAGCTGTTCGGCCACTATGAGGAAAGTGAAGTGTCCAAATTAGTCCAGCTCATGTTCGCATTACTCTCATGACACAAGAGTGTTTAAAAAAAACACTCTTTCATACGTTTTACGGAGCATTTGCATCAACTTTTTCTCAAAATAAAGTTATTTTTACATGATTGTGCATACTGTAGTCTGACAACTATATGCACACGCTTCCAAGCAAACACATGGACAGTGCATTTTGGGAATAGAATCATAAAGATTAAATGATAGGACAGTGCTTCCCCTCAGCAGAGGGAACTATTAATCTAATTAAAGATCTAATTAACTTCACGGTATGGAGTAGGTACTTTATTCATATATTCTTGAAAAACTAAAACCTAAATTTAACCCTCAAACTAAATCTTGGACTGGACTAAATGTCCTCACTTTCCAAACATGTAATCTGTTTCAGCACATAAAACTAAAACTGGATCCCACAAATATAGAAGTACACACTTTTCTATTCCGTGTGGTCAGCCCCGCTCCCTCCGCCTAGTGGACTTTTGTAGACAGTCTGAGACTTTTGGAATGGGACGGACACATTCCAACATGCAAGTATGTGTCTGTCTGTGTGTATTTGTGTGTGAGAGAGGAGCATAGAAACAGACAGGAGGTACTACAGGAACACATTCTCTGGCCCAGTTTCTGTGTGTGTGTGTGTGTGTGTGTGTGTGTGTGTGTGTGTGTGTGTGTGTGTGGGGGGGGGGGGGTGTGGGGGGGGGGGGGGTGTGGGAGTGTGTGTCCTCTGTCACCATCCCAACAACAGCAGGCAGGATGGTGGATGGAAATACGACCCTGCGTTGTTGTTGTTGTTAAAGTGTATTCTCTGTGTCTCTGAGCACTTTATTGACTCATCCTGAATTAGCCTGCGGGCGTGGCAGGGTCTGCATGTTCTGAGCTCAGGGTCAGGCAGGGTGATGCGGCGGGGGCCAAGAGTTAGCAGCGTGCTAAGAGAAAGCCTTGTGGTCCATGAGGGGAGACAGAAGACGTGTCAGAGGTAGAAGAAAAGTTTGATATTTGGAGAAATGAACTTTCGTGCTGAGGGAAACATGAGAGGTTAGAGACCCCTCTCTTGTGTCTAGAGATGAAGCCAGGAGACGATTAGCTGAGCATAAATGCTGGAATAAGGGGGAAATATTTGGCTTTGTTCTGTCAATATTTCAAAACTACCAGTGGGTCCAACGTTCATTAATTATTATTTTATAACTTTGTCTATTCCAAACAGAAAAACAAAGATACAGTTCCTTGCTGTAACTATTTCCAGGTGCAGTGACTTGGTGGGGTTTGGTCTGCTAAGAATTAATGAATGAATACATGAACAGTTGTTCATTTTTTTATTGTATTTATTAGTTACAGAATGCAACATTTCAGTTCAAACGCAAACATGATAGAAGTTCTCTACTTGTGAACATTAAACGTTATTGGAGTAGGGAGTTTATGAGAACCAATACTTCAGTAAGTTGAAGCCAGAATTATGAAAACTCAACGTTCTCTACAGCATGCAGATACCGTTGTTCCCAGTAAACCTCCAGGGTGTAAGCTCCTGGTTCACAGTGGTTCTGTAGAGTTGCACTATGCTGCGTTTAAGCTCTATTCAGTAAATACTGTGCAAAGATCAACTATAATGTTGTTTATGTTCAATAGTCTTGTTAAATGTAGGTTTTTGGCAATAAACTTGAAGGAATGCAGTTTATTTGAAAAATGTTTCAAGACTTCTAAGGCTTTATTGTCCTATGCACAATAGCTACTGTACAGTGTCGTTTTGGCAATGAAGATCTTAAGTCTCAGGCTCTTCCGACAATGCAACATAAATATACATCAGACATAAGCAGACAATAAGTCAACTATAAACATGTTAAATAGTATGATAAAATAAAATGTAAAATGTAATGGAATAAAATACTGCATATTGTAATAAAATATGAATAATAATATCATCCTGAGGGATTTCTTCCTGAGCCGCTGGGTGTGGAGGTCCTCTGTGGATGGCAGCTCCGTCCTGGGGATGTGCTGTGCAGTTTTCACCCCCCTCTGTAGAGACTTAGGGTTGAGGGCGGTGCAGCTGCCAATAGTCAGGATGCTCTCTATGGAGCACCTGTAGAAGGTCAGGATGCTCCCTATGGTGCACCTGTAGAAGGTCAGGATGCTCTCTATGGAGCACCTGTAGAAGGTCAGGATGCTCTCTATGGTGCACCTGTAGAAGGTCAGGATCCTCTCTATGGTGCACCTGTAGAGGTCAGGATGCTCTCTATGGAGCACCTGTAGAAGGTCAGGATCCTCTCTATGGTGCACCTGTAGAAGGTCAGGATCCTCTCTATGGTGCACCTGTAGAGGTCAGGATGCTCTCTATGGAGCACCTGTAGAAGGTCAGGATCCTCTCTATGGTGCACCTGTAGAAGGTCAGGATCCTCTCTATGGTGCACCTGTAGAAGGTCAGGATCCTCTCTATGGTGCACCTGTAGAAGGTCAGGATGCTCTCTATGGTGCACCTGTAGAAGGTCAGGATCCTCTCTATGGTGCACCTGTAGAAGGTCTGGATGCTCTCTATGGAGCACCTGTAGAAGGTCAGGATACTCTCTATGGTGCACCTGTAGAAGTTGCAGAGTATCCTGGAGTCCATGTTGAACCTCCTCAGCCTGCGGAGGAAGAAGAGCCGCTGTCGAGCTTTCTTGGTGATGGTGGTGGTGTGAAGAGTCCATGTCAGGTCCTCAGTGATGTGGACACCGAGGAACCTGAAGCTGCTGACTCTCTCTACAGTAGTCCAGTTGATGGAGATGGGGGTGTGTCCCCTTCTTTGTCGCTTCCTGTATCCCGTAATCAGCTCATTATTTTAGCTGACATTGATGGGGGTCGTTGAAGTGTCCTACCTTCAAGATACTGAACCCCAAATTGCTTTCGAAGGCATGGCCAACGATGTGTGTGAATGCTGAGTTGTTCTGTAAAATCCCTGTGTGGCTGCAAAAACTAGAAAAGCGCTTTATAATTGCAGTCAGTTCACATTAACCGTTCTTACGATGTACTTTGTTCTGCATCAATGGGTAATCAGTCTTACCTTACACACTCTTTGAGAATCTTTGACAATCATGGAGCTGTGTTTCTTTCAACATACCAGATCCCAGACATGGCAGCCACAGAGGTTTCTCCTAACCTCCGGGCCACAAAGGTTTCAGACAGTTAATCTGAAAAGGAAACTGGCGTAAACCACTCTCCGCCCCTTAGATTGGAAATACCATGCTTTAACCATGGGCCCCAGACAACCAAGGGGAAAGTGAGACTGAGGCTCTAGTTGCAGAAATATAGAATTGGGAGGGATGAAACCCTCTTTAATGGTCACACATGCAGAGCACACAGCACACACAGTGACATTTGTTCTCTGCTTTTAACCCATCCTAGTACCAGGAGTCTAGTACTAGGAGCAGTGGGCAGCTATTGTACAGCGCCCGGGGAGCAATGGGAGTGAGGGGGGAAGGGGGGTGTCCGGTGCCTTGCTCAAGGGCACCACGGCAGGGCGGGAGGTGAACTGGGACCTCTCCAAGTAGCAGTCCACACTCCATATTTTAGGTCTGGTCGGGGACTTGAACCGGCGACCCTACAGCTCCCAGTCCAAGCCCCTACTGACTGAGCCACTGCTGGATTATGTTCTACAACCAAGGATACAATTATTCACCTAGCTTTCAAATGTCCAGAGCTGCTAAAGAGACGCAGGCTGCACATCTCATATAGCCTCTATGTACTTCTCTATGTCCGAAATACCATCCAGAACTATGAGAGCATGAAATGAGTCCTTTTCCACTACACTCTTGTTTTGATGTTGAAAAAGCTGTAGTTTCAACCTTCTCATTTTAGGTCAGCTTGCTCTCTGCTGTTCTGTGTCTGTGTCTGTACTCAGTCCAGGAAAATGTGTGGTATTTATACCAGCTTCTCGGCAGGAGATCTAAACAGCCCAGAACTGAGCACAGTACCAGTCCTGGAATAAATAACCTCAAGGGCAATAGGCCGGGCCCAGACTGGGTCCTGTTTTAAACACTAAGAGAGGGGGAAGTTCCACATGTCAAAAACAGGAAGTGTGGGCCTGTAGAGTCAGCTTCTCTGCACACAGTCCTGATCCCAGACCTCCAGCTTCCTGTTCAGAGGTTCAGATCCAACCTCACCGGTTCCTGTGTTTGAGGAGGGGCTGACTTAAATACAACTACAGGACCTTTTTTTTTTTTATTGATCAAACTATTCTGCAGATCAACATCAACCGAATATGGTATTTTGTTGATATTAGCAAGCATAGGCATACAAGCTTGGGAGAGCTGTTTCTCCTGGTATGAGAAGGTGGTCCTGTTCTTTGTGTTTGGCTTCAACGACATTTCTGTGTCCAGATATGTTCCTGATTGTTGACTCTGCTTGTCCGAATGCATTTATATAACCATCTCTACTACAAATAATAACAGGAAAAGTTGACGCAGAGGCTCATCGAGCAGGAGCGACATACTGGAGTCCATCTTATCAGGTGGAGACTTCCCTGGAGCCAATCAACTCTCTGAATGTTGATTATTCTCTAAGTATTAGTGAATATCGAGAAGAGAAGCTCCGGGCTGGTTAGGCAAAGGCTGTCCCTTCAGTGTTTCATCAAGTTAATTATCCGGCCATGACTTCCAAAAAATCTTCAGTGTCTGACATCAGGTCGAAGCTCCTCAATAAGACAGTTTAATATTGGCCCGAGTTAACATAACATTCAGTATAAAACCATGCCCACTTCAAGTCTTCTATCCAAGTACAGATACATTAATAGTTACTTTTGTTGGTTGAACAGACACAGGTAATAATGTCTTATATACTTCAAGAATTTATTTTCATTCGGACAGGTTCAGGGTTCTCTGTTAAAATGGCCATGTCATCTCTCCAAAAATATATCTTAACTTTGTAGTGTTATCAAGTGTTCTTTCGAACAAGTTACCATGACACGGTTCCAATTGATGCCTAGGCAGTGTTATATAAAAACAGTATGTTCACAGCTCCAGACTCAGAAAAATGATGGCAAAAATGTTGCAGATGGTGGGTCAGACCACAGTCCAAATGAATGAGGGGATTCAGTAACTTAGAATAAGAGCAGACCCTTGTTTCTGAAACTAAAACATTTCTATCTAGCCCAAGTGGAATTTGAACCAGGCGTTGAAACACATTTTCCTAGTGGCAACATGATGATACTACAACTTCCGTGTCAGTCTGTGACGTCATTGGACCCAAATATACTTTTTCCCGTTGACTTATATAGGGTAAAAGACGTCTGTAAATCAGCGTATATACTTTTAAAAACAAAGTTAACTTTACAGTCTGACCACTTGAATAGCCCTTCATCCAGCCAATCATTAGAGCCTAAAGGATTTAAAATGTGCTAAAAGGCGAGAGCTGGAGATCGAAGGTGGGGCTTAGGGAAAACGCAATGGTGCGACCTCTTTGAGCACAGATACGATTACTTTTACTCTCAAGAGACTCAGGCCATTTTGGCTTCATGCCCCACTGAGCAACTTTCATAGGATTGGACGACGTCCAACCTCCAACGCTCTATCCATTTATCTTTAGACATCCATCATACTAACCCTCACAGTTCTGTCACATCTAAGACTGTTCACACAAGTTAACAAAAGTCAGTGTTTCACAGGTTGTTAAACACAGGACATAGAAACAGTCAGATCAAGAGAGGGTACATGGAACATGATGCCTACACTGTTTGTCAGATATTTGCATATCATGTTCATGTCTCTTTCACCGCAACTGTGTGACTGGGGCTCCAGACCGACTGCAGCTGTTGTGAATTTGGTTTCATGAGGGCTGGACACAGTCCCGGAACTTAGTTTTTAATTTTTCATGGTTTCAGCACTCTCTCTTTTCCCTGCTGGTTTATTTTATTTGGTGTTCTGTACAGTGTGAGGTTGCAACTCCTTTCTTGTTAGCCAAAGCCATTTGTTGCTGAAAAGATGATTGTTCAAGTGCCAGCACATGAATTTTCCCCTTATGTAAACATGTGAAACATTTTATTTCCCACAATCAGCATTATTGCTGCCACAAATTTTGAGGCTTATAAAACTTACATCTCAGCGGTTTGGGCTAGAATGACATCAAACCACGATGCATTTACACTTTATAATCACATTAACTCAGCGTGTCTCCAGCTTCACTTACAGTAGTGCTTTTTTCTATGAAGTAGCTCCATTATGCTTTTTGGGGTTTCCCTTTCCTGTAGTGTGTTACTGTATATCCTCCTGGACCCGAGGAAAAAAAGTGTCTTCCAATTTCCTTTATTTTTTATTTCCTACCTATTTAGGGTTAAAAACCATCTTGTAATTTAGACTTTTTTAATTTAATTTGATTTTTAAATGTTACAGTATGTCCACTGTAGAGGACGTCGGGACCATATTAGTTTGAAAAGACAGCCAAAATGAACAGATAGACTATGTAACGTATTATGGTTATAGAGTGATATTAATAAAATAATACATTCACCTTTATTTAAAACATAAATAAGTAATTGATCTGAACATTGCTGTTTATTTGGTCACTAAAAAACTAGTTTGGTTTTTGGTGAATCTTTCCAGATCTTCAAAGACTTTGTAGTCAATGTACTGGGAAAAGTACCTCATTGACTCCGGTCGGCACGGGCTGTAGGGTCATCTTGACTAGTTTTATGGATGTGGTCTCCACTTGACCATGCTCATAGAAACAAACTTGCATTCCTGAGGCAATTCTCATTTTCATGACTCCACTTAAAATAAAAACAACATACGTGCTACTCTTGGCCCACAGAGGGCCATGTCTTTCCAGCTCGTCCCTATCTGTCTCTCTGTCTGTATCTGTGCGCTCATGGAGCCTCCTGCATCTTTCCCCCCTTCTTCTTGACCCTCTTCTATCCCAGGTGTGAAAGCCTCATCTCTCTCATCATCAGAGAGCTCCAAATCTGAATCTCCCTTAACTATCTGGTACAGAAAATGTCTGCTTCAGTTCCGTCTCCTGCAACAATATTGAGTCATTAAGTCCATGAAGATGGTCCTGACGTCCACTAGAATGGACATTTATAAGAGCTGTTATTTGAAAACTTGAATTATTTAATTGCTTTCAGAACTAATTATATAGTTCCTCACATGTTAATAAACAAGAACATATAGGATTTTCATGGTAAAAATTACAATTATTCAACAATATTTGACTTCTCCTCCTGCTTCTATAACATTTAGTTTTTGGTATGCCAGCCATTTTGGATGAAAAGAAAGAGGAACTTCCCAGCATGCAATTTTAACCAATGACATATCACTGGAAAGACCAGGATGTCCTCTGTACAGTACATCAGGGATTGATAGAGTAGCTCAAAGGAGTAAAAGGAGATGCATGTTAACAACATTTCCACTACAGTGGACATTTTCAATGGGCTGGGTCCCAGGAGGATATAGGTTTGTGTGCATGTAAATGGTCTGCCCCTGTGCTGCCTTCAGCGGGAGATTCTCTCTCACACTGGGTTGTGTTTGTGTTTGCAGAGGTGAAGGACTACGAGCCTGCGTACGGCTCCAAAGTGCGAGAGCACCCCTGTGTGGAGAGCATGAAGGACAACGTGCTGAGAGACAGAGGCAGACCTGAGATCCCCGACAGCTGGCTGCAGCATCAGGTGGGACACACTGCTCACACACACACTGCTCACATACACACTGCTCACACACACACTGCTCACACACACACTGCTCACACACACTGCTCACACAAACACTGCTCACACACACACTGCTCACACACACACTGCTCACACACACACTGCTCACACACACACTGCTCACACACACACTGCTCACACACACACTGCTCACACACACACTGCTCACACACTCTCTGCTCACACACACTCTGCTCACACACTCTCTGCTCACACACTCTCTGCTCACACACTCTCTGCTCACACACTCTGCTCACACACTCTGCTCACACACTCTCTGCTCACACACTCTGCTCACACTCTCTGCTCACACACTCTCTGCTCACACACTCTCTGCTCACACACTCTCTGCTCACACACACTCTGCTCACACACACACTGCTCACACACACACTGCTCACACACACACTGCTCACACACACACTGCTCACACACACACTGCTCACACACACACTGCTCACACACACACTGCTCACACACACACTGACTGCAGCACACAATGCAGATCAATCTGCTTTATGGTTTTCACTTTCTTTGATTCATTTGTTATTTGTGTACTCAGTAGGTGAACCTATATGTAGTGTGTGTGAGCTTAACTTTATGTACTTAACCAAAACAGAGCATTTTCAGTTGGCTCCGATTTGAATTCTGCTTCTGTCTGAATATGCGTAATGAAAGGCAGGTCAAATATCATATCGTCAAATAAGGTCACATTGTTCTGTTGCCTTACATAATACACTTAACTTAAAAAACATCTTATTGATATTTATTTTCTCTTGAATTTATTTGCATTGCATTTGACATTGAGGTCATCCAAAAGTAACAGAAAGTAATCAGGTTACATTACTTTTATACTCAATTAAGATGACTCATTACATTTTTTAAAGAGTGATTATTATGTATTGTCCACAGACAAATTCTGATCCATCATGCATGTTTAGGGTGTGTTCGGTATTTGAGTCTGTAATGACTTAGAGAAAGAGATGGGCGTGGTCGATAAGCCTTTATATATGTAGGAATTAAATACAAATGAGCAGTTTCCACATTCTGAAATGCACTTACTGTGAGACCAGAAATAAAACATGTTTTGATCGGATAATCAAATCCTTCATCCTTTTTTACAAGGCAGTATTTGAGTTTTGAGCGTTGGGCTTGCTTTGTGCTTTTGAAGCCTGTGTGAAGGATGATAAATGGAATCAAGCAGAAATCAGTGAAACATCGTTATAATGATGTCATTTTAATTTAAATACACCACATCCTAAAAGACTGTTCTCATCCCCCGCACCGACGTCAGGACATGTTAGATTAACAGTAAAGGATTAAATACTTTATTCCTGCAGCTGTCACAGCTTTATATAGCTGCAGCCATCTGTGCACCGGGCATAGGAAGTACTCAGACCCTTTACTCAAATACTCAGTTACAAGGAGATGTCCTCGGTTCAAAGTCCTCAAGTAAAAACAAAGATTATATAAGAAGAAGAAGACATAAACATCAAAAGTCACGCTGAGTCACATCTCATCTCATCTTAGCTTATTTTATCTTATCTTATCTTACAGTAGCCTATCTTAGTTTAAGAGAATGAGGGAAACACTCACCACCAGGATTCTTCCCTGCCAACAAGTGTGTGTCACGGCTGACTTTAGTATAGGCTTTGGTGTGTGTCCATTCTGCATTAAAGTAACTTGAGGTTGTTCGACAACATGCAACCTTCACAACAAACAGTTCAAGGCGTTTTGTTTAATATGCAGTCTCACACCCCTGCTGTGGTGCTCTCTCTACAGGGCATCGCGGTGATCTGTGCCACCATCATGGAGTGCTGGGACCACGACCCGGAGGCCCGGCTCACCGCTCACTGCGTCGCCGAGCGCATCTCGGAGCTGGAGGACGAGATGGAGAAGCTGTCCAGCCGCAGCTCCTCGGCAGAGAAGATCCCCGCCGAGCTGAAGATCCCCACGGACTTGGAGATCCCGGGGGACGAACAGAAAATCACGGGAATACAGGACGTCATAGCTGTAGACTGCTCTGTTAGTGACGAGAAGTGACAGGAGGCGGGACATCTTTATGAGGGGAATTTTCAACAAGGGCACTTAATCTGCTTTGATGGGACTGAAGATTCTCAGCAGTGATGTTAGGGAGCAGAGACCCTGCGTCCCACAATCTCTTTCTATCCCAGCAAAGAGCTTTTGGACTTCTGAAATATAGCAGCTTGCCTTAATTAGCTGAAGAGCTAAAGAGCCAAAAAGCAAAAGATAACTGGAAGCGTCCAAAGATGTGCCTTGCATGGACACAAAGAGTCAGACTCACTCTTTGAGGAATAAACAGGGCAATAACTATTCAACCAAAGACATTTGATGTGCACTTTAACATTGTTTTTCTTATGCATTACACATGCTTGTTCATGTATGCTAACGTGCTAGCGGTAAAGGAGGTTTTGCCCATAAGTGTCTTCGTTTGTCCGATTTTGAGCCGGAGTGTCTAATGATGCTGCACTCCATCTTCACCAGCAGCAAACCAAAGAAGTGTGTGTGTGTGGAAGGAAAGTGTGTGTGAGCTTTTGTGTGTTTTTACCCAGCTAAACCTGTTTGCCAGATAAACAAGCACAATGTACATAGAGGCCATAACTGTACATAAGAGGAATATCAACCAAAAGGAAATGTAATCCTTCTACCTACCTTTGAATGCAGAGAAGAAAAGACGTCACAGACTTCTTTTTTTATTGTTTTTCTATATCAACAGGAAAGTTGGCCAAAGAGATGTTATACCCTGCCTTACATACAGTTTGTGTCATTTGTAAAATATTGTAAACCCTTTATGAATTAAAGATATGTCTGTATACTGACATTCTGTTCGCAAATCCTTTTCTTCTACTACGTTGTCCACTTCCTGTCTTGCATTAGTTTTGTCCAAGTTTGCTAATTTGACTTCTCTCTCCTCATTTGTAGTATTGCTGTTATCACACACACACACACACACACACACACACACACACACACACACACACACACACACACACACACACACACACATACACACACACACACACACACACACACACACACACACACACACACACACACACACACACACACACACATACATACACACACACACACACACACACACACACACACACACACACACACACACACACACACACACGCACCTCATCATTTCTGTTGAAGAGTTTTAAAAGCTTAAAATATTTATTTGTAAGATTACACTAGTGGTATTACTTCCACAAACTGTAAAGTTGGTTCTCTTGCCATATGTCGGATGTCTATGAGTTTATCAGCTCCTCCAGAGATATTTCCTTTCTAAAATATTTTAACTTAAACTGATCATTCAAGGCTTGAAGAGGTAACAAAGAACAAATACTTCTAATTTTTAAATTTGTAACAACATTTTACAGATAATACTTATGCAGCTTTAGTAAGTACGTTGTACTGAGTTATGTTGTTCAAGGCCTTCAGCGGGGTGAAAGTGAAGGTGTCTGGGCAGGCTGGGTTAAAGAAGACTAGTTTTCAGGTTCATATCAGTATGTTGTTCCTCTCCTATGACATGCTTACACGCTTTAATGTTCAAAAAGCTCTTTATCGTTCTCATACTGCCTGTGCTGCAGCACCTCTTTTCACCCTCTGTCTGAAACCAGAGCCCAGTCTGCTCTGATTGGTTAGCTGGCCGGCTCTGTTGTGATTGGTCAATTGCTTGGAGAGGTCCTGCTCCTTAGCCTATCACGTACAATGTGCTGTAGCGCTAGCCAATAGAAGCGCTAGTGTTACATAGTGATGTCATTATTACTCCCTTTGGAGGGAACTACAGGGTTTTAGCCTTTGCGGCCCATTTCACAACAACCTACTACAGGAAAGGGAAAACACCAAAAAGCAGAATGGGGCCTCTTTAAAGTCTGAGTGGTAGTCGTTGTTGGGGTATTTCTGGAATCACTGACTTTCCTCAGAGGCAAACATCCAGTGTCCAAAACATTATCTGGCCTCTCGTCAATTATTTGACAGGCCTCAGTGCTGCAGTGTTTTCTGTATATTCCAGAGGCCCTGCCTGCATATCCTCTGTGTGGGCATTACCTGCAGTCCTGTTTCTTCAGGTCCTTTCCAATTACAGCCATGGTATGATTTACTGTAACTGCAGTCTGCAGGGAAACACATGTTCTCTGTCCTTAATTGACCTCCACAAGTTTCCAAACAGAGCATGATGGCTGTATAAGAGCACCTCTTCCCCCTACTGGGCAAAATCCAGCTAACAATCAAACTTGCCTAATAAATAATTGTACTGCTTTTGTTAAAAAGTGATGCCTAAGTGTTTTAGTTCACTTTTTGTTCAGAAGGAGACTGCAGCTGGCTTGACATATTGAATGAAATTCTTCCCTGTTTCGCAAACCCAGTAATTCTTGCTTTTCTTGGTAACCCCCAAAACTCCTTTTTAGTGACACCATTTTAAGATGACAGTAGCTAATAAACTTCCAATAAATGATGTCGCTAAGAGGCTAAGTTTGGCTCATTGCTGTGACACTTTCCAAATAAGCAGTCTGTGCTAAAGTTGACTCCATGATATTTAATAAAGAAAACAAAGAATAAATAAAGCGAGACCATACTGTCAACAGATAAGAACCAAATCATCTGTCTTTCCAAACAAGCCCGGCACACAACAGGTGGACTAAATCACTAAAACCACACACATGTGACAATAGCTGGAAATTATAGCTTACAAATAAATGTGTGTGGTGTAAATACAAAATTATAATAACACAAATAATAAACAATGGCTAAATAAGCATTTTGGCTCCTACAATGACCTCTCATAAAAATACTTTGGAGTGTAGCTGCAGGAATTTGCTCTTATTAACCACAATAATGTTACACAGATGTTTTAGCAAGGGTTTATACATTTGGCTACAGTATTTGATGTCACTGAAGGATTGCTTTGTTATGTCTTTCGTTACAAGGTCATAAGACGAGGTAATATGTCTCTTTCTGGACAGTTATCCGGCCAACTGTCTCTTTCTCTCATGCTCTCCTCCGCCTCGCTGGCCAGCTCGTGGCCCCTCTCCTCCTTCCACAGCCGGTTGTGCTCCTCCTTCATCTCCCTGTAGGTGTGTTGGAACTTGAGGAAGATGGAAGTGGAAGGGAACGACAGAAGGAGGATCCCTGACAAGATGATGATCAGTGCCACCACTTGGCCCGGTACGCTGCGTGGCACCATGTCGCCGTACCCCACCGTGGTGACGGCGATGATGGACCACCAGTACGATGCTGGGATGCTGCTGAAGCTGACCATGGGGGACTTGGCGGCGTGGGGGGCCAGCTCACTCTCAGCCAGGTGTATGAGTGGAGAGAAGAGAGTCACAGCCACGCACACAAAGAGCAGCAGCAGGCCGAAGTCCGTCACACTGCGCTGGATAGTCAGCCCCAAGGTCTTCAGACCCAGAGAGTGGCGGGCCAGTCTCATGATGTAGAGGATCCGCAGGGCCCTCATCACACGCAGGATCAGACCCAGTTTATCCAGGGTGCTCTTTCCTGTACCGTCCTCGGTGTCCCCAACAGGCCCAGACCTGAGATCCAGCAGGGAGACGTAGAAGGGCAAGATGGCAACAGCATCGATTATGTTCAGAGGGCCGCGGGCAAACTCAAGCTTGCTCTGTGTGTGGAGAAATCTCACGAGAAACTCAATGGAGAACCAAGCCACACAAACAGACTCCACCACAAACAGGTTGCGACACTTTTGGGAGCATTTACCCTGTGGAGAAAACAAAAGAACAAGATACAGGGTGAGTTTTCCAGGCCTTGAAATTAGGTGAAGTTTCGGTAAATGTACTGACATTGAAAAGATAAAAGGATTTTTTTAATGAGCCATATTATCTGGGACTTGTTTCATGCTATGAACAATTATCATATACAGTATGAGCTTTAACATTCTAAAAAGTTGAATGATTCTTCTAAATAACATTGCATAATTATAAGTTCCTCCCAAAAAGCCATGTAGCAAAAGTGTGCATGGAAAAGGTAGTTCAAATTAATGACACCATCCACTTGAGTGAGGTTACCAATCAATTCATTATAATTTGTTTTGTAGCAATTTATAATTAGAGTAGGCCTATTGATGAGAACTGTAATTCAACCATGATTTATCAGAATCATCATTCAAAACTCCCAAACTTTTCAGTTGGATGAAATAATTGTATAATATGTATAAAATACGTTTTCTTTTGTTAGATTGATGACAACCTGACGCATCTTTTAGTCATGCTGCTTTAGGCCTACACTGCTCCTCTCCTGCTCTTCCTCTCCACCTGTGTGCATTCTTATCCTAATATGCATCCAGTGTGCATGTGTGTATCTGTTTGTAATCGTTAGCATAGCGCTAACAACAGCTAATGGCTAACGGCTCTAAACACACAGCAGGACTGACAGTGCCGAATTGCCCTTGAGCAAGGCACCTAACCCCCAACTGCTCAATGGCGCCGGCTAGATTGGCTGCCTCTGCTCTGACCTCTCAACTGCATGTGCATGTGCAACACAGTCTATCACGAAATTAATCTATTGATTCGTGTTCACCAACACGATTTCGCCATTTTTTTCGTGTCACACAGAAAAAGCAATGTAAATAATAACAAATTAGAAGGGAAAAGACATTTAAAAAAATACAGATTTAAGTATTCTGACACAGAACGATTTTAGAAGCAATGTATTTATATTGGTAGTATGTTTCGTGCCTGCACCAAATAATAACAAATTAGAAGGAAAAAAAGATGACATAAAATACAGATTTCAGTATTCTGAGGCTCTGAGCCATTTCTTTTCCTCACTGACGGCAAAAAAACTCAGACATTATACAATTTAAAATAAAAGGGATAGGGTTAGGCTTAGGGTAAGATATTGAGTAAGAACATGTTTTTATGAACCACACAGCTTCCGGTCTTCCAAGACCCGACCGGACAAAAAGACGTGTTGCAGGCACGAAACATACTACCAATAGAAATACATTGCTTTTAAAATCGTGTTGGTGAACACGAATCAATAGATTACATTAATTTCGTGACTATAACACGAAATGCCGTGAGACTGGGTTGGCATGTGTGCATATAACTGTATGTGTATTTGTATATGTATGTGCATGTTGTAAAAAGTGTGTAGGCTACTGTGTGTACTGTATGACCTGTATAAAAACGCATGCGTGTGTACGACAGAGTGGAAACTGAATTTCCCCCTCGGGCGATTAATAAAGGTCCATCTTCTTCTTCTTCTTCTTCTTCTTCTTCTTCTTCTTCTTCTTCTTCTTCTTCTTCTTCACTTTGACGTGTGCAAAGAGATCTGTGCTGTAAGTATTTTCACTAGAATCTATAATTGACGATAATATAAACCCACTCATTATAAATTGACTGAAATACTGTGGTTCAAACGTACCATGGCTTCTTCCTCTTGCTGGTCTGACATGGAGCTCATGCACAGGCTGACCACAGTGACCACCACCATGGAGATGGACAGGAAGGCGAACACCTTCCCTGCTGCACCTGAGTGAGGGTTCTCCACGGCTTCTCCCAGCATGCTGAACAGGCCGCCCTGAGCCACAGAAGCCCTCAGCGCCCTCCGCCTCTCGCGCCACTCCTCCTCCTTGCGCTCGTGCTCGGCCACGTCTTCCACGCAGTGGATCACCCGTTGGCGGCAGCAGACCTCCATCTGTCCTAAGTTGATGCCCCAGTATAGCAGCTCAATGTGCAGGGCCACATTGCAGACCTCCCGCAGCAGACGCAACTTCCCTTTGGCCAGGAAGTTGAGGATGGCCCTAAAGGCCAAAGGGTCACGGTCGAAGAAGAACTCGTGTCGCATCTCGTCGTAGTCATCACAAAACTTTGCTATCTCCCTCAGGGTGGTGCAGGAGCGCAGGCGACTCAGGCGGCTCTCAGGGAAATCCTCCAGGGTGCTCCAGGGGAAGGCGTACTGGATGCCCCCCACGTTGATGAGGGCCTTCTGGGAGGGGTTCAGGTAGAGGCATGATGCCGCGGGGCCACAGAGCAGCTGAGCCCGCTGAAAGTACAAGCCTTTGGCTGTGGGGGTCTCTGGGTCTAAGAAGATGTAGCTATAGCTGTCCTCAGTGCTGAAGGAGTCATCAAAGTCAGCACTGATGGTGGCCATGGTTTGGAGAAGATCAGCACTGTAGTTACAGTATGGGCTCTGTTCTGAGATTTGAATACAAAACCTGAAATGATGGAATATATTGGGAGTAAATAAATGGTTCGAGATGAATAATGTATGAAATACAATCTTCCAACCAGCTTTATGAAATATTTGAATGACCTTTTGACCCCAGCAACCCCATTTCAGCCAACTCGCTATGATAACAGCAAACAGACATCTGGCAACTAGTTGGTAAACATGATTTAGCAGCTAATGAGCTACAAGCAGGCTTAGGGAGTAATGGATTACATTTAAAGGGATTACATAATCAGAATACTAAAAACTCAAAAAGCGCATAGAGTTTGTTGTAAAAGGATCAGATGTTATCTCTTCTCTGTAAGCTGTACTGTTCTGTAGGCTGATACTTTCAGTGCCTGATACTGCCTGAATCTGCTTTATGGTTTCACTTTCTTTGCTTCATTTGTTCTGTTTTTAATTCAGCAGGTGAACCTATATGTTCATAAAATAGTGTGTGTGAGCTGAACTGTGTGTATTAAACTAAAACGGAGCATTTTCTGTCAACTCAGATTTTATTTCTGCTTTTCTAAACTGTAGTATGTGCTCATGTGTTTCATTGGTGGTGTAAAGACTGCTGCCTGGATAAGCTGAATGAAATATGAAATACATCTTATTGATATTGCTTTATAACTTTTGTTTATTTGCATTGAATTTGATATTGAGATAATCCAAAAATACCAAAGGGTAATCAGGTTAATGTTTACAAAAATGACAATAAAAAGAGTATTAAAAAAAAAAACAAGATTTACATTTTTACAGGCAACTATAGAGATTGTACAGAATACATCTTTAAAGTAACCCTCCCAACCCTGATTACAGGGAGACAGACAATTGGATTAAGATTCATCATGAGTCCAGATACCCAAATGCTAATGGTGCTCGTTATCAGATCAAATCATTTTCTAATATTTTAGCATATTCATAGGAAGACCCTTTCTCAAATGTTGTGACTTAAACTTGTTCCATTGCCCCAAATCAACCAAACATAAATAAATGTACCTTTAAATCGTTTTTTTGTTTTGGTTTCGGAGCTGGTTTCTCAAAGTTTAAAGTTACATTGTTTTCACCTCAAAAGCAGACACACATGTTATTTCCACTAGACTTGATCATTTTTTTTATAGCAAGAAGTAAATCTAATTTTTTGCATTTGTTTCTTACTTTGTAGCTTCATTTTGCTTGACCATTGTCAGTTAATAATTGGAGGATTATGACTAAAGTCTTGGTCTCAGGTCTCCTGTCCAGTCTCCACTACACAGTATAACTCATGACAATATATTGGCCAGCTTGTTGTAGTTATAACAGTTCTTTAACTCACCTTAAATTGGAGTTAGGTTGTACCACTCCATTCAAAATGACATTGAGAACATTCCAAATCCCCCTGTTGTCTTGGATTGATTTACAGAATAAACGTGCAGAAAATGTGCAGGAACAAATATCAAACGTGTCCTCATGTCCTCAAGTGAAAGAGTGAACAAAACTCTCCCATCTGTCCCATTCATCCTTACCTCCTTTCCTCTCCTAAATCCTGTGTTTGGGTGACTAATGGATGACCCTGGTGTTTCTAAACAGAATCAGGACACTTTAGGTCACATGCTAAGCTTTTAGCTTTATAGTTATAAAGAGCAATTTCATAAGACTATCTTCTTCCATTCAACCATTGTTATCCTGACATGGTGTTCCTCTGATGGGAATGAAGACTGGAAACACAGTTCATGAGCTCATACTATTTAGTAGCGTATAGTTGGTGAATCTATAAACCTATTTCCTAAAATGTTTTATGGTTTTCACCTTTCATTGGTTCCTTCTTTTTCTTTTTTTATTCTGTTGCTGAATTTATATGTCTTTTACATATTGTGGGTGAGCTTATAATCTCTGGCCCAATACATTTAAAAGTAGCGTTTTTCTGTAGTATGTGATTTCATATTAAGGGTAATCCAAAAGTACGGAAAGTAATCAGGTTACATTTATATTTTACCATCTGTTTCGACCAGCTCATTTTATTTCGGTGCTCAGGGCACTTTGCTTTTTTACACAATTTACGGATTTGGGCCGAGTAAATAAACCCTGTTGTACCACATCTTATTCTTCTGTTCAGTGCAATCACAACTATTAATTTTCGGTTTTTTTTATTTCAAGAAAAATACAATGAATAAACCTCATACATTATATACGCAGCTACACATGCAGTAAAGACACAAACAACAAATAATAAAAAAAGATGAAAGAAGGTTTGAGAAAATATATTACAAAATCTAAATGTAATATTTCAAATATGATTTACAAGAAATACATTTCTTGGTTTTGATTGATTTGTATTCAATGTATTACTTCCATAGGTTATCCGCACACTTCTGTTCATGTAACGGGACTTTGCATGACACAGCGCCATCTAGCGTTTGTGCGCGACAGACACACAGTTAAAGGCGGAAGTAGCCGCTGTGTCGGTGACACGTCACTGAGTCAGACGGGAGGAAAGATGGCGGCACCTATTCGAGTTTCAACCTGTAAGTATTCTGGATCAGTTTATTAGCAGCACACAGCTTTACTTTGTGTAAACCGTGAGGTATGTGGGGTGCTGGCACGGTGCGGCCCCGGCAGCAGCGTCACTGCCGCCTCAGTTTGCTTCTAATGAGCTCTTAGCATCGGCGAGCTGGACCAGTTACATTACTGTGGTGAGGCTACACCTTCACTGCCGCTCTGCTCCACCTCTGCTCCACTGCTGCAGCAGCTCAGAGTTAGACAGATACTTCCATATATGTATTACTGACGTACTTACACAGAGCCCTGCTGCTGTGGTGGGTGGTGTTTGTGCTGGTGGTGCTGGAGGTGTTTGTGTTGGCCCCCTGGTAGATTTCACAATACAAGCCTGTTGGAATATTGTGCCATATCCTGCAATGAGCCCTTTAATATGATATAATAATTATAATATAATGACACTACAAACACTTTTTTTTGTAACTACTGTGCATTGATCATAATCATTTTTATGTGCAAAAATGTTTTTGTAATATCTCAAAACCTTAGCTATTGAAATGCTGCTACTCATTTTGAGCCATGGATGAGTATTTACCTTCTTTATTTTATCACCATTGTTTGCTTTTATCTATATTTCACATGCTGGCTTACTCTTTATTATTGCTTGCCTTTTTTACCTGCTATGTCACTTTGGTTTTAACGCTGTAAATGTCCCCGCTGATTCTGATTCTGATTCTGGTGCTGGTGTTTGTGCTGCGTGTGATGATCCCTTTCAGTGTTGTAGTTTAAAACAGTGTGTGTGTCTCATCAGGCGCACCACCCAGGAGAAGTTCTACATCGAGGCGTGTGATGAGGGCTCTGAGGAGGTGCTGGCTGTGGACAGAGTGTCCACAGAGATGACCCTCACAGGTAAGCACAGATGGGGGGGGGGGTATCATTGAATGAGAACATACTGATCGCTGCACACAGACACACACACACACACACACACACACACACACACACAGACTTCAGATTGTAGAAAAAGCTGATACTATGATGACTTTTCTATACATTTAATCAATAAAACTATTAAGTAATTTGGTGATTCCACAATGATGACTTGGTTATTAGTTCAGTCTCCTGAGTTCAGTCTCTAACCCTTGCTGTGTCCCTGCTGTGTCCTCAGTGAAGAGGGACGTCCCTGCAGGGGCTGACAGCCGGCCCATATGTGGCCTCATGGGGACCATACGTTTGGTGGCAGGTGAGTTCAGTAGGCAAAATTCCTGCTGAAACGTTTGGTGGCATCATTTGGTGTATTGAGATTTGCAGCACATTTTCACACCCCCTTTTTTTCTAGGCAATTATCTGGTTGTCATCACCAAGAAGAAGAAGGTGGGAGATCTCCTGGGCCATGCTGTGTGGAAGGCTGTGGACTTTGACATCATCTCCTATAAAAAGACAATACTTCACCTGACAGACAACCAGGTAGGATGCTGTGGTTCTGAGAGTAATCCATGGGGGGGCTAGCTGTCGGACGCCACTTGCTGGGAGGGCCTGTCCATCATCAAGCATCACTGCTTATGAGCACCGCACTGTAGGCCTTGAGTTGATGTGTTCCCAAAGCTGAAAAAAGATCTCACTCTAGTCGTGTTAAAACTAGGAAAAAAAAATCAAAGGAACTGTAACTGTCCAAGTCTGTTCACAGATTAAGGTCCATTAATAATAATCCTTATATTTATTATAGCGCTTTTTCAATGACTCTCAAAGCGCTCCTTACAAATACACATTACACATACATATCAGACATACATGTAATGGTCATGTACTGTGGACAATACCCACAGGAGCAAATTCAGGTGAAGTGTCTTGCCCAAGGACACAACCAG